>NC_045476.1:141822735-142444680 GCF_009650955.1 Corvus moneduloides
TATAAATGCCACCTAATATAGAAACCTGCTAAATAGATGAGTAAAGATTGGGCCTTCCATGCTGTTATTAAATTTGTGAACTGTATCAGCAGCAAAATTGTGTCAGTGTTACTTTGCACCAAAAACTGAAATAGTTTGCTTGCAAGGCCATGTTTACAATTAGAAGTGACGTTTAGGCTTTCCTTGGTATTTTTGTTCCATAAATATTTTAATATTCTTGTTTCTTTGTAATTTTTTCTAGGACAGATACAACAAGAATTGATTACTCCATACCATCAAGAGAAAATTGGGCTTTGCCGTATTTTGCATGTCAAGTAGCAGCTCTCACAGGCTATTTGAAAAAAAACCTAAACTGTTCTGCTGAGGTAAAGCAAAAGTAGTTTCTTAATAAAGAGCTGCTGGTAAAACTGTACTCTACGGTAGTTACTTCTGCTATTGTTGCCCTTCTGGGCAGAAAACAGTAGATGTTTTGTTTGTTCTTTTCAAAAGAGCCAGATGGATTTCACCTAGGCATGTGCAGTTTTTGCTAAGCAACTTGTGCCCTACCTTGTTATGCCCCCAGGAGGGTTCAGAGGGAGCAGTGTTGTAATGGGCCATATGCTGCTTTTTTTCAATAAACTGATGCAGAATTTTTCTTATGTAAACTGTTTTTCTTGAAGTAGTTGGTGGTTACTTCCTTACCCTGTCTCTTTCTCAAAAATGTTCCTTCTGGTTGGCTTTAAATGTTTTTGAATATTTCAGGAATGACTTTCTTCCATTTGAAAGTTAAGCATGTCTGAAGTCAGTATTTTAATTATTTCCCAAAATAATGATTAATTTCCATAATTTGTATTTTAATGACCTCTCAGTTACTTGGTGACAGACGTGCATAAGTACAAAATTAATGCTTTTACTTTTCTTTTTTTCTTCTAGAAGTTTTGTTATCTTTTGGTGAATGCCTCAACATACACCTTCATCATGATGTGGGAATACAGTCATTATCTCCTGTTTGTCCAGGCTGTTTCTCTTTTCCTGCTAGACAGCTTTGCCCTAGCACAGACAGAGAAGGTATTGGAACTTTTCAACCTATTGATAGCTGAGGACTTACAGGCAGCCTCTGAGGTGCCTGCCATTCACACTGCTCAGGAGCTCCAAAGGGCACAAGACTGAGTGATGAGTGTCTTGCAGCCTGGGCCCAGCTGAAGTGCATGTCATATCCATCAGAAGAATAAAATAACTTTCAACTGAGTCTCTTTTGGACTGCTGTGTTTAGGATAGAAGCTAAACAAAGCTTCTGAGACCTGAAACATCCTTGGAGAGCTAAAACACTGATGAATGATACTCCTCCGTTTTGGCTTAGCTGCCTCATCTTGTCTTTCTCCTATTCACATCAGGGTGGGCAGACCAAAGAAGTGCTCTGTTGGCTCTATGCAGTTAAAAGGCTCATTTTTACCCTCAATGGCCTGTCCTGCACTGATTTGCCAATAAATAGACTAGACAGATGTTGAAGGCTAATTGATTTTTCAATACAAGAAAGTATTTAAATTTATTCTGCAGAATGGTTCTTAGAAATGTTGCAGCAATAAGGCGTTTTTATTCTGCCTGTTGCAGTGGAATGTACGCTCCTGTGTACATGTGTGCCTTCTGGTTTTATTAGATATCAAACTGCATGCAATTCTAATTCTTCACCTCTTCTTTCAGTTGCTTTTTATTCTGTTCCTCAGCAGTGGGAAATGTTTGATCTATTGTAGTTCAAAGCAGGGAATATAAGGGAGAAAATGGGTGTTCTGGTAAAAGTCTGAAGAATCAAGCATCAGGGTTTATAAGATCTGCTTATCAAATAATAAATAACAAGTATCGATAACAGTCTGAGTATTCTTGAGACAGATTAATGAACAAGTTATTTTGAGGGCAAGGAAAGCACCTGTTTGCAGCAGGGAGCTCTGTCACAAATTGTGTGTTCTTACTGGTGCCTTGTGGTTACTGCTTCGTGCTCTATCACAGTGAGGTGTTACTGAATGGGGAGACCTGGTAAAATGCTCCTGCTTCTGCCATTTTTACAGAATTCTTATGAAGTAATTGTCCACTAGTTACTGAGGCTGACCAGGATCATTTTCATGTGCAATACTTTCCAGAGCCAAATGGTACCCTGCTAGACTCATGAGTGGAAGGATTGAGTTCCATTAATCCCCTGATTAACAGAGGAACGAGTGAGCTATCTACTGCTCTAAAAAGCAGGATTTATATCCACTGTATTTTTATTTTATTGGGGTTTTTTTCTTCAACAGGTGCATGAGGTATACAGAATCTACCTGTTTTCTCTCATTGTGGGGTACCTTCTGCAGTTTGAAAATTCTGCCTTACTAGTGTCACCATTACTGAGTCTTGTAGTGGCTTTAATGCTCTCCAAATCCCTTCAGGTAACTGGACTTTCTTCTAACCCTGAGTGTAGTTTTAAAATTTAAACTGAACTTCAAATGATACAGCATTCTTTAAATATTTTTGCAGATGAATATGAAGAAAAGTACATTTGTGTCAAGATTGCTGAAAATAATGTATACTTATTTGGTACTTACAGTAGCAGTGACACTAAACTTCTTATTAAAGGTAAGATTCCTCTGTAAAAGTGCTTTTAATTGTCAGAATCTAAATCAAAAGTTTCAGATATATCTTGAAAAAATCTTCTGAAGTGATGTGTATCTTATTGATATGATAGTTCATAGCTTAATTCATAGTAAGTATGAGTACTAAAAATTGAGTAATTTTGTAGCAATGCAAACAGCTTGGTCTTGTTGGGGTTCTGGTCTTTTGGGTTGAAATAGTGTAGAAATACTCTTTAAAAGACATTTTATCTGTTTTATAAACACAGGGTTTGTTATAATTTGGATGGCCTCTTGTCGCTAACCTATGACACCTCTACAGACTAGTCTAAATATTAAAACAATATTCTTGTGTGGCAGCACAATAGCCAGGAACAAGGATGAGTAGTCTTAGAGTAGATACTAATTTTCAATTAAATTTCAAGTAGAACAAGGGAACAGAGGCTTTCACTTTGTGTAGGGGTCAGATAAGAGTTGAGATTACACAGTGGGATTTTAGCCTGGTCTTGTATTTTGGTTAGCAATTCCCTCTTGCTGGCCTTTTACACATATTATTGTGCTTTTCTTCTATGTCTCAAACTCACCATCGTTATTTTAATAAACAGTATTAACTTAAAAGTAAAGAAACTACTGAACCCTAGATGGTTTGAAGGAATGTTTATATATTATTATTTTCTTGTGCCATTCGGACTGACTAGTCTTGCTGTATCTCCAGGAAAATAAAATCTAACCTTGAAAAATATGAGTTGAATTACAGTTATGAGTAAGTTACAGAACTTGAGGCAGCTCAGATAATCTGTGTGAAGATTACAAATGTTCATGACTTTTGCTCCGCTGCAGTCCTATTTTCTAGTGGAGTCAAGTGCAACATTCTTATGCTTGCTGGGGAATAATTCTGTGTCTGTTTTTCATGATCCTTTTTACACTGCTCAGTAGTCTTTTGACAACTTATTGGGAGCTTTTCACTTGCCCTCCTGTTGTGGTATGGCAGTGGAATGAAGGGAATAATATTCTCAAGGAAACCCTAAATATAGATTTATTGAAGATTTACAATACTATACCAGTACCTTAATTGACACACTTAGTCCATTTTGTTAGCTTTAACTAAATCTTGAATAGTTGATTGTTACCTGACATTTTGTAATCTGAATGACTATGTGAAAGCTGCTTCCAGCATTTTGTATGATTTTTCTCTGCTAAATTAATTTTCAGATGTTCGTTCCTCATAAAGAAAATGAGCATTTGCTGAAGTTCATCGAAGTAAAACTTGGTTTAAACACAACTAAGTAAGTGTATTTGGACTCTTTACACCTCCCAAGATATCCAGACTTTTGAAACTGCTCTGAGAAGTGCATCATTTCAGTGGCTTGTGAGAATTTTATAGAGGAGCTAGGGAAATAGTTTAGTTATTTGTTGTCTGGTTTTAAGATTGAAGTAAAAAAAATGTGCACATACAGAATTTACTTAGGGTATTGAGGTTTCCGAGGCACTTCAGTATTTTTCATGCCTTGGGGTGAAAGCATTTCATGTATTTTTGTTCTCTTGTGATGTTGAAGACTGAAAACTTTCTGTACCCTGTCTAGTGTTTCTAATAAGACTTGAAAGCAAAGATAATAGGGTAAAGGTGGCAGTACTAGCTTTTTATAGTGTGGAAAAGAAGGCTCTGGAAAGAGTCATGAATTATTGATGCTATCTCAAAAGAGGCTTGGGTTGTGGGTACCCCCAAATCCCCCTGTATGTTTTGGAAGAAATTAGGACAAGGGACATCTTAAAAGTCAGAGGGAATTGTTGTGATTCTAAGAAAAAACATTAGTATCTGTAAAAGAGTTGGATGTTGGACTACAAGAAAACGTCGTGGCAACAGATTTTCTGGAAAACTTCCAATGAAGTGTTAGTAAGGACTGACACGCCTCCTGGACCCAAGCCAAGACTTGCAATTCTGTGCAGGAATTGGAACTCTCTTCTAAGAACTGCATCTCTCTTAGAAAAAACTACTTTACAGCCTTTCAGGGGAACAAGTGGAAAATGACATCACACCCAACTAAAACTGTTGGGGAACTTTTGGAAGACAAGATGTAGAGACGTTGACTAAGATGCATTGTTTAACACACACACAGACCCATTCTTAAGTGTTTTGCAAGAAAAGAAAGGACTCCTGGTCAGGATTTCAGTTCATTCAGCTCCCAGGTATTAACAGATTTCCCTTTTTTTCTCCCTGGGGACTTGCTACACGTCACTTTTCAAGCTGTCAGACTCTGCAATGAAGCCAGAGATTGAGACAAACTGGGTGCCTGTACGCCTGGGATATTGTGTAACTGGGTATTGGAATTATGATTTGCAGCACAAGAGCTTCAAGATCTGTCTTTTAAGGCCAGCTTGGACATGCCCAGCTGTTAATCTTTAAACTGATTCTGTCTGAAAGACGTTCAGTCCTCTAGTCTTCTCTTGGGAGAAAATGAAAAGAGGGAGGAAAGCAAAACAAAGTAAGACAAGAATGCATTCACAGCACCACATGCTGCACCAGTTCCAGTTGAGAATACACACTGACAGTGCTTGGCAGAATGTATAATCTTCCTGCTTGTTAACTGAGAAAGAAGAATGATCAAGTGGCTTCGGCTGCAGAACTAGAATTTCAGCATTAAGGATTTTATTCCTGGCAGTGCCTCAGGCTTCTTTGTGATCTCAGATGACCACTTTCCCTTCTTCATCTCCTTCTTTGGAATGAGGACAAGCATACCTTCTTGTATCAGTATCTCTAAAATCTTAATCCACTGTGACAACTAAGTGCTTTGTGGTCCCCATAATGGAGTTATATGGGAGGTTGGGCTTTTGTGATATAAAGGAGTTGTAGTCTGCTCTCTTCAGATCACAAATACTTTTTGGGAATATAAGCTTTTGACAGTTACTCTAAAGAGTATTTGCAAAGCAGTTTAGCAGTTTCAAATGATAAAAAGATAACTTTTCAAAGATGAATTTCAAGTAATTTCCCATGACATGAATAGGTTAAACTGTGATTGTTTTGTGCTGGGTTGTTGTTTTTTTCCCTAATCTATGGGATATTGTTATTGTTTTTAATGGAATGTTTTTGCCTTACTAGGAATTTTACAATGAATTGGCTCCTTTGTCAAGAATCTCTTCAGGCACCTTCCCAAGACTTTTTTTTGCGACTAACACAGTCATCACTGTTGCCTTTTTATATTTTAGTATTAATTATCTGCCTTTTTTCTGTAACTCAGGTCATTTTTAGGAGAATTTGGTAAGTAACTTGTTTATATGAAAAATAAGTTAAAAGTAAGAGGCTCCTGGATGCCTCAGGGAATGGTCGTCATGTTTGTTGCTCCAAAGTCTGTTGTACCATTGAGCTTCTCAGGGTGTGAGCACCAGTGGGAAGGCCCACCAGAGCCTCCTAAAAAAAAAGTCCTTTAGTGAGGAGCTTCTTGAGCATCCCTCCTGTCAGGACAGGGGGTTGTCATTGGTTTGTTTCCCCGCAGGTGCAATTCCTGCAGAGCTCTGGCTAATGTATGCTGGTGTGTTTATGTCTCTTCCCATTGACAGAGAAAGATGTTATACCTTTAATTCTCCTTCCAACAGCAAAGTTATCTAATTGATGCTAGAATTTTTTTTTCTGTTTTGGATTTGGGGTTTTTGGTTTGGTTTTTTTTTCAAGTTTACGTGTTGAGACAGATGAGATGGGTGGAGGTGAGAGGATTTTGGATTTCCAATGCTTCACTGTTTGTTTTATAAAACCTTTGTTTACTGTGATAAGGTCCATTAGCCTTTGCTGCTTGGAACAGAGCTGAAGTAAAACTGACTCAATTATTTTTAGTTTCACAGTGATTCACAGTTCCCTTGAGAGAAGGGGTAGTGGAACTGTCTTTATAAAAAGAGTAAGAATAGCAACACTGTAGATCCTGGCATAACTTGTCTTGGAAACTCAGTGGTTAGGAAATTATCTCTTCCTGGTAGAAGATGAATGGTGTAACTGCTCAGATATTAGAACAAATTTCTCACTTGTCTGCAGCAAAAATCAATAGGTTTATTTCAAGGATGAAGGCTTCTAACAGGTAAAGGTTATGTTGCTATAAATGAAAATGTTTGTCAGGTTGGATGTGTGATAGTATATTTAAAACAATGGAGCAAACTTCTGATTGTTTTCTAGTGGTTGAAGTAACTACTTTTTACTTTGTAATGAGCAGTGACTACACTGTGTCCAACACCTTTTTAAAGAAAAACTTAAAATAAACCTCTCCCTCTTTTTTTTTTTTTTTTTTTTTTTTTTTTTTTTTTGAGTCAGTTAATAATCTCAAAAGATTTTTTTCCATTTTCCATAAGGAAGCTTATTATATTTTTCCATTTTCCATAAGGAAACTTATTATAAAAATGTAACGTGGAATCACATCATGGTAGAAAGAATTGTTATCTATTTTATGCCTTGCTATCTTGTTCATAGCAAACCTTTTGTTGCAAGATTTTGGCTATGATTTTTATTTACAATATATTACTAGAATTTATAATATGTGACTAAAAGCTACTTTTGTTATCCTTGTTGTAAAACGGTACACACATTCCATAATTCTTTACCAGGCTAATGGTATGAAGGAGCTTAAAATGCATGTTCAGCATGATCCATCTACATGTTTGTAGAGTGTACATGCTCTGTCTCTTGAATTACCTTACAGTAAGATTTAGGGTCATAGGCAGTGATCCCATTGTTTTAATTTACAGCCATTGCTCCAGAGAGGTTGCAGTCTAAAACAAGGGACAGTGGGTACTGATAGGTCATTGATCAAGTACAAAAAGCAAGTAAACAGTACAACAATATTATATGCTATGATGCAGAATGATCTCAGTGTACTTAAACGGTGATCTCAGTGGACTTAAACGTATTTTTATTGGCACCTTTTCCTGGGATAATGTCTGAATTAAGTGATGTCTCATTTTCTCCAACTGCAGTGGTGAACCACTGAAAGAGACAGTTAAACTTGAGGATGGTCGAATTGGAGAGAGGCCAGAAATAGTTTATCATGTAATTCACACAATTTTGCTTGGTTGTCTAGCGATGTGTTTGGAAGGGTAAGTCTGATTTTGATGTATCTCTTTTGAAAGCAACAGAGTTCCTTACTGGACGTGATACGCCAAATACCCCTTTGAAATTCATCCTTTTTTGGAAATAATTTTGGCATATAGTGATACTTCTTAGGAGGGGAGCAGTCAAAGATCATTTTGATTATAAATTGGATATAGTTATATGAACAATTGTGCTTGGTTTCTTTAACATGTTTTCCAAGCTTTAATGCAGCCAAGATCCAAGACATTAATTGAATCACATTTTAATCGCTTTCTTTATGGTATTTAAGTGTAGAACTGTGCTGTAATTATTTTTAGCAAGAGCTTGTGTAGTGTTTTGATGAACAGAATAGTGCTGGAATATTGGAACATGGAAGATTTCTTATCCATCTTCTTGTGTGTAGGCTACCACAAAGTGTACCTCTGCTTGACAGGTTAAAGCAGTAGCAGAACTAATTTCAAAATATTGTGTTAGTCCTTAAAGCTAGAGAAACTGGTGGTTGGAAGATATTATTGTTCTAATCTTGTTTCTCAGCTTAATCAGCTTGAAGATGTCAAGCTTGTGTTTTTATTAGGCTCCTCGTCTTAAAATCTAAATATTCTCAAATATTGCTTAAAGTGAGCAGACTGTTGGGTTATCATGTAGTTGTTCTAAGTTAACTAGTCTATCCTTAAGAGGCAGACAACACCAGCAAATCATAAATTGCTAATTAAATCTTTTCCTTTCCTTTCTTCAGGAGCTCCCTTATAGTACATTGTCTGTACAGCTTTGCCGAATAGCTGCTTTTTACCCCTCCTTGGCTGGAAAACCACAACAGCCAAGTGACTTTACTATTCTCTGTTTTTCTTTCATCCTTCCCTGAGCTCTGTGAAGGATTTTGTCATCTTTTGCCTTGGATCTTGCTCCTCTGTCTTGCAGCAGATAATCAGGTGCCAGCTCTTCTGCTAGAGATTTCCTTGGTTTACCCTCCAGTGCCACTAAAGTTGACCTCAGATTGTTTCAACATCCACACTGTGTTTGACATAAGAAAAAAAATTGAATGTTTTAATAATAGTTTGAGTACAGAGGCATGCACAGGGTCCCAACTAAGTTATTGCAGTGTTTTTCAGAATGAAATATCTATGGACACCTTATGTTTGCATGCTTGCTGCATTTGGTGTGTGCTCTCCTGAACTTTGGATGACGCTTTTCAAGTGGCTTCGACTGAAAGCTGTGCACCCAATACTGCTGGTGAGTTGCTGTTGCCAAAGTCTTGGAAAATACAGCCAACAAGCATATAGCTTTGCAAACATCAATTATCTAAGACCCAGGAAAGAATCCATGAAAACACCAGGTTGTTCTGTGAGCAGTGGATCACATATAGTCTGCTTTTTCTTTGTCTTTGGTTCTTAGTATCACATGTTCTCTGATACCTGGTGATAAAGTTGCATTCCCACTACAACCTTTCCTCATAAAAAGCAGAGCTGTCTTCATCTCCCTTTCAATCATCTCAACTTCTTTTAACAAATCTTTGAGACCTCAATCACTCTGTCATATCTAGTTGGGATTGGTCAAGAAGGTCATGCATTTTTTAGGAGGAATGCAGGAGAAAAAGTGCAGGTGCCCAGGGAAGACATAAGCCTTGTTTCACTGAGAAATGGGTCTAAAATGTGGTAGTAAGATGTATTTAACTTCTGAGAGTAAAACTGCTTCATAAGAAATAGTAAGTCAAATTACTTTGCATAAGATTGTGCATATGTGGCCATTATATAGAAGTGTTGTGACTGAAGATAAGCTTGTGTTACAGTGCAAACAGCTCCCCTGCTTCCAACCCTAGTTTTATTCTCAATATGACAAGAGTTGCTTTCTGTGATTTTTAACAGCTTTGTGCATTGGTTTTATTAATAAAATAGGGATAGGATATTGCTTACCTTAAATTCAAGAGGCTTATAGGAAGAAATAATGTATTCTACTTTGAGGTTCATTATGTCTCCTGTGAAATACCATACACTGCTATATCAGAAACATTAACTGTGTTCTTTCAGTCAAGGAGTAGCAGTATGTTCAGGTACATGGTAAGCACATTCTTTTATATATGTCATGCTTTCTGTGATATAGACCTGCTTTTTTACTATTAAGATCTTTACTATCAGTAGATCTGTTAGTAGCTTATTATCAAAGGAATGCCTTGTGTGCGTTCCTTACCAAACGTTCCCTGTACCATACAAGCTATTTTCTCATTCTTGCAAAACAAAAATTATATCAACTAGATTGATGGTATGCTGAAAGATGGGTTTCTGGGTCTTGCCTGTCAATAATGCTGATCTGAACAAAAGCATCAACAAGATCAGAGTTTTGAAATGCTTGGTTTTTTCCTTTCTCATGTTTTCTCATTGCATTTGAATGTGAAGTGTTTGCTTTCTTCTGTTCCCTACATCATGTGCACATGGAATCATTGTTACTTGAGGAGTAATTAACTGTCCCTAAAATTGGTGGTAAAGTTTTTGTGAGTCAAATGAAGCCTTCCATGCTAAAATAGGCAAATTCTTGTTTGAGGAAAGTTTTTTCAAGTCAAATGGTAGAAAATCACAAAGTTTCACCTACTGTCACTCTAAGGTTTCAGACATAAGTATTGCTTACTGTATGAGCAGAATCAACAGACGCCTCAGTGTTGTAGAATGGTGCATAATCCATTTTCTCTAACGTGTACTTTCTAGGCTCTCATTCTGAGTATGGCAGTTCCCACTATAATTGGATTCAGCTTGTGGAAAGAGGTAAGAAAAGTACCTTTGTGGAGTTTTCTTTGTATGTAGGCTCAATATGAGTCAAAATGGTGAGCAAATATAATGAAATGTGCTCGGTGAAATTAAATATATGTGATGAAATCGAAGCTATCATCCACTGAAAATATGTTTCGTTTTTAAGCAAAACTATTCACTTTTTTCAGTGTAAGGTATTTGACATTAAATTTGTTAATGATCACTTGTTGTAATTAAGAAGTGTTTAAATTTAAATGAAGAGTTTATCATATTCAGCTGTTAAGCTTTGAATGTATAAACTGACTGAACAAAGAAAATACTGCCAGATGAAAACACAGGATATTGAAAACTATATTTCCTCAATCTTAGTTTTAGTGAGAAGGAGTGAAGTTAGATGAAGTAAAATTACAGGAGGCCATATGCAAATAATCTGTTTGAAAAGCTCCCATCAAGTTATAATGGAATTAAATTATTTGTGCAGACCATCGTGTTGAGGTGTGTACCTACTACAATACAGGGAAGAAAAGCCACAGATGTTTCCATGTTTAAAATGAATATTTGGTTCTTTATTGCAAGTTGCAGACAGACTGGAGGGTAGAGTATCTGGAAATAATTTTTTAAGCTCCTGTGAGTTCAAAAAACATGTGAAACATCTCATAAAGTGTAATCCTCTGCTGTATTGGCACAGCTTTAAAATAGTTTGGATAGTCTTCTAAGAATTCATATATAGAAGCCAGTCTTGACCAACAATATTTTAACAGGTTTTGTAACATCTATCTTACATTGCAACCAAATTTTCTCTTGTAGCCTTTTTACATGGTTTTGATGGAGCAATAGATACTGTCTGTAAAAAAAGTTAGAGTTGCTCAAAAGAGTTATGAAATCTATTACAATAGAGGAAACTAATTTAGTTAACAAAGTAATTATTTTTCAGTTGTTTTAATGAAAGCAGTGTGGAGGTTTGGACTCTAGAGGGCTTCTTCCATTGCAGATGCAGCTTCTGCTTTTAAGTAACAGTTTGCTCTCCAGATTCATAGCTCATCCCTGAGGTTGGGAATGTTGATTAGAAGTAACGGAGCAGCAAAAATGCCTTGAGATTCCTAATCTAATCTGTGGTTATAAAAGGCTGAGTGTCTAGCTCAGCATCTTTTTGCTTGGTTGCCTTCTGACTGTCTGGCATAGTCCCTCCCCTAACTAGGTTTTTCCAGGTGCTGTGATTGATGAGTGAAGGAGGTTCTCCTTGGGGTGGCAGTAGCAGTTCCTCTTCCCATCCATCTGTTTTGGGAGTAGTTCCAGTGTATGTGTAACAGCAGTGCTTCCAGCCCTGACACTAACATACAGCAGCTGCTCTTGTGCTGGTTGTAGACTGCTGTCACTTGACATGTCTGGTTGTAGACTGCTGTCACTCAACAGCTGAGTTGTCCAGGTAATGGGGGTGGAAACCCCTCAGTTAAAAGCAGGCTCCCACTTCTAACTGTCTGTCTACTGTGGCTGTCCCAAATAAGTTGTCCCTTTAGTCTGGCATAACCTGTAAACTTCATTCTTTTCCAAAAGAGCTAACATCCAGTAACTTTCACTTAGTTTTTACAACAGCATGTATATGTACCT
Organism: Corvus moneduloides; assembly: GCF_009650955.1. NCBI lineage: Eukaryota > Metazoa > Chordata > Aves > Passeriformes > Corvidae > Corvus > Corvus moneduloides. Next base: position 141,834,729 of record NC_045476.1, read on the forward strand.
GCTCCAGCCCCTCAAGGCTGGCCAGTTTCCAGCCATGCCTTTCTCAGATAAATGCTCCAAATGGCGCAAGGACCGACAAAATCTCCCATCTTAGTAAAGGACCTCAAACCTGACAGGATAGGGAAGCCATGATGCAGGGTTGCAATCTGGCCTGGTTTGAAAGAGGTGGCATTCTATCTCACTTCACAGAATCCCTCCATTTCCCAAAATGTTTTTCAAGAGCATGAACTGAGATATTCCACTTCTCACAATGTAGTGTGCTTTCCTTCACTGCAGTGATTGGAGTCAGAAGCAAGTCCAGGGCACATTACCAGGGCTTCTCTAGGAAATTTCTTCTCTCTGGTCTTGCTTGCATGACACCTTTCCATCAAGTCACAACAGTCCACTCCCTCCTGCTCAAGCAGATTTACCATGAGAGATTTATCATCTTTTCGGTTCAGTGCCCGTATTTGTAGGCATTTGCATATGACCACCTGAACTATGGTTTTGATGCATTTAAGGCCATGTAATGTTTATGAATGTTGTTGCTGCTGTTTTTTAATTTACTTTTAATTATAAGTGTTCTAATAAAACAGAGAGTGATGAGAACTTCTGTTTAACATACTTACGGTGGAGAGGGTCTCCTGCTGTCAGGTAAGTAAGTGTAAGCTGAGTTTTGCAAAATACTCAAGCAAAAGTACCAGTCAGGAGGGAAAACTGTTGAAACCCATTTCTGTTGTGTCACTTAAAGCCTTAATGTAATGAGATGCTCTATAGATAATTTTTTTAACTGTAAGTAACCAAAAGCATTTCCATCAGTTTTTCCCTAGAATAATGACAGAGCTTACAGAACTGCAAGAATTCTATGATCCTGATACAGTAGAACTTATGACATGGATAAAGTAAGCATGAAGTCCAAAATTTCTGTTTTACTGCTTTTTGTAAGGGTACTTTTATCTCAGCAGTTTGTGGAGCTACCTCTATCAAGCTAGGTTTTCCCTTGCTAAGTCATTCAGTGATGCATGGGGAAAGAAGTGTGTATTTTAAGTTTGGTATTGTTCCCATGAAAAGAAACAGGAGTTTATCATTGATTACAAGAGAAGATCCTGAAACACACAAGCAAGTCATATTTAATGTCATTGCAAGACCTTGTTTCCAAATAGAGGTGGAGATCTTCGTACTTGCTTCTTTGCACGCTAACTTTTCATTAGATTAGAGGATTCATATTGATTGTAATGCCAGCAGGGGACAAAAACACTGAAATGTTATGTGCCTGAGCCAATAAAAAGAAATGCCTGGATGTGAGGATTTAGAGACTTTTGTCAGGACACATGGAGAGGAACATATATGATTCAGACTTCCCCTTTGACCACAGTGAGTATGGAGCTATGTTACATAGCTTGTACTGAACATATACACAGCGAATACCAAGTCAAGTTATTTTCACAGATATATTTTTCTTACCACCAGAAGTTTCAAAATTGCATTCTGCCTCATTCAATCTAACTTTGAACTATGTCATTAGGAACTGCACTTTTCTGAAAATTAGATCCCTTGTGTTCAGATAGCTTAGCTTTAACTGTATTTTTTTAGAATATTACTTTCTGTGTTTATGTAGTCTTTAATGTCAACCTGTTCGTCTTCAGAAAAGGCAAGGCTGGTAATTAGTGTTCCAGCCAATTTCTTCTTGTTGTGGTAGTAGTGTATGTTGTTTGTCACTGCTGTAGCTCTTCAAGGCAGCAAGTGGAATAATGCCAAGTATCTAATTGCTTTTATGTTAGTCTGCATATACTTCAAGTACATAATTAATCATGGTGAATTTCATTGAGATTCACCCAGCTCTGAGCGATTTGACTACCCTTATTTGTAGCAGCTGTTCTTGTTTTTAAAGAAAACAAAGATTTTTTTTTCTTCTTATGGATATACTTAGCTATTCATATTGAAATTTTAATTCAATGTCATTATTACAGAATATTTTCTTAAAGTCTTCTCTGATAATACAAATTTAATTTGAATTTTCTCTACTGAAGTTGCCAAAGTCTGTAATAAAGTGTGACAATGACTGTTTTCTTTCACTAATACAGAAATACAAATAGTCAAAAAATTATACCAAGCCCAGAAATATAATTGCTGTAGGCATTATTCTGTATGCTGACATTATTTTCTCATAGATTATGAAATACGTGGTCCTAGAGATCAAGTTACAACAATCACAAATTTTTCCCCTACAAGATAACATCACGTTGTTTCTCCTTCTACCTACCATCTCTCCCAAGCTTGTTTTGTCACGAGTTGGCAACCATTCAGAAAAGCAGTACTTGGATCCATTCCAGGCCCACTCTGAATGGTGCTTGGTGGATTGCAAGGAGGAGAGACCAACCATCAGCCCTTGCCCCAGCAGGAACCCTTCCTTTCAAACTCCATATTGCTCCAGGTCTGAGCTTTCCCTGGCAAGGAAGGTACTGCCACAGCAATGCCATCACCAGTTGTAATTAGACCCCCAATGATATCTTCATGTACTCCATTCTGCAGCACACTAACAGATCCCACAGTGTATTAAATTGTTTTGATGAGTGCATGCAGTACTCACACGTGTGTTGGTGTTGCTTTTGCAGACGACAGGCTCCTGTGGCTGCAGTGTTTGCAGGCAGCCCACAGCTCATGGGTGTGATTAAGCTCTGTACAGGATGGACGGTGTCGAGTTTGCCTTTGTATAATGATGATGATCTTCTGAAAAGAAATGAGAATGTAAGTATCCAACTCCATAAATGTGGCATCTCACAGAAACTGTGTTCCTCTTCACCCAAAAGTAATGAAAAAAAAAATCAAATGTATTACAAGGGAAGAGGACACAGGAGTCCAGCAGACACGGATTATCAAGTAGATTGTCAGTACTTCACTCTGCACAGAAACAATATCAAAATATTATTTCCAAAGACTTTTCAGGCCACTTGGAGTATGTAAGATGAGAACTTACCATCAGTAGAGACAAATACTTCCCATTCAGCTGGCTATTTCCTCACTTTTGGGAGATTTCAAAACCAAACTTTTTATATCTTGGTGTGTACATACCATTTGTTATTGCAGATAGGTCATTGTTGGGGGTGTGTGTGTGTCCCAGTATCTAAGTTACCCCTGATTTTTGCATGGCATGAACATGTTTTCTTAATTTACAGATTTATCAGATCTATTCAAAGAGGTCAGCAGAGGACATTTATAAGATACTCACATCTTACAAAGCCAACTTTCTGGTTATTGAAGATTCAATTTGCAATGAAGTGGGACCTGTAAGAGGATGTAGAATTAAAGATCTGTTGGATATTGCTAACGGTCATGTAAGTATCGGTGAGAAAAAATGAATGTTTGAATGCATAAATAATTAAATTAAAAACAAATCTTATAATGCTGGTCTTATTTTTCTTATTGTAATTGACGTGTAGACAAAGACTCAAATTTTAAAAGTGATCAGTTAAGTTTTGGACTGCTGTTTCTTAAACTTGTAATCTTATCCAATACTATTAACTGCCCTAATCCCTCCTAACAGATGAGTATCTAGCTGTGCTGCTTTTCAGCCAATCATTAAGTACCATTAACTATATATAAATGTTCAAGACTGACATCTGAAGAGGTAATTACAAAAGCAGTGAAGTCCTGCCTCAGAAGGCATTCTTTATTAGCTTTGAAGATGAAATACTAAAATGGATGCACTCAGTTTTAGAAGAACTCTGGCTGGGGTTAGGACCAGCCTGCTATTTAGTTCAGTGCAGCCTGTTTGGTTCTGATGAGGGTGCAAGTCTATTTAGTTCGGCTTTGCAGATAGGTTAGCACAGCAATAGATAGTTTAAACCACATCTGGTAGAAAGACTGGTTGAGTAAACTGCACCATGAATGCTGCTTCGGTCATTGCCATGTTCTGTCTCTTTGGCTGTTGTTAGTGCTGCTCTTGCTGCTGAAGGAGGGAGTAAGATGGGGTTTATAAGGTGATCTCACTCCACTTGTTCATTGGCTTCCTGGAAATCCGCAAAAATTTTGATTTTATAAAGGCGGGGAGTGGCCTTGAATTCGCTTAGAGTTTCATTGCTTATTCTCAGGTCAACAGGAAAGAGGGAGTCACCAGTTACTTCTAAGCAATCACAGGTTACCTACATTTAGTTGGTTTCCTGTCCAAGAAGGAACTTAAGCACCTATTTGACATCAGAGTCTAGTGTGTGTTAACTATACCAAGTGAATCCTTGGTTTGAATCTTTTCCTTTTCTTAAATGGGGAAGACATACATATGCTTCCTGTATATAGTCTTACGTTCCTTTCTTCAGGAAAAATCCAAGCTGTTAATCTGTGTTAATTATTTTATAAGCTCTACTTTTGATGAAACATTGTTCAAAACTTGTAATGCAAGGATTTTATTCCTGTAGCTGCTTTGTCTTGAGGGAGTAATTTATAGGAGTGGTATGTTACATGGGGATTATTCTGTATATCCCCAGGAATCTACAACTGGTATCAGTTTCACTTCTAGGTTTCCTAACTACTTTATCCATGAAGGATATTGTCTCAATTTTTCTATTAACTTCCTTACCATTGCTGAAATCTATTCTTTCTTTCCTTGTCTTGCTGCTAAAATCATGTATGCTGTGATTATTCCAGGATATATATTGTGTATATATATATATATATAGTATATATACAGGATATATATTGTATATACTGTACCATAACTAGAGTGTGTGTGTGTGAATAACCTCCATCGTTGTTAATCAGCTCATGTCACCTCTCAGTTTCTTCTCAGATCTGTATTTGCATGAGTAAGTTCCTGTTTCCTCTTCACACTTAGGATCTCCACTGGAGCGGTTAACCACAATTTGAGGATTCCATACCCTCATACCCCTGCATCTCTCATCTCCATGCTTCCTGCGTGCTTCTCTCTTGCACATAAGCTTGATAATCCTTCTTGTGTTTTTTTGTTGGTGTTGTTTTGGGGGGAGTGGTTGGTTTGGGTATGTTGGGGTTTTTCTCAGACATAGTTTATTCTGGAAAGTTACTAAAGTGTATTGTCTCAGGAAGCTTTAAACAAATCTCTCAGTTTGCTTGCTAACAAAAATTGTCTAAGTCATACTGGAAGATTATCAAGACATTTCAAAGTAGTGGAGGCTAGTGCATACGTACTTGGAGACTGCAACTGCAGCATTTACTTATTCCCAAAGTAAGTGAGACAGTGGACAGTGTGTTATGCTGTTATGTTGACAGGTCTGTGGGTGTGTTTTGAATTGCTGTGTTTAAGAAGATAAGTACTATTTTCTAGCTTGTGCTATATCCTATAGTCCTAGTCCAATATCTTGTTTCTGACACTGGCTGAGAGCATAGGTTTACTGATAGGGAAAGACAAATGTTTTTCAGCAGTCTGTTGCTGAAGGCCTGTAGCTCAGGGCAATTATCTTTGTGTTTGGCAGCCACTGGTGGATTTTTCTTCATGAGTTTGTCCTACCACCTTTTTTTGAAACCATGTAAATTTGTGCCATCAGAAGGAATTTCTGATGAAGGGATTTCTTCAGGGATATCAGACAGTAGATGCTGAAACAGTTTGCTTCCAAGTCAATTGGTTGGCATTTGTAGGGCAATGTGTGTGTCTTTGGTCTTTATTAGGTATGTCAAACTTACTTGGCCTGGAAAAGGTAGTTCAGATTTTCCTTTCCTTCATACTGGTATGCCCTGTGCCAGTCAGGTTTGAACTACTGGGTAAATGGGGCATGTGGGTGATTTCCACTGCTGTTGTTCTTTGTAGTATGAATGAAGTACGCTGGTTTTAATATCCGTTACCTTGACAAAGGGAGTAATTCACAAAGACTATTTTAGGTGGTTAAACAAATTATATGGAAGTGTGTTTTCAGTTTATTGGAACTGTACAATGTGGAAATTAAATGTCTATCATAAACAAAATTTACAGAATATGAAAGTTAATTAAATGTACAGAATTACACTCTGTAACCACTTTTCTTCAGTACTTTAATTAGGTCTTTTTCTTTCTGACAGGTGGTTTGTGAGGAAGGTGACAACTATGCCTACTCAAAATATGGACGGTTTTGTCATGAAATCAAAATGAACTATTCTCCATATGTGAATTATTTCACTCGAGTATACTGGAATAGATCCTACTTTGTATATAGAATCAACACTGTGATATCCTTCCAGTCATGAAAAAGCATGCAAGCTTCTTTCTGAGGATTGATTGTGAATGAATTTCAGTTGGAAAAGTTCCTTTTGATCAAGGAAGTTTATTTTTGCAGATAGATGTGCACACATGCAGTGTACTGACAGCTTTATTTTACCAAACTGAAATTCTTTGATCCACAGATCAGCAGACACATATTCCATCCTTGAAGGAAACGGGAATATTTATCAATTTTACAGTCTCTACAATGTGTTACAGTCTTCCATGTTTTTAGCTTTTTCTTCCCATTATAAATGATCTTAATCCTCATGTAAATGGGATTTCTAACTTCAGCATTAGAGAGCTGATGCGCATAGACTTCAGTAAATACGGAAAAATTATTTAAAGAGCTCATTTAAGTCATGTAGCTTTTATTTTTTAGCCAGAAAGCAATCAATATCCTAAGTCTTTCCAAGTAAGTGTTTGGATTTTTAGTTTGGGGTTTCTTTTTATTGTGTTTTAATTCTTCCTGTCTTCCATGGTAAACATTTCTGTGTTTATCAAACACACATTTATACACCTTATGTGTAGCTGTATAGTTTGTATAAATCAAATAAGGAAGATTTTACCTAAACCACCCTTCCATAGATTAAGGCACTGATATCTGCATTGTTGTCTGTGTTGTCCACAGAGACATGTTGGTGGAAATGCTAGGAATTAGACCTAGCAATAGGAGCTGACAAGCTCAGATCTTCAGGAAAGATCTTGTCTTCAGCATTTTTCCACACTTAAGTGTGTATGTGTGTATGCATAAGTGTGTCTTTCTCGGCAGCCACCAGAATGGGCCAGTATACCACAGTATGCCATACTTGTTTTCAGGCAAGTGTAGCAGGACAACCAGGTTTGCTACTGAGACTTCTGCACTTCGGTTTCACCCCCTCTGTGTGTGTGCTGGTATATGTGTGTGTGGAGAGGGATGGGTGATACTCATTTCATTCAACTTATTATGCAATAGCTATATTAAGATAGTGCCATAACTGTCATTTAAAACACTATAATCACCACCATTAATGAATAATGGTACAGATGTTCATAGCTATTTTTATATCAATTATGCAAATACACAGATCTTTGAAAATTTGGGAAAGTACTCTGCAGTTTTGCTTCCCTCTAAAATTTGTCTTTGTTATATGAGCCCCTTTGCCTCTACAACTCTTTTTTCTTAACAAATTATCTGTTCATCCTCTTTGTTGCTGGCTGATAGACTTTCAGGAGAATGAATGATGTTTTAATTCCAACTCTGGGCCTAAACCTAGTGTTGAGAATGGAAAATCCAATAAAAGGTAACAGTAGCTTTGCTTAACATAGGTGTAACTGGACAAAAACCCAGGACTAAGTTTTGGAAGAAGCTGCTCACCCCTTAGGAGTTACCTGTAGTTACAAATTCATGTAACACCTGGCCCAGAGACCAGTCTATCAGGCATGTGGAAATGATTCTTTGGAGCCCAGATGTCTTTAATGAAGGATCTGGCAGGATAGGATGAACCCTCAGCTGAAAAATCTGCAAACCATCCTGCAAGTGGAAGCTGCAAAACAATCCTTTCTGCAAATCGGAGATTTTAACTCTGAAATTAGAAACTGCAGCATGTTGTTGTATGTGCGTGATTCTTCTCTGTTCTATGCTGATACACTTGCTTACTTTACACTGACACGTAGTGCTGAGATTTTTTTAAAACTTGTTATCACTTTTGGAGTGATTTAAAAGAAAAAAAGCTTTATTGTTGTAAAAGCCGACATGTCTGTAATCTGTTTTTTACTTTCAGTTATATTTTTAGGCCTATGAGTCTTGACAAAATGTTAAATTATGCGGGTTTTTTTAAACCAATGTTCAGATAAATCCATCAAATGTACAGGATGTTGTCACTGAGAGAAACATTTACCAGTATAACTGAGTTACAAGTTTTAAGTAAATATCCTTTCTGGGCATACAGGCATCATGTTGGGGGTAGTGTGTACCTGTGTGTCTGCTGGAGTGCAGGCTGCATTTATTTGCTTGTGCACAAGTCCATGTTTTACTGCACTGGGCTGTTTCTGACTACTCCATTACTGGATACCAACAGAAGCTCATGTATTAACTAGAGCTATGGCAGGCCTGCAGGAACCCCCTCTGTATGTGTGGATATAGATGTAATACTTGGAAGGAAGTTTCGAGTTCCTTTTCCAATTTAAGTTTGTTTGAATCACTGTCAAGGAATTACATGTCTGTGTGTCGGTCATTTAATCTCTTGAAGTTAGTAATTCATGAATATCACTTCATATCAGCAATAAAGCATTCCAGGTAGCAAACTTCAGGGTTACAGCTGTACTTGGGTAGATGAAGTCGCAGAGCTTATGGCTTCATGCCTTAGACTGCCATGCCAGGATGCAACATTCAACTGTCCTTGACTGCCTGTTGTGTTTTACTGCAATGTTGTGTTACCATGTAGAATGTAGTTTGAACACCTACATGTAGAGCACACATATTAAGAAAACCACAAATGAGGTCACCCACACACCTAAACAAAACTGTCTTGTAGCACGTTGGCCTTCATACATGTTTAAATGAACGAGTTGAATTTTATTTGAACTGTGATATAGGTATTGTTACTAGTTTTGTCGTATTTTTTAAGATGTATTCTTGATACTTCAATTGATTCTGCTTTAGGAGAATCATTTAAGATTTTTACCTTGCTTTTTATATTAGAGAAAATTATATTGCAGCACCATTGGCACAGCAGCCTTAAGTAACAGAAGGAGCCTTTTATTTGGGAGAACATTGTGGTTGTTCCTGTAAAAAGGCATAACTAAAACGAGTGACTGAAAGAATCATGTCTTACAAAGAAAGTGAATGAATTTCTTATCCAGCTACAGCTAGCAAAAATGTTGTTTGATCTCCAGCTTCTGTGAAAAATAATAAGTTCCAGTGATATCCCTCATTGGGACAACAATAGGGCATAATTACACCAGACTTGTGCAGACAACCCTGGTTTGGCTTTCAACCAGATCACAGGTTTAACTCCCTGAAAGGGTTGTGAGAAAGTTTTACAAATTTTGATCTGCTTTGCTGTAGATGTTGCAATTCAGTTGAAACATGTGCCTTGCAAGCTTTTATTAAACAAACAAAAACCTCAATTCCTGTTTCTTTTTGTGAAGATTTTTTTTTAAATTCCTGTCCCTCTGATTTCTAGAGTTTCTGTTGTGTCTTAATATGCCAGCCTCTGAGGATGCCCGAGTCCTAAGTAGTGCAGCGCAATGTGTGCCAGCCATCTAACAGCTGTTCACTGGGAAGAATGAGAATTTGCATAGCAATTTGTGTGGCTATTTTGCTGGCTTATTTCCTCCTTCACATCTTCAATTTCTGATATACTTGATCTTAATAAATGCAAAAAAAAATACCTTGAAAGAATAAATTAGTATAGTATTCTCAGGCATCCACCTGTTATCCTTAGACTTGTGAATTAAAGTTTGACCAACCCACAGCTAAACTAACATGCACAGTTTTGTCTTAACCTTAAAAAAATGCTCTTTCACTTCCTGAATTACCACACACTTGAACTCAGATTTGACAGGAGATGCTTGAGACTAAGGAAATGTATTTCTGACCATTAACTTCTATTCATATTATTTAAAAAAACATTGATTTTATTTCTTCTGAGGTAAATGGAAATACAGTTTAATACAACACAGTCTTAAATACAGTTTCCATGGGAGTGGGAATGAGGAGAAGATACACAAATGTGGAAGAAAGAGGGCCAAAAGGTTTCACAGGCACTGAAAATTCTTCCAACTATTTGCTCTGGTGGCATTACTATTTACTGAAAGGTAGAGGCTAGGGACCAAGTCTTGTTCTTACAACCTCATTTTCACTAAGTCCTCTGCAAGTGTCCATACCTTGTGACATTCCATCAGCTTTTTCACGCAATTCACATGAAAAGGAACTGCAAGATCAGGTTGTAGGGATTGTAAGGTGTCCCTGAAATACTTTCTAAAACTTCATATAACCTGTCCTTCAACCACAACTCCAACTGGAGAAAGCATAGGCTGTGCTTGTGAATGCGTGGGTGTGTGCACACATGATGTGTTTGCATTTAGAGGTGTCTGTTTTACTATTGTGTTTTGGAGATGGAATGGGCAACTTCTTTTATCACTAATGGTGATTGAATCTGTAAGTCTGCTAAAGATTGATGGGCAGGTGGACACTGGAGTACTGTGGTACTGGAGATGAAAGAGAAGCAGAAGTTTATTTCAACACAAGCAATATTTCATGTGAAATAATAACATAAATCTGCATAATCACGCTTTAATAGTCTTTTAAAAACCGAACTTTAGAGGGGAAAAAAAGTGGGAATTCGAAGACATACAGCATGTGTTATCTTAATAATCTTTTCTACTTCATCATTACAGCTAAAAAAACAATTATTAACAAACATTATGTTGCTGCACTCTAACAATGCCAAATGCAGAGCTAGTGATGCCTAAAGATCTTTTGAATTGTTTTGTACCTCAACAATGAATTTAAATGTAATTAATCCAGCAGTGGTTTTGGTTTCAGCACAGTTAAGTGTATGTATTTCTGCCTTTCAAGTGATGTTTAAGGTTACCTATTTAATTCGATGGGACAGAACGTTTAAATACTTTCAAAGTTTCAAACTTGTTTACTTCAGTAATACAGAAGAATTATTGGTGGTGCTTTACTTGTTAACAGTGATGTTCAGCAGTAGTGTGTATGGCATATGGACTTATCTATGTGCAGCTATTTAATAACAAGTCTAGAATACAATTGCTTTTGTCCTGTTTGTTGTCTTGGATGGTTTTTTATCAAAATAATGTATACATAGTAAATATTCTTCTCTTGTAACAAGTTTTTTTTCTGTGGAAAAAAAATTAATAAAAGCCAAGCCCAGAAAGTGTGGATTGTTTGGGACACAAACCATTTTATCCTTTGAGAAATCAAGGGAAGACTGTACAGCATAGCTCAAATGTCTGTCTGGATGAGCAGCATAAACAGTCTTGCAACTCTTGATGACAAGCAGCCTGCTCAGACTGGATCCATATGTCGTGCTGACTCTGACTGCCTGTTGAGACATACTTGTGTGAGGATGAACAGCAAAATATGAGCTGCTTCATATGGAATTACTGAACTCTGTGACTTTCTCCCTAAAGATCTTCCTACAGCAAGCATGTCACCTGGAAATAAATTGCTATGCAACGTCAAATGCCAACTGATTTAATTTTTTTTAATCTACTAATTTATTATCTGCCTTGAATTTTTACAGATCATGATTACATATTTTGGAGCCCTCTATTTTTTTATACTATATTATTAGTAGAAATCTTTGAATGCAGATTACTTTGTAGTAATTTAGCATGTAATAATACAAAAATCTTGATATTATTTTAGTTAAATTCCAAAGACAGTAGAAATACCCTACGGAGCACTTCTCCAAAAACAGATCATTTACCACCTAAAAAAAATTATGTACTTATATCTTTAATTAATACTGATTCTGAGTTTGAGCATTTATCAAACTGCTTTGTTTTAGGCTAGTCAGGAAATGAGCTGATGTTGAAGTATTCAAGTTTAGCCATTCAAGCAGCCAAGCTTTGTGGTTGCTTAGCTCAAAGGGGAAATGGAGCTTCCTGGCAGCATGAAATTCATGTTGGTGTTTGTCTATTCTTCTGTGCCTTTATGCAAAACTGAGACCGTGGTAACTAGCTGTGAAACAGAGAACATTCTAGTCTATATAATAGAATTGTATTGATATATGTCTACAAATAGATGTTTATGTTTTATGTGAGTGTGTATCTCTACAAAATATATATTCTGTTTATAATCAATGATTCAGTGGTGTTAGGTGAAATTACTATTGGTTTGGATTATTTTCCACCTAAATAGTAGTTCTGCAATCTGTTTGTAGGACCTAGTTTCCCAGAATTTCCCATTTTGGCAGTGACCCAGCTTACCATACTTCGATCTCTGTATGCTTTCAGGTTGTTTGGGTAATGAATGTGACGGGCATTTTTTAATAGTGATGAGATGAGATGCATCTTGTTATGGATTAAACTGCGTATATAGAATATACAAACATTAAGCAATCCTGAGTATTACAGAACTACTCAGTAGGTTATAACGTACTATCAGTACATACATTTACTTTCAGAACTTTGAGCAGCTTTACAATGCCTTGGAATTTCTTCCTGTTTCACAGTTACAACTGTACTGTCTGCTGTCAAGCCATGACTGCTGCTGGCACTGTACTGAGTAGTAATAGAGAGACCCAAAACGTGTTAAGGCTGACTTTATTTTTAAACTGCAGTAAATACCAGAATATTCTGTAAGGTGAGGGTGAATATAAAGTGATGCCTTAAGCCATTCTCCCCTCTGAAGTAAGTTGAAAAAGGACGGGTAAGAATGCAGCTCCCTTCTTCACTGCCTCACGTTACACTCTCTGTGAGACTGAGCGCAGGAGCTGTGGTCTCCCCGGAGTAACTGCTGGCTGCACCTGTGGTTTCTGTGGCTGATCTGACTTCAATTCTGGGCAATAAGACAAAATCACTGCAGCAGCAGTGATTAAACTATTTATGCAATTTTAGAAAGGTGCATTAAAATCAAGCCTGTTTTTAATTTCATAATGAAAACCTATTTCTGAAACACACACACAGTCATTTCCATCTATTTCAGCATTGTTAGCACATGGATAAATGCTGCTCCTTTTTTTTTTCTTTCCTTTTTTTTCTTTTTTTCTCCTCCCAGTTTGGCCCATTTTATGACAATCTGAGCTGTAGTCTGAACTGCTGTTTTCATTCCAGGGATTTGGCCTCAGAATGGCAGTTCTTAGATTTAGTGATTGCAGTTCACAGTCCTCAGTTCGCTGTATCGCCTTTGCTTAAGAAGAACCCTGAAACTAAATTTCACTATGATTCTTTGGCAATAGAAGCTGACAGTGTCCAGAAGATATCTCTGTTGGTTTAGACAATATCTAAGGAGCTTATTTATTTGTATTTATTTCTTGTCTATGTTGTTTCCTATTGAAGCCAAGAACCATTTCCAGTATCTTTACTGAGATGACCTCTTGGTCATCTTGGATTAACACTGTATCAGTCTCTGGATTCTTCAGTTTTGCAGGAACAGACACGTTCCTTTGGAAAATTTGGCTACACTCAAGTATGTTTGCATCTCTTTAAATTGTAGGGCAGGATTTGTGTCCACAAATATCTTTATACATTTGTTTTGTAATCGCACAGGTTTTGTGTAATTGGATGTTGAATATAACAGTGCTAGTGAGTATCCACTGGGTGAGCTTGGCTCTGGTTCCGCACTGTAAGGTGTGCCCTAAGTTCTGGAAATGGGAGTGACATGCAGGAGAAGCCTGAATTTTCATCACCAAGATGCTGTGTTAATGTATTAGAAATACATGGGTTCATAGATGGGAGGGAATACTGTGAATAATATCCAGTCTATATCTTCACAGGCTGTAGAGGAAACTGGATATTTTTAAGTGCTTGAATAGAAGAGAATAGAAAGGGTAGTGTGTCCTGTAATGTAGGCTAAAAATGGGAACTTGATTTTGAGAGGATTTCATTTGCTTGTTGAAAGTTGTGTAAGGATGCAACACACTTCAGAAGAGGGAATGCTGTGCTGTGTCTCCATACAGATCTGAGTTTGTCCTAAGCTGAACACTTGTTTGCATGGTCTGGCTGGCTCTTTAAGTGTTTTAAATTAATGAGCTTTCTAGTGCCTTTGTGAAGGAAGGAATTAGTGCACAAAGAGTAACCATAATATACTCAAAGCTTGCTATAGCTCATTAACCATGGATGGATCTTGATGGTTACTTTCATGTTGTTACTGGTAAACCATTCTGTAAAACTACTTGGTTTTACTTTTTGCCTTCCCAGTCTGAGATCTTGCATTGTGCCAAATTTTAGAAGCTATCACCCCTTCACCTTGATGGGGTAAAAAATAAAGACTGAAAGCTTGTAATAATGGGATGTGATCTCCCAGCAATTACCTCTCCTTAAAACTGGTAATTCCCTGGGTGGTGCAGGTGCAGGTCTAGCAGTTGGTTGTCACCTTTGACTGTTGCCCGTAATATTTGACTAAATGTATTGGTTTTGCACAGCCTGGGTTTTGGTAGCGGAGGGGCCACAGGGGTGGCTCCTGTGAGGAGCTCCTGGAAGTTTCCACCATGGCCAGCAGAGCCAATGGCCGATGGCTCTAAAGATGGACATGCTGCTGGCCAAAACTGGGCCAATGAGAGAGGTTGGTAACGCGTTTGTGATGACGTATTTAAGAAGAAAACCAAAACAAAGTCATAAGATTTTGGATTCTAGTCAGAGAAGAGGAGGAGGTGAGAACATGTGAGGGAAAACAACATGGCAACACCAAGGTCAGTGCAGAAGGAGGGGGAGGAGGTGCTGCAGGTGCTGGAGCCGAGGTTCCTCTGCAGGCCGTGGTGAGGACCATGGTGCAGCAGCTGTGCACCTGCAGCCCATGGAGATCCACGGGGGATGCAGAGATCCACCCGCAGCCCGTGGGGGAGGTGCCCACGGTGGAGCGGGTGGATGCCTGGAGGAGGCTGTGATCCGGTGGAAGACCCGCTGGAGACAGAGGGCCCTGCTTCCAGGCTGGAGCAGCCTGTCCTTGGAGGACTGCACCCCGTGGAAAGAGAGACCCACGGCGCAGCAGTCTGGGAGGGCTGTGTGCCCGTGGGAGGGGCTCACGCTGCAGCAGGGGCGGGGTGGCTGCTGCCTGTGAGGGTGGACCCACGCCGGACAGGTCCTGTGGGAGGGACCCCACGGTCGCACAGGGGAAGGACTCCTCTCCCTGAGCAGCGGAAAGAGATGTCGGTGATGAAGTGACCAAACTCCCATGCCCTGTCTCCCTGTGCTGTCGGGGGGAAGGAGAGAGCGGCTGGGGGCGGGGGGGAGGAAGGTGTTCCAAGGGCTTATTTTACTTCTCATTATCCTCGTCTGATTCTGTTAGCAATAAATTCACTGTGTGACTTTAAGTTAAGCCGGTTTTGCCCTTGAAGTGTTGTTTTTTGGGTTTTTTTAATCCCGGTCCTTAACTCATGGAGCCTTTGTTAACTTTCTTTCTCTCCTCTGCCCAGCTGTGCCAGGGGAGGGTGAGCAAGTGATTCTCATGAGTGCCTGGCACTGGGCCAGTGTCAAACCTCGACACTAAAGATGAGTGAAATGTGTTCTGGCTTTCTTGAGCAGAGCTTCACTTCCAGCCTAGATATGTCATCACCGAAGTTACAACACAGCTGGCGACAAACACCCTTGCCTTCCTAACAACCTTCTAGTAAAACTAGCAAGCCTGTTCGAAGCAGGAAGAGGGAGCATTTTTGATGGAGCAACACCTCACACAGTTTGACCAGCTGGATGTGGAAGCTCTGCAAAAGGCTGTTCCTGAGCTGTTACCATCGCTATGTGAAGGGAGATGCTCTTGTTCTTGTTTATTGACAAGAAGATGCGGCTGGGAACTTGTGCTTGGAGCACTGAGAAAATGAGTACTGTTTGGTTTGATGAGTAGTGGGGAGTGATTGACACTGGAGTGTTCTGGCTTGTATTCACACTTCCATTGATCACAGACTAACCAGAGCAATGAGTTCCATGCCCAGATTGTTTTATGCATGTTTAGTGGGACTGATGTGTTCGCTTGGTGCATTCAGAAGGACAATTTCACTCTTGCTCTCAACAACAGCACACACAGCTCTTGTCCCAAAAATATTGCATCTTTCCTGAAGGAGCAGCAACCTGAATGTGCACTTCTGAGAGGCTGTGCTTCCAAGACAAGCCCAACTTACAACAGAGAAGCGTATCTGCTGGGTGACAATTATTCTCCAATGATTCAAGTGTCCCAAGGTCCACTCTCCTTTATGCAATAGTGGTTTCTTCCTGTTTCTCTTATGGTGGTTCCTGTAGCTTGGCTGGGTGGGTTTTTTCCATACAGGCTCAGGAGAGTGACAGATTGCCCATTTTCCCCCAAGTCACCCCCCCCCCCCCCCCCCCCCCCCCCCAGGAAGCAAAGTTCATCCTGTGCCTGCTCAGCTTGCAGAAGAGTGGGAGGGAGCAGCTGGATGCATGTGGTGCTTTGACCCCGGCTGAATGCCGGGCACCCACCAAAGCTGCTCTGTCACTCCCCTCTGCAACTGGACAGAGGAGAGAAAATATAACAAAAGGTTCACGAGTTGAAACAAGGACACGGGAGATCACTCACAGATTACCCTCACGGGCAGTGTGAAATGGGGGAAGATGAGGGACTTGCGAGACGACGTTGTGGCCTTTGCCACGGAATAGGGGAAGATGAGAAATTTGCACCTCAGCGTTGTGCGCTTTGCCACGGGCGGGCTCCCGGCTGGACCACGCAGGGCGGGCTCGCTCCGACCCCGCCCACGGCCGTGACTGGCCGCGGGACGGGCCAGGGCTGCCCGTGCCGTGGGTGCCCGCGGCGGGAGCAGCGCAGAGTCGGGCTGCGCTCCGCTCGGCGGGATGGGCCGGGGGCGGCGGGGCGGCTGCGGGCTGCTCCCGGTCCTGCTGCTGCTGCCGCTGCTCGGCGGGGCGGCGGGGTCCGGGTGCGGGGGCTTCCCCCGCCTGCTGCGCTTCTCCGGGCAGGTGCCCGAGAACAGCCCGGCGGGGACGCGTGTGCGGGGCTTGCGGATGCCGCTGCGGGGGCTGCTGTGCCCCGGGGAGCCGGCCGGGGAGTGGGCGCTGGAAGGCGACGGCGCCTCCCGCTTCTCCCTCCAGCGGCGGCCCGGCGGCGGCCGGGGGCTGCTGCTGCTCCACACGGCCGAGCCCCTGGACCGGGAGGCGCAGCCCGAGTACGAGCTCCGGCTGCGGCGGCGGGCGGGACGGTCCCCCCGGCAGGCGCTGCTGCGGGTCCGGGTCCTGGACCGCAACGACCACCGGCCGCGGCTGCCGCCGGCGCGGCCGCTGGAGGTGGACGAGCTGGTCCCGCTGGGCACGGAGGTGGCCCGGCTCCGCGCCTCGGACGGCGACGAGGGCGCCAACGCGCGCCTCACCTACCGCTCCTGGCCGCCGGGCGCCGGCAGCCGCCTGCTCTTCGTGGTGCCCCGCAGCGGGCAGGTGCTGACCGTGGGCTCGCTGCTGGGGCTGCGCCGGCTCCGCCTCTGCGTGGCGGCTCTGGACCACGGGCGGCCGCGGCCGCTGCGCAGCCCCGCGCGGTGCCTGCGCCTGGCCGTGCGCGGGCGGGGGGCGGCGGGCGGCGCGGGGCGGCGGCGGGGGCCGCGATCGCTGCAGCCGCCGCCCGAGCTGCCGCCGGGATCCGGGGCCCGGCGCTACACGGCCCGCCTGACCCCCGGGGTGCGGGTGGGCGACACCGTCTTCACCGTCCCGACGAGCCGAGACCGGGAGGCGGGCGGCTGGTTCGAGCTGGCCTCTCCCGGCGCCACTCCCGTGGGGGTCGACAGGACGTCGGGGCGGCTCTACCTGCGGCGGGAGCTGCGAGCGGGCGGCCGGGCGGAGGTGCTGGTCAAGGTGCACCGCGGCGGCGGAGGAGGTAGCGGTCCGGGACGGGCCGGGGAGGGTGGTCAGGATGGGGTCGGTTCTCCCCGCGGCGTTGCCCCGGGTGGGTCGGGATGACCGCGAAAGGGACGGGTGGGCATGAAGGGTTGCCCCGAAGGAGGGGGATACTAAGCAGGCACGGCCGTGCCGGGCATTTGCCATTCGAGGTAATGCTGCCCTCCGTGGAGTGCGGAAAGCCGCAGGGGGCTGCGGGAGCTGGGTGGATGGCGTGGGAATGTGCCGGCTCTTCCCCGGTACCACTCGCAGAGCTTCTGCCTCTTGCCTTTGAAGGAGCAGCTGGAAACGTAGGGAATGGTGTTTTGGTTATATTGTCTTGTAAGGAATTCTTTTCACAGTCGGTTCGCTTTTGTGGGACCAGAGGTGTCTGCTCAGGGGTTAACAAGCAGATAGGATCCGGTAAAGAAGGGGCCACACCACAGTAAACAGCTTGTCTCATAGTGGGGGCAGTTAGCAGGGAGCCTCTTCTGCTCCGGTCCTGCTGGAAGGACCTAGGAAGGAAGAGGTGACGCTGTCCTGGGTGTGGGCACTTGCAGACCTGCAGCTGCAGCCCCCTGCGCTGGGGGATCCCGCTGCACCCGCTCCCTGAGCCACGCCGAGAGAACCCTGAACCATGCTGAGAGTCAGCTACCGGACTGGCAGAGCAGCGCATGGGAAGGGAAAGAAGTCGTTGCAAAACAGATGTCAGCGAGCCTAAGACAAGCAAAAAAAAAAAAAAAAAAAAAAAAAAAAAAAAAAAAAAAAAATCAAGTCTGAATCAGGAATCCTAGGAGTTGGTGTAGAGAACTATATGGAGATACTGTAGTTATACCGCTGTGTTAAATCCTCTATACATCAAGAGCTTGTATACTGTTACAATAACACAGCAAAGAGAATGGCTAGACTTGATAAAGTTCTTAAACCACATTAAGCTTGAGGTGTGTTATGGCTACATGAGCCATCCTTTCCATGCGTTTCTTTCATCTTAGAGCAAGTTTTAGAGTGTGTTTGTAAGTGTAGCTCAGGTCTCTGATAACATCACTGGTTATTTCCTTGGGTTTGTTTTGTATTGTTTGTTTTTCTTTTTTCTTAGATGTTTGCAACTTTACTAAAGAGGGCATATTCACCAATTTCTATCAATGAATTTTACAGCCTAGTGCTCAGGAAATGTGAAACATAGAGGTGGGAGGAAAACAAACGTGTTGAAGCATGCTGGGGGCTGTGATCTTTACCAGACTGCTGTGTGCAGTCTGAGAATCCAGAGCTGCCTGCCTGAGAAATTTATTCTTGCAGGAATGGGATGTGTTGTGCAAGTGACAGACACTTAACATTTGAAAAACT
This sequence comes from Corvus moneduloides, assembly GCF_009650955.1. Lineage (NCBI taxonomy): Eukaryota > Metazoa > Chordata > Aves > Passeriformes > Corvidae > Corvus > Corvus moneduloides. The sequence goes on from NC_045476.1 coordinate 141,853,753, forward strand.
CTGCACAGTATTTCTAGGCACTAACTTTAAACAAATTGCCTGATGTTTGAAGTAGAACAAGCTAAAGATGGAGTTGGAAAGGGGACACACAGCTTGACTGTCTTGCTTATTTATAGTGAAGCAAATAACCTTGTGAACAGTGTTCAACGTATGATTAATTGTGTTGTCCTCTCCAATCTGGTGGTGTACAGCATGTTTTTACCACTGTCTGTGCATTAATAATGTATTGACAAGAGATGAGCCTCAGGGAGAAAGGAATTCAATGATCAAGTGGGACAAGGTCATTTAGACACTCCTTTAAGCTACTTTGAAAATCAAAACTCTGTCATAACTTTGTACAGCAACAAATTTGGGATCTTTTTCTGTCTGCCTATTTTAAAAAATATGGTGAAAGGGTGAGACGATTTGAGCATCCATTTTTTTATCTGAAGAAACCTGGTGAACTGTCAAAAGCCAAACAGAATTAACTTTGGTCTGCTCCTCATTTCTCCTCGCATCTCTTGCTAAATGTAATTAACAGTCAGTCACAAAGTAATCAATATTATGGAATATATGTCAAACTTTTAATCACCGCTTTAACTGAAAAACAAAGCTATTGGACCTTTATTAATTGCCATCTCTTATGCAAAAGTCATGAATGGACTCAGGCATTTCACAGGTGCTGCTTCTCCAGGCAAGAGTGTGTCTTGGGGTTTTGGAAGTATTTGCCTTTTTTTTTTTTTCCCCCCAAGAAAAGAAAAGCTTTTTTAAAAAATAAGCTTTAAAAAAAAAATAAAACAGGAGGTCAGAAAGTAACTTAGAGCACTGTTTCCTGCAACAGCAGTCCTAGGAAGACAAGATATTCCTGTGCACAGTTGAAATACTGAAATAAACTGAGCGCAGAGTACAATAACCTTCTGAATCTTCCCAGTTGCTCCCTAGCACATGTAGCAGTGGTAGGGAGGGGGCTGCCATCTGTTTTGTGGGGACCCTGTAGCAGGCACTGTGAAAACACAGCTCTTCTCCCATTGAATATACACTTGGTACATGGACTGTGCATTGTAAAGATGTTTGCACAACTTCTGTGGCTTGTCTTGCTTACCTACACAGAGCAGTTTGCATCTTCTTTAGGAATCTGGCAGCCTCCATCTATCTGACAAGGCCTTGTTGTTCTGGGCTCTGTGCATACATAGTTAAGGGTTGGACCTGGAGTTCAGACAAGACTTACACAAAGGTATGAGCTGAAGACCAAACATTTCTCGTCCAGATTTTCTTTTGGAACATTTCACATCCTGGAAGCATTGGCTGCACCATCAGAACAATGTGTGGCCTGAGCATGGAAAGGCTGGGGGTAGTGAGGAAGGGTTGAAAGGGTCGAAGTTCCCTTTCTCTTCCAAGTCTGCCTCTGTTCATGCACGCTTGCAAGTACCTACACAGGTTCTCATACTTGTAACCAACTCACACAGGGTGGGACGTGCAATGGCTGTTTCCTCTTCTGCCCCCTCAGCTGCCCTCTCTGATGCTGGCAATAGGTACTGGTGTGCACTGCATAGAAGTCTGACTTTCAGGACTTTGTCTATCATGCTTCAAAAAGCAATTTCTAACCCCTGTTCTTCAACTCTTGAAGACTTTTAGCTCTCTTGGGGGTTTTGGTTTGGCCGGGGGGAGGGTTGGGGTTTTTTTATTTTTGGTTTGGGTTTTTTGTTTGTTTTGGTTTTTGTGGGTTTTTGGGTGGGTTTTTTGTTGTTGGTTGGTTGGTTGGTTTGGTTTGGATTTTTGTTTTTAATCTTAAGAGCCTGTCACAAAGGGCTTACAGAGTGTACACTGCCTTGGCTTGAAATAGTGAGACCCAGTGGGGGATGTCCATGTTCCTGCACACTCTCACACTGCAGATACACTCCACATGCTATCTAACTGAAAACAACTGTGTAAGAAGTCACTCCATAATCTACGAAGGTTAATTTTTTTTGGCAACAGTAGGAACTCAAAAAAAGCATGGCAAGACAAATCTCCTCCCCTCCCATGAGTCTGCAGAGCTCTGAAGGGTTAAAGGGTTGACGTTAGCAACCCTTTAACTCTGGGATGCCTGGAGACATCAAAGCAGGGTAAACACCAGCAGGTAGTTTAAGACTGAAGTGAATGAAACAGTTGTTCAGTATTTTCCTGGTTTTGGAATTGAGATGGATATCTCATTCCCTGTTCTCTTTCAGATGGGATAACAACTGTTTACTACTGTAAGTGAATTCCAAGGAGATAGATTATAAATCTGACTGAGGAGGCTGTAGCATAATGCAGTTCCTTCAGTGCAGTGTCTTATGGTAGAATATGATGGGTATTGAACCCTTATGACTCATTGGAAGCAAACTGCATTTTAAAAAGATGTCTGTCAAATCTTGACATTCCTGAAAATACAACATAGACTGCACATGGAAAGAATATGTGGTTTGAGTCCCTTGTACTTTCTTAAGAAACTTCCATCAGGATGCCTACTGGGAAGGGAAACCATTCAATCCATGTAATACAGCTTTTTTAAAAGCTAACAAGTAATCCATATATGTTGCTGGCCATGATTTCAAATAAAGACATAGATTAGGTTTGGGGGGTTTTCTTCTTTTTCTTTTTTTTAACAGAGCCAGAAATGGCCCACTGCTTCCTGGTACCCCCTGACATTTTTAGAAAATAAATCTCACTCCAGAAACAGAAATTTGATCTGATCAGGTATGGAGGTCATATTATATGCTGCTTTTTTTTTTTTTTTTTTTCCCCTGGGCCTGGGGGGCAGTGTTTCCTCCTGGTATCAGACTGATTAAAACCATCTGTGGATGCCATTAGTGTGCCTCCAAATTCAGGTACTGACAGAAAAAGGTTGCTTCACTTAACCCGTGAAACCACTTTAATGGCCAGGGATCATTGAACGAAAGAGCAAGCTCCGGGATGAAGGTTATTATGTTACCCTGTCTGTATCTTTGCAAAAACCTTGCTGGGGAAAAAAAAAAAAAAAAAATTAATGTAAACATATATAATGATCCAGAGGCAATAAATAAGGCTTAAGAATGCCTGATAAAGTCAGAAATTTTGAGAGGCCAACAAAAAGCTTAAAACGGAAGAGGTAAATGTAAAGCTTATGTCACAAGTACTCTTGGTAAGTTTCGCAAGCTATTTAAATGATGAGAAAACCTCTATCACAACAAGTTTGAGAGAAAAGCAGTGGGACACCTTAAAAATAGAACATTCAGCCCTTTATTCTTAAGATTAGCATCTTGAATCCTTTTATACAGACTATGATTTAGTATTTCCGAGTTTTCATTACATTTCAACAGCAGGAAGGCATTTAAAAATCTGGTTTTAGACCCAGATCAAAGCTGCACCATGCCAGAAACACCCCTGCATGCTCCTGGTGTTGTCTCACACTCCAGGAGCACTGCAGTGTGCAGCAGTGTTTGATTTTTGTGTACTGGGGCTGCCTTTACACACCTGCATTACACACGGGAGGCCCAAAATTCACACATACCATGTTTGCACAGGCAGTCTATGCATAGTAGCTCCCCTAGGCAGGTGTGCACATAGCCTTCTCTTTTGGGACTATGACTGAAGTGGAATTGAACGTGCTCCTGTTTGTGTGTCTCCCGTGGACTTGGAAAGCTGTGTCCTCCCCAGAGAGCAGTGGCTTCACAGCCGGTGTTTTGGGGCAGGCATTAGGGGTTTCCTTGCTGGAGCAGTCAGACCCTGGCTAGTGCAGAACTCAGCAGTACTGCAGTCTGAGCAGTGAGGTTGGCTTGCTGGTGGAAACTGCCCAAAATTTAAGAAAAAGTAGAGCAGAAAGTTTAAGAAAAGCCTTTAAAAACCTGACCTGAGGAAACAGGCTGACAGAAGGGGCTTGGAGTTCTGCTCCTGACATGGATGTTGCTGATGGAATGACCTAAAAGCAGTGCTTGATTATTACCGCAGGCCTAGGCCCTAGGGTATATCACCGTGTCCCACAGCTGTAGGGAGGAGGAGAGAAGATCCGGCCGACAGGAATTGTGCAGCAAGATTGATTTATTTAGTTATTTTACAAACTCTTTTATAGACTTTTTTCTTCATAGTCTAATTGGACAAAGGATCAGCCACCACCTGGGATGATTGGCTAAAATCCTAAAACATCCATTGTCAAAATATTTTTCTACTGTACCATAAACAGGACTTTTCAAGGTTGCAGGTGGTTTGGTTGTTTACATAACTGCTACCTCTTCTGTGAGAGAGAAAAGTCTCTTACGGGCTTAGAAAATAGCAAGAAAATCCTCGCTAGCAGCATATTTGTATCTGCACTTGATGACAACCAGGGTAAGGAGCTGTAAGTTCCTATGGGTGACTCAGCTTTTGCCTGAGTAAGCAACCCCTGTGTATAGCACAGACACTGCTTTGTGAAAGAGAAGTAGCAGAGTGTCAAGGGCCATGTCTGTGGAAGGGGAAGAGGATCTGTTTAGAAATTTAGTATATAAGGACAACTGGAAAGCAATCTAGCAACTTTACCTTTTCATTTCTTAGGACACAGCATAGTAGCCAGCACACGGCTCCTTTGGAGGCTGCTGCTCCAAACGCCTCTCAGTGCTGCTGCCCGGCTTTCCCAAAGGGGCCTGTGCTGCTGGGTCTGAGCTGCTTCTCACAACTGCATCCAGTGGTGCTAATGGGGTAAAGTTAATATTCCTACAATTTTTTTTTGCATATTTGTGTACACATCAAACACGTTTGCTGTTCTAAAATGATTGTATTTTGCTGGTGACGTAAACTTTTAAAGCATTTGGAAAAAAGTTAATACACTCTAAGTATGGTCATAGGAAGAGCTGTTACCGCATGAAGCCTCAGCAAGCAACTTTCTAGTTTAAAAACATTTGAACAACCTACAGGGAGAAGAGACTTAATTTTGTTAAAGGACAACACTGATAAATGGCTGTAGTTTTTCACAGAAAGTGAAAAATTGGCTGAAGATTTTTCTTTGTTGTCCATGTGTGCAGTGGCACCTGCAGTTGCCTTTTAGCTCAATGGTCCCCCTGGGTGAGTGCACAGGTAGTATTGAGAAACGCAAGACCTTGCCTCTTAAATTGGGTGAGGGTGTGTATATATAGAAAATGTGTACAGGTGCTGGTGTATATTAAGAAATATGTAATAAATATAATGCAAAATGATCTCTGCAGGCTGCTCTTTCAAGCTTGCTGATTGTGGTTAACTGAGGAGGGAAAATTGAGATTGGCATAGCTTTAGACGAGGCAGTTGGTACAGTCACATTGCCCACGTGTACTGTGGCTACTGTGTTTACCCACAAGCTGCTGTAGTGGTTTGTGGACTGCCGAGGGAGTAAACAAAGGCCTATTGCCATAACTGATGGTAAGGGTGTTCCCTTGCCTTCAAGACACTGTACTTACTGCTTGGTCCAACATGAGTCCAGCCAGTGCCCTAGTGTGTTGCAAGGGAATATGATGCTCCTGGGTGTTGTATCCAAACCTTAGGAGCATTTGTGAGACACCAAATCTGTTAATTAATAAAAACATCACACTCAGGAATCTCTCATCAGTGTTTGAAGTGGAGCTGACCCATCATGTTCATGACAGCTGACTAGCTGGACTACAGGTGCTCCCATACAACTTTCCTTAAGGGAGTTGGAGAAAAGAAATTCATAAAATTAAGCCTTCGGTTTTGAAAGGGAAATACGTTGTTGTGAAGGCTTTCCCCATTGTAAGAGCTTCTTGATGGCCCTGCACTTCTCCCAGAGGGAGTGACAGCACATGCTGTAGCTGAGGCAGAGATATGAGCATCATAGGTGTTGCTGACTGGACTAGTCCTCAGGACTAAGTTAAAGCTGCTTTCTCTTCTCCTTTACCTCAGTGAATACCTTTTTTTGGGATGCTCATCTTCTGGCCAGCTGCTGATGTTCAAGCTTGTAGGAATAATGTACCACCAGATTCAAAAGCCACCTGGGCAGGAGAGAGTGGCACAGTGGACAGCATGACTGTGTAAATATCATTAATATTGTCATTAAAATGCAAAAAAAAAAAAGCATTTCTAGAAGTGATGATGAACTCTGGTTAAAGATCAATTACTGCCACAAGAAATTTTGGTTTAAATATCCCCAAGTAGATTATGCCTATGATCCTGAAGATGACAAGGGGGTTTTAGCATGGTAGTAACCATTTCCCAGGTGTAGATTTCCTGGCGATGGTTCAATAATGAGCCAAAGCTCCTGATGTCTTGCCCTACCGCTGAGGACTAGTGGTGTGGCTGACAGCACAATGAGGGACTTTCTAGGCATTCCACCTCGGTGTCCTATTTCAAGCTGGGTACTTCAGAAACTTCTTCACTTACCACACTGTCTCTTTTCAATTCAAATGATTCTTTTTGCCTGAGGGGATAGAAACAAAACATAAACTAACATTTTTAATGCACATTTTTTACTTCTCAGTTTTCCACCATTAGTCCCCTCAAACCCACATCAATCAGTGCAGCTCTAATCGTAATCTCAGGGAAAGAGATTCTCTTCTCTTATGTTCCTTCTTCTGGTAAGGGAGGAAACTAAAGGATTAAAGGCATGAAATTGATACAGGCTTGCAAGAATAGCCACTTGCAGTTTCAAAACCCTTTCCAGTTCTTTCTTTGCTTTCATATTCCTGTCCAAGGACGGTGTGGGTGTATCTGCTCTGATCTGCTGAAGAGTGTTTAGCCCTCCAAGACACAAACTTTGCATCTCTTCATTCCCCTCATTCTTGCACTTGCTACATCCTAACATTTTTACTTAGGATGCTCTTAGGTGGTGATTGATTGACATCCCTTTTGTTTATATGCCTTTTTTAGATGTAAGCAAGAGGTAAAGCTGAAGCCTTGGGGATACACCACTATCTCCAGGAAAATCACACGTTAGTAACTCTTCCAGACTGATCATACCAAGACTCTTTCCAATATGAGGTGCAGAGGCCAGACTATCCTGTCGATAGTCTGGTTTCACAGGGTGTAGAGCCTGGTTTCCTGATTATTTCCTTCCTTGCAGTGGATGATTCATATTGACAAAATGGGTGAACTACAACATCACTAGGTGATGTTGCATTTTGATTTAATAGGATGCTGTGGTTGTGTCAGGAGCAAAATAAAACACAACTGATTTCAGAGGTTTGATCTGCTAATGCCTTTGCAGCTATGACAGTTGGAAACCCAGTGCATTCCTGGAGAAAAACTTTACTTTGTCAAGGCTGGTTTTGTTTCACTGACTTGTTTCAAGTCAGTGTGATAATTTTACACAGTGTTTGGTTGCCATGTGTCTGTAACACCTTAATATCCTTGAGGTTCTCACACCTGATGTGTGTGCAAAGGGGAGCTACCAGAACAGAAATGTCCCTACTCACAGTGCTGCTTCTGAACAGCCCTTTCTGGATGATAGGGGAAATTAGTGCTGTTTGACTGACCTCCTGTTAGTCTCCAGACCATGTTCAACACTGCTTTTTTAGGGTTTTGGACTTGATTTGACTAAAATCTGCTCTTCGTAACTATCTTTTCTTCCACTGATGCCCTGCTAGAATTAGGGCTCTGATCTATGTGGATATAACCTGGACTGTTTTGTCAGCATGCTTGCAGGTTGCTTCAATTTAAATTTTGTTTATGTGGATGGAGAAAACAGCTTCAAGTCTGAAAACCTGAAATAAATGCTGAGGGCCTGAAGGAGTGAGCCAGATCTCTGCTGCAGAAAGACATTCCACCCTATAGCTGAAGTTTATTACCCCCTGCTGCTGTACCACAGCCCTCCAGGTTTGGCCTCACCCCATGTTTTTCCTTTCATGTGTGGTGCTGGATGTTTCTAGAGTGCCATTCGCTCCTTTTTTCACTTCTTACCCTTAAGCAAACAGCAAAGATAAAACACGAAGTCCAAAGAATGTTTATGTCAGAAGTTCTTTCAAGCTGCAGGGGAATGAGTGACATGTGGACATGTATGCCTCAAAAATCAATGAGATGCAAAAGCTGTAGGGCAGGGAGATTAAGTTGTGATGGAAAGGATTTAACAGTCTTGCTGGTTCCATGCACCTGCCTAGAGGCAGGTTTTGCCACAACAAAGCGATTGCCAGCAGGTATTTGTCTAGTCAGGTCTTAAAGATCTCACTGATGGATGCTGTCTCACCTCTCTGTCCACTATCAAGGGCTCCATTATCCTTAAAATTAAAAACATGCTGAGAGATCCCACCCCCAACATCTAATGCAAGTCTTTTCCTTGGGAATGAGAGGTAGTTATATTTTGGTTTGCAGGTTATGGAACAGCTGACTGACTTCATACATCAGTCTTCAGCCTCTTAGATCACTGTTTGCATGTCTCTTGCAGTCTCCTGAAAATCTCCAGGTCTTTTCAACTCTCTTGAAGGCCATGCTTCCTGGTTTTGCTCTTGGCTTTTCTCTGGACACTTGCCAGCTGGTCCATGTCTTTCTTGAAATCCAGCCCCTAGAACTTTAGTTTAGCCCAGGGAGGTTTTGGAGTCTTGTGGACATTTTTCTGAGCAGCCAGCTCTAGGTAGCCCGGCTTGAGCAGAGCAGTCGGACCAGGTGATCTCCAGAGGTCCTGCCAACCTCACCCATCCCATGAGTCTGTGATCTGAGGCTTTGCTAAGTGTCACAGTTTTGCCAAGGTTCAGTGAGGGCTGAATATGAGCCAGTGTGCACCCAGGTGGCCAAAAAGGCCAGTGGCATCCCAGCCTGTATCAGCAGTGGTGTGGCCAGCAGGACCGGGGCAGTGATTGTCCCCCCTGTACTGGGCACTGGTGAGGCCACACCTCAAGTTCTGTGTCCAGTTCTGGGCCCCTCAGTTCAGGAAGGACATTGAGATGCTGGAGCACATCCAGAGGAGGGCAATGGAGCTGGTGAAGATTCTGGAGCACAAGTCCTGTGAGGAGCGGCTGAGGGAGCTGGGGGCATTCAGCCTGGAGAAAAGGAGGCTCAGGGGTGACTTAATCACTCTCTGCAACTGCCTGGAAGGAGGCTGTAGCCAGGAGGGGCTTGGTCTCCTCTCCCAAGTATCAAGGGATAGGACAAGAGGAAATGGCCCCAGGTTGTGCCAGGGGAGGTTTAGATTCGATATTAGGGAAAAAATTCTTCACAGAAAGGGTTGCCAAGCATTAGAACAGGCTAGAATTAGAACATCGTCCAGGGAAGTGGTGGAGTCACCATCCCTGGAGGTATCTAAAAGACATGTGGATGTGGCATTTTGGGACATGGTTTCATGGAACCATTGAATTGTTAAGGTTGGAAAAGACCTTTAAAATCATCGAGTCCAACTGTCAGCCTAACACCAGCACCATGTTCACCATTAAATCATGTCCTCAAGTGCCATATCCACATGCTTTATCAACACTTCCAGGGATGGTGAATCCCAGGTTTAGTTGTGGGGTTGGCAGTACCATGTTAATGGTTGGACTTGATGATCTTAGAGTCTTTTGCAACCTAAATTCTTCTATGTTTCAATTTAAATACACCTTTCAGAGAAGGGGAAGGTGACGTTTTTGTAAAAGCCTAGAAAATATGGTTAATTTGAACAACACAAATATTTTCTCTGGCATGCTGTCCTGAACTCAGTGAAATTTATTCCCTTGTCCTTTTTAAAACATAAAGCTCTGTTTTAGTGCTGACTTTTGGTGGGTTTTACAGTACCTACAGCAGGATTAGGACCTCGTTATTTATTGGTACTTAACACTTGGATCACCTACATGGAGCAGTATTAAGAATAATCTGTATAATTACAATTTTTGAAATCATTCTACAGGTTTCACTAAATGGGAAAAATACTTGACTAGATATTCAATCTCTGCAGAAATTAGAACTGCCTGAATTTGACCAATAAATGAACAAAAATATCTTTAAATGCTCATGCCTACAAGTTTTCATCCCTTTACTTGACCCTAGCAAAATAACACCGTCTGTAGCTGGCTGCATTCGGACATGTATTTCTCAACCCTCCTTCTTGGCTGTAGATAAATTAGTGACTGCTCCAGCTGCTCTCATGAGCCACTAGCTCATGCTGTGGGCTGTGCCTTGTCCTACACAGCAACACAGAGGAAAAAAAAGTAAACCAATGTTCCCGTGTGTGCAATAGTGGTACATGAGAAAACCAGAAACCATGTAATCTAAGAATTTCCTCTGGCTAAGGAAACCACGTCTTAAATGATCCTAAATATGTTAAAAGCCCACAAAACTTCAGTTAAGACTTTTCCTTCCTGGAAATTATTTTCTCTGGGAAATTGTCCAGCATGTATTTTTACTGCAGGGTAAGGCTGCTCTTAAGTACACGTCTGACATATCAGGGTATGTCTATCTGTGGGTGGCCTTTTGTTTAGTATCACATCCCTGAGATGTGCACTTAAAATTGTTTGGAATTTCTGGCTTACTTCTTGCCTTTGGTGCTGGTTTTGTCCACGTGCTCCTGTCTTCTTCCATCCTGTGTGAAACATGGCCTTCCTGAAGGCAGAGATGAAGGGTTTCCGTATGAGACACACATACACCTGAGTGGGTGTTTAATTTGATAGTGGTGTAGCCCTTAACAGACCTGCAACCTCAGTGCAGTTTGCTGAAGTATATGATCATATTATAACAGGCAGAAAACATGTATTTCTCATATGTACCTTTCCACATCCCCCCTTTCTACCTTTAGTTTCTCTTTTTATTCAAATTTATTCTCTAGATTCAATAACATATTCATTTTAATTTTAAGTCAAGTCTTAAGGCCATTTCTGGAACACAAATGTGCTTAGGAAAATTTTTTCAAGAAGCCCATATATACCTTTAGCATCTGTTAGTGACTTGTTGTGAGTTAAAGAGGCTTGAATATAGGTCTCTCTAGAGGTAAAAATACTGTGATTAAATCTCTACATGTCATTTGCAGTGGAAGATTCTTTCTCAGTTTGTTTACAGATGGCAGTGGATAAGATCTTAACATTCCTGACTAAAGTTTGTGACCAAGCTGTCTAGAAATGCATGTGTCTTTTGCAGATGATGACTGGTACCTCTGCCACGTGACACTCCTTGCCCCAGAAGAGGAACTTCTGTCCTGGGGCATGTACCCATACCCGTACCTGGCACGTGTCGATCCCGATGCGCGCAAAGGCACTCTCATCTACCAGCTTGTCGCACGTTACAGTAGCCATGAAAACGCCACTGCTGGCATAGCTTACACACTCATTGCAGGTAGGTCTACCCTGAAAAAAAGGTAAAATTCTGTTAAGTTGCAGATGTTTCTGAACAAGTTCCCATTTTATAATTTCATTGGTAGATTTTTCCCTTGGGCAATCCTTAAAGATACAGCAGGTACAGCAAGTAGAAGCTGGAAGTGCTGTAAGTATGTGGATGGGAATCTTTCTTGTTGCCATTTTCTTTGCTTTACTTCTATTTTGAAATTGATGGCAGCTTTACTGTTAGCTTAAGGCTCCATTTCTTACTTGTTCTTGTCTCTTTACACTGCACTGGTCAACAAAATAGTGCAAGTGAAAGATAAGGTGAACGACTGGAGAGGTAAAAAGAACTGCATACAAGGACATAGGTGGATGGGTTGAAGATAGCTTACCTTGAAATGGTGAAGGTGCAAATGTTCTTGCTGTGGGGCATGTCTCAGACTGGCTTTGTGCATGTATTGATAGGTGGTGAGGAGCGATTCCGAGTGGATAAGGATACTGGCATTATCATGACAACTGGCTTGCCTTTGACGTGGAACAAGGAGTATGTTGTTACTGTGGAAGCCTCTGATGAGTACGGCAACAAAAGCCCCTACGCCTCCGTTTCCATCCTGGCAGGCTCCCGACCTCCGCAGTTCACTAACATGTCCTACAATGTGTTTGTCCCTGAAAATACTCCAGCAGGAGAAAAGTAAGTTTTACTTCTTTAGGTGACTCGCTCCCAGCAGTCCGAGAGGACCTTCACAGAGTAGAGTGAAACTTTTGTGGTTTCGCTTCTCAGGACTATGCATATGAGTTAAAAGACTCATATATGCATTTGCATTTGCCTTACATTTGCATTACACTTTAAAAATAATGTTGTGTTTTCTAAAAGAAGTTATGCCTGTTCTGATGTTTCAGAGTCTCCAATGTAGCACATGGGATATAGTCTGGGACACTGGAATTACTTTAATATTTTTGGGGTGTTAGTGCATTGCATCATGAATTAGAACACCCAAACTACTGGCTATGGATCTCCTGGAGATTTAAACAAATGCTTGAAAAATAGTCTTTTAATTAATCAGGTTTGGAGCTGTTTGTGTCCCGTTTGACTTGTATTTAAATTTCCAGAAAGACAAGTCATTGCCAGACTCTTGAGATAGCAGCACCAGTGTGAAGTACAAAAAGATAAAGCTCAATCTCCAAGCGGCTCTGCTGTTGCATGAAGAGTAGCTAATCCCAGCCACAGTGGGGAGATGCTCCCAAGCTGGCTCTGGGTTTATTGGCACTGTGCAGCTACTTGAGAGCAGAATGGGCTTTAAGGCCTCGAAGGAGCAGGTGGAACAGTGCCATAAGGCCTCTAAGGAGCAAGAAACCTCAAAATAAACTGATGACCTAGGAAAAATTGCTGGAGATGTGCCACTAATCCTTAAGAAAGACTGAACAAGAAGGAGGAGGGAAATTTTTCTTCTTCCCTGGAGCTTTCAGTGAGATGAGCTAAAAGTATATTGTCATGCTGGTGAAAGACTGATGTGAGAGGTGGAGCTTCAAAACATAAGTCATAGTAGGGAGGCAAATATTCCTTTGATGTCCTGCCAAGGTGGACAGCAGGATCTGGAAAGCCCTGTGCTCCATGGGTTTCCCATCCATGTCTGAACCCATTTCTTTTCTGCATATACAACTTCAGAGAAACTCAGAAGTATAGTAGGTCACTTATTTCTGAAAAACTGAGAAACTGAGGGTAAACCAGTAACTGCTGTCAAGTGTTTAGAAAGGTACAGTGGGAAAGAAAAAGACGTTTTAATGTTAGTGGGGGTTGAAATGGATTATTTCATCACTGCTATGTCAGTGAGTAAGTTTGGTGACAGAAGAGAGGGTAGATGGGCTCCCTCTAGCAAAAGGGGTTTCCAGTCTGAATTTAAAGCTGAGCCAAGCATTGACACCTTTCCTCATCCTCATCTTCCTCTCCTAGGTGCTGAGGAGGCAGCTTTTGTTGTTATTGTTTTGAAGCAAAGGGTTGTTCTCTCATTCTTTGCAGAGTAGCAGTTGTTGAGGCTGTTTCCTTCCAGAGCCAGCCTCTTTCCTACACTCTCCTGACGAACCCCTCTGGGCTCTTCCGGGTGAGGCAAGAGAGCGGAGAGCTCAGCCTGACCCACGCCGTGGACTACGAGAGTGAGCACCACCTCTATCACCTCTTACTGAAAGCCATGGAAGTTGAGAGCACTCTCAGCAGTGTGACTGAGGTACACGAATCACTTCACGTCCTACCCACGGTCTGCAGTCTTGTTACCTTGCTAGAGGGACCAGTTACACAGATGGACAGCCCAGGACACTCGTGAGGATGCTGGGCAGGGAGGAGGCCTTGTAGTACAGGCAGAAAGCTGGGCTCTGACCTGGGTTCAGATCTAGGCTCTGCAAATACCTCTTGTTACTACTTTTTGGATTTGCCTCCCATCTTGGGAGTGGAGAAGGAAATACTTCTCTGTGTTACAGGAGTAGTGTGAGAAAAATAGCATCAGAGGTGTAAGTAAGGATGGGAGAGCAGCAAAAGCACTGACTGCCACTGCAGTGTCCAGAAAGAGGTGCTTTTTTTGCAGAGTGCGGGAGCTAAAATCCACTCTCAGTGTGTCCTTTTGTCTCAGGTCATGGTCCATATCACTGATGAAAACGACTGTTCTCCTGAATTCCAGCGTTCCATTTACAGCAGAGACAACGTTCCCGAAACCATTCCTGTTGGCACATCTCTACTGCAAGGTGAGGACCATCCTGTTACCTTTCATTTCAGTCTTGCCACAGACCTGCTGGTTTGTTACCTGTTTGTGTTCTGGCCATGAGGAAGTGCCCTCTTCCACAGGCGCTGCCTCTGTAAGATGTGGATGGCAGCTTTCCTGGCCGTCTGTGGATGGCTTTTAGGTATTCTGGAAGTAGAGTTGTGAGTGTCTTCAGGTGAGGATCACTGTACTGTGCCCAAGGAGAGATCTTGTGGTATCCAAGGGCAGTTAAAGCAGCTGGTAGGAGGTGACTTAATGGATTGCCATGGCTTGTTTCCTTTAAATGTTGTCTTTTAACTCATACTGGTAACCTTTTTGTGTCCCAGAAGCAGCTGCAACTAGTTTTTCTTTTCTTATTGTGTTAAGAAAAAACAGGGCTTTTAAAAATAGGCAGCTATTTTTATCAAATAGACATTAATGCTGTATAACTGACTTGCAAAGTGCTAAAGGCAAAAAATTTGGGAAGCCTGTGAACTTACATTTATGGTTGTGGCTTACCAGTCATCATCCCAAGTTTGTTGCTTTTAACATGGCTATTTGTCACTTGCATATAAACCCTGAGTGCAGAGATGACATTTTTAGAGGCTAAAATAGTATCCTGTTGAAAGAGTTCAGGGGTGATGAACCCTGAGAAATGTGTATGTGCCAATGCAAGCGTTAGCAAAAAGACAACAATGTAAATTTCCCAAAATTGGAGCTGAACTCTGCAGGTTGCAGAGGTGATAAGATGCTTAGCTTTCCTTGTGCAAGGGGGCTGCAGGGCCTGCTTTCTCTAAACACTTGCTAAGAGAGTTCAGAGCTTGTCATACTTCATTTTTAGATTTAATGGCTCTTGGGAAGAAAGAAATTGCTCAGAATAATCAACTCCTAAAATTCCTAAGCATGCGATTTTCCTTAAAGAGGTGAATGTTCTTCTCTCCAGGAGACTTGTAAAGCTCATCAAAACTCCACTTGTGGGGGAAAAAATGTATGCCCCATGTCCAAGCAAGCAGAATGTCAAAGCCGTGCAATTGCATCCCATGTTGTTGTCTTGCCACATGGGGTAGATTTCAAGGGAAAGAGCCATCTTAGAAAAGAAAATGTGAGGTGGAAGTATAGTGACGATCAGTGGAAATGGTGTGTGAAGACTCACTTGCTGTAGAAGGGCTGAGCAGAGTTGTTAGTGGCTGTAAGGGAGCTGTACCATGTGCAGGATGAGACCTGTGCCACCAACTGACTGCCAAAGCAAGTGTCATCTCAGGAAATAAAAAAGGCAAACAGCTCTACAAACGCTGTAGTTCCTTAAGGGGTGGGATGTTGCAGCCTCAGAATGACCCACAAACAAAAATAAATGTGAATATGAGACAGGCTTTGCCATTCTGAGCATGCCTGTAGCTGTTGATGGCAGTGAAAAAGGTAGCGTGATACATGCTTTTGTTAAAACTGTTGATTATGTGAATGTAGATTTCAGTTATCAGCCACTTTTATTTTAGCACACTCAAAGTCTGAAGCGTGCAGAGTGCTCTCAGCAGGGCCCTCAGCCTTCAGCTGCATGTGCCAGCAGAGCAAGTCTTGGAGTTGTAGCTGGCAACACAGTCGGCTTTTGAGCCAGAGGTAGCTTGCACTAAGCTAGCTCGGAACATGTGCAAGGCCAGCACAGAGCTGCTTGTGGCTGCCATATGATCCTTAAAATATCGTTTGCAATGCACACCAGTTTCAAGGACAGAATGAAATGGAGGGGAATAGAATTCCCTGTTGCTATTGGGAAGTAAGGCCTGTTACTGTCATGTACAGGTAAGCGCCCCATTCCCTATTTGCCTGAAAACTTCTGGGGCAAAGAAGCGTATCATTAAGCAAAGAGAATGTATTTTTGTGAGTGGTTACAATAGCTCACTAGTGACTGTAGATTAAATCAGAATTTTTCAAATCAAATATGTTTTTCACATTCTGCATGCCTTTCTAAAAACAATACTTAACCACTATATTTCACAGATTTAAATCACTGTCATTTTAGTCTTTGAGTTTTTAATATATTTTGTCTCTTAGTATAACAAGAGAGTGATTAACTTTAAATCCCCTTAATTTTGTAGTCCATAACACACACAAATGTTTATTCACAGTGGGTTTTGGAGAGATTTTAAACAAAATGTTACAACCAATCTAACTATCCTTGTAAACAAAGATGAATAACTTTCCACAGGCAGATGTAGTGGAAATTTTTTGCAACTAAGTAGAACAGTTTTTCAGTGTAGTTTTGAAATCATTCTCTGCTCCTTTCCTATTTTGAGTTAATATTCAGATAGGGATGGGTTGTTTCCACCACCCCTCTGTGGATGATGCTGCAGCTGTTTGCTGGAGTGTCCATGCACTGCAGTCACTATTCTGCTTCCAGAAGGCTGTGTGCTACCACAGTGGCTACATCTGGATCCTGTTGGTAGAATAAGGAGTTTGTTTATTACCAGTGTGGGTATGATGTGAAGCCTCATTGTTTGGCTAGAAAAATTGCAAGGTAATTGGAGAGGTGAGCTTCCTCTCTTAAAAATCACTTTTGATGCTATGCTGTGAGCTCCAGGTCTCTGTTGTGCAGGTTTGCTGCTTCTGAGCAGATGGATCACTCAACATACTGAATAAACTCTTACTGGGAAGGAATGTTTGATCACTCTTTGTACCTTGAAGCACCAGGTAATTAAAAAGTATATAACTTGCTGGGAGCTAATTAAATTTGAACATGGCATTCCTGGAAAGAGTGAGGAACCAGTTTATGACTGATAACGTTCAACCAATGTGCATACTAATTATGTGCTAATTACCAGTGTTGAGTGCTATTTGTACAAAGCATTTTGTGCAGTATTGGGATCACAGCTCTCTTGCAAATTCACCTGGTTGCGATCACTCAGGCTGGGTTGGAGCAGAGAGAAGAGTTGTTTCGACTTTTCACTCCCAGCCTCCTGCTAAGTTCCCAGACTCTAACTACAAAAAAAAAACGAAAAAACTTTTATGGATGAAACCGATTTAGGTGATGCCTGTTCTCAAAAACTAACAAAAAACCAGAGTTGACTTGTTAGGAAACAACATAATCAAACCTCCTTTGCAGTATGACTGTTCTGTTAAATATGTTCTCTAATAGTGCTTGCAACAGACTGCGACTCTGGCTCCAACTCTGAGATCTCTTACTTCATCCAGAGCACTGATTTTTCCATCACACGTCACGGGGTCATCAATTCTAACCAGAGGCTGAACTTTGAGCGAGCAAACCATATGTACGAGTTTGTGGTGATAGCTGTCGATAAAGGACATCCCCCTCGAACAGGGACGGCGTCCGTGCGCATCCGAATGGCCAATGTCAATGACGAGGCTCCTGTCTTCTCCCAGCCCGTGTAAGGCACCTTGAACACCTGCTTTGGTTTTAAAAGATGCTGTTCATACGTGTAACCTTACTAGCACTTGGCTAAATGGTCACTTGTTTAGTGCGACTGTAAGTACCAGTGAAATTGAAGGGTAATTTCTGTATAGAAAGGCTTTAGGAGTTGAACTTTCATTTCTAGATTGTATATTAAAAAAAATACATCAGTTGTGATACCAGTGTATTGACTTCATAGAGAGAGAACAGAATGAATCAAAGACCTGTCTATACAGGGGATGATTTTGACCGTATTGACTCATAGGTCTCAAAGTGATTATCCATGTATAAATAGATGACAGATAAATATGGTAGTTAGCAAACACTAAAACTTAATTTTAGCATCAACAGATTGAATTGTAAGCTAATTTCATGAGTCCCTGCTTGTTTAAGATGCCTTTTTTCTTTCCTGTCCCTGATCAATACGATTTCTATTCTTTGCACAATTTTGAAGTATGAACATGTTTTAAATACAAAACATACATATATTTATTTACAAAATTAAATACTTTTTTACATTCACCTCTGTAGTATCTGATGCTTTCCATTAATATATAGGGACATCAGAAACACTGCTTGGCAGATACTAGTCCTTTTTCTCAACTTTAGGAGATATATGATCCTGTTTTACAGTACAATGTATTATGGTGCATATTATTATGCTCCAAAAAGATCCTTTGAAATTATGCATACCAAAAGCACAGCATTACAATCCTAAAATAAGTACCCTATGCTGAACAAAGAAGACCAAAGTCCTGTTTTAAACCAATGGAAGATTCCATGGTTGCGTGCCCAAAGCTTTAAAACAAAAACATCCATAATGAATTCATAATCTTGCCTGATGGTTAACATGGTGATGGTTATTCTGGTACTTTGTATGCTGCCATTGCTCCCTTATGTCCATCAGCTACAGGACTTTCCTTTCGGAAGATGCTGGTCCCAGCACCTTGGTGGCTACTGTTCGGGCAGAGGACCCTGACGGAGATGGGCTACTTTATCTGATTACAGGAGGCAATGAGGAGGGCAACTTTGAGCTGGATAGCCAGAAAGGTAAGGTTTTAGAACACAGTTATTCACTGTCTAATCTTTACTGACCCTGCTCCACTTGTATGTCAAAAACCATAAGAAAGCACCATATCTATATAATCTGCAAACGGGGGTGCTTTGTATCAGTGAGGATTAGTTTTTTGATATGATGGTTGTTCTTCAACTATCAGCCACAACTTGGGATCCTGGTCCAAGGCTGTGCAGACTAAGATGTCAGATTCCTGTGCTTTGCAACCAAAATACAAACTGAGCCAGCAATACAGTGACAGAGAAATGTGATGCTCACTTGATGTTGTGGTTTACACAGTAAATTAACATGACACTTTATGCTTCCAAATTCAGGTATCATTAAACTCCGCAGAAACCCACCGCCCAGCCTGAAAGGGCCACAGTACACCCTGAATGTCACTGCGATAGATGACAATGCCTCAGGGGGACCCACTCCTCTCAGCAGTTTTGCTGAGGTTATTGTAGGAGTTAACGACGTTAATAACAACAAGCCTGTCTTTAGAGAGGTAAGATGTCTTTCTGCAGATATTCTTGATGTCTTTCTGCAGATATTCTTTTCCCATCTAGGCTGTAACTGGGGTTATAGAGTCTCCATGCTACTGGTGATTGCTGGTGGGCTGAAGGGTCTGTGTGTGCAGAGCAGAATGAACTTGTAAGTGGACAGTAGTCAGCTTTCTCCATACGGGAAATGTAAAGTCTTCATTCTCCTTTTTCCTTCCTCTCCCTTAGAGATTGATTTCTTTGTGTGCATAAGTAATAGTAGTGATTTTCTTACAAGCTTTTCTCAGACCTGCTGGAAAAAATATTGACACTATTGACACTGCAAATTCACGTGACTCTGTGTAATATTTAGGGTCGGATGTTTGGGTGTATTTTTAGTGTGCTTACTACAGTGGCAGCACCTGGGTTCTGGAGAATCAGCCTCCAGGCACGCACGTGCTACAGGTAGAAGCCTATGATGCAGACCTCGGCATCAATGGAGAGGTGAAGTATGGGCTCATGCACCGAGATGGAGCTTCCCTAGGCTTCAGCATTGACCCAGACACAGGTCAGTAGCTTCAGATTACTGAGGAAAAATGACAATGACATTGTATTGTAATGAAAATGCTGCTGTATCAGTGTGTCCATGTGGGCTCATGCTTTAACAATGTAACTGCAGGGTTAGCTGTGACAGTTTATAGAATAAACACTGGAAAATGCTCAGGGTATGTAGATAGCCATACACATAGATTAGAATAAATGAAGGTTGTAGGGATTCAGATCATAGAAGCAATAGAATGGTTTGGGTTGGAAGAGACTTGAAACATCATCTAGTTCAAACAGCCCTGCTGTGGGCAGGGACACCTCCACTAGACCAGGTTGCTCAATGCCCCATCCAACCTGGCCTTGAGCACTTCCAGGGATGGGGCATCCACAGCTTCCCTGGGCAACTTGTGTTGAGCAGTGTCTTACCACCCTCACAGTAAAGAATTTCTTCCTGATCTAAAGCTGTTGTCCCTCAGTTTAAAGCCATTACCACTTGTCCTATAACTACATGCCTACAGACGCTCTCCAGCTCTTGTGTAGGCTGCCTTTAGGTACTGGAAGGTGCTGTGAGGTCTTCCTGGAACTTTCTCTTCTCCAGGCTGAAAAATCCCAACTCAGTCTGTCTTCACAGGAGAGGTGTTTCAACCCTCTGATCATCTTCATATCCCTCCTCTGGATTCACTTCAACAGATCCACATCCTTATACTGGGGGCCCCAAATGCAAATTAAACAGGAAAACGAACCCCTGTACAATAAGAAGATAAAATTGTGTTCTGTATCACCTTCCTATTTGGATCAAGGGTAGCTATAAAAATGCAGAGCAGAAAGTGTGATTTTTACAGGTTAAGTTTATTCTTCCCTACAATGTGGCCACAGTTTATTTCTCATCTCATGCACAAATAGGAGATCCAGTGCACTGCAGGCAAAACCCTCATACCAGAATAGGGCAAAGATATCTTCATGTATGATTTATTTCAAATTAAGATGTTATATAGTTGTTGATGTTTCTATAGTCAAAACAGGAAAAAGGGATATTGCTATGTCTGGGACTGTGCAGGAGACTGGAAGGGACTACAACAGAGCTGACGAACTCTGAGCATAGTAGAGAAATAGGTCTAGAAGTGGCCTCAAGAAGGCCAGTTTAAAATCTGCTAACCAGAAGAAAATAGCTGAGGCGGGGAGAGACTTGATTAGTACAGACGAAAACCCAAAGATTTGAAGAAAATTGTTTGATTTATCCACTGTAAGTTTTTACCCAATTTTAATCTGTTGAATGAGGCAACCTCCATCTCCTGTAGTAGAAGTTACTTTGGTCACATCACTGGTGTCTTCTGTGGTGTCACTCTTCCTCAAAGTAATAATAAGCTGATTCAGTTACTTGGAATACCACTGGAGTAAACCTAGAGAGGCCCTTCAATAAGGAGAAAGTCCTTCTGTGCTCCATAAGCGATGAGATAACAAGGTACTCAGACTGAGCTTCTTATCAGGGCAGCAGGAAAAAAGCAGCATGTGACATACGAGGAGAGGAGAGAGGGGAGACCTGGAGTTGGTCTAGTCCAAGACATGCATTGCAGGGGCGGTGAGGACCAGCCTTGACGATTGTGTAGCATGTGGTCAGAGCTCCCTTTTGCACAGGAGATGTGCAGATTCCTCTCTGCAAATTCAGTCCTGAGGCTGTGACACGCAGAACAGGAGGTGTCTATGTTTCCAGGAGTCATCACCACCACGCAGACTTTCGACCGGGAGCAGCAGAGGGAATACACACTGTCTGTTACTGCCACTGACCAGGCGCAGGAGCCGCTGATCGGCGTGTGCCAGGTCACCGTCCTCATCGCCGATGTCAACGACAACGATCCCAAGTTTGAGAACAGTCGCTATCAGTGTGAGTGTTACTTAACTGCCTGTCCCAGTACTGACACATGAACCTGGTTAGAAGGTTATTCCTTGTAACAATGGTCAGTTCTTTAGGTGACCAATCTTCCTTTTTTGCCCACTAAGCCAATTACTGTTTAACTCATCATCAGGAGAAATGTGCAGAATTAACCAGTCCTCTTTAGTCATTGCAGTTCTCTTAAAAACATTGACATCCTTCACTGCTACAGATGAGGCTGATCTGATCCCTTCTCTTTGCAGTTTTCTCTGCCCAGCTTTCTTCCACACTGAATTTTTATTTGATGTCCCAAAACAAAACATGACATCCTAGCTGGGAATTCATCAACCCTGACTAAAAGTACAATTGTCATCTGTGTCTCTGTAGCACAGCACCTCTGTTTGAATAGACTGAAGTGGCATTTATGTCTTGTCAAACAGCACAAAATCCTTGGTTTCTAGGCTGCCTTTGGCTGGGAGCCAATGCCTGCTGTATCTGTCCTGCTGAGCTAGCTTTTCCCATTTGCCCTGGTGACATTCCCTTTTTCATCCCCACATGATATGCTTTATATCAGTCTTTTGTTTAATTTGACTTGATGCTTCTCCAGTAGAATCCTGCATTTTGTTACACTTGGACTCTCTACATTTAATGTCATCCACAAGTCATGAGCATAATCTCTAATTGTTGGACTGGAACAGGTCCTTCCTGCATAATTGCCTGAAAATGGAAAAAAAAATTGTTGCTGATGCATCTGCCAACAACTTCATTTTAGAGTTTTTTGCCACTTGTGTGGAAATGTCATGCAGGGCAAAGCAGTGAACAATGCCTTATTAAAATGAAGATGGCTTATAAGTAAATCGTCTTTAACATCACAGAGGCCAGCACTTCAAAAGGATTCAAAAATAGGTTGGATGCTTATACTTTAGGACTTTAACGAGAAGTGAGCTGCTGGGAAATAGGCTAAAAATACATCCACACTTCAGAATTATGCCCAAGGACAGAAAGAAAATTGTGTTGCACCTTTTAAAGTATCTTGTAGTGACTAACTCTAAGTGCCAAATTGGTTAAAATGTGTAGATTTGGAATAGTGCTTTCTACAGTCCTACCAGTATCTTCTGCAAACCTGGCCAAAGCAGCACTGAGAAATGGAGTAGAAATGATCCCTCTGGAGAGAAATATTTTTGAGCAGAGCAGAAAAATCCCTGAGGTAAAGGTAATGTTTGTGCAAAGATGAACCTTTCTATTCTACCATCACACATGTCCTTCAGGTGAAACTGCCCAGGATTTTTGTTTTTCAAAAGCTGTGCAGCTGAGAGGTTGCATTTGTAATTGTGGTGGCTTCAGCACTTCTGAGGAACAGGCAGATTTTTTTCTTTTTTCATGAACACAGGGTACCAGCAAAAGTTCTGAAACAAAGGCAGCTCTTTGAGATGGCAAAACTGCAGATAATGAGGTCACGTTATGCCTAGCACTTTCCCAGCATCTCTACATAAGTAATCAATGCTTGAACGTCACAGAATTAAAAATAGCTTCTTCCCCAGATAAAGATCAAATGCCATTAGTTATAGGTCTCTATTCATCCTGGAAAGTGCTGGTTCTTTACTCTCAGCACTAGGATGTTTGTCAAATCCGTGATTTAGCCATGCATCTTATCATCTGCCTGCAAAACAGACATTAAAGAAATGCTTAACTCCCTGTGGTAGGGATGGTGCAGTAAATGTTAACGTTGTGTCAGCAGCAAGAAAAGCACACGAAATGAGAGAGTACAGCCCTTCCCTGCTTTTTTTCTTACAGTGCAATTTAACAGAATTTGACTAGTAAAGGCAGCATAAATACACACAAAAAGCATAAACACAAAAAAGGAGTATTTTACAGTGTTTTTAGCAATTAATTCAATTTTCATTAATCTGTCTTAGTGCTGGTAAATCTCTTTTGAGGTTAGCTTTGTCTATTACTGACACACCAAAGACATCCTGGACAATTAAATGACACAGGGATGAGTGAAGCCAATTAAATCTCAAATTATTGTTCATGGAGCAAGTGGTTGTTGTGGTTTAAAGTTGTACTGCTCCACTGCTACAGACTGTCGACATTAAGGGAGAAGACTAAGTCAGAAAACATGACCACTCCATAGGTAGTATGCAGTTCTGATTATCTTACCTCAAAAATGCTAAAGGAGATACATACATGGGAGATCAAAGATGTGAAATAGTTTCTGAACAAGACATGAATTAATAGACTGACTGGATTGCCTAAACCCAACTGCAACAGCCTTCCCACTGTCAGAGCCATTTTAATACACTGAGCTGATGGAACTTTAGTGCAAGGAAACAGCTCAAAAGTACAATCAGGCAAGCACACATAGCTACTTGGAAGAGGAATTGGGACTGAATGGCTGAGGACAGAGGGAAGAGCTGGACCAAAAATCGGTGCAATGTAAAGATGAGTGTGGAAGAAAGGCAGCTGACAGGGATGCGGCAGCTTCATACAGAGCTGTGCCTTGCAGAGTGAAGGGGAGCAGGAAATGACTGCTCATGATTTCCCCTCATTTTGTTGGTGTCCCTTCCAGAAACCAGGCTTTAGGAAGACCAAATTTATTACTCTTCTGTGCAGTAGGCTCTTCAAATGCCTGACTCTGCCACCAGATTTTTAGATCACAATTATCCAAGCAGGTTCAAAGAAGGATTGGTCTGTCTAGAACTATGGGCAGAAAGACACGACCTCTGTCACAGGTGTATCTCTGGGAACAGGGAGTGAAACCTAAGGAAAGGGATATACATAAAATTATCATTGCCCTTGCCCTGGATAGCTTCTCCAAAACACTGGGGTGTTGGAGGCATCTTCGCTGTGACCTGAGTCTTTATGCTTTGCAATTACCTAGTGCCTCCCGCTGGCAGTGCTGCCGGCACCACTCATATTCAAGATTAATTCAATTCACACAGAATTCCCTTTGATGCCAACCTGCTTTTATCATCAGCTGAGCCCAGCAGGCTGGGCTGTGATCCAAAGCAGTGGGCATGTGAGCAGCTGTGGGGTTTGCCAGCGCCACCGTGGAGAGGCACAAGTGCTGGCGGCAGCAGCGTCAGTAAATCTGCATCGCCAGCAGCTCACTTAACAACCCAGCATGGCAGGGGCGAGGGAAGGGGAAGCTAAAAGAGTACTATAGACACTGTTGGTGGCAATACTTTATAACCTGTCTCAGTACAGAAATGTTTAATCTCCCATGAAGGGAACAATGATGTTTTACAGGGATGTTTCTTTACACATACAGCCTGATAAACCAGAGCAGACCTGCTGATAATACCTTTGTCTTTTCAAAGACTTCCTTAGTGAAGACACTCCAGTGGGGACGAGCTTCCTCAGAGTTGCAGCTCACGACAGTGACCAGGGTGTGAATGCTGCTGTCACATACTCAATGTTAGAGCATCAACTGGAATACTTCCAGATCAACCCCAGCACAGGCTGGGTGTATGTGAATTGCCCGCTACCCCAGGTAATGTAGCTTGGAACAGAGCAACATCCCACCCTTCTAACCCATTGCAGAGGGTTAATTGCAATCTCGTGGTTTGTACAAAATGGTTTTCGAGCATCCTCTGTGTTTGTTTTGTAGACAATGCTCATTAGCCGCTATATTGTGGCGAGAGATGGCGGGAACAGAAGCAGCACCGTGGAGCTGACGGTGACTGTCACTACTGCACTGAGCCAGCCACCCCGGTGGGAGCAGAGCACATACTGGGTAACCATCCCCGAAAACACCATTCGTGACACCAAGATTGTGGTATGTTAGAAGCGTGATTACTTCCCTCCCTCTTCATTTCCACTTCTTCCTCTGTTGTGCTCTGTCTCTAAGCCAGAAGTACGCGGATGCCCGCTCTGCAGCCTTACTGCGTTGCACTGTTCCCTTGTGAGCCTTCACTGCTGAGTTTGTCAGGCGTACCTGCCACGGAATAGGCTGGCATTTCAGCTGGCAACAGTTTTCCCAGTGAATTCTTACATGAATGGCCCTCAAGGTGTGCTTCCACAGGAGCAAGACTTGTGCGCTGCCAGATCGGGAAATCCTTGAGTGTTCCCACCAAGAGCCGGCTCCTCACTCCTCCATCCTCAGTGGGCTGTGCTACCTGTTTGTGTTTTTCTTACAGCTTTTCTCCGTTTAGCATGGGAACATGGAGTGATATAGTTTGCTTTGGGCTCTTCCAACTCAAACCAATTCCTTTTTAACCCATACAGACTTAGTCTTTAAGGACAGTGCCTTCCATATATTGCCACATAATTCCTGCCTTTCTCCTCCTGCATGTAATATTTGAGCACTTGCAAACAATTTAGGGTTTGTTTTTATTTTCTGTAACTTTCTGGGTAAAATGTACAACTCAGTGGAGAAATGGTCTCCTTATGGATCAGTTTTGCTTTGGAAGGAGGAGAGAGAAGGGATTTCCTTTAGCTGTGCTGCAGTTCTGGCTTGGCACATTTACAGGCAGGTAGCATCAAACCTAGATATTGTAAAATAAAACTCAGCTCTGTAAACTGTTCCTATTTTGTCTGTTACCCGAGTCGTACAGGCATGTATGTTCTTGGAGAACATACATGTGTGCATGTTTCTGCCATCAAACTCAACACGTAACACTTGCAACCCCGAGCTTCATGAATATATGTGGTGGCTCTTTTCTTCTTCAGACCATCAAAGCCACATCCCCTCTTGGTGATCCCAGGGTTACGTATAATCTGGAGGAGGGTCAAGTTCCAGAGACTAACATGCCAGTTCGTTTCTATCTGAAGCCAAACAGAGCTGATGGATCTGCTTCTCTTCTAGTCGCTGAACCACTTGACTTTGAGACAACTAAGTTTTTCACCCTGACAGTCCGGGCACAAAACGTAGCAATGACTCCTTTAGCTTCCTTTGCCACTGTTTGTGTGAATGTAACAGGTAAGCTTTGCTGCTGTTCAGAACAATATTCTTGTTACTTTTAGTATAATGCCATGAATTAAGATAACAGCTATTAAATGCCAAGCCACCTCAGAATGCTTCGTACACTTCTATACTGTAAAAAGTTGTGCAGTCATTAAAAAGGTCTGAGACAATTCCTAAGTACAGCTATCAAATGTGGAGATGTGATAGTGCAAAATGCACTGTCTGAATGTTTAGGCAGCAGTAGTGCCTGGTTCTGTAAAGGTAATTAGAAAGATTTTCTTTCGAAAGGAAGAGAAATATAGTAAATGTTCCCAAGCTATTGAAAGGAGATGAGTATTACTGGAAATAGTCTGTGCTGTAGGAAGAGAAACAGCCCAGATAGGCTGGGTTTATGTTGGGTATCTGTTCAGGGTTTTTTGTTCCATTCAGAATTTTCCATTTCACGCTGAGATTTAAACTATAGAAATGAAAGGGTCCGTATGATAGGTGCAATTTTCAAAAATTTGATCCAACCCTCCTTATCATAGGATGTTTTCATAAGGTTCTGTTCCTGTAGATCCATATAAAACTATAAATCTGATATTAATCCCTGATTTTTGCAGGATTAGTGGAGTTACTTTTGCTGGGCAGACATTTAGATGAAAATATGAGTAAGTGAAGTCTCCAGCAAAAAAATTTGTCTTGCCCACCACCATGGAAATGAGAATGGGGTAGTAATTTGAAAGGGATTCCAACTTTCTTCCTTCACTTTATCACAGCACTGTCCTGTCTTTCACAATCTACCAATGCAAAACCCCTTCAGGCTGTAAAGCAGGGTCTGAACCTTGTTGGAGGTTATGGATCCTGTCCCCAAAGGTTTTTCCTATAGTGCAGTTATTGGTACTAGAATTTGGCAGAAACTTTATTCTGCTCACAAGAAAAAATCCTTTTAGAGTAACTTAGCTGTGGATGAAAGCCCTCCTGGTCCTGGCATTCATGGACTAAGTATCTCTCTGGTCAAATCATTAGCCAGTATCTCAGTTGAGATTAGGCCACTGTCTCTCAGTGTCTATAAAATGCCTCCTGACTGCTACCCCGAGAATGGGAAAACCCAAAGCAGAATTGCTTCTTGCTATAAACAATGTAAGTTCTTCCTCCAAGCAAAATACAACTGTGGGCGGGGGGAAACCCCCACAGGAGACAAAGAAATCTTTAAATATTTTCTTACCATGATCCTCATCACCTCCTTTTTCAGATGTCAATGATAATGTTCCATTCTTCATGTCTTCTAACTATGAGGTGTCCGTGCCAGAAGGAGCTGATGTTGGCACGTCGGTGGTTCAGGTGTTAGCTATGGACTTGGATTCCGGCCTACATGGAGAGGTTTGACCTTATGTCCAATTCTTTTCCTCACAATACTCAAGTTGTAGTATTGTAGTTAGTGAGAATGTGCAGTCAGCAGATGGCAGGGTAATGAGCCACCAGCACTTCTTACAGCACTTGTCAAGCATTTGTCTATCTTAGGCCTGATGTGCATAACATGGGATGCAGGCAGAGAAGATGCTCCTCTTGATCTCAGGGTCCTGCATCATGGCAGCTCGTCCTGATCCGGCAACCACAGCAAAGCACTGCTGCATGATTCTCAGGGTTGCTCCCATGACAAGACAAGTGGATGTGGCTGCAGGACATGTTTCCAAACTCTTGCCTCTTCAACTCAGTTTTTAATTGACCATCAGTGATTATTGTCAGTTATTAACAGCCGTTTAAATATGGTCTAACTATCATTGGTTTAACCAACATTTGACCATCATAGTAATAATGACCCAACCCTAGGAAAAAGCAGAATTCTGACAGAAATTACTCATTTTCTTTGCATTTTCCTGAGCCATTTCTAAAAATCCTACTAGCTCTTCTGTGAATAAACTCTAGCTAGTGGAGATCTGCTGTTCTGGAACTGTCATTTTGCAGCTTCTGACGAGCCACCTGTGTGGTAGAACAGCCTGGTGGTGCTTGTGGCATGACTTGGGGGTGGGGATGGAAATGGGGGTTTTTTCAGAGAACGAAGGGAAAATTATTAAAGGGAAAAATGTGAACAGCTTTCATTGGTGGGTGGAGGTTTTCATTTTTTCAGTCATGTTGAACAGGACCCAAATTATTAGCTTTTTTTTTTGTTTGTTTGTTTGTTTGGTTGGTTTTTTTTTTTTTGGTGATCAGAAGCACAGTGGGTTACTAGAAGGTGAGGAGACACCAGGGAAAATGCCAGTCCATACATTTTCTCTCCTGTTATTCATGATCTTTCCTAACTGCTCCTGCTGGCCACTGTTGGAGATAAGATAAGACCGCTGTTGGACTTGATGTGCCTTGATATCACTGGTACAGATGTTCTGTTTGAGAATTCTTCACTTTTAATATCAAAATGAACAAAATACTTAGAAAAATTATGTTCAGATGATTTGTCTTCCCTCAGAGTGTTGCTACTTTGCAGGCAGAACCAGGAGGCTACTGAGGAAGGGGCAGGTCACAACACTTGGACATACAAATGAAAATTGAAAAGGTAACCTCTTTTAACTATTTCCTTTTTAGGTTCACTACTTAATATTAAAAGATGCTAACAAGGATTACCAGTTCTTCACTATTGAACCTGAGACAGGAATTATTTCCACCCAGGCATCTTTTGACAGAGAGAAAAGAGCCTCTTACTTGATTGAAGTTCAGTCTCAGGACTCATCAGAATCTGCTAGACCTGGTGTTCACGGGCAAACCAACACAGGTAAAACTAAGAAGGAATTCTATATTGGGCTCTTTAACTTTCATAGGCTTGGCAGGTTATGTGAGCTGTTTGGAATAATACAAGGTATTCCACCTCTGCCATTTCTACTCTGCATGTTCCTCCTGCATCTCCTTCTTAGACACAGCCTACATAAGGATTTTTGTCAGCGATGTGAATGACAACTCTCCGGCATTTCCTCGGTCAGTGTATGAGGTCAGCATAGACGAGGACAGGGATGTTGGAAGTCCTGTTGTGACAGCAACAGCAGATGATCAAGATGAGGGTGAGTGGACCCTGCATGTCTTTTAAAGTCCTTTTAGTGTTAACATGTGCTTGTGTATAGGGCTACTTCCTTCATGGACAAACAATTCCGTGCATTCAGGAGACAATTACACATTTCAAGCATTTGAAAGTGAGGAGAGAAGTTTTGGGCACATGTGAACATTTTCTTTAGTTAGGTGCTCAGGTCTGTAGTGCAAAGGTTAAGATAGTTGGGAATCTCTTTGGGGCAGAATGAAATCACCTGGAATCACAACACTGATGTAACTTCACACTCACTCTTTCCTGAGCACATGCTTGCTTTTTGCTGACTCCTGTGCTTTCTGGATCTCCCTAGGAATCAGTTTTATTTACCACTATTGTAAGAAAATCAAAAGTGTGCTTTTTGGTGGGTTAGTGGGTTGAATATGCTTGTGTAATAATCTGACAAACAGTGAAAAATGTGGGATGACATGGCCAGAAATAAAATCAGGAAGAAAGGGAAAGTCAGACCTTCTGTTTGGCCTCACACTGATACCAGCTCTGATGGTGTGAAGCTGCCCCTACAGTGTGGTGAGAACAGGTGGGCTGAGCCAGTCCAACAGCATGTACCAGTCAGTCTCTGTCTTGCTTTTTTGCTACTTTCATGAGCTGGTCCAGCTCAACTTGCTCAAGAGAAACAAACCTATTGAATAAAAGAAGGCAAGCTGGTGACAGAGCCCAGATGAGAACCAGAGGGACGTGCTGCTGGGAGCAGGTGAGAGCTGGCCATTCCTTTCAGTGGCAGTGCTGCAATGCCTGTGCCTCTTAGTGCCCATGAGGGAGGTGTAAAGAGGCCATTTGAAACCAGCTGCTGCACTTGGGAGAATTTGACAAAAGCTACTAGCAAGTGATGCTCAAACTCTTGCTGCAAAGGCACTCAAGTCCTTCCAAGCACTAATGTTGAGCACAGTCTTTTCACTTTCTAGCTGTCCAAGTTGCTCTAGTCTTCTCATCTACAGCTGACTCACAACTTAAAAAGCTGAATGCTCTTTTTACTCCTAGCAGTTCACCTATTTAATTTGGGAAATGACTTTGTATACTGGAATGCAATGTCATGTATTTTTTAGCTTTCAAAATAAGCAAACAGGGAACACTAAACTATTTGTTGCTGTTCCTAAAAGTTTTGCAGCAATCAAACAACTGCTGTTGTGCAGGTGGAATGTTCTAAGATGAATTCTTGCTCAAAATAGAGGACATCTGTTATATTTTAGCACCACCCAGTGGTTTAAAAGAAGTTAAGGAATATTGGCATTTGAAATGAGAGGCTTAGGAAACATAGAGTAAAAGTAGCTTCTAGTATTTTCATAGTATGTCACTTTTTTATTATTGGCAAATGAATGCTCAGTAATTTCGAGGCACACAATTCCTCCATTATTAATCAACAGGCCCTTGTCCATGTCTGTAAATTATACTTGTAAATATAAATGCAGACCTAGCCTCCCATCTATCATACACAAACCCTTCAAATGACATACACGGATCATTCTGTGTGTGTTTCTATGCTTTACCTCACACACACACACTGTAACAGTCTGGGAAAATAAGGTGTCTCTTGGATACATGTCTCTTGTGCATATCTGGATTGAGCATTCATAGAGTGAACAGTCAACAATTGTTTCTTTCTCTTATAGGTGCAAATGCCAAACTAAGGTATCAGATCACTTCAGGAAATGTGAAGGGGGTTTTTGACGTGGAACCTGAGACTGGAACTGTCTTCATTGCTCAGCCTCTGGATTATGAACAAGAACAACATTATGAGCTCCAGCTTGTAGCTTCTGATGGAAAATGGGAAAACCACACTCTTATCATCATCAATGTTGTCAATAAGAACGATGAAGCACCAGTCTTCACTCAGAATGAATACCAGGGCAGTGTCTTGGAGGAGCTCACAGATCTGCCTGTACTTGTCCTAAAGGTAAAGCAGTTTCCATGAAGCAGAACAAAACCTGGCTTTGTGTTCAGATCAATCCCATCCATTCACACAAATCCAAAAGTAGTTTATTTTGGGTGGGTGAGGGCTGGTATTAGGACTTAGCTAGCAACTGTCTATAAAGAATAGAATAAAGCAAGCCTGCTAATTTTGCGTGGTGGACTTGCTCTCTTTACCAGCATAAATAACAGTTGGATTTGATGATCTTAAGGGTCTTTTCCAAACTGATTCTAAAATTATGTGATTCTAAATATAGAAAAATGTGATGACTTTCCTTTACAAAGAGGATTTGGCACATTTTTAGTAACTGTATAAGCACAGAATGGTTGGCATGTGTACTTCATGCATGTAATGGTTAAATTTATACTACCAAATAAACATTACCAGAAATTGTTCTTTGACTCCAGCTCAGTCATCTTCACTGTTTTGTTGTTAGAGCAGTAGGCCCAACTAGCAATCTCCCAAACAATCCCTGGATGCAAATCAGTATCTGGGATTTCTCTCTGGCCTGTGCTGATCATCAGCTTGGATGTATGGCCTGTTTTCACAGCATTCTGTTCACTCAGAGAGGATCAGCCTGTGCTTGCCTTTGTGTTCCAGCTCCAAAGAATTTCACAAGAAATATTTGCTCAGCAGGACTGTTATTATTTTCACTTGATTCTTCCTACAGTTTTTTCCTTTTTCCAAAGTATACTGGGAAGTAGAATATATTAGTCTGTCAAAACGTCCTCTTTGTTTCTCTAGGCTGTGCATGATGTTTATTGAAAGAGTACTTAAATGACTCAAACCAATAGACACTTGCTGTTAAAATGCATGCTGTTCATTTAGCCTGCACTGTATCAGCTGCCATCAATAAGAGAACAGTGATTTCCCCTTTTCTTTGACATAAACACTTGCCTGCTCTGCCTTGTTCCAGGTTTCTGCAACAGATCCAGACCAGGCGGCAGATCAAAATGCCATTATCTATTCCCTGCATGGGCAGGGGGCCAGCAGCGAATTCAGCATCAATGAGAACACAGGTGAGATCAGCGCACATAAAAGGTTAGACCGTGAGAAGCGATCAACGTGGCGCTTTCTCGTTCTTGCAACGGATGAGGGCGGAGAGGGACTGACCGGCTTTGCAGATGTGATCATAGAAGTGAGGGACGTGAATGACAATGCACCCCTTTTCCTCTGTGTGTCGGATGGCTGCTTCACAGGCCACATCCCCGAGGACTCTCCGGCTGACACGCCTATCATGGAAATGACAGCAGTGGACCTTGATGACCCAAAAGCTGGTGTAAATGCTGTGCTAACATACAGCATCATTCAGAATGTCAAAAACAAAATTAATTTGAACTTGTTCTCAATTGATTCAGTTAGTGGCACCATCTCTACGGTGCTTGGGTCCCTGGATCGGGAGAAGGAAGACAAGTACCTAGTGGTGGTTGAGGCCAGAGATGGAGGAGGGTTCACTGGGACAGGCACCGCCACTATTTTGGTGACTGACGTAAATGATCATGCTCCAGTCTTCCTGCAAAGGATTTACACAGCATTTGTCTCTGAGAATGCAAGTATTAACTCTGAGGTGGTGGTGGTGTCTGCTGTGGACAGAGATGAGGGAGAAAATGCCATGATGACATTCAGCATCATTGATGGGGACAATGACCACAAGTTCTCCATAGAGACAGATGAAGTCAACAACTGTGGGTTTATCCGACTACGCAAACGGATTGACTTTGAGAAGCCTCATGAGAGGGTATTCAATTTGACTGTGAAAGCAGAGGACATGGATTTCTTCAGCATCGCTCACTGTGTGATCTATGTGGAGGACTCGAATGATCATGCTCCTGTCTTCTATCCTCAGTTCTATGAAGTGGCTGCACTGGGGGAGGATGTACCAGTTGGCACCAAAGTTATTCAGGTTTCTGCTGTTGACTTGGACTCTGGCCTGAATGGAAGGTTTTCGTTCCATCTGCTAAACAAGTCTGATCCAAGTGGGCAGTTCTCTTTGGCTAGTGATGGATGGCTGATGGTTGCAGGATTGCTGGATCATGAGACAGTGACACAGTACCAACTCATTGTCATTGCCACTGATATGGGGCAGCCCCCTCTGACTGGCAGTGCCACTGTTTCTGTGACTCTGCAGGATGTAAATGACAATGGGCCAGAGTTTGAGGCACATTATAACCCAGTGGTCTGGGAAAACACAGCATCTCCACAGGTTGTCCAAATGAATGAGACCTCCACACTGCTGTACGCCAAGGACCGAGACACTGCTGCGAATGGAGCACCTTTCTCCTTTCGCCTTCTCAGTGATTTCGATGGCCTGAGCAGCTTCAGCTTGCAGGACTTCCACAACGGAAGTGCCATGCTCACCGCACTGCATACCTTTGACAGGGAAGTGCACAAGGCGTTCTACCTGCCCATCCTGATCACAGACAGTGGGATCCCACCCATGAGCTCCACCAACACACTAACCGTGAACATCGGGGACCAAAATGACCACCCGCATTCTGCTGGCTACATGGAATGTCTCATTTACAGCTACGATGGTAAATCTCTCCCTGATGTTTGCTTCCAAGTGTGACATAAGGTCAAAAGAGGCAGCTGTGAGTTTCACAGGAGGACTCTGTCCTGTTCCACGTAAGCTGTTAGTAAAGGTGCTGCTGAAGTTTGCTTAAACCCCAACAGAGAGCAGTAGGTATGTGGGGCACAGGACTCTGGGCCACTTGATTTGTGGAAGAAAGTGAGTCAGCCTTGAAGAAAGAGCATAACTGGCTGCATTTCTTGTCACCTTTCTATCAAAGTTGAGTAATGATCTCTTGGTTTTAGATACAGTTTTTCAGCAGCATTAACATTTCAGGGGAAAAAAAGTTGCTGAAGTTCATAATGATGCTGAGAACCTTCTTTCTCCTCCTTAAACCTTTTTCCATCTCCAGACTGAATTGAGTTTTAGTGAATACACTCAAGCTGAACTCATATGTAAACTGCTGAAACATTAATCTAAATCTTCAGCTGACAAATACTGTTATGGGGGAATTTTCTGTGAATGCTGGCTGCAGGCAGTGTGAGAGCAGCCGTCTTTCCCTTCTAGCTTTAGAAATCAGGCAGCAGGATTCTTGATCTGCTTCCCCCCATAATGACCCCAACAGCAAAATAAACCACACAGCTAAAAAGATTTTGGGATGCTTGCATCCACGTTGGCTCGGGGCATTCCTTCCTCTTCTACTCTGCTCCGTGTCCTACAGTTTTGATAGCACATTAAACAGATTGTTTGTTGTGGGCACACTAGGAACTACTTCTGAGTAGATGCTGTTCACATTTATTTGTACTGAAATGTTCTGCCTGTTGCATGATTAGTCAAGTTCAGCTTATTGTTAATTTGAATAGAATTGTTTCTATTTGCTGAGAAACTCTGCCTGTAGCTTAAATACCAAACATTTTCATTAAGCCTGAATTCCATTTTCATTGTATCTTTTAAATCATTGGTACTTTGGTTAACTTCTGGGAGGGACTATTCAAGACCTCAGATCTTTGATTAATTAAAATATAAAGGAGAGACAGAATCAGAAGGCTACCATCACATTGTATATTATATTCATATACTGTGGGAATCAAACACCAGGGCATCCTGTATACTGTCTCCTGCAAAATACCCAGTGAATGTTGCCACGGTTGCCAGAGAGGTACAGTTTTCTCTCCTTGCATTCAATTCCTCAGGGTTTGTGCCGTTCCTTGTCACAAGGTGAAGTCCCACATTTATCCTCTTTGTGTATCCTTGATACTTTACACAGTAGATCTATAAATTCAGATACTTATGGACCTTTCCTTCAGAAATAAGTTTTGTAAATCCAGAAAATACTAATTTGTGAGTTTCGCTGAGAGGATACAAAAGCAGCAGAATACATGCTGCTTTCCATCTCACCCCAAAGTCCCACCATTTACTCAAAATAAGCCTGGTTACTGTATTTTGGACATCCTCTCTATCTTGCTGTAATTTCTATCTTGCTGTAATTGCTATTGGGTTTTGCCCTTTATAACCCAGTCTGCATTTTGGTTGTTTATCCTGCCGAACACCAATCCCTGTCTAAACCACATCGTAAGTTGGTTGGATAATGCAGGTAAAATAGTGAAAATTTTCAAAGGTGGCTTTTCTTTTTCCTTCCCATTGCTTTTCATTGCAACCACCTGTAGAATTAAATCTATGTGGCCAAACAGCAAACATCTGATAAGCAAGGCACCATGTGGCATTTGCAAACTGGTGCACATCTCTGGAGGACTACCACAACTATTTTTGTAGAGTTCTTAGGCTTACAACACATGTGCTTAGACCAGTACGTGTTTGTGTTCATGTGAGAGGTCTGACTGTGCCACTTGTGTGCTGTGTTGTTCTAGGTATTCTCCCCACAACTGTACTGGGCCAGGTCAGTGCCCCTGATGCTGATGACTGGGATCACAAAATCTACCATTTTGAAGGGAAAACATCAAGGTATTTGGAGAGAAAAATGGGAGTTGTGTAAATTTTATGGGAAAATTGACCACACACAAAATCATAGCAAGTATTTACACTGACTTTTTTTTGAAAACAAGACTGCAAAAGCATTTTGTTGGTTAGACACTTCTGTGTGTAGATCTCCAAAAGCCCTTCTGAGTGTGAGACTGCAGTAAATAACACTGCCTGCCAAACCAGTATGCTTCCCATTGCCTCATGGGCCAGAATTCTAAATTCCTGTTTACAGTCATACCCATAATCTGTATCAGTGAGCCGCTACAGAAATAATACCCACAAACTTCCAGATTCCTCCATACAAGCTCCTGGTGTTTCCATGTCACCACTAGTTTTAAGACCTTATACTGGATGTGTAGACTTGGGAGTGTCTGGATTGTGACTGGGGCTGAGATGTACGTGTGCCACTCAGAGGTTTTGACAGAGGTGTCACTCTCAGTGAATGTATCTACACTAGGAGTTTGCACTGTTTCCAAAGCTATGGCTATTGCAGCCTTTGTCTTCCTACACAGCAGCAGGAAGAAACCTTCATGGTATACTGGTGAAGAGTCATTAGGAGCCAACAGGGGGCAATGTAAAAAAGTTCTGTTCCGCTCTGTTCCTTCTTGAGGGAAGACATCTGCTTTCTTTGATAAGTAGAAGGTGGTTCAGAAAAACCATCAGTGATGATAATTCAGTACTTAGCTTTTGAACTTCTCATAGCTTGTTCCTTGGCTTAACTCTTATTACAGGTACTTTATCCTTAATGATAACTCAGGTTTGCTGACTATTAAAGAAGGAACTCCACCAGGAACATACAACATAAGAGTTAGAGTCATTGACGGAGTCTGGCCAGATGTTATCTCGACTGCAAAGGTTATCGTGAAGGATATCAAAGATGATGCCCTCCATAATGCTGGTTCTGTACGAATAAAAGGTAAGCAATGTGCTCAAGTATGGTCTATGTCTTTAATGTTACTGCTGTGATACTTATAATTCTGCTTAGAATGCTCTTAGATGTGTTGGAGAATTAATAGCTTTCTCGGTAAGTGTTTGAAAATGCATCTTTGCACATTCCTCTGATGCTGCATGTGAAAGAACATGTATGGAGAAAAAAAAGCAAGAAAAAGTTTGTCTGATTTCTACATCAACTTTTAAAAACCCCAGAAACTTGTATTTCAGAAGAAAACTTTCATTCGAACAAGCGTCTGCTTGAAATTCATCAAATTCTTTCAGCCTTTGTGAAAAAAGTAAAATCTTCTTAAACATGTTTCTGATTTTAAAAAATAATTTTTAAAAAATCAGAAATTAATAAAAGTCTACTAGATTCAGAACACACATGCTTAGCAGAAGCAAGCACAGAAAATTTCAGAGCCTAAAAATGAAAATACTCCTGAATTTGCAGATGAGTCCATTTTCTCCAACCTTAATATTTATGCTGTGATGCTCCTCTCTTCTATTGCTACAACAGTTGCAAGAAATATGTGTGTCAAGTTATCAACTTCTATTACAGGTACCACACCAGAGGAGTTCATATCCCAATCCCCTGAAAAACAAAGTAAATACTACCAGATGAAGAAGCTGCTTTCAGAAATTCTCTCAGTTCAACTGGAAAATGTTCACATTTTCAGTGTACTGAATAGCCCAAGTCCAACCCAAGGGATTGATGTTTGGTTTGCAGTTTATGGTCCACCTTATTATAAAGCAGAAAAACTTAATGGCAATGTAGCAGCTTCTAGAGCATGGGTAAGTGTCCATCCTGTATATGAAACCTCAGCATCTTCTTGTTGTGTCTATTCAGGTAATGCCCATTACCTAGTGAATGTGAACAATCAGAAAGATTGAGGGAGTAATGTGTGAGGAAAATAGATAGTTCTAATCAGTAAAATCAAAAAATCCTTTTGCACTTATACTAAAAGTTTCAGATAGGAATGTTTTGGAAGCCAGATTCTAAATACATATGAAGTCACCTAAACACAACATGCTTTTAGGACTGTGAACATGTTTTTCCTATTGAAAAGACTGTAAAACTCTGTATAAAGAATGTGTTTGGTTGTTGCCTTTCTACATGATGCCTTAATGTTTTAATTTTTGGTTCTCTAGTTAAAACTCAGAAACCAGTCAAACGTTTCAAGTTTCTAAACTTAAGAGAGCAAAGCAGTAAAAGAGCCACTCTTCAGTAGAAACCCAGATTGAAAATGTGTGTTTTAAATTTAGTAAAGTTCCTTCCCCTCTTGCAAAAAAAACCCCAAAACATTGAGAAGAGTTAAATTATTTGCTCTGTTGGAAACATATTATTGCAGAGCTGTACCAACTCCTTCTCGCCAGAAAAGCTATTTCTTCACTATCTGATGACAATTCCCAGTATCTTTAAGTCAGAAGTTCAAATTAAAAATATAGTTCGGATGCTGTGTAAATAATGCATCAGAAGCATTAGTGATAAAACTTTATCCACTCAGTCTCTAATGAATATTGACAGTATTTTTGCCCT
Source organism: Corvus moneduloides (assembly GCF_009650955.1). NCBI lineage: Eukaryota > Metazoa > Chordata > Aves > Passeriformes > Corvidae > Corvus > Corvus moneduloides. The sequence goes on from NC_045476.1 coordinate 141,891,825, forward strand.
CAAAATGCTTATTCAAGCTGTAATTGACTTACACCTTGGCACTAATAGATGCCAGATTGAGCTGCCTTTGGTGGTATAGGGTGAGGTAGACATTGGAAGGAATTGGCACAGCAGCCAGTTTTGAAAAGAAGTAAGACTTGGGCTTTTCATTGCTGTCATCGGTGAACTTTGTGGAAAAGTCTGGTGAATGCAACTAATTGCTCTTCACAGTTGGAAAGCATTCTGGACATAAATATCACCCAGATTGGCATTGATGAATGTGTGACTGCAGACTGCGCTCACAGCAGCGGATGTATCAGTAAGCATGAACAGAACCATGTACCAACCATAACCACAGCTGGAAGCGTTTCACTGGTGTCTGTGACAGTCCTGAGTCATGCTGTGTGTGGCTGTGCTGCTCGGGAGAATCCTCATCTTTCCTGCTCCTCATACCAGACAATCCCTTGTCTCAATGGTGGCACATGTGTGGATACTGATTTTGGGTACAGGTTGGTAAAGCTTCATCCGGTGTGCAAACAAAATGCATGTAGTGCAGTCTGTAAGGAGGATGAGTCCAAGCTTCAGGAACCATTATTGCATGTCTTCTCAATGTGGCAGATCTAAGTTTTGTTATACTTCACACACAGGTCTTGCAAAAGAACCTCTATTTTCAGGTACATATATTTTACGTTCAACATAGTCTCCAGGAAAACCTCGGGAATATTCCAGGCTGCACCAGTCCCTTTAATGCCACCCTGCAAAATGCTCTTAGTTTGTGCAGCCCGCCTTCAAAGCTTTAATGCTGTTAAACATCCAAATCACATCTCTTTAGTCACTTAATAACTTCTTTCCCACATTTCTTGCCTCATTTGTTTCTCCAAAAATGAGATCTCGTAGATAATATAGTATAAAGATAAAAAAAAGATGGGACTGTACTAGCTCAGAATCAGCGTGCTCCTCTTCCAGAATGTGGTTTTCAGCATGTTTGCTTAAAAATAATCATCCCAACATAGGAAAGCAGAAACACTGGCCAGCCTCTTCACAGCACCCTTGGTAGGGGTGACAGGACTCAGACTGAAGCTGCAGAAGATCTTGTCATGTTAAAGTTCTCAGTCTGACCTTGCTGCTCAGGTGTAATCAGACAGGGAAATTTTGCTTCCCAGATACTCTAGGTAGGCTCTGCCACCTATCATTTGTTCAGCTCCGAGGTTTCTTTGCTTCTGCTCCATTTTCAGTAGCTTTGTGTGTCATATTTTTCCTGCATCCTACCCCCGTCATTCTGCTCTCAGTAGATACTAGCAATCTATGGGAAACAGAAACTAAGAAATAGGACCCCAGATGATTTCCCTTCCTGTCTTTCTGCCCATTTCTGTTGTTCCTTCGGTTTCCCACTTGCAGGTTCTGTTACTGTCATACTGTGGTTACTCTTTTCTACAGAGTATTAAAGAAAGTACTCCAAGCATCTATTGTTTGATGGTGTAAGAGAAATAAACTAGCAAGTATCTTGCAGTAAGAGTGAAGATGTCAAGATCTATGACTACCACATCTCACTTTTTCTGGGTGATATTACCTTCCCACACCCTTCCTGTGGAGACCCTGATGGGACACAAGCAGAATTTTTTCCCAATGAGAATAATCAACCATTGTATTAATCTGCCCAGGGAGGTGGTGACTTACCCAACAATGGACACTTGAGATTCGACTACCAGGATTCTGGGCCATCTTGTCTAGATCATTCTTTTGCCAAGAAAAGTTGGACCAAATTATACTTGAGGCCCTTCCAGCCTGGCATTCTATGATTCTGTGATTCCTTTGCTTTTGCTCTCAGCATTATACAGTCTTCAAACAAGCTGATAACCAAGCCTAGTGAAAAGTGTGTTTTTCATTTTTTATGCTGAAGAGATAAGAGGTTTTCATGGGCTTTATTTATTACAATAGGTCCATCATTTATTCACAGAATATCCTTGCATAGACATATTATAATTTGGACTAAATTTATATTGTGTTTGTACAAACAAGTCAAAACATTTTTTGACAGAAGTTTTGCTAGTGCTTTACCTGTACTATGGCCTAGGGAACATGGGGTCCTGTGTTTAAAGTGGAGAGTCCTGTTGTCAGAAGAGACCTTTGCATCTTCTGTTTGCATGGTGGATATTTGCTTTTATTTTTTTATTTAATAGATGCAAATGTGCTGCAAATTTTCATGGACCAGACTGCCAGCAGACAAAACACAGCTTTAGAGGCCACGGTTATGCCTGGTTCCCTCCTCTTCAGCCTTGCTTTGAGAGCCGCATCTCCTTAGAGTTTATCACTGAAGTTGTTGATGGCCTTCTGTTGTACCATGGACCAGTGGCACAAGGGCAGCCTGGACAACAGGAAAATTTCCTCGCTTTAGGTTAGCACCTTATAAAGCATTTGTTTGTGTTTGTGTGAAGGTGAGATTCTACTTAGTTCATAGGTTTGGGGTTTTTATTTTTAAAAAGTCTCAGAAAGTTACTTTTGGAGAATAAGGAAAATGCACAATAGTTTGCCAGTATGCCTAATTCATATCCTTGTGTCACTGTTAGAAGCCGGACTTTTTTTAAGCTGTCTAAAGATCTTTTCCAACTAAAATCTAACTGCAACAGTCATTTCAACTTCAATTGAGTGGGAACATGGTTACTGCATATCCAATAAGAGTCTTTTCTTTGCAGAACTCTCTGGTGGTGTCCCATCACTGACTGTGAGACACAGCTCTGGTGAGCTTTTCCTGCAGCTGTCACAAAAAGTTAATGTTGCAGATCGCCGCTGGCACAATATTAAAATTATAAATGATGGAAAGGCAAGTGTAAATTTGGGAAGTCCTGTGTAAGCATTAATTCATGTACCTAGTTATTCCTCACAAATCCTTCCTCCCTTCTTTAGAACTCTTTTATCAATCAATCAATCAATCAATTTTCCATCATCTCTGGAAAAGCAGGGATAGAAGTTTGTCAGTTTGCACATCCTCTTAGTCTTGAAGCAATGAAGCAGAACATGGCCTGGAGAAGTTTGATCCACTTATGAAACAGGCCATGTTATTTCCTCTGTTTAGTTATCCTGCCTGCTGCTTAGACAACAGAGTTGTGATAATCCAGGGGCTAAATGCTTCCTGATGTGATTGAGTGAAATATTCATGCTTTATCTGAGTGAGAAGCCGTGCCCCACCAAGAGACTTTAGATGTGTAGCACAAAGGAGATAGATACGCTTTTGTGTAGAGGGAACATCTTGCTGATATAACACTGCTGAAGGCATCTGCTAGGTTCCCCCTTTCCCTCATAAGACAAGCTGAAGGGCATGTCAGAATCTGGGATGGGAGCCTGACAAACCTTCTGCTCTGCTAGGTTATCTCTCTGCATTCTGATTTTGCAGAAAACTCCAAGAATGTCCTATGATCCCTTTACTATGTCAATGACTCGGTACGGTCATGGCAGAGGCAGATCTTTTTTTTGTGTGGCTCTTTAGTTACACACCATGTGCAATAACCTTCCAGATTAGTATGTGGAGCATTTTATTATTTTAACTAAGTTTCCTGCACTGTAATTGTAGTTACTAGTCTACCTTCTGCTAAGTGAAAGAAAATATGTAATTAAAATATATGCACATCTCTGGATATAATTGTTTTAAATAATGCCTTTTTGTAGGAGGTGAAGCTGATTCTTGACCACTGTGTAAATGTCTCAGTTAGAGACAATGGCAGTGTCACTAAGAAGACGTCCCAAATGGATCTGTCTGCCTGTGAAGCTTCTGGAGAGATTGTGGGATCTCAAAGGTAAAAAAACAAAACCAAAAAAAAAGGAAACACAACTACTCAAAAGAGCTGCTGAAAAAGGTGGGGGTAGGGTGGTGAAATCAGCCAAGCTGCTGTATTTTGTGTGCCACTAATTCTTTCTTTCCGTCCCTCCTCTTCAGCATGGGCAAGCTCTTGAGCGGCCGTCAGCCCCTGCAGCTGGGTGGAGTTAAAAAGACCTTGCCTTACCACGACTCACAAAGGCACTTCAGAGGATTTGTGGGCTGCATACGCAATGTCATTGTTGATAGCAAGGTAGGGCCACAAAGATCAGTTTTGGGTTTGCTGCTGATAATTGTAGGCACCTGATGTGATGGTTTTCTTTGACCTTTTCCAGGTCTATGATTTAGAGCACCCTGCAGAGTCCCTCAACAGTGTTCCTGGCTGTGTCCTTACAGATGAAATGTGTCAGAGTGGTGGGATGGCCTCCTGTGGCACCCATGGCAAATGTGTTGGTGGCTGGGATTTCTTTCACTGTGATTGTTCCCCAGGATATGCTGGATTGGCATGTGAAAAAGGTATTGCAAGTTCTAGGGAGAAATTTGTGGTGAGGATCTGTGGGAACAGCATCAGATATACTGTTCTAATGTTCAAAGTCATACTGCCATGACTTCGAACTGAATAGATTAGTAAGACCATGCTGTAGTCTGAGAATGATTTAGATCTCCAAAGATGTAAAGATCCTTTTGACTCTTGTTAAATAAAGATAATGTCGCAGATGAGGGTTGTGTTGAGAGCTGCTTTATTTTGCAGGGGAGGGAAGTGGTCAGACAGGTTGTTTTGTCCTTTTTATCACCATCTTATTTCTCAGTGGTGAAAGGTGAATTATTCTGCCTTGTGCCTTTTTCCTCTGCTCATGCTGATCACAAAATGAAGTTTAATGAACATGTGAAACCTGTGGGCATAGCCCTCTTGTTATCTTCAGGCCCCATTTTGCATTTACATAATGGTGATAATTGCATTTGCATTTGTCATTAGAATGAATTGCAAGTTGAGCAATGCCCCTAGACCACAGCAGTGGGTGTATGTGGGGGCATAATATCAGGCTGGCTGCAACAAATGTGTTATCTTGTACAAAATCAGCATGAAATATGTATCAGAGAACAAAAGCTTCACATGGTGGATAACGAAAACCTCAGAGACGTTGGAACAAAGTGGGAAATTTTAGCACAATTCAAAAAGTAAGGAAATACATTATTTGACTCCTAGTAGCCCACAGCCATGTTCAGGGTACAGGGGATATACACTTGAAGTTGCCTCTATCCCCTCTATCTTAAAACCTCCATCAGCCAAGCAGAAATCAGAAGTGAGTGGCAGGTATTTATTGGGACTACCTGTCTCTAGGTACAAGGTACAAATGATGGGGTTGATCATAGAAGTCTGTAAAGAGCACTAGTGCCCCATAACTCTGTTTGTTGGAAGAGAATTATCCCACTCAGTCCTGTAGTTTGAGTGAGGGACAGGTGAGGACGAGCAGCAGTGAGCACCAGGAAAGGAGTGCTTGCAAGCTAGTGTTGGATCAATGTGTTGGAATTAATGAACAGGACAGTGGTGCATTACACATATCCTTTCAGCTCAATGCACTTAATTTTCCGTCTTGTATACAGAACAGTAATACCCTATGCAGGCAGCCAGACCCTCTCTTCTTTCTCCATCTGCCACACAAGACTTGAAAAGTGTGACAGTAAATTGCTCAGTGGAAGTTCTGTCTGTCCAACAAGGGGGAGGACTGAAATTGTAATTGCCATGGTCTAGGCCTGGAGCATTCACTGTTTAAGGTGTTCATAATGACCACAGAATTGGTTAATATAGTTCAGCTATTTGCACAGTGTTTTACAGACAGATTATAATTGTTTATAAATACCTGCCTGGATTCAAATCCTACTCTGTTTTGCATTATTATGAAATGGTGCTTCACAAGCCCAACTGCTGTATTGGTTCTACCCCTCATTACTGTGGGACAAGCCAAGGGATCAGAAAGTAATTGTTCCAAATCCATAAGTCATATCCTGATGTAACAGAACAACTTTGATTGGCATCATCTTCTTGTAATACATTGGGCTGCAAAATGCTGGTGTGCAGCTGGTGCTTTACGAATGACTGTGACACACTCACAGCAAGGAGCAGACAGCTGGGGAGAGGAGTCACTGGAGCATCCCAGGAAAACCCATGCCTGCTCATCAGCTAGAGCCTGTAGCTGCAGAGATAGAGAACGAGACAACTGGGTTAGGAAGAATAATGTGAGGGGGAAAAGCCAGAGGAAAAAAGAAAACATGCTTCAAGTAAGGAAAGAGAGAAGACAAACAGTGAGAGGAAAAGAGAGTGCAGAAATTAAGTCTCTTGATCATTTCATATTTCATGTCCTGGGAACCAAATCCCAGGATGAACTGGGTACTCTTCGGATTTCTACTTGCATGACACTGACCTCTGATGAGCTGTTGGTGACCCAGCGTCCATCCTGTCTTATTAACTAACTTGAACTATCTCTTTATTTGGTGAAAAGAAACTTCTTTTTTTCAACTAAGCTTGGCCCAAAACAGATCTATGATTGCTGTCAGCTAATGAGACTGAAATAGGTGCCTTCTCTGCAAGAGCATCAGGGCCTGAGTAGTTTAGTGGTGTTTGATTTCCACAGAAGTGTGCAGTGCAACTTCATCAAACCCTGTCCTGGACCCTGGGTTCTTCAGAGTGATAGGGAAGCAAGTAATTTCAGTGCATTTTCCCTGGTTAAAATAGTAAACACTGACTTAATCTCCCTTTGTAATTTAAAAAATCCTGTTCCTTCCCTGAGGCTTTCTCTTGTGCCAACTGAAATGGGAAGTAAAGTGCATATTTTCTAACAGTGGCAGTTTTAACCACAGGACTAAACTACTGAAAAAAACATTTGATCCTCTCTTTTCTTTGGTTGTTTTCTCCAGGGGTTCTTTGGTTTTTCTTTTTTTCAGATCAACATGAGCTACTTTACTGGAAAATATGTTTCAGATTTTAAAAAAATAAGTTATTTGGGCACAGTGTAGGAGTGATTGGTAGAACATATAGATTGTAACAGGCAGACTGAAAGAGACAGTACCTAATTGTCCGTTTCCTGCCTAAATTCTGAATGCCTTAATTTGTTGGTTTTCTCTTAATTCCCTTCAAAGTAGGGCAGGGGCTACTTTCCATGATGCTTCATTATATTGCCAAAATTCCTTAAGAACTAAAACTCTGATGTTCAGAGCTAGTAAATTCTCAAAGAGCAGAAATCTGAGGGAGAAGCCATTTCTGAGATTTTCACTTTGATTTTATGTGCTGTGCTTAGTTCTTCCAGAATGGGCTTTTGGAAGGGACAGCTGGATCCATTATGAGCCAAGAAGCATCCTCAGCACTCGAAGCACTCGGATCCAGCTGATGGTGCGCACCCGGCTCTCCCACAGCACCCTCCTCAGCTTGGCCTCTGCAGATGGGAACAGATACATGCGACTGGAGGTGAGCAGAGCTGTTCTGCTTGAGTGCTCTTATTTATCATAGAGTTCCATAGTAAGAGAAAAAGATGCAGTTTCTGATTAAAGACACCTGTTCTGTAATGTAATAAAGAGCAAGAATTTTCCATATGAGGGTAACTACTCTCATTTGTGTTGTCCTTCTCAGTATTACTCTTTCATGGCATAAATTCTAGTTTGCACTGCCTGCAAAATGTCCATGTGATGCATGTGAATGAAGAAGATTGTTCCATCCTGCTTGCTTTTTCCCTTTGCTTCTGTCTGTCCCTGTCTGTAAAACTTGTTTCTACACTTTCATTGCTGTTGAAAAAGCTGTCTGGACTATATTAGCTACAGAGAGGGTAATTATTCTAATTGAAACAGGAGGGTCAGCTGGGAAGACCTAGAGATAGATATTAGTAGGGAGAATACTGATTAAAAAGTTCACGTGAATTAGAAGAGTTGCCTGTAAAAAAAAGAGTTGGTAATTCCTGCACCTGCAGTTTTCTTGTGGTAGCCTTTATCTGGGAATAAAGCACTTAAAAACAAGAGTGCCATTTCCATTTTAAAAACTCACATCCCTTTCTTGAGGCAGAACTGTGTAATAATATTTAGAAGTGCATTTCTGTTATTAAAGGTGTTTATCATCTTCCTCTAGGTGGTTGAGGGGTTTTTTAGCGTTAACTTCAGTTTGGGGGACAAAAATCACTCCTTGAGAATGACGACATTACGTATAAACAATGGCCAGTGGGTTCTTCTGACCATGGAGCGCTACAACAATGAATTTACCCTGCGTGTTAACAGTGGTGGAGGTGATCAAGAAGTCACCTCTGTCTTGAATACGAATAGATGGCTTGAAATTGATTGGGCAAGCATCGTGCTAGGAAACCACCTTCCCAGTCATTCAGAGAGTGATTTCCAAGGTAAGTGATATGATGGATTCCTAATAGTGGGGAATTAAAGCCTGAAAGTGGCATCTTTGAGTATATTGGATAGCCTAAAACCCAGGTAACAATTCCCATTAGACTGCTATGCCCCTCCTTTACTGGGGAATTCAATGTTCAACCCTATGTGCCATTGTATCTGGTTCTAGTGAAGATGTGAGATTTCCTGTAAATATTAAGAAACAGCACTTCAGTTTTTTGTTTCATAGAATCATAGAATGGGTTGGAAGAGGTCTTAAAGATCATCTAGTTCCATACCCTCTGTCATGGGCAGGGGCACTTCCACTAGATCAGGGTTTCCCATGCCTCAAGCAGTATACTCATGGTGTGAGCTTCACTCCTGTTTTTGCCTTGGAAGGGTTTAAGGAACAGGCAAAATAACTCCTGGCAGAAGGAGAAAGAATTGCAAGGCAATTTGTGGTGCTCTCTCCATTTCCTCAGATGAAGTGCTGAGACTTTGAGATTGTGGTTCAACACGAAGACAGCTTTTTCCATTCTGTTGCTTCTTATTCAGCCCCAATTTTACGATTATATCTTAAATCTAGATTAATTTAGTGGAGCTGTTCTGGTTCATAGCACAGTTCTGCTTAATTGTGTTATTGGTACAGTGCAGCTCTCCTGGAGAAGTACTGTCAATCTGTAATTGACCAGAGCAAAATAGACATATGTTCTGTAGCTCTCCTTCTAAAATAAAACTGATAAGGGGTATAAGGATATTTTTAAACCATGTTTTAAGTTTTCAGCAATGCTCTATGTTCTCCTGCTTACGTGCTTGGGGCAAGGCTTGAGATGGGGAAGTAGCTAACTTAAGGTACTTCTCTGCATACTTCTCTGCTTGGATGCAGGTTGTATGCGTGATGTCCAGCTGGATGGTCAGCCACTCCTCGTGGAAGGCAGAAGCACAGAGTTCGGATTAATTCTGAAGCGGCAAGGAGTCACCATGGGATGCCATTCCAGTGCCTGCAGCAGCCAGCCCTGTTACAGCCCCTTCCTTTGTGTAGACCTGTGGAGAAAATATGAATGCCGGTACATGAAGCTTTTGTTTTCATCCAGGGATGGCTGGGAAGCTCTTTCTTTCCACCTTTGACCAGGCAACTTGCTCCTAACAGTGAAATTCCATGTGGCTGCTGGCCAGAGAGAGCCATTCCAAGGACAAATCCTTCTCTCCTTCTCATCTCCTGTCATGGACTAGACTTGCATTTTTCTGCAAGTCTGATATGGAGCCAAATTACTCCGCCTTTTTTTCCATGGTGAGAAGATCACCAGAAGGCCAGTGAGAAAGTGAAATGTCCTTTGATAAAAGGTGGATTGGAAAAGCTTTGGTCTGTCCTCTGTATGAAAATACTAATAAAGTATATATATACACTTACAGTGCATATATACAGCGTTGTTATGATCCAGTTTTAAGGTTATTAGAAATGCCTCTGCCCGAATTAAGGTGCAAACAAGACCATATGCGAGTGACAATAGTAGGGGTTTTATTTGATGGTAAATATGAGAGAGATAGAGAGAGAGAGAAAGAAAGAAAGAAGTAGAAAATTTGGGGCCGGGGGGGACAGAAAGAGTGACAGGGACAGAATAAGGAAAATATCATCACTGTGGATCCCAATGCTGTTTGTTGATCCTCTCCAGCTGGTCTTCCTGGTGGTGAAGGTCCCCCCAGAAGGCGCAGAGTCCCATGGGTGTACATGCTCAGGCTGGGGGGGCATGTCCAGCCATGGCCCCCTGGGGTGGGAGTCAGTCTCTCACAGCAGATTCTGGGTCTGTTGCACCACGTGCAGCCCTGTGGGGCCAAGCCTCTCACGTCAAAGTCCCGTGGATGTGCCCTGTGGGGCTGGGGGTTCCACAGCTGGGCCAGTTTGTGTAACGGAGGATGGGTGTTCACTGCCTCTGACCAGAGGTTGCACCATGCACCCAAAACCTCCTCCTCCCCCCTCGGCTGGGGGGAGTCTCTGTAAACCCGGCTTCTGTGAGCTGTACTCTCCCCCACCCCAAACTCAGCTAGGGATAGTTGCAGCTGGTGGCTTTGGCATTTTGTGGATGCATAACTTTCCCTCAGCCTGAGATGAACACTGTGTTTCCCTTTATCTAACCAATAGTTTGACTTTGAGTTCGAAGTCCCACTCTTCAGGGAAGCTTCTTCAGTTGTAGCTTCTTTAAAATGAGCAAAACTTTATATCAATGTTTGAGGCATGAACTATTTTAAGTCTCTGATAAGAGTGTGTGTGTGTGTGTGTGTGTACGTATGTATGTACACACAGATATATACATCTATGTATATAAAAGATATATATATTTCATACATATGTATGTAAGTATATTGCAAATACAATGCATATTTACATATATTTCCTGTAAAGAACTTAAAATTAATCGTAATTTGTATGAAACAATGAAACGTTCAAAATTAGATTGTCACAAAACTGGATTCTAAAATTGGCTTTCCCAGGGTCAGAGCCAAAGCCCAACAGCTGTTATCCTACACAGTTAGTTTTTTGGAGAAGATCCACTGTTTAAAGAAAAATTTCAAATTATTTATTAAAATATGCAAATCAAAATACAGGCATTTCTGTTTAAAAAACCAAAACATAAATACATGCAGGACTGGGAGGAGGAGCCACTTGAATTCTTGGAATTCAGACAAAATTTGGCACTTCTGATGTCTGGTGATTCTTTGCTAGAAGAGGCTGTGAGACGGTTTTAAGTATGCCTTGGGACACTCCTTTCTTCAGACAGCTTGTGAAAGAACAATATGAAGTCTCTGCCATTTTTTCAGTAGAATTTCTCCCTTGGATTGCAGAAAGAAGGTCTGTGACCTCACATTATACCACTAGGGCCTCTTCAATTACACGAGAAGAAATCAATCCTAAAAGACAAGACAGGTCATACTGAGGAGGTCAGTGACATTTCTCCCCAGGGTCCAAAGGAACATTACGAAGGAACATTATATCAAGTGCTTGCTAGCTCCTTTCCCATTGATCTCAGCTATCCATTTTCTTTCAGGGGCTTTGATTAGAACACGGATGTAGAAAAAGGGTTAGTCAGAAAGTGATGGCTCCTTTTTTTAAAGAAGGAGTGAAGCTCTTCTGCATATCTTCTGGATCAGGAAACCAAAGGTGTTCATGTTTTCATAAGTCTTCTAGCTCACTAAACTAGACTTTCCATGTATTTCAAACTTTCAATGTGGATTGTGGTTTGCTTGAAAATAATTAAACTTTACCTTAAAGAAACAGTAACAAACTTTGCACAAAACATATAGCTCCAGATGCTTTGCTTGCCTACAAGATATCATCTGCTTTGATCGTTCAGGTGCCCAGCTGGGAAAGTAGAAGTGACTGACACCCTTACAGGGCTCAGACACTGTACCTCATCCCCTTGTGGACACTGGACCTGTAGGAATGGGGGTACATGTGTGGCTCAAGCTCAAGACAAGACTATCTGCCAGTGCCCTGAAGGTTACAAGGGAAGATGGTGTGAAATTAGCCAGGTGAAGGCTGGAAGACCTGTTGGACTAAGCTCGGGCTCTATTCTGGCAATCAGCATGTGTCTCCTTGTCTTCCTAGGTAGGAGATCATGTCCCTTTTTTCCTTATTTTTTATCTTGTACCTTATTCCACTGAATTAAGTTTGCTTTACCTCTGAGTGTTGTGATCAGTGTTTCACCTTTTCTGGAGATTACTATTTGAGGATGCTAAGAGACAGACAATAGCACATAGTTACAGTTTGCTTGCTTTGAAGCCAATTCAAGCAAGTTTAGGACTTTTCCAGAGTCACTTACTTTCAATCCTTCTTAAGTAAGAGCTTTCCATCTTTGTGTGCAACTCTGTGTGCAGCCACATCCATTTGAAACTCCCACCTGCCCTGAGCCCTTACACTTGTAGTAGGTAGGACCTATAGCTACATATGTTCTTCACATATTAGGAAGGAAGAGATCTTCTAGAAAGCTCATGATCTTAAAAGGGAAGCCTCATTAAGAGTCTGGGGCAGAGAGAGATGTTCCTAGTGTGTCCTTTTTCAGCTGCCCTTTGGCTGACAATTTAATAACACCATAAAACTGTGTTCATGTTGATAAACTGCATACACATCTCATAATAGCAAAGACTCCATGATTATATTACACTTGTAACCTCCATTAAAACAGTGGTTTACTTACTTTGGGTATCTTATTTACTCAGGATTGGTGAAAGGCCAGAGATTGGCCAAAATGCCTTCTATTTAAATGGATTCCTTTAGGTAAGTAAAATACCCTTTTAATGAAGTTTATGATGTAATATACATAGATTATTCTTTATATTCATGAATTTAAATTGTTTATATATTAAAAATACTCATTTCTTACCTGCAAATTTAGTTGTCAAATTAAGAGTTGATATCCCAGGAATTATATAACTACTTGTTTATCATGCAACATACTTTGTCATATGTCATATAACAAATATGTGTCCTTATTTCTTCCAGCACTCTTGGTTTCCTACACAGTGTGGAGTCAGTGGGGAAGTTCAGGGTTTCGGAAAGGAGGAATTTACCACATTCCTGAAGAGCGTGAAAGCTGGGAGGATGTTAGAGAAAATGTCTTCAATTATAATGAAGAAGGAGGTGGAGAACGTGACCAGGTATGATGCAGCTTCAATCCAACCTCTCCTCACTTTCTTTTCCCAGACCTTTTAGTTAACTTATTATAAAATTGGGGTGGTTTTTTTTCTTTTTTCTTTTTTTTTTAACCTTTAGTCCTCTTAAGTGGGAAGATTCTATTTCAACCCAATTTGTACCTTTCATGATGCTGGTCATGTGTGCCCACATTCAGGGGGCTGCTGTGGACACATCATTGTTGCTTTAGCTGAAAACTATCATTTCACAAAGGGATTTGGTATGATCTGAACTTAGTCCTCTGAACTAGGCACTCTTTTCTTCAGCTTGCAGGAAACTCACAGAATTCAGTATTGTGTTGCATTCTGTTGTAAAACATTTTGTGATCTGTTTCTTTTTGAGTTGTTTCTCTCTGATATTTGCATTCTTTTTGTTTCTAGAATGCTTACAATATAGATGAACTGAAGAAACTTCTCCATAAAATTCCCCACTCCTCCTTGAGAGCAGCTGCTCCACACTCCAGGACACCAACTGGCCCAAAAAAAGACTCACTCTCAAAACATGCACATCAAAACCAATCAATATCAGCTGTTACCAGCATCCCAGACTTCAAGGAATATGTTTCTCAAATCATACGGGATGCAGACAATGATCTAAGGAGTCTTCCAGCTGACACTCTTCATTTTTACTGCTTGGAAGGGCAATGCTCTCTAGCAGGGAGCCTTAGCTCGTTAGATTCCATCAGTGGGGATGAAGATCTAAATTATGATTGCCTCCAAGAGTGGGGGTCAAAGTTTGAGAAGCTTAAAGAACTCTATGCCGTCTCAAATGAAAATCTGTAACCGGAGTTAAAGGAACTTGACACATTGTCATGACATATGGACACTATTTTTAAAAATGCCCTTTTTATATATAAGTTACATCAAGTAACTTATGTGATGCAAGTTTTTAGTTACAATAGCATGATATACTCACTTTTCCCAGGAGTGATATTCTGAATGATCTTTTTATATGCACTGTACAAAATTATTTCATTATATAAGTGCAAAGACTTTTAAAGCATGAATTTTCTTGAAAACTTTGGAAGGTAGGATATCTATAGAATAGTATTATAATATCCTTTTTTTATTTGTGTAGACCACAGTGACTTACTAGAATTATCCTGGATGCAAGAACTTGAATTATTTTCTCCCTAGTATTAATATGAAACCTATCAGGTGGGTAACAATGCATAGGGCATTCTTTGGGGTTTTTTTTTTAATTGAATTAATTTTGACTGTGAAATAATTAGTACCAATGTTAAATATAAAACATTTGCGATTTCTGGTTTCTTGTCAGCTTTTTTGTATCCTCCAAAACTCTTCTCTTCCATGACATGACACACACCACCTCACTCGCTACTACAGGCTGCCCAACTCCATGGGGCTTTTTGTCTGACCCTTTTTATAATTACGTGTTACAAGGGGGAAAGAATAGCAAGATCCCATCTGTGAACGTTACTTTGTGACAATTTTACACTCTTAAAGGCAGTTGTAAGACCTGGAAAAAGTTTCTGTTCAGTAAGCTTTTATGTCCAACTTTGCTTTTCACATGGAACCCTTTTTCAAAGTGCGCAGCTGGAAAACAGAAGAGCTGATAGCCAGTGTGAACACAAGCTAGAAGGGCATCCAGGCAAAAGTTGGAACTGAATTCTTTCCATCAGGACAGTCACTGTAAAAATTGGAATCCTCAAAACAGAAAGCATAGGAAACCTAGCCTCTACTCCTTTGCCTCCTCCTACTCCTGCTCTGGAGTAGCAGGTTTAAACGACTGGTTTTAGCATGGATAAAGGGAATCAGAAGCTTCTTAAATCTGACATTGACTTGAATACTCACTTCTGTGACCATGGGTAAATCACCTTGTTCTTGCCCTTTCTCTTAACCTTTCTGAAGTGGGGCAGCAACAATGCATGGGGTGATGTGTGAATGTTAATAGTGCTTGTAAGCTCTGAAGTGCCAAGGGTTTTTTAACTGTTTTCAACTCAGTGGGTTTTTTAAATTATCACAATACTCAACATTTGTTTTTTATTGAAGTCTTGACACTTGCTTTGATTATAAATAATGTTTTAAAATTAGATCTTTCATCACTCTTCATCATCTTACTTGGCATAAAGAATGCAAATGTAAATTAGTTTTATAGTCAGAAGGAAGATTTTGATACCATTAGAACAAATAGTTTACATCAAAAATCGATTGAATAAAAATACCATGTGAACTGAATAAAACAATCTGCATTCATTTCAAAAATTATTTGTATCAATGATACTAAATTAGCAATATTTATTAGAAAGATTTCAGAATGAGTCAGCATGAGCCACTCCTTCATGCCAAAGCCTCATGTGGCTGGGCACTGATCATTCTTACAAAAGTCATAAAAAAATAAATGGTGGCTATATTAATATATAGCCACATCTTGCTTAATGTAAATTTTCCCTCCTTTCTAAAGATGTGTGTGTAGTGTGGTAAGAAACTACAACATTTCTTACACCAAGGAATACTACATACGTTGTTGCTTCAAATGAAAACTGCAGTGCCACAGAACTTCAGTAAGGTGACTCTTCCAAGTGTTGACTTCTTACAACATTTTCATGAAGTGCATATACATTTTTGTTGTACTTTATTAAGTTGCCTCTTCTGAACTTGGTATCAAGTAAAGCTTAGCATAATTATTGGCAAACTGTCTCTTCCAAAAGAGACTAATTTGAACAATGTGCTACAAACCATGCTAACAGGCTATGAGGTCTCTGAGGATTATTTTGTAACTCATATTCTGAAAGTGAACATTTTACACATGGATGCATTAAAGAATAACTCAGGAAAGCTGAAGCAGTAGTTAATTTTTTCCCCTCAAGTATCTGAACACAAAGTAACATGCACAACAGAAGATAAATTACGTTGACTTCAGGACATGTAATGGACTTCTGTCCTCATGGAATATGAGAAAGAAGAATTTTCCTCTATCTCCTTGGGTCACTTACAGCAAAATGCAGAATGCTTATAGCTGAAAGCTGCACATGACAGCCCCAAGAGTCACACCGTTTGCCTGAAAGCATTGTCCAAACACTTCTTGAACTGGTGCTGCGACCACTTCTGAGGGTAGCCCGTTCCACTGCCCAACCACCCTCTGGGTGAAAAACTTTTCTAGTCCTGTAATATTATTGTATGTAATCATATATCTACATTGCAAACCTTGTGAACTCTTCTCTTGGTAAAATATTAGAGACATTCAGCCAAATTACTGAAATAGATAAAAGCTTCTGCTAGCCATCCTGCTGCTCTCCAGGCCATCTTCTCTCCAGGCGATTTATGTTCTAAGAACAGGGATACCTGAAAAGCTTCAGAACCAGATCCTGGCTAGTTGCAGTTGAGAGAGTGGCACAGTTGGACATGGACTATGCAAATACTGACACCTCAATAATACTGGAAGTTGTTACAGCTGAAAAAGTAGCTCTTCTGCCACTTCAGTCCTGAGATGGACATGGAGTTGTTGGAGCAAGTCCAGAGGAGGGCCATGAAGTTGATAAGAGGACAGGAGCATCCCCACTATGAAGACAGGCTGAGAAAGTTGGAGCTGTTCAGCCTAGAGAAGAGAAGGTTGTGTGGAGACCTCATAGCAGCCTTTCAGTATCTGAAGGGAGCCTACGGGGATGCTGGAGAGGGATTCTTTGTCAGGAGCTGTAGTGATAGCACAGGGAGGAGTGGGTAGAAATGGAAAGAGGGGAAAGTTAGGTTAAATATTAAGAAAAAAACTATGCTATGAAAAGCCAGTGTCCATAAAAGAGACAGAGGAGTCCTGCAACTTTATTCTAGTAAAGGGAGAGAGTCCACTAGGCCATTGCCCCATGGGGTCTCTCTCGAGGTTTTGGAGGACGCAGCCTTCTTTTATCCTAAACTCCCAACTGCACATTGCCCTCTTCCTTTACCCCTTGTCTGAGGTACTAGGAAGGTACAGCTTTCCCAAACCACCTATCACATATTCCCCCGTAAACATATATCGTGATTTCCCCCCAAAGTTCAGAAGTTCAGACTGTCTGGGTTCTGCGGATCCACCAAAAGTTCAGACCATCTGGTCTCTGCAATAGACTTTGCACAGACCCATTTCTCCTACCACCCTAAAGTTCAGGAATTAAAACTGTCTGGTCAAAATGCCTGGGTTCTGTAATGAACCCATGTGGCTTGATGTTCCTAGAGTCCCATTTCGAAAACAGTAACACCCATTTCTCCTAAAGACCCTCACCCATCAAATCATTTGTAAAGCCATTAGCACCCATCTTTCCTATCAGCTGTGAGGGTGGTGAAACACTGGAACAGGTTGTTCAGGGAGGTTGTGGATGTCCCAACCCTGGAAGTGTTCAAGGCCAGGCTGGACTGGGCTTTGAGCAACCTGGTCTGGTGGGAGGTGTCTGCCCATGGCAGGAGTGGTTGGGACTAATGATCCTTAAGGTTCATTCCAACCTCTTAACATTCTATGATTCCATGATTCAAATCTGCCTCCATGGATCAAGGTCCTAATTTCTTTACCCTTTCATGAGGCCTTAGGGTGTGCATGGGCAGGAGCATGGAGGGTGAGCCATTTACCGGCCTGAGTGCTCACAGGGGGACGCCCTGTGGGGACAGGACCGCGGCGGATGCACAGGCGGAGGGACGGCTGCGGGGCGTGGCAGGGGATATGCATCGAACTAGTGATTTCGGAAAGAAAAGCGCCAATTTCGTAAGGGAGTCAGGCTGCTCTGCCGACAGGCCCGCCCAGGCCGTGCGGGCAGCGCCCAGCCTCGAACCCGCGGCAGCTCCGCATGGCCGCACGCTGCCGCACCGGCGCCACGTTCCCCGCGCCGCGGCGGGCGGGGCCCTGCACGGGCCGCCTCCGAGGGGGCGGGGCCGGCGGCCATCTTGTGCAGCCGGCGGTGGCTGTGCGGTTGTGTGCGGGGCTCGAAGCGGAGCGGTCGGCATGAGCGCGGAGGCGGCGGACCGGGAAGCTGCCACCTCTAGCCGACCATGCACGCCGCCGCAGACGTCGTGGTTCGAGTTCGTGCTGGAGGAGGCGCTGCTGGAGCAGCATCTGCAGAAGCCCTCTCCCGGTGCGTGCCCTGCTGGCCGCCGCCTCCCTGCGGCCTCGGGTTCGGGCCGTCTCCGGTCCCCGGCCGCTCCTGGGGCAGGATCATTCGGGGGGGCTGTGAGCCGTCGGTGAGGGGGGCTCCGCTGCGGTGCTGGGGAGTCGGGGGCAGAGGGAGCCAGGCACTGCCCGCGGTTGTGCGGCGGCATTTACGCGGTTTTCTTATTTCACATTATCTTTCCTATGTAATAACTTCATTTCTCTGTCTTTCTTGTCTGGTAGATCGCTTTTTCTTTCGCATATGTGAATGTTGTGTGCGGAAGTGTTGTAAGTTGTTTGTACGGTGGGAAGTGCTGCTTGTGAGCATCATTGCAGTTCGCAGCTGGTTTTCTCCCGTTGGAGTCTTGTTAGTGTCAGGAGCTGAAGTCCTCCGAAATATTCAGTGCTGAAATTGCTCTCTGGACCTGGAATAAATAGAAATCTCGTCTGACGTACTATAAGAAAGTGACCATATTTAAAAGTAGCTGATCTTTTGATAGTCATAAGTGGTAGTCATCTTTTTCAGTACCCAAATTCTGTGGGGAGGCGGAGGAAACAGGAAAACCTGGGCCAGTGTTGCCTCTACAAAAAGTAAATTTAAGTATAATCTAGCTTAGCTCTTATGCTTAGATCTACACTTAGATTCTGTTTTGCAATTAATTAAGTAAATTGTTAGTACTTGTTTTATGTTTCACAAAGTTCAGTGCTATTCTTGGGCCTCTTTTTTCAGAAGAACTCAAAGGTATTGGCCATCTTATTTTAAGGGAGAGATTTGGGTGCTTTTTTTAATGTTGTTTTTTAACCAATCTGAAAGTGTTTTTAAAATGTATTCAGAAGTACCAGCAACTGGTTGAAAATATACTTTACATGCAGAGGAGAATTACAAGTAGATATGTAGATTTTACAATAGTTCACTTGTGATTTCATTAGGCAGCATTTATTTTCAGCAGATGCAAGTATTATAATTAATACAAAATAGTGAAAATAAATAAAGGCATGAGAGTGTGGTTACCATGGTCAAGTGAACTTTAAGGTTAAGTAAAGGTATGTTAATAATCTAATTTGAGTCAGCATATGCAGGACACCATTGGGGATTAGAACCTTACCAGGTAACAATACCAGCACTATAAACACCAAGGATAAAAACCCCTGTTCATAGCTGGAAACCCCCTCCTAATTTCTGGGCTTACATAGAATTTGAGGCGTGGCTGTGGTTTTTTGCAGATCCGCCACCTGTGCAGCTGATTGTTCAGTTCTTGGAACAAGCTTCAAAACCATCAGTGAATGAACAGAACCAAGTCCAGCCACCACCTGATAACAAAAGAAACCGCATTTTAAAACTTCTTGCTCTCAAAGTTGCTGCTCATCTGAAGTGGGATTTGGATGTATTAGAAAAAAGGTATAGTCTGTACATGTTCATGCTGAACTTACTAAATTGAAGTGGCTTGAGATACTTATTTTAAAAAATAGAAATCTGTCTTGCTCCGTTTTCTGACAGTATCTCCCTTTCATTAAGAACCGTCTTGGATGTGACAATTGAAATCAAGTTTTATTTCAGCTGTAAGTTAGGAAAGGGTTTTGATAAAGGCAGTGTGTCTGAACAAGTCAACACTATTTAGAGACAAAAAATAGCATGTCTTAGACATGGAGGTATGTACATGGAAACTGCATTAAGATGAATTGGAGGTTATGTTTTCTTCAGTGACAAAATTAGCATAAGTTTCCTCATTCTGACGCACTTGAAATTGGAGGTCTTGCTCCAGTTCTGTTGATATGAAGAACTCCATATGTCTGTGAACTAGGTCACTGAAATGACTGTGATTGAAATAGACAAACCCCACCTTTGCATCTTTCCTTTTTAAATTTTGGCTGAAGTATTGTCTGATGAGCTAGAACAGTCGGGAACTACTGCACATTAGGGAGCTGCATTTCACAGAATCACAAGATGGGTGTGGTTGGATGGGACCACAGTGGGTCACCTGATCCAACCTCCCTGCTCAAGCAGGGTCACCCCAGAGCATGAGGCACAGGATTGTGTCCACATGGTTCTTGTTTACATTTGGTTTCCTGTTTACACTTAGATAATGGCAGGAGTTCTTTATTAATTCACGCAGGTCTCTTGCCTCTTTTACCCATAATTTAATGTAAGAACTTAGGGGTGTAATAATTGCCCTGGTTCTAACTTGCATGGAATTATAGAATCATTTAGGTTGGAAAGGAGCTTTAAGATCATTGAGGCCAACCATTAACCTGACACTGCCAAGTCCACCCCTAAACCATGTCCCTAAGTGCTACATATACATGTAATTTAAGTACCTTCAGGGTATGGTGGTGACTCAACCACTTCCCTGGGTAGCCTGTTCCAGTGCCTGACCACCCATTTGGTGAAAAATTTTTCCTAAAATTCGATCTAAACCTCCCCTGACACAACTTGAGGCCATTTCCTCATGTCCTGTCACTTGTTGCCTGGGAGAAGAGACTGAGCATCCCCTTGCTACAGTCTCCTTTCGGGGAGTTGTAGAGAGTGATAAGGTCCCTTCTGAGCCTTCTTTTCTCCTGGCCAAGCACCCCCAGCTCCCTCCACCAGCCGCTCCTTATAGAACGCTCCTGATAAAACACAAGACCTAAAATTTGTTCAACAGAAATCCTGGATTTAACTGCTGAAAGTGTAGTTTCCCTGGTTGTTTTCAATACTGGTTTCAAAGAATGCAGATTTTTCACAAGATCAAAGGTACTTTGGCAGTAGCTGATCTAATTTCAAATAATGTCTAAATTTGTAATAGTATTTTAGTTCTGTTAAATTATACCACAAAAGCTTGGAGCAGTGCAGTCCAGCTTTCATGTCTTCTCATTTTATTAGAGAGTTCTGTCCCAGCTGATGTGTATTTTACTTAATCTGTGTTCATAGAGTTCCTAGTCTTCACTGTTCACTTTATGTGAGTGAAATGTCATTTGTGATGGAAATGGGGTTGTTTATGTTCGGGGAGTGTGGTCTGGGGCTGCTTTGAAATAATTTCTTATTAGCTGAGTTGTGCTGTTATAGATGACTGGATTATTCTGGTAAGGTGCCTGTGTGGGCTAGTGCAGTGGTACAGAGAAGTCCAACTGTCAGGGCAACCGTCCACTTGGGCTTAATTTGTGCAGCTAATACTGGTAACTGCTTTACATACCTGATCTCAAATGCTGAATAAACATCCGTGGGATGTTAAGTAATAATCCAGTACTGAACAGCAGTGTATATTGTTTAACATTCCATAAGTAGATTTACTCTATGAAGTATATGATTCTCTCTATTTTATTTTTTAATAGCTTGTCTGTTCCTGTGTTGAACATGCTACTGAATGAACTTCTGTGTATCAGCAAAGTTCCCCCGGGAACTAAACATGTGGATGTAGACCTGTCCAGCTTACCCCCAACCACTGCAATGGCAATACTACTCTACAACAGATGGTAAACTACTTCTAGGCAATAATATAAAATAATTATAGAAGAAAGTAGTGTTTTGTTCTATGTGTATAATCGTACATTGAAGGAGAAAGAATCCTGAAGTACTAACAATATTGTGATCTGTTGCTAGGTTATAGTGAAGGAGCTGAGTCTGAAAAGCTGCTCTAGAGCTGGTTTTCTTCCCTAAAAAAAAAGACAGTAAAGGTAGTGGTTTGAACTGTCACCTTATAAATACATGTCTTTTGGCTTTTTATGAACATAAGAGCATTTCTTAACTACTAGATGTGCTCTTGAGTAAAGGATTTATTCTGATGGTATGTTTCTGAAATGGTAAACTGCTATTATCAAAGGCCTGTACTCTGCTTATTACACTTCTGAGGCTAATACCATTCTTTGCTTAATTTTTCCCCCTATGTAGGGCCATAAGGACCATCGTTCAAAGTAGTTTTCCTGTAAAGCAAGTGAAACCTGGTCCACCTCAGTTAAATGTGTAAGTTACAGGTATAATTCATTTGGATGTCGTGGCTATTTTATAATCAGCAATGTAATTCCTAAGTTAATAACATACAGTTGCTTAGAATGTCTACTTGTAACATGGAAAACTTGGATTTATTTCAAGTATATTCTTACTTTCCTGTCAGACATGCTTGATACATATACTTGTTTTTCATTCCACTCTGTCAGTGTTATAATCTTTGTGACTTCATCGTGGCATGAAAAATCACGGAAGGAAGGGAGGTGACAATTTGCCTTGGCAGAATGCTTATGCTCTAGTTTAGATGGCATACATTTCTTGCATTCTTTTGCATCCCTAACTTAGAGTAGCTTGGTTAATATGGTTGTTGTGTTATACCAGTTTGAAGCATTGTGTATGATAAGCTAAGAAATAATGAAGTATTTTCATTTGCTTCATTAGACAATAATTTGTAATTTAAAATCAAGTTTGCATTTTGCCTTCTAGAAGCTGTGAGGCTTTAGAAACAACTTGTCCTTGGAATTGACTTTTATGTTACAGATTTCTCCAAAATTTGGAAGTATCTAAGTGGTACTTTTCGTATGTTTTATGTTAATTTTATAATTTAGCATTAGACCATACTTGCTTGAGAGAGTCTGTTAAATATGTTGATTAACCATACTCCTCTTCCTCCTCCTCATTTTACAATAAATCTTGTATTGTCCTATATGTATCAGAGTATGGTCCTGAATAAAATGAAAATCTGTGTGGGGAAAATAATTTAAAAATACTTTTAATTTTTTACATAGATGTGTGAACACGCTTCTGCCCCCGACATGTTTGAGCAGATCTAAATGTTGAAGCTTCAAGAGACTTGAGGCTGTGGAAGCTTTCTTCATGATTGTTTTGCTATTGAATTGCTATTAGCAGTCTGATCTTAAAAAAGGCAGTGATAAATTTGCAACTTTTTGTTTTATTGAGCCACATTCCCATGCAAAACTATCTTTTTATTATATAGTTCTGTGTTTCAGGTATAGATAAGAGCAGTCAGTGGGCCTGCATAATGATGTTGAAAATGTAGTCAAGCAAAACTTAGTATGAATGAATTATTGTGATCTAGAACATGAAATAAAATAACATGCAGGTCTGCCTTATAACTGAACTCTTGACCTGTTGTGTCTAACTTGCAGTATGAACCAGATTCAGCAAGAAAAGGAACTAACTGAAAATATTTTGAAAGTGGTGAGACTCTTTTCCCTTCTTATTTTTGCTCGATTTTACATGTAAATATGAATTTCCATATTTTACAAGAAATACAGAAGCCATTTCTACATGGCAATAGAACAGTTGTGTAAGGACTTTTTTTAAAACTATCCTTTTACTGAACTGTTAAAATTCTAACACTAACTTAAACCCACAGTTAAAACCAAGAGGTTAATTCTTTTAATGAATTTGAACTATTACAGTTGAAGGAGCAGGCTGCTGATTCCATCCTGGTCCTAGAAGGAGCACTTAAATTAAACAAAGATCTTTATGTCCATACTATAAGAACTCTGGATTTATTGGCCATGGAACCTGGTATGGTGAATGGAGAAACAGAGAGTTCCACAGCTGGACTGAAAATCAGTGCCGAGGAGATACAGTGCCAGGTAGCTCACATTTTGTACTAAAGCTTTCAATTAAATCTGTTTCTTTAGACAAAGTATTAAGTAATAATTTTGAGGTAAATTGCAGTATTTTTCTATTAATGTTCCCTGTGTTGTTTTGGTTTTTTTGGTAATGCAATGAGATAATACTGGCTTCATTTTACATTAATAGAACTTTTTTTATCACTGTAAATATTGTTGCTTCCCACCAACCTCTCACTTTTGCTCCCTCAATCCCCCAGAATAACCCATTATATGACAAGGACAGCTTATTGCATTGTTTTCAATGATTATAGGAAAATCATTCTTCAATTTTGTAATACTTGTGCAGAATTACTCAGACTGAGATTGCAGTTAAAGAGGAAGCAATTGAAGTATGTGGGGAAAGGTGTACTGTGTGTTTGATATCAGTGCTGTTTGCAGGTTTGTTATGATTTGGGTGCAATCTATTTCCAACAAGGATCTACAAATGCAGCTGTTCATGCAAAGGCTAAAGAAAAGTTTTTCAGAACAAAGGAGTTGATTGCAAAGGTAACAAGTGTTCTTTTAGCATGTGTATTCAACTTTTCTGTAAATAAACCTTTGTCTAAATTATTGCTTCCTTCTTTAGCAGTTTAATTACTCTTAAGGGTGCACAGAGTTTTTAAAGAAACTTCCTGAAGTTTTGACAGTAATTTTTTTTTCACATTGTGCCTGGTTTGAAATTATATTAATTGGTTGCAGTATATTGCTGCTTTGTTCTACATTTTGTAATGAATATTCTTTTACACAAATTGTATTGGTGCAAAAAATGCAGAAATAACATGTCCAGTGCTAATACTGAGTCAACTGAACACTACTTCCTGTGTCCATGGTGATGATGTGTTTTTGAGGAAGGTAACCAGAGAGCACTTCCTATTTTATTTTAATCTTAACTTTCCCTTGGAAATCAGATTGCCTATGATCTAACCTTTTTAAAAAGTACATTTTAATTTATAAGTAAGGTATGCTTCCTTTTATATTTTGCTTCATATTCATATTTCCAAAACTGCGGAACTCCAATTTTTATTTAAATGAAGTGTGTACATGCACATTCTTTTGTTCTTTTGCTGTTACTTGGGGAAATTGTAAGTCTCTGTTTCTGAATAAAACATATGTATCATAATACTTTGGCTACTAAGATCTGAATTAACTCTTACTTTTCAGAATGGCTCATCATCACTTCATTTTACCATAGATGAAGAACGGTTAGCTGGGTATTGTCAAGCTTGTGAGGTTCTTACCTCATCTTCTGATGATGCATCTCAACAGGCAACTCCATATAGTCAAATCCACAGCTGTATGAAATCTGGCAAATATCAGGTAGGATGCCTAAATAAACCCACATATATTTGAGGGGGTTTTTAATCTTTCCTTGTGGATGATTCCATTTGAACGGGTATGGATTTTAAGAAATTTTAAATGGCAATTTAACCATTAACATACTGTTTTAAATCCTATGTGTTTAGGAATATAACATAATCTGGTACATATTAAATTAAAATATCTTGTATTCTGTACAATGGTAAATAATTCCCTCCAGCTGAGATACAAGATTTTGAGGTAGATTTTAATTCTTTGAGTTTCAGGGAATATTGCTACTTAGATGTTGCAAGTTTAATTTGGTTTTTTTTGGTTTTTTTGTTTGTTTGTTCTTTGATTTTTCTGATGATAGCTTTCTTTGTTACTTGATTCCTTTTTGGTTGTTCAATGAATTTTAGTATTAAATAGAGATGCAAGCTGCTTCTCTCAGTTTGATAATTTTTACCAGATAAAATAATTTTCTGTCTGTTTATTTTGCATTATGCATTGACTATTCCAACTATGTTTTTATTACAGGACTTAGTGAAGATATTCCTTGAAGATAACCTAACCCTCAGTTTACCTGAACAGTTCAGACAATCAGTGCTGAGAGAACTCTTCCAAAAAGCTCAGCAAGGGTGAGACATTAAATAATGACCAATGTTCAGTGATAATGAAGAGCAATTTTCATTAGTTACGGTTTTTGTGGAAAGTATGTAAAATCTTTTAACAACAAACTACTTACATCCAAGGAACTTCAGCCTTCATTTCTGGTAGCAATAGTCTAAACTAAATTTTACATCACACCACAGCTCTTCGGTTGGATCTTACTGTGGCTGTATATGGAAAAAATGTAATGAACGTTAACAGTTAATTTTATCACTTTACTGATTTTTTTTTTTTTTTTATAATTTTTTTTCTAACTGCTGTGATACCACTCTTTGTTTGTCAGAGCTATCCTGTGATCTTCAGTTTTGTGTTCATGCAGGAATGATGCTCTGGATGAGGTCTGTTTCAAAGTCTGCGTGTGCAACACAGTCTGCGATGTATTACAAGGTCGAATAATTGATATTCAGTTTTGTCAACTGTTCCTGAAACCCAGCAAAGAGAAAATAGACTTCCTTCTTGAGGTAAAACATTCATCTAAAATTAGAAGTGAAAATGGTATTTAGTGAGAGATTTCTTTCCCCATATAACTATTATTGTTGCAAGTAATGCTCAGATTTCTGAAGCAGAGAAAGGTAACTTCTCAAACATTATTCAACTTGTTTGCAGTTAGTACAATTACACTCAGTTCTGCATCTGTGTTCATAGCTCTGTTTCCCTCTGTTGGGGAGGATCCAGTGGTGAGCTGTTGCTTCAGCTTGTATTTGAAATTGCTGCTATTCCTGGTATCATTAAATTATATGGAGACATTGCTGAATATTTGTTTTTGTGGAACAAAGAATCAAATTCTCCAAGACAGAGAGAATGAGTAGAAAAAGTACCTGTGGAAGAGGACCGCTTTTCCCTTACCAGCTTTGTTGTAGAAGTTAGCATGTGAAGTGATCCTGAGTTACTGTTATATGTGAGACCTACACTGTTACCCTTATTGAAGCTTTTTAGGAAACTGTTATTGCTCAAACTAAACTTAATCCTTTTATTGCTTTGCTGTTATTTTAATGTTTTTTATTAATTTGAGCCTGGTTCTTTTGTTTGTCTCTTCAAGCATGTGAGTACTCTCTACTGCAGAGCAAGTAAAACTTAAATCAGCTCTTCGTATTGGGACCAAAACATTATTAAAAAAAATTCTTGCAAGCTGGAAATTAAATTCAACTATCTAGTTATTTTTCAACTGCTGTTTTTAAAAAAACCCCAAATCCAAGTGAATCTTGTCATTTTGCACCTAGAAATATTTCATTTTTAAACTCATGTGTTAAATGATCTTGTGAGGCTGACTGATAGTGTGGCACTCAGTGTCAGTGGATCTCTATACCAGAGGAATAGGGAAAAGGAATGTGAATTATGTCTGAGGGAAGATCACAGTTGTCTGAAACATCCTGTCTTGTGTACAGGTTGAGGGAAGCTGATCCATGTGTGATAGCGACAGCTTTTATCAGGTTTCCTTCAGAGACAGTCATATTTCACACAGTTGTACTGAGATTTCTTTATCAAGCTTTGTCAGTCAAATCTCATCTTTCTTTTTTGGCTTACGAGCAACCCTTGAGAGCTGGTCTCATCTCTACAATTAGAGTAACAGAGTCATGACAGGGTTACACAGAGCAACACAGACATACTGGTTTGATTCTAGATGAATTAGGCTAACCACCCAGCAAAGCTGCACTTGGTTCCCACCCAGCAGCACTTGACCAAATTTAAAAATTACACTACAAAGCAAAAACTACAGACAGGCTGAAAGAGTTGGGGTTGTTCAGCCTGGAGAAGCAAAGGCTCCAGGGGGATCTTGGAGCACCTTCAGGTACCTGAAGGGGACTGCAAGAAAGCTGGGGAGGGATTTTTGCAGGGGCATTGAGGGACAGGACAAGGGTAATAGGTTCAAACTGAAAGTGGCAGGTTTAGATTAAACACTAGGAAGAAATTCTTTACTGTGAGGGTGGTGAGGCACTGGAACAGGTTGCCCAGAGAAGCTGTGGATGCCTCATCCCTGGAAGTGTTCAAGGCCAGGCTGCATGGGGCTTTGAGCAATCTGGTCTAGTGAAAGGTGTCCCTGCCTGTGGCAGAGTGGTTGGAACTGGATGATCTTTAAGGTGTCTTCCAACCCAAACCATTCCATGATTCCATAACTTTGTTGCCTCACTGGAGATAGAGATTTACTGACTGTTACTACTTGTGAGACAAAAAGCTGGTCAGTAACACTGGCTGTAACTAAAAATGATAAATTACAAGGGGGCTGCTTAGTTCTTTTCTGCTTTCTTTTCCAGGTTTGTTCAGGGTCAATAAACTTGGAAAATGCTTCTGAAGAACTGAAGAGAAAAATGGCAGGATTTCTCAAGTGTGTACCCATATTAAGATAACATGAATTTGCACTTTGTAAGCGATGTAATACAGCACAATAAATATTTCAAGAACTTGTAAGTGGAAAAATAAGCACCTTCTTCCTGCTTATGTACTAACATTTTTATTTGTTTAGAAACTTGTGTTTGGGCATGGAAGATCTTCAGTTTGT
This sequence comes from Corvus moneduloides, assembly GCF_009650955.1. Lineage (NCBI taxonomy): Eukaryota > Metazoa > Chordata > Aves > Passeriformes > Corvidae > Corvus > Corvus moneduloides. The sequence goes on from NC_045476.1 coordinate 141,919,764, forward strand.
CTTCATGATTTCATCTCATGAGCTTTTCATAAAACTGCTGAAAGATGATGAACGGAAACTGCTCATTGAGCAAATGCGGAAGAGATCTCCTCGAATCAACCTGTGCACAAAACCTGTGACTTCTTTTTATGATATCCCAGGTAATTTTCAGAGTATTTTCATTAACTTATAAGCAGACAGTGCCCTGTTTCTGTGATGAACACCTTGAGGTTGCTAAGTGCAGGTTTGTTCTCATAAAGGTTGAAAGAATACTTTCTGTTGTTATTTGGTGCATGTCATACTTGTTCAAGAAGGTTACTTGTTTGTATCTCAAGTGAGCGTAAAAGATAAGCTCAAATGAGTGTGTCCTGGGTGACCAAGTGAGAGAGTATGGTGTTGGTTTGAACCAAGTGTGGCTGTGGCAGCTGTTCCCAGAAATGGAACCCTGCCTCTGGACTTACATACATTAATGATGATGTGACTGTGTGGTAAGCTGGCCCAGGAGTGCCATCTGAAGGAAGTTTTAAACCTACCGAAGTAAAACAGATCTTTTCAACCAGTTAATTTCCCCAGTACAGCTGGCTGGCTGTGCAGCTGCACAAGTCAAAGCTAACGAGAGGTGCCAGATGTTGGCTGGAGCTGGAAAGACCTTACCTTTTTCAGCTCTAATGCAGTCTTGCAGTAGCTTAAACCAGTTAAGAAAATGCATATTTTTACTAAAGCAGTATAGGAACATGCTTTTAATGCAATCTTGAAGCTACTGCTTTACTATAGCAAGAGCTACTGGAGTGGGAAGGGGGGTGTTGCAAGCAGCCCTTTAGGTCAGGGTGCTAGGAACGTAGCACAGGGTGTTCATGGAAGGGCACGAAAGGATGGCTGGACCTATGGAAGCATGATGTATCTGCTGCTCTTACTATGTTCCGATTAAAATGTTAAGTACTAAAGAACTGTAAGTATCTACATGGAGAAGAAGTGTGCTGGAGACCTGCTTTTCTTCTAGCTTCAGCAAGTGTCAATATTGGCCAGCTTGAACATCAGCTCATACTGTCAGTGGATCCCTGGAGGATTCGCCAGATCTTAATTGAGTTGCATGGTATGACCTCAGAACGCCAGTTCTGGACAATTTCTAATAAGGTAACTTAGTTCTTGTGGTCACAAGAGATAGTAATTCAGGGACTGGTTAGGTATCATACTGCACTGAACAATAAACATTTTCTAATAGATCCTCAGGGGGACTTATCTTTTCCCTCTCTGTGTAGTGGTGTTTTAATAAGAATGATGATACATATCTAAACTCACATTCTATGTGAAGAGTATTACAAAACTTACAACCTTTGTTTTAAGGAATTACTGGCAGTATCACAGGCTTTCCTTATAAGAAAATACGTTCTCATAGCTTTTGCTTTTAGTGTTCTGACTAGATAGCAATATTGTTTTAGCTTAAATTTCTGGAATTAGAAGGTGGGAGCAGGAGAGACAAAGATCTTTTTGTATAAGTAAAGATTTCTTGTCTTTTATTTTGATTCCTCCCCTTAATTATTGCATATTCAGAGTGTGAACAAAGGGTAGTTGGGTGTTTTTATTGTACTTGTAAATGAGCCATACATTACTTGTGATTGGATGTAAAGACAAGAGTTGGCAGTCATTTTCAATGTTTGGGGTTTGTTTAGGGTGTTTTAAGCAGTGATGTGAATTCTAAAACTTGTTTCTGTGCAAATGTCCTATGCGTTTCTCTCCCAGTGGGAAGTACCAAATGTTTACGGCAATGTTATTTTAGGAATCAAAGACAGTCTGACTAGGGATTTGGTCTACATCCTGATGGCAAAGGGATTACACTGCTGTGCCATTAAGGTGAGCAAACCATCTGAGCTTACTGGTTGGTTTGGACAATTGAATCTTAAGAAAATGGAAAATTTGGATGGCCCCTTTTGAGAAAAACAGCGGAAGAACTGGGAGGTGAGGGAGGTGTTGTAACAAGCTCCATGTGTTGTATAATGGTTCAGTATTTCTGTCTCTCAAGAGTTCCATCAGCAGAGCAAAGATAATGGCTTTCCAGTGAGTTGGGCCTGGAGATAATTTCATTCATATAAAGTTTTGATTATATGTTCTAAATTATCTGGCATCTAAATCCAGTGCTGATTTGATTTACTAATATGAAGTACTTTTCTTTTGGATGAGTGTTTTACATAAGGAATTTATTGGAATGCTGTTTTATTTTCCTTGTAATTGACAAGTTTGCTAAATTGCAGCTAAAACAAAATTGTACCAAACATACTAGTAGTTGGTTCTAGCATGTTTTTCCTTAAACTCTTTGTTTTGTTTTCAAAAAATCTGGAACTCTTAAGCTTAATAGCAAGTCCAAAGGACTCATAAGTAGACACTGTTGAGATGCTTGAGCAATGCTGGTGCTAATGGATGCTGAGGCTGGTTCAGCCAGGATAGAACTGAATGGCACTTCAGCTTGTATTATTTTCCCTTATGAATTCTTTAGGAATCATTAATGCATGTAATTTTTTTTACAGGATTTTGTCCACGCAAAACAGCTTTTTGCTGCTTGCTTGGAGCTTGTGACAGAGTTTTCTCCAAAGCTCCGTCAGGTCATGCTGAATGAAATGCTACTTTTGGACATTTACACTCATGAAGCTGGAGCTGGTGTTTCTGGAGAACGTCCTCCTTCTGATCTTATAAGCAGAGTCCGAGGATATTTGGAAATGAGAGTACCTGGTAAGTACATTGCTGTCTTTCCTAGGATGCAGTAAAGCACAAACCTTGAGAGAAGGGGGGGGGAAACACAGCAAAATAAAACAACTTTGTATTGCAGATTTACCACTTAGGTGTATAAGTAGAAAAACAGCAGTGACTTTTACACTGACCGGTTTTAGTAAGTCTTTAAAAGTTTCATTTGTTTTTAGAAGCTGGAAATGAGCTTGATGCCTACTTGTTGCTAAACATTGACAGTTTCTGTTCAGTGCCACTTAAAGGACTTGAACAGGATAAACATGTCTGCACTTCTACCTGAAAAGTTTTGCTGGTTGCTAAAAGGTTTTTCCTGGTTTTGCAGTGAGGGAGTAACTTAGTACTGTTGTAATTAGAGGAAACTCTTGTTGCTCCTAATTTCCAAAGGTGAGGTCTCTTGTATGGCTGAGCATCATATTTTCCTGTGATAGCTGTGAAACAAAACCAGCTGATTAGAGGGAATGGGATTTGCTTATTTTCATACAACACTCTTTTCTCAAAAAAAAAGGAAGTTAAACAAAGAATACCTTTTCTTTTAGATATTCCTCTTCGACAAGTTATAGCTGAAGAATGCGTTGCCTTCCTTTTAAACTGGTGTGAGAATGAGTATTTGACCATGCAGGTTCCATTACCTCTGGTTCAAACTAATCCTTATGTGAAGGTAAGGAGTGCTCAGTCTCAAAGCTTTCTCAGACTGTAATTGACTTTTTTCTGTTGCAGTCTTTCGTACTTTTCAAAGCAAGTACCTTCTGCTCAAGAGTGTGGGGCTTTGTGGCTGTAATGAATTAAGTATGGGGTAGAACATAGTAGGGCTAAGCAACAAGCATGTTTAGCAGTTCACAAAAGACAGGGAAGCTGTGCTGCAGGAATACATGAAACAAGCTGCATCTTGGCCCTTGTTGGCTGCCAGCTAAGGTGGTCCCATCAGGTGTGTGTGGTTATGAGCCACGATTGAAACCCTGTAGCACTTCCCTAAAGAACTCTTCTCTCAGCTGGAACTCAGCCTAGATTTATGTAGGAGGTATGAGAAGTGTGCAGATCTCTGATTTCATGTCTGGCTATTTTTCTGTTCCTAAGATAACTTGTGTTCCAAAGGCACTGTAATGGTTGCATTCTCTAACCTAACACCAGTGTTGAATTTTTGGAGACATTCAAGTATTTTCTTCTTTGAAATTTTGTTTTCAGAATTGTTTCACAGCAATGTTTCTACTTCACAGTTAGGCCTTGGAGCAGAAGGCAGGTGGTATTATAGGACAGGTTCATTTTTACCCTGCTCTGCTTACCTATGATACTTCCTAATTTCCCTTTTGAGGTTCAGCTTTTTTGTATAACATTGTGCCAGTTTCAGTTAAGATTAATTACTGTGTGGAAGTTAAGTGAGTTCTAAAGAGCCAATCTTTGTAAAACTGTCTTTTATGGAGTCTAGGTTTTATGCAATATGTAAGTTTGTTTTCTGGAGCTTGTAATAATGAAACACACACCAAGGAAGCTAATAAATGGAAAAATGCTCTGTTTAATTCCTATTTTCCAGCTTCGTCATCAGTGTTCTCTGCTGCAAAATTTAGTTACGTTGTTTTGTAGTTTGTAATTCAAAATCACTTGCTTAGCCATTTTAAATGCCAGTAGTTCCTTTGCTGTAGGTGATATGCAGAGAAGCCCTAGTTACTGTATTTTTTCCATTGCGTAGCTGGGCCAGTTGCTGGCTGCTACATGCAAGGAACTTCCAGGTCCCAAAGAAAGCAGACGCACAGCTAAAGATCTCTGGGAGGTTGTTGTACAAATCTGCAGTGTATCCAACCAGCACAAACGTGGGAATGATGGAAGAGTGAGTTTGATAAAACACAGGGAGTCTACACTGGGTATTATGTACAGGTATGTTTTCTAAAATTATTTTTGAAAATGGTTTGAATGGGTTTTTTGATCCCAGGTTTCTTCAAAAATTTTCTGGATTCCACTATCAGAGTGGTGGCAGCAGCTAAAGATCTGAGTAAAAATCCTGTCCACTGTGGGAGTTGGGTATTAGCAGGGATGTGTTGACTTTCCTTTTCAGAGGCAGAAAAGGTGTGGGAGGCAGCTCACCATGCAGAAACTGAAGCATATATGCCTGGGCTCCCATTATAACCAGTGCAGATCTTCCAGTAAAATCAGTGGCGTCTAGAGGGCAGTTTAGCTGGTGGGCTGGAGGTGTCTGCTTTGCATCAAATAGAATTATTCTGTATCAGTTATATACTTCTAGTTGTATCAAGCACGTAACTCACAGCATGGGTACCTATACTTAGCTTTGTCTCTGAGTCTAAAGTTAAATGTTACTCAGTTTTGAAATTCTAGTTCAGCTAAGCTCTGCAAACAGAAAGGAGCTGAAGTTACTCTGGTCAAGTATTTTCTCTGTCAGTCACCTAACTACTGGCAGCTTCAGCCTCTACTGACTGATTCAGGACTGTCTGACTTGTCCAGTGTTCTTGGCCTGTTTTGAAGTCTTAGCCTAAATATAAGTTGTCTAATATGGTACAGTTTGGCATGTGTGGCTGTATTGAGCAGCTCTCCACGTTAAACCCTTGGGAAAGGTGCCTCTGTCACACTCTTGCCTGTGTCTTTGCCTTCCTTGAGCTGATCAGGTTAACGTGTGCTAAAGGCCAGCTGCATTTGCTTACGCTGCTGTGGGCAGGCGTAAGAGGGTACAGACGTGCTGTAGCTTCCAGTTGTGTACTCTGGCAAGGAAAAGGAGTACAGGTGTGCTCCAGGTTACTGAACCTTTCCTGACCCCTCTGGTTCAAACAGTAAAGGGCAGTGACCCTGTTGTTACTACCGAAAAGAAGCAGTGAAACCTTTTCCAAAGGCTGTCCTCGTCTGGATTGTCTTAGGGTGACAATTTCTGATGTTCATGACAAGGAAATGGAAGTACGTTATAAATGATCACTGAAACCCCTCTTCAGTAAGTCTCTAGGTCATTGTTGCAAACCTAGCTTGGGGAGTTGCAGTACAGTTCAGCTGGTTTCCCTTTTAGAGTCAGTGGTTGACTTCTGTGATTTTCATGCCTTTTATAGTTTGATGAAAGAACGTACCTCTTAGTAACCTGTTTTTAGTGTAAAATTTGCTTGTAACTGTATTACAAGTGAATGGGCTGCTTGAGCATTTTCATTTACATGCCCTGCATTTGTGAACGTTTGTAAAAGGGGTATTTTGGCAGGTGAAGAATTTGCTCTACTGACTCTTCGTTTTAAGTGTGCATATATTCGTTGTGGATGATTACTTACTTAGGTATTTGTGTCCCTAATTTAGGAGTGAACTGTTGTCCTTCATCAAAAAACTTCGGGTAAGTCACAGTGGTGTTGAAAATGTGTTTGCAAAGCTTCCTTTTGGTGTAGCATTTTTTCTGGACTTTTTATGTTAAACTCCAGAAAATCTAACAGTTATATGGGTGTTTATGGCAGAAAAACATCTGAATTTGCTATACCTGGCATACAGCAGCGTGGAATAGCTTGTAAAAAAATTACACTGAATTCTGATGGAGATCTGTTGACAGTGGGAGTGTATTTTATTGCAGCTGTCACGAAGCAAAGCATTCCTTTTGGAGGGAGAAAGAAGCTGCTACATGCATCATACTAAGCAGCAGAAGTAAGAAGGAGGGAAATTGTTTATAGCTTCTGGGTTTGTAAATGCATAGAAAGTTGTAATATACCTAGCTTAAGTTTAAGGTTAGGTAGTAGTCACAGAAACAACATAAAGATGTGTAAAACCAAAGTAAAGGTTATATCCAAGGAGCTATTTGGGAAAATCTGAAGTAATTGAAAACTTTCTACAGAAACATTCTTGCAGTATCCTTGTGTTGCAGGTCTCTTAACAAAATATTGTCCTATTTCAGTAGGAAATTATAATGATGGCAGAACTTTTTACATGGTTTTAAAGCTTAGGGAAGAAAGTGGAGTTTTGTTAGTTCATGGGAATACTTTTTTTTTCCCCCCGTTACAGGAACCATTGGTTCTAACCACAATATTGTCCCTGTTTGTCAAACTTCATAATGTTCGGGTTAGTATACATCATCAAAGTATTTCTTGGTTTTCTTGAAGTGTTTCTTGTTGTGATTTCTCATACCATCTTTCTTCTCTTAGGAAGATATTGTGAATGATATTGCAGCAGAGCACATTTCTATCTGGCCCTCATCCATCCCCAAGTAAGATGATGATGAAAAACACTATTTTCAAAATACACGTGTGATAGGTTTGGTCCCAGTTACTGTGTGTGAGTGTGATTTCTCCATGTAAAGGCATCACTGCCCCCATTCTGTCTCTGGGAAGGTTGGTGTGATGGCATGGAGAGTTTTGCTCCTAATTTGATGGTCCTGATGAAGACATGGAGAAGAAGAAAGAGGAGAAGAAAAAACTGGGGTTTTTTTAGCTGTGTTCTCTATTGAGCTGTATGTAACTATGTGAACTATGTAATACATTATTATGAAATCACTAATACTTTTTGGGGTGTGTTTGAATAATAGCCAAAATCGGAAGTGGCAAATGATATGTCCTGATTTATTTTGGCTGGGTTGAGCTGTATTTCTCCACTGAAATTTAGAGGCTCTGTGGGGTGGGATCTCAAAATCAGGTTTAGATTCCATGAATGCATTGGAAGAGATGGCTCTCGTGAAAGCGTGTAATGTGTAGTGGGGTTAATCTGTCTGTGGTTGGTCTGATTAAACCAGTCTCATTACTGGTGTAGGCTTCAATGTATATTATAAGGTCAACCAGAAGAAAGTTGTTTTCATTATTACCAGAATTTAGTAGTAGGGTGAGAAAAATCCATGTTTTTGAAAATTAAAATTCCACAGAAACTTTGGGAAAGGCTGCCCAAATTGTGCCACACCATTTCCAGCCTTCCTTCCCAAGCTAGTTCCACAATTTTCCAGAGATTGCTGTCTGGCCATTCATGCAGATGCTGGGATAAATTTGTAGTGGTTTCAGATCTTGTCCTCAAATTTCTTGAAGCTGAGAATGTACATTCCTGCACAGAACCTTTTTGTGGTGTCAGCCACTTGTAAAGTTCTGGCTCTTTGTTCAAGCCTGTGAAGGATGTTTTTGTTCTGTCAGATTTACTGTACTGTAACAACAGTAGTCTTAGTCAACACGAAATCTTTTCTGGAGTTACTTATGCTTCACATATAATGCAAGGTGCTTTGGACTTAAACTAGATGGAAAATCAAATTAGTGGTTAAAAAACCAAACCAATAACTTAGGAATTATTTTTCTTTCTTTTTTCCTTTAGTCTTCAATCAGTGGACTTTGAAGCTGTAGCTATTACAGTAAAAGAGCTGGTCAGCTATGCCTTGACTATCAATGCAAACAACCACTTCTGGTTAATTATTCAGGCAGATATTTATTTTGGTAAGTGAAACCAATGTCTGTTTTTAACATGTGTGTAGAGGTACCTTGCTGCTCTGAGATTTGTTTGACATAACCCTCCTTGTAGTTCCTTTTATGAAAAGAAGTTTAAGTGATATATGAGGTTAAAATCTTCAGATGCAGTGGTGTAGATTTGTCTGGGAGGTTGTTTAAGCCCACAGATAGACTGAGCTTCGGATAGACGCCATGCAGACTTGCTTTTAGGGTAAGGGAAACTTCAGGAGTTACCCATAACTTCACTCTTCTAGTGCACTTGGTCCTTGAGTGGTGTAATTGTGTGAACCCATGACACTTGAGTATTTTTTAAGTGAATGGAAAGTTGTGAATAGTGGTTGCTTTTAAATGTGGAGATCAGCTTCACTGGAGCACAAGATGAGCAGAATGGAGAGGATCTGTATTTTATATAGGGAAGTATCTAGGGTTTCTAAATGAGGAAGCATGAACTCCTGATTTGGTATTGGTTATGATGGGAAGCTCTTTCCTGTCATTCTGTTCTCACCTGCCACTTCCCACAGTACTTGTCTTTGCTCCTCAGCTGGGAGCAACCAGCAGAACTGGGACAACACAGGGTTTCAGATTCTGGGCACCATGACACACACCCAGATCGCACCAAGGCAGTGGTTGTCTGGGGAAATCTTGTCCAGCCTATGTGATCCTATGCTTTGCTAAATTATTGCCCAATCTAGAGCTAGAGTCAGTTCCTGGGGCTTGCTTTATAGTTTGGGTAAATAGAGTGCAGAGGGGTAGGTGCAGAAGAGTAAACTGAAATACAGCCAGACAGGTAAGGTACTGCCAGGTGTGTGTGCTGGAGAAGGGTATGGCCACAGCCACACTCAAATCTAGCTGGACATTTCTTTCACTTAAATTGTCTGTTGAGACCACTTCAGTGAAATTTAGCTTTTGGGCCAGATTGTTCTTTTCTGGCCATAAAATGGTATGTTCTGTGTCTCTGGCATCTACTTGCTGGTGCTTTGGGCTATCACAGAGGCAGAGTCCATATTTCCAAATTTATTTTTGGACTGAAAGGGTATCTGTGGTGTGCAGTAAGGTGTAGTGCAGAAATGTGAGTCTATTGCTTCTAAAAGAGACGTATTTGTCTAGAAGACGCTTTATAACACTTGGGCTGATGACACTGAACCGTGCCATAAATCAGATCTCCCCTGATGGGAGAGAATTTTCTAAAAGTCCTTGCAAGGAGTTTCAAAGATAAAACGAGACTTTTCCTTGAGTTTCAATGCTGCCAGATAGTTGTTTATTAAGTCTTACCAGAAGAACAGAGCCACTAGCATGACCCAGGTACAGCATAAGAGCACAGAAAACAGGAGAGAAATCTCTAATTATCAGGATTTACACAGCCTTTTAAAGATAATTTAACCAGTAGTTACTAAAAACGTACATTATTTCCACTTTCCTACCAATTATTCAGTAACACAGGCAGGAACTGCGGAATTCTCTATCCAATCATTCCAAACCACTTTTACTGCAGAACATGGAGTAGTAGAAGAAGGAGAAGAAGGTTTAGAGAACAACAATCCTCCATTTTGATACTTTTTACTCTTACCTGTTTATTACAGAGAAGCCCAAAACCTCTAAATTTTTCACCCTGTGACAATCTTACATAGTAGTCTATCACCTAATTCACACCACTGTATTTTCTAGTTCTTGTCTGATCGTCGGTAATTTTTTCCAAGGTTGGAGGTTAAAACAGTGTTGTTCAGGGGGGTAAGAACCCTTAAAAACAGGAAGAGAAATATTCTCGGCACTCTGGGTTCCTACCGGGTGAGAGGAGGGGTCTTTATCCCGTGTTCATTGCTGTCACACTACACGTGGGAGAGTGACTCAGGGTTATAAACCTGTTTTTCAGTGTTTATTGCCTGTACAAAGTGCAGCAGCGTCCCAGAAGGAGGACATTGACATAGGGCACCTCAAAGCTGGTACTTAATGAACAGTGCTTGGAGCAGTGGCAGTGGTCTGTGTTTCAGCAGCCATGTGGGCAAGCAGGCTTCTCCTGCCGCAGAGCCCCTGGAGGCTGCTGCTTTCCCCGCAGCTCAGGAAGCTCTTACTGGGAGTAGAAGTAGTGCTGAACCATGAGAGTGCTGTTCCTCTCACTCACACCAACTAAACTCCTTCACTGCCCCATGTGTGCTAAGCTCACTGAAGACAAACTTCTTTTCCATTCTAAGGTTGATAGATTAAAGATCAACTACCTGAAAAAATAAGAAGTAATTCCCGAAAGGCAGAACTTTGCCTGTGGTGGTAGTTTTCCTGATGGTGTAGTTTTTCCATCCACCACTGTGTAACCACCTCCTATGTGTCCATGCTTTTTAAACAGGTCACACAAGTCACTTTTGCAGTAGAGTTCAGCTATGAGATACGCATCTGAATAATTTTATAAACAATTGATCTGAGTATTAAATAACTGCTGTATCTACTTTTGAGACTTTATTTTGCTTTTTTCCCATGGCAGCAACTAATCAGTATTCAGCAGCCCTTCACTATTACCTACAGGCAGGAGCCGTCTGCTCGGACTTCTTCAATAAGATGGTGCCACCAGATGTGTACACAGACCAGGTGAGCTAAAGGGGCACGTACAAAAATCTCTCCTTGGATTCACTCAACATCCTGATTCTATGTAGAGACAAAACTGTCCAGCACACACACATTCCTGTGCATGTGAGGTGTTTTATCTTGATGCATTTAGGAATGCACATCCTCGTTGGCCCTTTTTTCTTTTTTGGCTTGTTACTTGAAAGCCATAGAAAATCTGAAACTTCTTCTTTGCTGAATCACAGGCTTTTGTGTTAGTTCATAGAGCCTGCAGAGCTGTGTGATGGGAAAGCACTATGGGACACCAGTGGAGTAGAGAGCAAACAGAAAAGCCCAGAGCACAATCAGTGTGTGGTGCGACCATCCCCTGGCTCGCCCCTGCAGAGCCACCCCATGCTGGGCAGGGCTGGGGGCCAGACCGGCTCAGGACAGCACAGCAGCCCTGCCTCACCAGCAGCCCTGGAGTGCTCAGCTGCGCTCCAGCTGCTGGAAATACCTGGCTCCTACTGTGCTGGAAATCTCCAAAGTGATGAAGGCTCAGTTCATCAGTGGATGTGCTAAAGCCTGGGAGTTTTTAGGGGGTAGAAGAATGTAGATAGCTATTTAGCTGGTCCCTTGAATGAAAAAAGAAAAGAAAAATTGCAGTTTGTGTTCCAAAACGAGCATTTCAGAACGTGTTTTGCTTCTAATCTTTCTGTAGGTGATAAAAAGAATGATCAAGTGTTGCTCTTTACTCAATTGTCACACCCAGGTAAGAGGTGAAACACGGCATTAACTAAAACATTTGTTTATAAATATTTATATAGGGAATAACACTAAAAAACAACTTTCCTTGGAAATGCAATCTGCAGTAGAGTAGCTTTTGTTGCCTTTGCTTCTAAGACAGTCACAGGACTAAAATTAATGAGTAAATAAACATATACTTGGGATTGTAAGAAGTAGTAATCTAGGGGTGTTTTGTCCTACTTTCCTCTGATAATATAGATTTTATTTTTTTTTAGAGACAGTATCTGTGGGGTGGTGTTAGGAACCTGGCCTTGTTTTTTGTGATAACTGCAGGTGCTATTGCTGTTCCGTGGGATCAGTCATTCTCCAAGAAGTAACAAAGCTTTTATTGGGCTCTTCTTTAAAAGCTCATAAGTGCATCTGGAAGCCAAGTCAGTCCCTTCTGATCTGAGTAAATCCCTTTTGCTTTTAGCTGTTGCTGCTGTTGATATGTCAGAATGATCTGTGTTCAGGTGCTCAGAACTTGCTTGCCCTGGGAGTAAGGTCTACAGTAGGTCTAGAAAAGGAGTGGAATGAGCAAGGCATTGTGGGGAAGGTTGGTTTGTGGGGAATTCAGGCTGTCAGAATCACTGCAGGTCTTTCCTTACAGGTAGCTATTTTGTGCCAGTTCCTCAGAGAAGTAGACTATAAAACTGCTTTTAAGGCACTGCAGGAACAGAACAGGTAAATGTTACAACAACGTTTATAGATGCCTAAACACTGTATGTGACTGTCAGTTAACCTGCCGTGTCTTTCAGTCACGATGCCATGGATTCTTACTATGAATACATCTGGGATGTCACCATCTTAGAGTATTTGACATGTATCCTTTTGCTGGAATACCACACATCCTGGGTGTTGACAGCTGGGAAAAGTCTATTACCTACCTAGTGACTTTTCTTGACTCGTCCTCAGATCTCCACCACAAACGAGGCGAGACAGACAAGCGGCAGATAGCAGTAAGTTAACCCAGGCTGCTTGGGGGTGGTGGGATTTCTTTAGAGGGTCTTTCCCTCGCTGCCACCACCTCTGAAAAGTTGCTGCAATTCCAGTCTAATTTCATCATGCAATTCTTTTAGAATCTGGGTGCTCATGTAAAGTTGTGGTGGTTGGGCATGTTACAGAAATAAACCACCATGGAACTAGTGCTGAAAATGCCTTGAAATGAAACAGCTTTACTCGAAGACCTCATGCTGGTTGTCTCTCTTTTGTTTCAAGATAAAAGCCATTGGCCAGACAGAGCTGAATGCCAGCAATCCCGAGGAAGTCCTACAGCTTGCTGCACAGAGAAGGAAAAAGAAGTTTCTTCAAGCAATGGCGAAACTTTACTTTTAGGCTAGTGCTGGAAGACTATTACAAAATGTGTGAAAGTGAAAAAAAATCTTTCAAGACTTTATTTTTTAAAATCCACTTAAATTTTTGTACAACATTTACAGTCTAGTATCTTTCTTCTTAGAAATAGATGAAATCTTATAATAAACCCCTTATTTTTACAAACTGTACAGAAGGCTGGAAGCAACTGCAGCTAGTTCCACAATGGCTTGTTTGAAGAAGACATGAATTCAAGTTTGCCAAGTTGGTGTGAGTGTAATGCAGATGTGGGTGGCACTTGATGCTCTGGTGCAGCTTCGTGGGCTGCTCAGTGTCATGTAACACTTGTCCCTGGCTGTGGGGCACAGATAGGAGCATCGTGAAAGAGGGAGGACTGATACCCTTCTTTCCCAGTACTGCCCTTCATCACAGAAGTGACTCGGAGGTAGTGAATATTCCAAGGAAAACACAGTAGTTAATGCTGTTTATAATAAACACTGATAACATACAGCTCCACAGTTTAAAATACTGTTCCTATGACATGAGTGGTTGTAGAGTACCTGCAGCTCCCTTTATTCCATTACCTTCTCCAGTTCTTGTTGCAAGTGGGTAGCTGGGGACTGTACTTTTTCCAGTTCAAGTTACTGCAGCAGCAGGTTCTTTGCTGGTACTCTTACCTGAGGTCAGTGATGCACTAAAACTGAAGTTTATGGCAGGCCTAAAGGGCTTTAAATTTCTCAGCCTCCTGTGGAGCTGGGATTTGATACAAGGCTGGCTGCACTGTACTGCATGCGCAGAGTGGTTTCAGAGACGTGAACTGCTTACCCACGGACCTCTGTAATACTGCACCTGAGCTGGTGGGACTAACTGACACGAGTGAGCTCTGACCTTACCAAGGAAACAAAAAGAGTCAAGAAGAGGTAATACGTACAAGCTGTCAATATTCTCCTGCTCATCTAACCCAAAGTAAAGCAAGTCTGCTGTGTCAGCCCTATTAAAAATGTTCTTGAAATTCGTAAATTAAGAATTCAGTTCTCACTATTAAGTCATGTCAGAATGGACCAAAGTGGTCCAGGCTCTTGTGATAGCAGGGTGCAATGCTCAGCTGAGCTCTTTTTGTCAAGTCTGTAGGAGGATGCTGGTCTCAGTTTCCATCTGTTGCATCTTTTACTGCCCAAGTCTTGAATAGCAGTGAAGAACATGAGTCACCTTTAGTGTGGTCCTGTTCTGAAGCACCAAGTCCTGTTTCTGAATCTGTTCATGACAGTTGGCTGTATTTCATTTCTTCTCTGTGCTTTTGGGAGGGGTTATTATTCCTCCTGTTGACACAGGTGATAACTGCCCTGGGGCAGTAGACACTACTCCACTGTTCACTTCTTCCTGTGTATTGGGGGAAGAAGACAACAGTTGATATCTGTGACAAGGTCTACACTTTTTTGTGTCAGCAGGAGGCAGCAGTGCTTCCTCACACATCTCATACAATTCGAGCACTCCAGAGAGTTAGGATAGTGAGAAAACCGAACTGACATTACATAACAAAGTGAAGATTATTCTCTTACAAACACCGCTCCAATACGGCTAAGGCAAGTGTTTGCTTAAGGCCTGGGAGTGTTAGGGTAAATCACATGTTTAAAGCATCACTGGTGGTGGGGCACTCACTGGCTGAGGTGAGCCAGGCCAGGTGTGAGCAGGGAGGTGCTTTGGCTGCTCACAGCTGCCTCAGGACAAGGGATGTGTAATGTACTCTCAGCTGCCTGAACTGCACATCCACAAACCACCTACCAGCATGTCCAGATAATTGGTGTGGGTCTGGATATTGTGTCGATCTTCCGCTGCAACCTTCCTAAAGTTCTTCAGCTTCACAGGAACTTTTTTTGCCACATTTGCAAAAGGAACCATCCATTGTACACACTCTGAAATGCTGTCCCAATCTAAGCCTAAAGGGTAGAACACAGGAACATATTTAGAAAGCATGAGCGAGTTGCACAGTGTTCCAATATGGCCATGAGTTAAAAAACTCAAATAATACTGCAGATAAAAATTCAGAAACATCCCCCCAGAAACAGCCAACATTTCCTTATGCTTGTAACTTAAAAGGGTGCTGGTTGAGGAGGGTGAATGGAGGTCACAAGGGTTGCTATTGCTTTCCAGGGGAGGCTGAAGTGACTTGTGGCTTGAACACAAGATTGTGGGTCATGCTATAAAAACATACACTGGGTGCTGCTGACAGCCATGCATGACTGCTTGAGAACTGCATTTCAGGAGAAAAAGTGGCCAAATATATAGCTAATGATCCTCCAGACATCTGGAAGTCATAGAGCAAATATTAGCCCAAAAGCAAGAATGTTTTAATTCCTTAGCAAAGGCTGCACTGCTGAAGGTGTTTCCTTCTTTTGAGTCTTTGTAACATCTGAAATAGTGGTAGGAAGTGAAATTAGAAGGAAAAGAAACCCACAGAACAAATACTAGTGTCCATGTAGCCTTTGGTCTTTGGCAGCCTGGTAAACCAGTACCCTTTCAAGAGATTTGGGCCTGTGACAGCTTCTGGAATTCCCTGCCTAACAAGGCCAAGCTTTACCGAGGTATCTTACCTGAAGCTTTCTTAACTATTTCGATTGAGGTACAGTGGCAGAGCGCTGCAGCAGCTAGTGTTCTGTACTGGAAGTCCAAAGAATTCACATCCAGAATACACAGGTCTAAAAGCTAAGCACATGAAGAGTGACAGATTTTAACAAGCTGATCCTTTAGCATGATCCTGTCTCAGAGAGGGCTATGCACACAGCAGTCCTCCTACAGCCTCTGCCTCAGAACAGGGCTGAGCTCCAGGAAGGAGTTTCTTAAATTTAAATCCTACCTAGTGCAGTATTTACACCACTGAGCTACCCAGCTTCAGTTAGCCTCTCTGAGGCTGGGCACAACACATGTCCATAACAAACTGAACCACAGCACTTCCAAAATAGTCAAAACACTCCCAAGGCTGCCTTATTGGCAATTACACAGAAACACTGTTAGGGGCAACACAGGTAAAAACAGCCTGGGGTCTGAAATTATCCACCTTCCCCTCAGAGCTGGCACTGCTGTTTATAGAATGCTGGAGTGCACAGTGATTAAAGAAAGAAGATGGATTTTTTATTTTTCCATCACAAAGAAAAGTCTTAAAGAACGTGAAAGCAGGGAGACAAGGAACACAGGGGTACTTGTCCTCAAAACTGAACTTCTTTGGTGGAGTCAAACTTGCTCATTCCTTAACAAAGTAACAGGCGAGGGGAAACAAGGGAACACTTAGAACAAAGGGGCTTTCAGTATGTGATGTTCAGTTGTGATTGTCATTGTCCCAAGAACCATGTTCCAACAGTTTACTACTGACCTGGGCTATTTGAATGAATTTTTCCTGAGAATACTGAGGTAGCAGCACTTTCGAAACGTCCTTCAGAGCATCCACTTGAAGATAGAGGTTCAGCCAAGAGACAATTGTCACTGGACAGAGTTCCCATTTTAAAGCCTGCAAATATTTAACAAACAGTTAAGTGTCTTAAACCACTCAAGGACAGTTTTGTGCTCTGAGTTCTTCCTAATCCTCTCCTGAGATTATTGCATGTATCCTTAAAAGACACTAAAGATTTACAATTTCAAACACAAATATTCTTTTTAGGTTGCATTCTCACTGCTTTTTGAAAGGCTGTGCTAGAGATCAGCACAAATCTGTATCCCTTTACCTGTGCAGTTGGATTTTATGTGTCTTCTCCATTCAGAAGCTGGGAAATTAATATTATTTCCTCAAGCTTTTGGGCTAACTGCATGAATCTGCAGCTCATATCTATTAAAGAAGTATAGAGTCCTGTGCTGGTGGAGCCCTTCCAACGTGAGGAGCACTGAAGCCCCTGTTCCTGGACAGCAAGGGACATTGGCAAGTGCAGTACATTACAGTGACAGCCTTCCAACCTGCCCATGCCTGGCTGCACTGTTAAGAGCATTTACATTCACACAAGCATGAGAAACCTGCCCTTTTCTACCAGTCAGGGACGTCAGACATCCACTGCACACACAACAAAGGCTTCACTATTGTGCAGAAACAGGGACAGGTTCTTTTTCTAAGCAAAAAAGTGACATTGAAACACAAGGCTCAGCTGGAGTCTTTCACCCAGCACTTCAAAACACAGCAAATTATTACCTTTAACATAATAAGTTCCATTCTTACAATATCATCTTCACTGCAAGCACCATCAGTGACATAAGCGAATTCCTGTATTTTAGGAGCGTAGATTTCCTTTAAAGGGAGGGAAAATGAAGATTAGTGTGTCTTATAGTTCTGAGAAAGGTTGAGAAGATACTGGGAAATACTCTTCTGTCCATGTTAACATTTCTTATGCTACAACAGTGTTTTTTCATTATATGAAGTGACTTGAAACTTCGGGAAGGATAAGGAGATAAGATATAACCTACTTGGGTGTTAGTATCTACTGTATGATGCAATGGACTTACTGCAACTCTTTTAGCTTCTGGGCAAATAAATGCTGACCAAGAAATCAGAACACCCTTTCATTTATAGCTCTTTCTACTCAGCCGTTCCAATGCTGTAAAAACATGCATTATCCCAATTTTTGTAGATGGCTGTCTGGTACAGGTTACCTGCCATGTCAGTGCTGATGTAATCACATTGATTTAAAAAAAAAAAAGAGAAAAGCTAAAAAAAAAATGAGAAAAAGAATCCCACAACCAGCCACTATAACTGTCAAAATCCATGGTGCAGAGATGGTTAAGGAAATTTGCTAAGCCAGCCATGCCAGCTGGGGCCAAGCACAGTTAGGTATGTAAGTAAAGGAGAGCTTGCCAGCAAAACTGCTTCCCTACCAGCCGGCTCTGTGACCACTATGGCCCCACACTTCCTTAGGACAGGTGACTGCTCATAGTGCACAACCTTGCTTCGGGAACAACAGTGAGAGCTGGGGGTTCCAAGGTAACAGCTTAATCCCAAATCTTCCTGTCAGTCTAGCCTACTAGGCAATATACAAAATGACGCTCTTGGCCTGTGGATGTAGCACACAATGTAAGGTATCTCCCACCATCCCTGCACTTAAGACTCACACTCCACTAAATGGAGGATATCATAAGGATATCATCCTGATGTACAGGCAGTTTGAGAATTAGGCTTGGTTTTGTTCAAGTCCCACACCCATTCCTGAGATTGTTTGCCAACTGCTGTATATTTGGAAAAAGACAAGACAAAACAAAACTACTTCTAGCACATTTGCATCCCTTTTAAGTTTATGTGGTCTCCTTCCTTGCTGCTGGAGAAAGGGAGGACAAAAAGTACACTTCAGGAGACAGACAAATGCACAACTGAAGGAAGAGAAAAAAAATTTCCCCTTCTGACCTTCAGTGTTGTACATACACCATCAAGTCCAAAAATTCAGACAAGAAATAATCGTTATCACTGTCTTTTTAGTTACTCAAAATTCAACACCCTCCTCCCTGTAAGAGAGCTGCTTACCTCAAGTTTGGAGGCAATAAATAATGAGGTAATTCCTATGAGCTGAAGCATGCTCTTGTTAATGTTCTTTTGTGTCAGCATGAATCTATCAAAGAAGTCTTGAGCTAGGTAGAAGGTTTCCCGGTGGAGTGCATACACCTCGCACACCTACAACAGGGGAAAAAACAACTCAATTTTCTGTTATAAAACTGTGTACGCACATTGGAGTATTCAAGCTATAACAGCAAAATGCAGTTTCATCTTCTGCACACACAAAGCTTCACATACCTAGGTATGGTACGATGCAGTGGTTAGCATGGGATTGGAAAAGGTATTTCCCATGCTCCCATCTAAACATGAATTGCCTGTGATGTACTAACAAACTTGCAAAAAATACTTTTTCCAATTTAAATAGCAACCATTTTTCCACTGAAAGAAAAAAGCCTGTTGAGGAAAAAAACCCCGACAAAACAGCAACACCTACACATACACACACTAATTACCTTGATTAAGAATACTCTGGGCTCAAGCCTCAAGCTGAAGTCAAACCCTCACCAAATTCCCAGTAGGTCTGTCCCAGGGCAGAATCACAAAAAGAATCAAAGTCTTTGGCTCTACAGCAAGCAAGCCTGGAAGCTTCTGCTGGAGTGGGCTCTGCTGGCAGGCCAGGAGCACTGCCTGCAGCCCCTCAGGCACACCGACAGCCTCACTAAGCAGGAACAAAACTGCGGGAGCCGCCATCTGCTCCATCCCATTGCTGGTTTCCCTGGCAGGGAGAACTTTTAATACTCACATTTTATCAAAGTGTTTCAAATGCCAGTTCAACAAAAAAAGAAAGGAGTGCCAAGACCAGGAGATCTTAGGCAGAGCCCGACATTTTCACCTAATTTCTAATTGAATTGGGAGGGGCTACCACATCTCCAGCTCGTCTGCAACTCCATACCCCTTTCACAACTAGAAAGCAGTCAGATATGTATAAATTACCTACAATCTACATGCAGTAAAGAACAGGAACCAAAAAGAGTATCCAAGAAATAGATCCCGGATGCTTCATTTTTTTAGTTGGATACAAAGTCACAATAAAATCTCACTACTACAAGCTATTTTCCAAGATAAGGTTGGAAGCTCATTTGCAAATTAAGGCCCTTCCTGACCACCAAAAACACAACTGATTGGCAGAAATAGCACAGCCCCACTCTTTCAGACCCGACACATTTGCCTGATAATTGATGTGTTACTCTGATACTATTAACGACTGCTCCAAAGAAGATTCAGAACTAAAACTGTACAGACCAGGCCTACCCATAAATAAATGGCACAGTTTCTATGGAAGTGTAATTCCCAAACATAATAACACTTGGTCATGTTAAGCAGTATCTCAGTTATAATGTTACAGAAGAGTGTTAGGAGCTACTGGAGAGGTCTCAAAATTGCTGTGACTTAAATCCACTGTGGCATATAGAACCACTGAGCCGGACAACAGCAAGGCTCCTGTTGATACTTTTGTTTGGAAATTGGATTATTTCCTAATTCAAGGTTAAAAAGAACCAACAAACCAATTTAATGGGGATATGTAGATTCCGCATTAGAGGAACTAGTGAAGCACACAACTGGAATAGTTTTTTTATTCAGAGTGTATTAAAAAACCACCAGCTTTCATTGTCCTTGAAATTCCTTGCTAGTATGATTTATTTGTAAACTTTTCACATAAGAACCTGTCTCTATCAAGAACATTTCCCTGTCAGCCATTGATATATTCTGCTCTCTTCATATGATAAAATTGAAAATTCATTATGAAATCAGAAAATAGCATCATGGGCTGACACTTAAGAGCTCTTGACATAGTCAGGGTCATAAACCCTCAATACAGCTGTCTCATGGCTTAGATACAGTCTATCCTGTAAGTTAGAGATCCATAACTGGTCTGTCTATAGCAATTTCAATACAAATGTCTCAAAACTAGATTTCTCTCCCTTGCAGGAAGTAGTGTGTCAAGAGCAAAAGTTAAATTCTATTGCTCACTGTCCTGGGGGGGGAAGTTCAGCTCCTCCTGCCTGGGAAGGCCTGGATGTAGCTCACCAAGAGGATCAAAAGCAGTCACTCGTTCTGTTGCAAAACAGTTTTGCCATTTCTTCTAAGTGTGCATGTTGCTATTAGATCCTTATGTAAAAGCTGTGCTTTTACCTGCCTACTTCACAGGCACAACACACAGCAAAGTAACTAAAAGTACACACCTCTAAGAGCCAGTCTAGCAGTATCGATCTCATGTGAGGTTGCAAACTAGAATGTAGTGATGTGAAGTGTTTGCAGTGAGCATATCTGTTCTCCTTTGTCAGGATGTTGAGCCAGACATCTTTGGAATTTCCCCAGCTATGGAATAAAGTTACACAAAGCATTATTAAGTATATACACAATTCACAAAAAAAAAAAAGAATAAAAACACTATTTATGTTTACAGACATTCAGAAACAGAAAGAAAAATTCTGCATACTGTAAGATCCTTATGGTAATTGGAAAACTGCAGGAATACTCATAACGTTTTACATCACCACAACAGCAGCTTGCCAACATCATCAGCAAAGTCCCGTTCTACAGAACGGGTAGTAAAACTGAACATGTGCCTCCCAAAGTTGCACATGCAACCAGAGTTTCCTATTTTGCCTAGTTCAGTGGCTGTTCAGAGAGCAAGATAAAACCAAACCTTCCCTGTAAAAAAGGACAACATACTCCTCCCCAGGAAACACAAAGCATACCTGAAGTTGTCCAGTTTAGCTTGAGAAAAACGTTGAGATAGTGTTTAAAAGTCACTTATCCATCCTTTTATTTCCTAGCTTACTTCAAGGCTCAGAAGCAAGCTCTTTAGAGAAAAATTTAATTCTTGTTTATTGCTAACTTATAATTTATTAGTACTCCAGTCTGTTTGGGAAGATGATGCCTGTATCATCAATATGGTTTTATTTGTAATTGTTATTATTAATCCATATGGGCTTTTTCTTAGATGCACTTCTCATCCTGCAGGTAACTAAGAGGAACAGCATGTTAACCAATGAAATTATGATTTCCTACTGAAATTTTTGGAGTTATGTATTTATCTTTCCACAAGCAGAAGCAGAGAGACAGAGCTGATCACTGGTATTGCCTACAAATTCTAACCCAGGTCAATTTCATTCTGTTGCCATCATAAGTTAAAAGCTGGGGAGATATTTGCTTGTTTAATGCACAACTCTCCCCATTCAAGCAGAAAGGCATTAAGAAATCAGTTATGATCTTCCTACAGCAGTTAGGGAACAATGGAGAAGGCAGGAGAAGGAAATTATCCTCTTATTTGGCTAATCAGAAAGGATGGAGCTCAGCTTTACCAGATGCCTGTCAACAACAGGATTAAACACCTTGCATGGAACGCTGTATCTGAAAATGTCTTTGAGGCAAAGAATCACCCTGCAGCATGTCCAGTTCTGATCAAGTTTGGGGCAGAACAAAGAAAAAAAAAAACCAAGGTATATCTAGAAAGGGTTCTCTTAAAGTAATGCTTCATGTTCTGCTTCTCTTGTCATTCACCTTGGCAGAAATTTTCCTTAGCACATTGCAGTAAATTTACCACCTCTTTCATTAAACCCCAGGCTGATACAATGAGCAGCTGGGTACTTATCTAACACACCTGAATGTCTAAGAAATTCTGAAATTGAAAACTATAATTTAGTCAGCTAAGCTATCTCTCTGCAAAAGGGCAATTTTCTAGAACTGTGACTGCACCAAGCACATTGCATTGCATTAGCAAGCTACCTGCACAGTGATATTGCCACAAGTTTACTTGAACATTTTTAAGTTCTTTAAGAAAATTTTGTGTAATACTTTTTGGTCACTCAGTTCCAATAGCAGTTTAGTTTCTTTCTTTAGAAAGAAGTTTAGTTTAACCATTATGTGCCTCTTAACCACTTAGTGCCCAGTGTTAAGTCACAAAAGGACAGCTCTGAAAGGTGAAAAGTCTGGTGTGTTTATAAGATCAGGGAAAAAAAATACCCAAACAACCAAACACAAGAATTTCTATCTTTTTCTTGTACATTAAATCTTCTGTGGGATGAGGAGACAAGTAGAGATGTGTATTACGTAAGCACAACACAACAGATTTTATTAGAATAGTTCAGCATATTTCATAAGACATTAACAATTACTGCATCTGTTAAACTTACTTGAGTTCTGGCAAAGGTGATGGATTTATGAAGAGGTTCCTGAACCTGTATTTTTTGAATCTCGAGAAGTCAGTGGTTACTGATTCTTTGTGAGGTGTTTCAATAATTATGCAAGGTGAGACACCTCCTGTTATTGTGGGTGGCCAACAACTCTGCAAAATAAACAAGGTATCTTTTAAATGCTGAATTTACTATGAGAGCAAGAAAGGCAATGAGTAGATTACAGTAACAGCACCAATATATGTAATGTACAATATATGTATGTCTTTCTGGATCTCAGCATTGATTCAAGTACCAAAAACAAGAAAGATGAAAATTAAATGCCAACAAAACCTTCCATAGTCAAGACAGAACATGTATAAATAGACTGGATGCATTTGGGAACTCAGCTTTGAGGAAGATGACCGTCTTTAGTTTATGAACCCACAAGTAACCTATCCATTGCTTGAAAAGCTCAGTTACAGTACAAAAGGCAAAGATATTAATTGCTACTATAACACAAGACATTAGGTTGCTAGTCCTATCTACTTATCCATTTGGAGGGAAAAGAAAGGAGGGGGTGGAGGTTCTACTGTCTCTCAGTGGAAATTCAGCAACTTGTTATCTTCCAGTTTAGTGCTCCAGAGAGGAGCCACCCATCTCAGCTCCAGAGCTAGATACCCATTGAGCAAGCAGCAGCTGTGAACTCTCTCAGCTTGCCAATGCCAAATATAGGATGCAATGACTCAAAAGGAGAAGAGTGCAAAGGTATTCACACAGAAGGTCTCAGAGAAGGAATCCTAGATTACTGTAGTTAACTATAACTCGTTTCAGTTATGCTTATTTGGTTGTATGTAACTAATATGAGTGAGGAAGTATCAAATCCCAGGAGCACAAGCAATGCTGTAATGGCTGACAGCCTTCAAAATGGTGACACAGAACTTTAAATATTCTCTGTGAAGTTAAGGGGGAATCCCATTCACAAAGAATGGCAACAGAGGGGCAGCCTGAACACAGAAGCTTTTCCTATATAGCTGACTTGCAAGGTAAGCTACACAGGATTCCCCTAGTATATCTAAATCTATTTATAGCCAGACTGAAATATCCCAAGAGTGAAGTTACATATTCCAGCAGAATTGACCTTAATGCATGCAGCCAAGAGAAAAGGGAGGTCCTACTCCTCTTTCTCTCCTGTGATCCTCACTGCCTAAGTGCCACCCCAATGCTTGTCAGACCCTCTGCCAGGTTGATTTAACTCACTAGCCCAGCAGAACAACAACTTATTTTGTGGTGCTAAATTAGCAAGATGAACCTGCATACTGCTTCATTCAAAGAATGGAGCAAGGCAGGGGATGGAGTGCATGGCCAGCTATCAAGGAAGATGAGACAGGGAAGCAGATTTCACCCTTTCAGCAAAGTTAAGTTGTAAGACAAAGTTTCACCCCAGGTACAGCTGATGTACTTATGCAGCATTTTTTCCTACTCAAGATTTACAAAGACAACTTCACAATCAGAAGAGTTTTGCTTCACCATAGCTGTTAGACTCATTACTTTACAAACAGAATAACTGCAAACAATATTGTTTGCAAGAGAAAGTTATAATATTTCACTAATCTGCTTTAAAATAGAAAACCATAAGGCCTGTCAGTTTTAAGAGCTTCCTGTCTTAGTGACAACAGATTCCTAAATTGATTTAAATAATCAAAGGAATTGTTAAATGAAAGTAAAGATGGCCTGGCGTGGTTATGAATCTTAACTAAATGGCCGTGAAACCACACCTAAAGTTAAAACAAGTGCAGTGATCTTGTTTAGACTTGCCTCTAGGCCTTACCTGCTCTGTATATGGAACTGTTCTGAAATATCTAGGGTTATTCTCTTTTTTTCACCTACCCTTACACTGCAGTGGGTTTTACATTGAAGGATCTTTGATCTGCAACAAACTCATGCGTAAAAAAGCAAAAACATATAAAAAGGTGCTAAGCTCCCATAGTTTTTAATATCTGAAAATACAAACTTCCCCTATTCAATACTTTCTGGTGTGGAATGCATGACTTCACACCCACCAACATAAACCAGATGGACTCCCTTACCTAGTTTGAAATGGTATTCAGGATAGAATTACCTTAATTTCATATTGATGTTTTTTAGCAATTTTCCCATCTTCTCTTTTCTTAATCTCCTGCTGAGAAGAGAGACACACATCAATACACTGACAGTGACCAGCACACCCACCTAAAGGCAAACTCTTTGCTACCCCTGCCCCACTTTATAACTTGGCAGACTAAAGACTGTCCCATCCAAATGCACTGGAGAACTTTCAGAATCATTCGATTTTCCAAGTTGCTCAACTTGCTCACCTCTGTTGTTCTTCTTTTTCTGGTCTGGAGATAATCTAGTGCTTGCAGTTCTTGTGGAGCCTCTTCTTGACAGGACAGTGGCTGCTGCTGTTTGGCTTGCAAACGGCTACTGCAAATAGCAAAGAGTAAAAAGTCATTAGACATTAGGAGAGCAGCAGTTGTTAGATGGGTACAGATAATCTTAGTACAATGCTAACAGCTTACCTGCGCCTTGACATCTTCTTTGGGCTATAAGATCTCTACCTGGATCAAAGTAATAGGATAAGCTCAGTTAGTGCATCCTCACAAAACTAGAACCAGGTTCCCTGCTTTGTGTCACGAACTCATCACAAAGAGCAGCATGTTCTACACAGCTCAAATAGAAGGGCACAAGTATTCCACCGGCCTGAGGAATGCCCAAGCAGAGCATGACTGTGGTATATAAGTACACACAGCTCCATGTCCTGCTGCAGGGTGCCCAGGTATGCCAGCAGTTTAGCTCAGGCTGCCTGGGGGTGGGGGCAGGGAAGTTATAAAGGGACATTTCCCTCGCAAGAGGATGTGGGGAGTCCCTGGGGCTGTGACCCCTCTAGCCCCCCCACACCCTCCATTCCACGCACCCACACAGACACGTTTTGCTGCTGCCGGTCCCTCCGGGGCGATGCCCCCCACACCTGCCGGGATGGCCGGGCCGCGATGGGCCGGGCCAGGCGCCGCCGCCCGCGCTCCCGCCGCGCCGGTTCCGCGCCAATTTCCAGTGAGCGGGGAGGCGGCGGCGGCCTGTGCCGGGGTCAGGCTGGGCTGGGGGCACCGCCGCCGCCCGCCCTTCCCTCCCGAAGGGCCGATCAGACACCCACCCGCTCCCGAGGGTGCTGAGGGGGGCGCGGGAGGGGCAGGATCGCCGCCCCGCCCGCCCCGCGCTCCCGCCTGGCTGAGAGCGCGGCTCCCTCCAAAACCTGAGGGGGAAGGAAGGGGCTGCCGGGACGGCGCCTCACACGCGGGGAGACACCCACCCCCCGCCGGGACACCCCTCAGCGGGACCCCCCAGCGCAGGAACCGGAGCTGTGAGAGGGTGTCCCCACAGGCACCCCGCTCCCAGGGCAGGGGAGCCGGGACCCGCCGGGGTGAGGCGCAGGCGGGCGGTCGGGGTCAGCCCGCCAAGCTGCTCGGCCGGCATCCCCGCCCCCAGCGCGCCGGGCTCCCTCCAAAATCGGGCAGCCCGCCCCCCGCGGGGCTCTCCGCGGTGGGGCGGGGGGCAGCCGATGGCGGGATCCCGCCGGCACCCCGACCCGCCGAGCTGCTCCCGGCGGGGGTGCCCGTCCGGGCCATCGCCACTCTCCGCTCCCTGCGGATGGGGCTGCCCGCGGGGACATCTCCCCCTAGGCTGTCCTCAGCCACTCTCCCTCCAAAACGCTGCCCGGGCGGGCGGGCAGCCTGCCTCGCCGCTCCCGGTCACGGCTCCTGGTCACCGCTCCTGCCTCACCGCTCCAAGTCACCGCCGCCAGTGCGCCCCTCACATCCCCCACCACCGGCACCGTGTCTGCCGGTACCGCTACCACCACTACTACCATTATCACCGCCATCCTCAACACCGCCACCGCTACCATCACCACCGCTACCATCATCACTGCCGTCACCATTAACATCATAATTATTACTATTATTATCATCACCATCCCCCAGCCAGCCCCCGTCCTCACCGGCGGGACCCCCGCGCACCTCTGCCACTGCCGCCCGGGCCGCGCTGCTCAGCTGGCGCCGGCGCCAACCCGCTATATAGCGCGGCCGGGCCCGCGCTGCGCATGTGCGAGGGCGGCAGGCGGCTCCCCCGCCCGTCCGCCACCCGCGCCCCGCTCGCCCCAGCGCCGCCCCTGTGCCACGGGGCCGCGCCGAACCCCGCGCCCCGCGGGACACCCCGCGTCCCGGCCCGGCTGCCCCGGCTTCGCCGGCAGAGGACTCCGGGAGAGCGGCAGGCAGCGCCGGGAGGAGCGCTGCCATCGCTGCCGCCGCCCGCTGCCCCGGTACCTCTCCGCCGCCCGGCCCCGCTGGCGGGGGGCACCCCGGGCACCGTCACCCCGCTCCGCTCCATCGGGCCCCGGGCCCCGCCGAGACAGCGGCGGCTCCGCCGGCGGCCCCGCGCGCCCGGCGGGGCTCAGCCAGCCCGCCCCGGGGCGGGGCCGCCGGCGGGGCCGCCAATGGGAGCGCGCGGAGCCGCGGCAGCGTGCGCGGCACGGGATGTAAACACGGCCCCGCGCGCCCCGCCCCGCCCGCCAGCGCGGCTGTCAGCGCTCGGCCCCCCGAGTGTCCCCCGGCACCGGCCGGTGCGCCCCGCCGCCACCTCGCTGCGGTGAGAGCGCCAGGAGGACACCGCACCGACACCCCGCGGCATGCTCGGGGGCGGCCGCCGGCTGTCACACAGCCCACAGCACGAGGGCGGGATGAAGAGAAGGCTCAGGCCTTATCTCTCTCTACAATCACCTGAAAGAAGGTTGTCGCTGTGTAGGGGTCGTCCTCTTCTGCTGGGTAACAAGTGGCAGGACAAGAGGCCAGAGTCTCAAGCCGCGCCGGAGGAGGTTGAGGTTGGACATTACAAAGAATTTCTTGACAGAAAGGGTGATTAGGCATTGGAATGGACTGTCCAGGAAGGTGGTGGAGTCACCATCCCTGGAGGTGTTCAAGGAAAGACTGGATGTGGCACTTAGTGCCATGGTCTAGTTGACACGGTGGTGTTTATTCAGAAGTTGGACTCAGTGATTTCAGAGGTCTTTTCCAACCTAATTGTTTCTGTGATTCTGTGCTAGCAGAAGACAAGCCTCCCCCAAGCATAGCCTCCATGATATCCCGTAGACAAGCCCTGTCCCCTACGCAACAGCTTTCCACACCTGCCAGCCAGGCCCACCACTACCCCTCAGGGTCCCACCGTGTCCAAAGTGTCAGAAAAATCCACAAACACCAGAGGTTTATGTCCAAAAACGAGACAGAGGAGTCATTCAACTTTATTTGAATAAAGGGAGAGAGTTCACTGGGGCACACGCCCGCGGGGTTTTCTCTCTCAGGGTTTCAGAGGGCACAGCCTCCTTTTATTCTAAACTCCCGGCCGCATGATGCCCTCTTCCTTTCCCTGAGGTACTAGGAAGGTACAGCCTTTCCGAATCTCCTACCACATATCCCCCCTTGAACCTACTGTTTTACCCCAAAGTTCAGAAATTCAGGCTTGTGCAGACCCTTGTCTGTTTCAGCAGCCAAGCTGTCTGGGATCTGCAACAAATCCGCTGCCCAAAGTCAGTGGAGACATTAAGACCCATTTCAAAGACGTTAACACCCACACCTTCACCCATCAAATAATTTGTAAAGACATTAGCACACATCTTTCCTCTCAAAGGGCAGCAGGGCCCACTGCAGGAGCACCCACCCTGCAATCCCCTTCTCCAACAGGAGATGATGCTGAAGCTTACCCTCAGTTCCAGCACACCTCCTGCAACCAAACCCCACAGCACCACATACTTAGCAATGCTTTAAGCAGACACTTTTTTTTAAAACACCCAGTGCAGGGCACCTACAGCCATTTTGCTGATGAGGAACAACTGGCACTTTCTTGCAGCGCTGAGCACATATCAGCACAAAGAGAAGCCATGGCTGCCTTTAAGTAAATCCACATCTTTTTTTTTTTTCACTTATTTTTCTTTTCCCAAGTGTAACATTATTAAAGGGTAAACATAGGTTTTGCCTCCAAGTATGTATTATAGTAATTAAACACAGTAACCAGGTGTTTACCCTGTGGTAGCTTTGCTATTTTAAAGGGCAAGAGAAAAGCAGTGCAGCCCGCCAAGGCAGAGATGTCACAGTAGGATCCCTGACAGCAGTTTAACAGGTCACAAGTTTTGGGCACCAAGGGCCATCTCTCAGCTGTGTGTCCTTACAGCACCTGATGAAGTGGGGACAACAGTTCCTGCAAACTTCAAGTAAAGGCACTGACATGTGCAAGACAGACATTGCAGCCAAGCCAGCCTCCTCAGCTCTGCAAAATGTCTGTTCCAGACTTTGTCATGAAGCAAATCTCCTAGTTGTGGCTCAAAAGGAATGCAAAAAAGCCCAAATCTCACTGCCATTTAAACAATCTTTTGTCAACTGAATATATTGCATCAGCTCATTGCAAGAAATATAACTCATGTCATAGTTCAGGATGCCTGCAACAGACATGCAGCTATCTCTTTTAGTTGACTTCCTCCGAAATCTACCAGCAAGATGCATCCTGCTGTCTGGAAGTTCATCTCCAATTCCACTGACTACAGAGAAAAGGCGGTCCCTGAATTTGGGCAAATTTGACCTAACTGACCTCCAGCCTTTAACTGACTTGCTGAAGTTGAAATACTACCATAGCTAATTTGTTAAAAATAACTGAAACATCAGCTAGCAAGAGAAGAGAGACAAATTATCTTTTTCCACTAAAAACCCTCCACCCTTCACAGACGCCTAATTAGGGCTTGTTGGCAGGCAGGCTTAAGCAGCAAAGTGGATTTGGTACATCAGGAGTAAGTTCCATGAAGCATTGTGAAAGAAGAATACTGCAAAGCTAAAAATTGAATGGGTCAGGTTGGCCATGAATAGGTCTCAGCACAAAGACTGTAATGGCTATGCTGCTCATTTTTCTAGACCTTTTGATGTGAGCTGCTGCAGGTCACCTGCCACATTTCTGTGGTTTTGATTCAGTAGTGGAAAATGCACCAGGTCCCATGAGCATTCCCCATCCTGCCAGCAACATTTCCCACACATTTTCATCAGTAAAAAAACCCCACAAGACAACCAACCAGACCAAACCCAAACCCCAGAAGCTAATGTGTAATCAAATCCTGCAGCAGACAATGAAATTATGATTTTAATGCAAGCTTACACACTGACCTTCTGATGCAGCAATAAAATTGAAGTTAGTCAGTCCATGCTGGGATATTTCCAAGTGGATTGACACACAGTACATCCTCTTTCACTGTGTGGATGCCCCTGTAGGGAGGATGAATGTCAAAGAAGATTTTTTTAAGCTTCTAGAAACAGACTGCTGCTGAGCAGTGTTTGCGCTGGGATCCAGCAAGTCCTTTTAGATTAGTCTAGTGGGTTTTTTTCCAATTACCACTTGTAGATACGTTCCAGAGAAGGTGTTAAGGCCTTCCTTGCAAGTTTACACACCTGAGGTTGTTTTTCTTGGTTATCCTTTTATGGATCTATTTGAAGGAGCCTGGAATCTACCAAGATTTAAAGCCATGAGGATCAGTCCAGTTACTGTGTGCTCAATACTGCTATTCTCCCAGGGAGTTTCTGAATCCAGGCTAGTGTCCAGGAGCAGGCTTCAGATCTCAACTGGCAGACATGGGCTGTGCTGTAAGTCTATACTTTCTCTTGTATAGACTTCAAATTGTTGTGTCCAAGCAAGGTGACCTAGTTGGGCAGTATAATAATAAAATACCATTATGCATAAAAATACATCTATCAGAGTGCTAAAAGAATTGTAGATTCCCTGAAATGGGGCTCTACAGAGAATTAGAAGCAGAGAGAGGAGGAAAAGAGAAGGGAGGCCTCAGGCTTTTGGGATATCTGGGTATCAGCCACAAGCTGTCAATTTTTGCAAGGTAAACAAAGGAGATGAGATCTTGATTAAGAAAGGAGGGACTGACATGGGCAGAAGTATCCTCTTGTCTACTCCCAGAAGTGAATTTCAGTTCTAGCTCTTCTATCTATGGTGTGAGACTGAGGAATGATTGATGGGCCAAAGCCAGAGGTATGAGATTCAGTGAGACCAAGTGCTGGGTCCTTCACCTGGGTCACAATAACCCCATGCAGTGCTACAGGCTTGGGGAAGAGCGGCTGAAAAATGGCCCATCAGAAAAGGACCTGGGAGTGCTGGCTGACATGGTTGGATGGTTACAAGCTCTTTGTGAGGGTTAGACATGGCAGAAGAGGTGTGGGTTTGCATTGCATAGCCTGGTTTTGTTATTCTTATCTGTTTGGGGCTTTTTGTTTATTATTCCTTTTCCTTAGTTTATTCATGAAATTACAATAGTTATTTGCCTTATTAAGGTATTTGAGTGTTCAGTTATCAGTCTGCCCAGACAACTTTTGAACAAGTCAAGAGACTAACTTCTGAAGTATTAGTTATACAGCAGTAACTCCAGAACAGTATGGTCATCAAGAAAAATCTGGCCGCAAAAAAGAAATGTTAAACGTATCCTGTTAAGTCTCAGTTCAGTCTCATTCACTCTAAGACTGATACATCATGACCAGACCATGGGAACAACAGTGCCACAGCAGCATCAGCATGTTCTTTTGAAGAGTCATTCCTATGTGTTCCAAAAAACCCAAACCTTCCTTGAAAGCATCACTCAGTAACAGTCACAGTATTTTGGGGTTATAAACATGCACCAGAGGTCAATGAGACAAAGGAAGCAGATACTACACTGTTTCCTCATCAAGTCATTCAGTAATTATGGTTCTCTCTGACATTTAACACTGATGAAGACACTCTATCAGAGACATACAAGGATTTATATAGACAGAAAAACTAGAATGTAAAATGAGAACTTAAGCCAATAGTTAAATTGATACAACCCTTCATATGAACATTTTTGCTTCAGCACAGAGAAGTTTCAAAAAACACTAGTTCATGGTGTTTTGGAGACTGTCCAAGCTAAATTTTAAAAGTTGCTTTAGGTCTGAAATAAGCACCCCCAAGAGGAACACTATCAGCTTAACTATGTTAGGTTATCTGTATGGATACAATTATACAAGCATAATTGATCAAACTTTCTCCTGAAAAATACTGTACAGCTCTCAGCATAGACTTGCTGCTTTGATAAATGTACAGGATAAAATCTACATTTCAAAGGGAAAGATTTTACTCAGTTCTTGCTCTGGGAAGATGTTGCACAAATACATTTTCACTGCTGTCAGTTAAATAGATCATTTTGTCACCTGCTTGTTTGGTGGGTGAGAATTAAGTCAGGAACTACTTGTAACAATTCAGCCCATACAAATCCATGGAAGCCTGTGTCCAATGTGCTGAGAGAGCTGGCTGCTGTCATTTCAAGGCTGCTCTCCGTGATCTTTGGAAAGCCACAGAGATCAAGGATCCCCACTGACTGGAGGCAAAAACCCCACTTATTCATATAGTTTCAGAAAAAGCCAAAATAGCAACTTGGAGAAGATCACTGAGCCCATTTTTTACATTCAAGATCTCCTGTATTTCAGCTTGCACACATTGCCTTTTGTCCTTTCCCTAGGCACCACCAGAGAAGAGTCTGTTCCCCCTTCAGCTGTTTATATACCTTGACAAGACCCCCCAAGACTTTTTGTCCCCAGCCTAAACAATCTTATCTCTCATTCTCTCTTTGTAATTTTAGTCTTCAATCCTATTATTCCCTGGCCTCTTGCTGGATGCCCTATAGATGCCCTCTTGTTCTTGGAGCCCAGCACTGGACACGCCCTTCAGATGTGTCTCACTGTTCCAGGGTGGAGGGGCAGGATCACCTCCCTCCACCTTACTGGCAACACTGTGCCTGATGGAGCTCAGGAAGCTCTGAGTTTTTAAGGCCATGAGGGTGCACTGCTGGCTCATGCTCAACTTCATGTCCACCAGGACCCCCAGGGCCCTTTTCTGCCAAGATGATTTCCAATCAGTTGGCCTGGTGCCTGGGGTTTTTATTCCTCCAGGTACAAGACTTCATATTTCCCTTCTCTGAACTCCATGAGGTTCTTGTTCGCCCATTTCTCCATGTTAAGGTCCTTCTGAATAGCAGCACAGCCTCCTGGTGCATAAACAACTCTGCCCTATGACCCAGGCCATCAATGAAGGTTGCTAACAGTGTAAGGATCCTGCACTGATTGGATGCACCAGTAAAACAAGCTTTCAGCTTGGCTTCATGTCACTGATCACAGCTCTTTGAACACAGGGTCCAGCCAGCTCTCAACACACCTGCTCACCATCTGCATCACACAGTCCATAATTCATCGCTTTGGGGAGATGCTATGGAGGACAGTGTCAAAAGCCTTGATAAAGGCAAGATAAACAACATCCACTCTCCCCTCATCCACTGAGCCAGTCATCTGTAGCAGAAGGCTATCAGGTTGTCAGACATGCTTTACTTTCCATAAATCCATTCTGGCTACTACTAATCACCTTCTTGTTCATTTTGGAAATAGTTTCCAGGACTATTTGCTCCATTATCTTCCCAGACATCAAGGGAACAGTCTTGTTCCCCTGTATCTTCTTGTCTAAAGGAAGGATAGGAAGGACACTTGCTTTACTCCAGCCTTCAGGAATCCTGTCCATTGCCAAGCTCTTTCAGATAATTAAGAACAGCATCACAAACACATCAGTCAGCTCCTTCACCAGTCATGGGTGCATCCCATAAAACTGTGTATAGTCCATTTCTTTAAGCATTTCTTACCTTGAGACTTCTCATCCAAGGGTTAATCTTCATTGCCTTAGCTTTTCCCACTGGTGTCAGGGGCCTGGAACCCCAAAGGCTGGTCTTCCCAGTAGACACCAAGGCAAAAAAGACATGGAGTACCTCAGCCTTCTCCATGTCCCTTGTCACATGGATTCTGGTCCTGCTTAGCAGCAGGCTCACACTTCCTCTAATCTTCTTTTTGCAGCTGGTGTATCTGTGGAAGGCCTATTGTTCTCCACAACCCTCGCCAAATTCAGCTACAGGCGGCTTTGCCTTTCCTTCCCTAACCCCATTCCTAGGCATCTGCACAGGATCTCTGCCCCCCTCACAGGATACCTGTACCAACAGTCTTCCATACAGATGTTTTTCATGGTGGTACATGGCAGGGAAATTATAGGCTGTGGGGCATGAGTTGAAACAAGAGAGGTTCAGCCAAGATACGGAAAAAATTCCCTACCCCATGCACCTTTCATGTGTTTTTTATCTCTGTCCTGCTCGCCTATGGAGCTCCTGCATGTTGATCAGGAAAGGCAGCAGTCAGCAGGGATGTGCAACACTGCTCGGATGCACATTAGCACCTGATCAGCAATACAAACCGATTCCCAGAGGAACTGCTGCACTAAAGCAAGCACTGGGACACTCAGTACCTGCTACCTGAACAGGGTGCTCAGCATTTGGATTTTCACTAACCTGTAGCATTAAAGAACAGACTGACAATTTTTAATAGGCCATTTTTTTATTGAGAGTTAAGATCATGTTTCCCCCAGTGCGCAGAATGCACTATGAAAACAAAATACAGAAGATCACTTTAGTAAATACACACTGGTTAAGCGACGCTACTTTTTTTTTGGCAAAGTGCTGTATTTTGTCTGTTTTCAGCTTGTGTTAAACTATTAAAAATAAGAGCCACACATTCTTCCATATCAAAAGGACTGCTACAAATAGAGAAGTGGCTCTGGAGAGAAGCTGCCATATATGCATAGACTGATGTACAGTATTAATCCCAACTGAAATGTCCCTTTTGAATCTTCAAGTTTGCTGTGTAGAAGGCACAGTTTAAAATGCAAATCTGTCCATTGACCAATACATATGAAAATACAATTTCAGCAAGATTCATGAATATCAATCAGTATGAGACAGTGCAAGGCCTCCACTTTTACAAGAAAAACACACACTTTAATACAATTCAAAAAACCATATAAAAAGCCACACAGCTCACTATTAAAACAGAAAACCAAAACAAATCTAATTGCCCAATAGCTCCAGGCACAAACCAGGGCTAGATCAACATAAATACGTAAAACAAATTAATAAAAAGCCATTGATGCAGTACTATCTCACACAATAATATGGTTTCCAATATTACAAATTGAGAAGCACAGCTTTGTGCAAATAGTTTATATCCTGAAAGATATAGGTTTTCATCACCAGAAAGTCATCTAGTAATGCAGTATAAAAAGATCAGTATCTCCCAATTCTAGGAGCAGTCTAAAGTTGCATTTACTTGCCTACTGAGAAGAACAGACCAAGGCTCTCATTTTAATGCCTGGGAGCCTTATACTCTCAACTCCATCTCCCCATTCAGAGTTAAGGGATTACTTACTCCTTCCAACATAGGGAGGTGGAGACTCCATCTTCCTTCATTTCACTTTAAGAAAATTAAAGCTGAAGGAAAGTAGTTACTTTTATATAAAGAAAAGTAATACAGGAAAGTAAAGAATTTTCCTGAGCTAGAAAGATGGCAGCAAGGATAATAAAGTTTAAGCTAGACAAAGTTGGAGTGATAAAGGTAGATAATCTGAGGCAAGTAAGAGTACTTATTTGCAGATAAACCAAAGTGTTTGGACCACACGAAAATTGTTGTACGGACATGGGCACATACTACTGAAAAGAGCAGTAACAAAATACCTCTTTGGGAAATGCATGATGTTACCAATTTTGTTTTCTTTGAGTGTCCATGTGAATTCAATGTGTCAAAAAAAAAATAAAAAACAACTAACCAAAAAACTAGCGTATCCAGGAAAGCACCTCTTGCTTTTGTACATTTAATTATTTTCAACATCCCTTTGTGACAATCCTAACTAATTCCAGTGAAGCAGCACATCTGCATTGAAACAGAGGTTATAAATGCTGTTCCCTGTATGCTAAGTAGGTTCCACAACAATTCCAGCTGCAGAACATGCAACAGTACCACTACATCAAGGTCAATGTGAATTGTTGGGGTTTTGCTTCAGTGAAATTTAAGCATTTGGCTGAATTTAAATACTTCATAGGCCTGGAAAAATTCATTACTGACCTTGCCTTATTTCAAAGGCTGCTCACATGACTCCTTATACCAACTTCTATATAAGGACTACTGGAAGACACAGTTGAGCATAATGTTAACACTTTAATGCCCTAGGTACTAAACACAAGGGAAAATAGCAAGTCACATTAAGCACTGGCAGAAAGGAAGATAAACTTACATTTATTTCCCCCCTTTCTTCAGTGCAGATTTCTGCTTCCTTACCTTCACATCCATTTAATCCACTTCCCAGATCAATCTATCAGGGTTCAGTATGCTGCTGGCTGCTGTGTAACACACAGTTTTTGTTAACAGGTGAATGTTACTTTACCTGTAGTTGTAGTTGGCAGTGCCTGCCAACTTCCAAAACATCTCACACAGTGTTCTTAAGAAAACTACTTGCTAGTTTTGAATGGCTTTTCTTTCCTGTTGGCCCATGGAATTGCTATCCAGTCTTTCTGCCTCCACTGGGCTAGGAGAACAACCATGGCTGATGAATCAATTTTTATACACTCTGTTACCGCTGTGTTTAGTTCAGCACCCACTTCTCCCTGCCTCACACCGCCCTTCATTTCCAGCCCCTATTAACTCGGACTTCATTTTCTTAGAGAGAAAGAGAGAAAATTAGGAGAACTTCGAATAAAAGCTTCCTTCTAGCTACTTTTGAGCTACTCTCAATCTGTAAATATGAGACAATCTAATAGCAATTTGTAGCTCAGGAATAGCTGTCCACCAGCCTGACTTCTTTGAAGAGCAGTCAGCTACTGATGGGATTAAAAGAAGGTCAATCCACCATCTTTTTTCTTTAACTAGACTAGAGATTAAATGAGATAGGGTAGGGGAAATACATGTTTCAAAGACAGAAATAGTTAGAGAAAGGAGTTAGAGAAACTCAAACTTTACCAAGTAAAACCCAGTTCAGTTCTCTGTGTTGTGCATCTGCACATTACCCAAAGGTTCACTTTTCTTCCCACTCCACTGTGAGGTACTACACCTGTAACACCAGTGCCCTCTTGTACTGCAACAATATTGGTGGGACATCTAACCCTCTTTCAATATCCACATCAAGCATCCAGCACACCTACACAGACCCCACTAACACAAGTAAGTTCTAGGAATTTAGATGAGATGTCCTTCTTGAAACAGCCCAGCACAGCTATGTAATATCCACTGGCAGCTATAGTATTTCCTTGTTAGAAAGTAATCATATATGCTGAATACAGACAGATACACAAGCTGTCAAGTACTGGTCATTAAAGCATATGGCTAACCTCAAATTTTCTAAATCCATTTTGATTAATGCAAAATGATTTCCATCTCAGTTAAGTTTCTTTAAAATACCAACTAAGAACCCATCTATACATCATAGTTTATAAAACAGCACACAAACTATCGTACTGATAGGCTTCCAAGACATTGATATTTAACATCAACATTTAGAACTTGCTGCAAGATGTTTGGAGATTTATGTGCCTTTTGAAAATAATACAACACTAGTTATGAGTGTGTTTGAGGGATTGACAATCAGCTTCAGATTGACCACACCTACCTACACATGAAAACAAGAACAACCTAAGAAACAATTAGACCATAGATTAAAACCACCAAAAACCATCAGTAATTGAACTGACGCTGGCAAGGCTGGTGAACAAACAGTCCGTTGTGCTTGATTTGCCGAAAGTGGCAATCCCTGGTAAGGTTTTGGCGACGGAGACTGTTTCTGTTGATGTAGTGTCTTTCATTGTGTTCTTTTATCCAGTGGGTAGGACGAAAGCTCTTTTTTTTTTCCAGAAAAGTTGAACTAGTAGCAAGAGCCGTGACATAGCAGTGAACACTCTGTCCCGTTTCATTTTGGGCCTCCAGTCTAGAAGTGTAATAAGGTATCAGTCACTACTGAGGTGCATTGGAAAGACAAGCAAAATAAAGGGTAGAACATGGACATCAATATCCAGCATTTCAAAAGGGTACCCTTTGGACAGAGATTTGGGCTGAGGTGAGGTCAAGGCACTTACCCACGCCGGTAAGTAATGTGTAGTGCGGCTAATTCACTTTTTGTGTGAAGGCCCCACAACAGCCTTTGAACTTCTGGTGTCTTACTCTACTGTGCTCTTTCTTCCCCACACCAGCTCCCTAAGCCCAGGATGTAATGCAGATCAGAAATATAAGACAAGGTGTGTCACACTGCTCCAGCTTTAGAAGACTTAAGAGTTATTCACTAGGCGAAGTTTGGTTTAAAGTCATCTTGAACACAGGAGGTTCAGCCTCAAAACAGATGCACCTAACAAAAGTGCATTTCAATTGCCACCACACAAGTAAATCCAAACAACGTTCATGCAGAGGAATGGAAAGGTAGACCAGTTGTGACACACATGAGAAATAACTTAGAAGGATTGTTCCTCAATCAGCCCCCTCAATTTCACGAGCAGTGAGTCAGCATTTTTGGCAAACCCTTGCTTCATCATGCATTAGTGAAAAACAAACCAGCAGCCTACGCAAGCAGCGACTGACATATTGAAAAAGGACTTCCCCACTTGACAGAACAATCACTGGCATTTCCTGAAACTTCCAAAGCAAAGTTAAAAATACTCTAGCCATTTTAAAAGCAAAGCAAAACCCAAATCTGAGTGCTAGAGCTGTTGTGAGACCAGGGACAGCAGAGTTTCTTGCCTTCTGTCTCCCCACTCAGGGCCCAACAACCAGCTGTCAACTGGTCAGTGGTGCCCAGGAAAGATGTCTGCAAGACCAGGAACTTGCTCAGGCATGAGCAAGAGGTCTCTTGGGAAGTCTGTTTTTCAGCACTAGCATGACTTTATGATAAAGTCTCTTCTGGAAGAGCTTAACTTGCAATTATTTTATGATGTCTCTGTAGACATAAATCAGGTCTGCCATGCCCATGGTATGCCCTTTGTAGCTTTACTCTGGGAGTCTGCAAGTGCCT
Source organism: Corvus moneduloides (assembly GCF_009650955.1). Lineage (NCBI taxonomy): Eukaryota > Metazoa > Chordata > Aves > Passeriformes > Corvidae > Corvus > Corvus moneduloides. The sequence goes on from NC_045476.1 coordinate 141,958,127, forward strand.
GACATGAAGTAAACTCTCTTGCCTCCCCCCACTCCACAAGGAAATACTCCTTGTTATCAAGGGAATACTCCCTACCTTCTACTTTTTTCTTATTTTAAATATCCTAGCCTTGCTTTTGGATCCCTGGGTAGCTTCAGACTGACTAAAGACTACAGACTGCAGAACAGTCATATGTGACATTCTGGTCTTCCCCTGTTTATTCACTGGATATTGTCCTAAACCTAGCATTTGAAATATCAAGCAAAAATTAAGTGAATAACAAGCACAAATCAATCCACAGTGCCTTGTAAATACAGTCTTTGCAGATTACACCAGTTTAATTTACATGAGGGTACCTGCAAATATGGGACTACTATTTTCTATGTGGAGTGATCCCTTAGGACATCCAACAGTGCTGGAAGTGGAACTTCAAGTGAAGCCCTTCTGGGGAAAGCTATTAAGGAGTCAGGAAGCCACACCACAGTCATTGCAACCTGTATTTCCTAGTATACCCTTAGCTAGCAAAGGGCAGCAACTGCTAATACAAACTTGTGGTTTTGTTATGGAAAAATATGACTAATCTGACAAATAGGGAGGTTTATACAACATCCTTTTGCTTTGAAAGGAATTTAAAATGAGAAAAGATATTTCCTCCACAAAAGGACAGAACGTGGTTTAAACTTGCTGGCTGAAGATACTTAAGCTTTTCCCCCCCCTCTTATCAAACACCCTTCCAGCAATGGTTTGCAAACCAACACACTTCTATTTGTCATCATAAAGTGACACTGGGATAGCAGAGGTGGTTTGAATTAACTAAAAGGCCACATACTCTTCCAAAATGTAGCATTTTGGTACCTTAGGCGCATTTGGTAGGCTGGCACTAGTGAGTTCCATGCACCAAGAGGAACAGGGTTGATAAGTCTCCATCACACTGTCAAAATGGGATTTCAGAGGGGTTGTGTCTTCAGCCAGACCATCACTACACACATTCACTGCTGCGCTTCCAGTGTCTATTTTGCTAGAAAGCAGAAGTGTCCTGCTCACTGTGCTACAGAACCACACCTCACAAGAAACATCAAAGGCTTCAGACCCCCAACCCAACTATTTCAGTAATTTTTTTGCACTTAGCATTTTGGCTTGTTAAAGCAGATGTAGTTAGGCTCGATCAAGTAATCATTTGGCACAAAGGTTAGTCCTAAAACCAGTATTGCTTTGGCAGACAAGGCTCTAGAGGAAGCAGTGTTGCTAGCAGCCTGATCAAACAAAAAGCACTGTCCCAAAACAGCAGTACTTACTGTGCCAGTGTGCCTTAAGCAGCTTTTCTTGGCCCTACAATATTAAATCGCCAACCATTAAACCACTAGAGACTTCAAAACAGCTTTTGAAACTTACTGCAATATCAGTGTAATCAATGTTCCCAAATTCTGCAGTCTACCTCAGCTTTAGACTTAAGTCTTATTCCAGTTGTCACACAAAGAACCCTGTACAAGAGCCTAGATCCTCTGACAAAGCAACAGCACAGAGTCCAGCGTGAAGAAACTTAACTACACACCAGCTGAAGAGCACACCTTTAGCTTCTCCACATATTAAAGCAGCTTAACTGTACTGTATATAATATAAGACAGGATTCTTCTCTGGAAGAATTTACATCAGTATCCCTAGTTAAAGTGACTGAAAAGTCAGTATCCAACTTTGAGTGCTACTATTCACTGCAAGTTGGTATTTTAGATAAAGTGGCTTACTGTCTTTTGCTAGGGCATGCCTTGCAGCCGACAGTACTCCTGCAGATTCCTTCAGACCCTCACTTTAAAGGTGCTGCTGCTCATAGTTTCCCCCAATTTAACTTAAGCTAGACCCCTGATGCTTAACATCATGAACTGTCCTCCCCAAATAATTACACAAATCCCACTCCAAGATCAATAGTATCAGCACTATACAATTCAACATTATACAGCAGCATGTCATCTCAAAGCCACCTGTTTCTTTGAAGTAAGAACTTAAATATGGCAAGGAGATGATCAGACAAGTCAATAGGCATCTACCTACAGCAACTCAACTGCTACACTCATTTCTTCCTGTGTATCAAAACTTAGTATACTGCGATTTTTTTCCTTAGTATTATTGTTTCTAAACTTAACTAGATGGGATGAAAAGTCAGTCTTTGTTATCAACTGGAATTAACAAAACACCCAATTATTTCAAAATCAGTGAATGCACAGTCAAGTGTGGAGTCATAATGGCCAAGAAATACTCTATTTGCATACATCCATGTATACTATACTTGTATAGCTGTATACACAAACACCAAAGAACGCCAGTGCATGGCAAATGTGCCTCTACAATAAACCCACATGGATAGATTTTTAGGACCCAAAACCAAAAAGCACAACTTCTACTTTTAGTAAGGTAAGAAGTTTGCAGCACCAATTTTTACATTAAGGCGACTAAGTCTTCTGGAATCTTTCAGTTTGCTTTTGTTCCACAAGCCACTTGTGGGAAAACTTAATCCTGTCCTTATCTATCACTAGGTTGAGGAATGAAAAAAAAGCCCTAAGAATCCTCTCACCTAGATCCCAAACCACTTCCCTGTCAGGATAATTAAAGTTCTATGTTTCATCTCACAAGGTGACTGAAAGAGTACTGACTAGCAGTTATGAAAAACACACACATCTATGGAGGGGGCAAAGTGCTTTCATATCTACATTAGTGGCTGTGCAGTTAACTGCCACCAGTTTCAACATGACTGGAACATACTCTCCAAGGGAGTAATAAGGTTCCATAAAAATATTTACGGAGTGTAGTGCCAAAATAGCACACCCAACTGTTTCCCAACACGGTCATCTTGTATAACATTTTTCTGAGCGGGCAGGCACCCGACCACTCTACACACCTTGTGTAGTGTTCATGCTTTATTCACCTCCTCTGAAATAAGATGGAAAATTCAGTATTAAGTGTCTAAGCTGAACAAGTAGAAACCAGATATTTTCAGCACCAGATGTCCTTGACAAGAGAATTCAAACATACCTGGGACTACCTGGGCTGTGAAACTCCTCATCCCCACATCCAGTCTCATTAAGGCTGTGACAGGTATTGTGGACAGCATACACAGACATGCTGGGATGCTCTATTAGGAGGTTCTCCATCGGACTGGTCTCCACTTTGATAGTGGTTAATCCACCTGCAGTAAAACATGGGGGAGGGGTAATAAACCAGCTCTCCTCCATAGGACACGATTCAAACTGGATGAAGCAAGACTCGCTGGCCTCTGGCAAGTGTTCCAAGGGAGATGATAAACAAGAGAAGACGGGTGAGCTGTCCGTGGCCGATGCTTCAACAATGTCTGCTTCCTCCACGGAGCAATTAGTGCAAGTGTCTGCTGTAGGGGACCATTTGTCAGTGGAGAGGAGCCAATGGATGTTGGTGATCGCAGGAGGTCGAAAACAACAAGGTTGCACATAGCGAGAAATGGGATATAAAAAAATAATAGTAAACAAAAAAACAAAGTAAAAAAAAAAAAAAGCCCTGTTAGCACATACACAAGTTTTTACTTTTGAAAAGCAGGGGAGGGGAAAAGGGAGTTCCCAGACAAGCCATGTTAGAAATGTGAAACAACTGTTATCAGTAAAGCTATATAATTGCAAAATAAGTCAAATATATTTTATTTGTACAAGTGGTTCTGTTGAAGCCTGTGTCAGGCTTATAAACCTGACATCAATTCTCTCACCTATTTACACAACATGTATTAGTACATTTGTTTGGAAGACACCCTACACTCTAATCCCACACTGGTTTTGCTTAGATAAAGTTTTCCCAAGCTACTGGTTTGTTCACATAGACTAAGACAAGCAAGAGCCAGAGCAAGACAAAGGCAGAGCTTATGTCTGACAGGTATCTTACCTATAAAGTCAACCAGAATCCACTCGTCATCTTCTTTCTCACTGAACTCTGGCTCTTGGCTGGACAAGCTATCAATCTCTCCCATGAGCATGTTATTTAACCTCTGGAACATTACTAAGGCAGGAACAAGACTTTGGCTGGTAGGTCTTTATATCCAAGGTTCAAGGCACAGCTCACACTGTACTAGCAGAGTGGCATAGACTTGAGATTAAAGTGCAAAGATGCTTTATCAGCTTAGGTACGGGACATGCAGAAGCATGACTTGTAAACAGTTTATGTGAAACCTGCAAAAAATGGTGACAAGGATCTTAATGACAAAGACACAAGTAACAGCCCTAGAGAACAAACTAAAAGCCCATTGTTGGTGCAGTCTGAGGTACCAGTGAACATTTTTCCCTAAAGAGGAGAGGCAGCTTCACCGGCATTCACCGTCCCCTCCCAGCTAGATACACACAAAAAACCCAGTCCTAGGCCTCTCCTGAGAGCTGATTGCCTTTATCTCAATCCTCCTCCCCAAGAAAAGGTCTGTTCAGCTTCTCCTAAGGGAGGAGAAGACTCTTGTACAGGACTCTTGCATCTACGCTCCTCCAGCTCCCTGCCTGTCTTCCTCCACGTCAGAGAGATGCCAAGGGTAAGGGCATGTTTTCTGCTCCAGACAACTCATCTCATCTGCTGACACAGAGGATCCCCTGTGAAGGCTCCCAGGGAAGCCCTAAGCAGTGTTTCTTCTCCATTCCATCACACACATTTCAGGGCCACTGACTACAAGTTAACACAGTAGCAAGGCTCATCCTGTCTTCAGGTTCAAAGTACACCACAGAGTTACCAGTGAGCTAATTTTCACAACAACCACCCAACTAATCATGTATCCTAAGTCTGAGGAACATGGAAAAATATCAGGTATGTTTAACCAAACCCAGTGCTTATTTCTCAATTCACTCCCCTAAATCTGATGGTCACCATAAGCCTGACCTCTGCATCTGGCAGTTAAGACAAAAAACCCCATTAGTACCAAGAAGCTGAATGTTTAAACACCTCAGATCAGCACACTTAACAGCCTTTGATATTTATGTATAAGCCAATAAATAGAAGCTATTAAAGCAGCTGAAAAAGTAAAAACTATGGGGAAAATAGTCACCAACTTAACTACAAATTACTTTTGCCTATAGCAATATTTGAATCATCACAGAATTATTACAGATGAAATACCTGTTTGATAATTAAATAGGAAAGAATATATCCATGTAAGACATGTATGAGTGCCTGCATTCAGAAAGGGAGTAAGACACATGAGAGTAGACAAACCCAGATATTAAAAGATACAACCCATAAAGAATATTATTTAAGGCCAGTATACCCTGCTTCACCCTAGAACTCTCAGGCCACACTAAAGAGTTGTTTGGCCCTCCTGTGTCATCTTATCCCAGGACACCAGACCCCATCACCTACTTGTTCAATTTAAGGACAAACACTTGCCCCACGCAGCACTGCTTCTGTACACATTTATGCAGCTTCCTCCCTATTCAGATAGCACAAAAGGATAGCAGCAGAATTTAAAGCAGTCTTCAGGAGCAATATGAAAAAGTATAGTGAAACTCAAGAAGTTATGCACTCTAATTCCTCAAGAGAAACAACTGACTGCAGGAAAACACGAGACTAGAAACAACAGGCTCAGCTGCAATAGTGATACAAGTCTATTTTTAAGGACTACACTTGAAAATGAAACATCAGGGCTCTCCTAAAGAGAGCTACAAAGATGATCAGAAATCTAAAGAAAATCAATAAAATTTAAAAAATGGAAAAACTTAACAGAGGGAAGGAAAAAATTACAACGGTAGTCAATTATGTGAAGAAAGAGGCAAGCATTTATTGCCTTCTTTTACCCAGAGCAAGCAGAAGTGGCTTTAAACTGCAGCAAAGTTCAACTTTCAGTGGTTACTAGCAGGAAACACTTTTAACCATTAAGGTTACTAAGCCCTGGATGGGTTACCTAAGGAAATGCCAAATGCCTACAGTGCTCCTAAGCACCTTCTTGAGGTGGTTTGAGTGCTTCAGTCATAGGCAGAGCTTGCTACAGATAAGGAAATGAACTCTAAGTGAAAGCTTGAAGCCTGTATCTTTCCAGTTACCTTCCACATCCTTCCCTAACTCTCTCCTGGCACCAGGCCTATGAAGAAATGAGTTTGTTTTTTCTTTAGGCTAACTAGCGAGCCATTGTGTGGCTGCTGATCAGCACTGGCTTTCCCTGTACTCCCACACGTGTATTGCCTCCTTCCTAGACCGAGCCTGGAGGTACCTCCAGGCAGAGGCTGTCTTTTTGTTCTGTGCACAGAGTGGAGCAAGATGAGAGCTCTGGTAAGGCTCCCGAGGCACCACAGCAACATAAAATAATTAACCTCTTAACAAATAAGAGAAAGATCACTGTTCCTGAGAACGTAAGCTAAACAAACCTCAGCTTTTGACCCACAAATGACTTTCTGTAGATCAAAAGCAGTTTGTCCCATTTTTCCCTTCCCCCACCCCAAGGAGGATGCAAAAAGACATCTGAATCATTTTGCCCTGGTCTCATCTCCAGCTGGGCTTAAAACCACGGCACATTTAGAAAGTGGTTGATGCTTTGACATCCTTTTGGCCAAGTGCCTTTAAAAAGGCCATGATTGTGTGCTATTGTGCAAGCCAGAAAGCAAAAGAGAAGTTAGGCTGTTATCAAGGGCCATCGTCCGGGGAGGAAAACAGGACAGAGGCTGAGAAAGGTTTTCGAGTTCTTAGGAACTGTCAGGAAAACACAAGCCTGGGAACAACTGACTCAGCTACAGTAATGATTAAGAGGCTGCTATAGATAACACATCCAATAAATGTCAACAATACAGTACCGCTGCATTAAAAAAAGTATTTTTTCCTTTTTTTTTTTTTTCTAACCTAGCAGAGGAGATGGGATATGTGCTAAGTAAAAAGAAAACACAACCAAAAAAAGACACCTCCCAATCCCTGTGCAGTCCTGTGTTAGAGAGCCGAGCTGGTGATCCCCCCGCGCCCGCAGCTCTGTAAGCACCACCAGGAGGCTCCACACAGCCGCCTCCAGCGGCGCCGGGGCTGACCCGGCAGAGCCCGCAGCAGCTGCGCACCTTCCCGGCTGCGCTCCGGACGCTGACCGGGGGGCGGGCGGGAGCACCGGCTGCTCGACAGCCGGGACAACGCCAAATCCCCCCGGCCTCGGCGCCCTCCCAGCGGAGAGAAGCTGGGATGCGCGCAAAGAAAAACGGGAGCTCCGCCGCTGCTGCTTTCCACCGCTCAGACCGCAGGAGACCATCACACCCGGGACACCAGCAGCGCGCTTGGTGCCCGCAGTTCCCCACAAAACGAACTCACCCAGACCACGATCACCCCAGCCCCGCACCCGCGCCGACTCCGCGGAGCCCTTTGTTGTGAGGGCCCGGCGCAGCTGACGGACCGGCCGCCGGCCACGCCCCCCCGCGCCTCCGCCAATGGGCGCCGCCGCCGCCTGTCGCTAACGCACGTGACGGGCGGGCGGGCAGCGCAGGGGGCGGGGCGGAGACCCCGGGCCCCGCCCCTCGCCCCGCCCCTCGCCCCGCCCCCGCCCCGCCCCCGCGGTGTTGGGTGGGGATGGAGCGGAGATCACCGCGTTCCACAGCCGTGCTGTGGGCAGGGACGCCTCCACTAGACCGGGCTGCTCAGAGCCCCATCCAACCTGGCCTTGAGCCCTTCCAGGGATGGGGCAACCACAGCGTGTCTGGGCAACCTGTTCCAGTGCCTCACTACTCTCATCATGAAAAACTTTATGGTCTCCCTGGAGCCTTCTCAAGGCTAAACAATCCCAACTGTCTTGTCTTTCTTCACAGGAGAGGTGCTCCATCCCTCCAATCATCTTGGTGTCACTCCTCTGAACTTGCTCCAACAGATCACAGAATCACGGAACAGGTGAGGTTGGAAGGGAGCACAGTGGGTCATCTGGTCCAACCTCCCTGCTCAAGCAGGGCCATCCCAGAGCACATGGCACAGGCTCTGTCCAAATGATTCCTGAGTATTTCCAGTGAGAGAGACTCCACAGACTCTCTGGGCAGTCTGTTCCAGTGCTTGGTCACCTGCACGGTAAAGAAGTTCTTCCTCATGTTCGGGTGGAACTTGCTGTGCATCAGTTTCTGCCCATTGCCTCTTGTCCTATTGTTGGCACCACTGACAAGAGCCTGGCTCCATCCTCTTGACACCCTCCCTTCAGAGACTGATAGACATTGATGAGGTCCCCTCTCAGGTATCTCCTCTCGAGGCTGAACAGGCCCAACTCTCTCAGCCTTTCTTCATAAGAGAGATGGGCTCCAGTCCCTTGACCAACTTTGTATCTCTCTGCTAGACTTGCTCCAGGAACTTCATCTCTCTCTTGTACTGAGGTCCATGTCCTTCCTGTGTTGAGGACTAGATGCAGGACTCCAAGTGGGGTCTTATGGGAGCAGAGTATAGGAGAAGAATCACATCCCTCAACATTTTTTAGGCTGAAGCACCTTAGCTGGGCTGTAAAGTTTCCAAGTCATAGATGTAAAGCCCTAGAAAGCTCATGCATTAGATCACTTACCCTATCCTTTTAGGAAAAAAGAAGAAGCAATGAATGTACATGCAGCACTTTTCCTTTTAGCTGCTCATCTCTCAGAAAGGAATTTCCAGACAGGGAAGTTACAGCACAGGAGAGCTGGTGTGGCTGTGCTGCACACCTTCAGTCACTTAATAGAACCGAGTATATCAGAGAGTTAATAGTCACTTCAGACTGCACCAAGTGCTGGCTGGGCAAGGATGTGTGTCCTTCAGAAGATGCTGAAATGAATCAGTGAGCTGTAGCCAAACAGCATTTTACGTGCAACATGTTTTACCAATTTAGGGGTTTTCATAGTTTTAGTAGTGCTGAGGAACTTGGTTTCTTACAAAATAATAACATTTTGTAATAAAATACTATGTGTGCAGCATGAGTGTGTCAGTTGCTAGAGTCCAGATAAACTTGATCTTTTAACCTAAATGTTTAATGATATCTTTTTTGTCTACTTTTTTGCTTTCTCTTTCTTTCGGTTGTTTTTGGGGTTTTGTTTTTGTTTGTTAGTTTGTTCTTTTTGGTTGTTGTTGTTGTTTTCTTCATTTTCTTAAATGGAGAAAGTAGATTTTGGAAAAATGCTGCAGTGCCTTCCTGTGGCTGGGAATAGGCTGTGTGAGTTGACCAAGAAAGCAGCTAGTTGTACAATCTGCAATATTTTTGCAAAAATGTCAATTTTAATTGGTATTTGATGATCCTTTTCTATGCAGAACAAGCAGTTCCTGAATTACAAGATCAACTTTATTTTTATAACATCAGCACTATCAAGGCACATAAACAAATAGCATGTTTGATTGACCTTTCAGTTTATAAGTTGAAGCAGGAAATGAGAATGCCTACAAAGTCTCTTCAATTTTCAATGATAGTGGTTTCAGGATAGAAGGGGGAGGGGAGAAGCAGCACATATCTGCAAATTCAAGATAGGCGAGACAGAAAATTAAATGTACAGAATAAATGCCCCAAAGGACTAATCTGTATTGCAAAATTACATTGTGTTAGAACACATTAATTAAGGTAATACAAACCACTTAGTGTAGACAAGAACTGTCATGTTTGGCAGCCAGGTTACCTTGGGTCAACAACAACAAAAAATGTCAAAGCCTTAGTCTTTGTTTATACTGACTGTTATATTAAGCATTACATGTTAATCAATTAACATAATGTATTTTTCCAGTGTAGGCAAGCCCTAGGAAAGCTTGGGTTGTATTTGAGACTCAGACTCCTAATGAAGATAAAAAGTCACTGTTTATATTTTTGAAAGTCCCCTGAGAAGCAGTTGAAGGAATAGAAGTGTCCTGGGGTGATGTTATGAAGCTGCTTTATTCCTTAACCATCCCCTCAATGCCCCAGGACGCTGTGCCTCTAAGATGGACCCGAGGGATGGGGCCGGAGCCACGGACCCGAGGGGGCGGTTGAACGGTTCGGCCCAACGGCTGCAGGGGCTCGGCAGGGCTCGGGAGGGAGTGTGCTGGGAGCACTGTGCTGCTTTTTGGGTTCCTTTGTGTTCCAGCTAGCTGGGAAAGGGTTCTGTTGGGGTTTTTTTTCTTATTCTTTTTTCCCTTTTCTTCCCCTTTCCTCCCTGCCTCCCTTCCCTCCTTGCTGGTCCGGGGAGCCTGCGGGGGCGACCCCAGCTGGTCCGAGCCCATGTGTCTGTTCCCTCTCCAGGAATTTGTTGTATTTTGAGGGTTTTTTTTTATCCTGTTCTACCCTGTTTTGTTCATGTGTTAATAAAGAGTTTGGTTTCTTTTTCCCACTGTCACTCCTTGTGACCCATTTGTCTCATTGATGGAGGAAAAGGGGAGGATCACTCATTCCGGAGTGTTTCCTCCTGAAGTTTTGTCTCAAAAGCCGAGACAAGAAGCTCTCCTCTTTCTGTAGTGTTGCTCTCAAATTCTTTCTTTTTCATTTCACTTATTTCTTAATTCTCTATTGTAACAAAATGGTGGAAACAACTTGCTTATTCATTCCTTCAAATATCATTGTTGTTGGCAGGAGAAAGGCAGTTCTGAAAGCTACCCTCTTCTCAGCCTGGCAGCCATCACACTTTTGTTCCATATCTGACAAGTACTTAGGTATATGAATTGTTTACAATGAAATAAATTATGTGTGTGGACTCAAATACCTGCTGAGCAAGAGCCCAGGTATTTCATCCTGCACTCATTGAGATCAACGATAAATTTTCTGGTGATTTCAGTAGTGCTGGTTGTGGCCTTAGATGCTTTATCCAAAGCCTTTCAAATCAATTAGCCTTTCTATTGATTCAAATAGCTGTTAGATCAGGCCCTCAGCAAAAGAGATACAGTCACTTACGTCTGGGGCTTGCTGGACACAAAAATTGACTCAGAAACTGGCTTTCCTTTGAGGAATTTGACGTTCATATTTGTATTACAGAAAGTATTCTGAAGAGATCTCTGGAGCAAGGGAATCATTTATATTTCCTATAACACATGCCCATGCATGATTCTGGGTTTATTGATAGGAGTTAGCAGAGATCACATTGTACTTTCTGTGTGCTCAGTGGCAGCTTAATGGCACAGCCATTGCTGTCTGTGTGTCCTGGGAATAGTAAACGACTGGGCAGCAGTCCCCTGTTGTTTGAATTGTATTGATTTTTCAAGATCCTACACATTAATGCAAGGCATGACCTATTGTCTGGGTTCCCACTGCGATGAAATACTACAGCAGTATTTAGCAGGCACAATATGTGTCTAGCCATGGAGTACAGAGTGACCTTCCTACCACAAGACCTGTGAGTTACAATGAGAGCATTGAGCTTACAACAAAGCACTGCCATGTGCTGTGCCTCTTGGAGAGGCCCTATTCCACAGTCGTGCCTGTTTCAAGGGTAGGTGAGAATGCAGATCTATCTCTGTATTAGAAACACGGAGAAGCAGGAGGGAGAACCACACCAAACAGAGCTTGCACAGACTAAAATAATAATCTCTGTCTAAACTTTCGACAAGATATATCCTCCAGACAAAGATAAATAAGAATTCTTTCCAAACAATGTGTAACAAACAGCTTGATATCACTCTGAGTGATTTGCACAAACACGTCCATCGTTCCCACACAGAAAGAACCTGGCATATCAGTACAGGAACCTCCACACCAGTCACCTTTGCTGATGTGTGCCATCGTTTTAAGGTCAGTCTAGTGCAGCTACCAAAATGGAAGTTTCAGATTAATGGTAAGTTAAAAACTGATGCTCTGAACTTAACCTTGATTAAGACAAAGTCTAAAACCTTCTGCTCAATGGCTTCCATCTGGCTGTGGCAGAAAGTCTTGTGCTGTATGGGAAGAGATTCTGTGTGATACTGCAAGATCACAGCTGTCAGATAGATCCTGGTCTGTCCTACTGCATGCATTATGCAGAAACAGCCAGGGTTTCTAATTTAAAAAATATCTCAAGTTTATGATTAACCACAACAAAATACTGTTGTGTTGGTTTGGTTGCTTTGTTTGTTTTTCCTATGGAAAAGATACTAGCTACTGTTCAAAAGAGCCCAAACTTTTCTGTCCAAATTTAGGTACAAATACTTCAAACCTGCTGTTTAAAGCATGAACAGTCTAAACAGATCCAAGCCTAAAAAAGCACAGTCTGACATTTGTGTGCTTGTACAAATGTCAATCCCATTTTTGAAGTGGACTTCTAGATTTAAACATCAGTCTCAACTAAAACAGGCACTTTCTTTACTGCTCTTCTTCCCTGACTTTATTTAGTGCAAAAATTTCTGCAACATTGGCTTCAAGATGACAGATTGATTGTTCCTGCTATGTCACAAGTTTCTAATGCTATTTTCCCAAACAGCAAATTACAATTTTGAGTAAGAGCAGGACTTTCCAGACTTTTATGCAAAACAGGTGTTAGAGACCTGTTACTGTATTTTTACAGCATGAATTCAGCAAATTCAAGAATCCAATTTTGACATGACTAGAACCCTCATGATTTGGCTGAGCAAGATCCAAGGAGGCAGAAATTACTGGATATGATCCTCTAAGATAGACTGAAAAAGTTGAAGGATTCCATTTTCTGTGGAAGAACTATTATCTTAAAACATCCAATCTGTTGCCCTTTTCAGCAGAGTGCATTTCAGAAAAAAACTAATTTTCCTTGGAAACTGTCAAAATGCAAATTCTGCTTTTTGTATTGCTTGAGAGCAAAACCAGGTATAACTCTGCCTTCAGATTGCCATTGGCAGGAAGCCATTATGAATCATAGCCAGATTGAAAAAGTAATGGTAAGCTTAAGCCACACTTTTCTTCTTGTCAAAATAAAAATCCTCTCACAAGTCAATATAGATTTCAGTGGTCTGAATAACTCTGCTTTTTTCTAGAGCACCTTCAGTGGCAGCATTTGAATTGTTAGCTTGGGCTGAAGTGTGCTGGGCATCACAGCAGGTAGTGCTGTACCGCAGTGCCAGCCAGCAGAGAGCCAGAGCCAGATGCCTCTTCTTGTCATTATGGGAATGATTTTTGTCCTGAGGCCAGAGGCATTAATGAAATATTTTCCATTGGGATTGTCTGTCCACTCTCTGATTTGTCTCTTGTACTAGAAGAAGTCCAGTGTATTTTCACTGTTCTCACCTGAACCTGTCCTCTCCTTCAGCACTCGGTAATAAAAGACCCTATTGTACCTCTGGGTACAGCCAGGAATCACTCTTCTACTGTTCTCTTCTTTGCCATGTGATTAAAGAGCCTTTCCAGAGCAAACCTTCCACCTAACCCAGCCAAACAAAGTGTTGGTAACATCCAAAGGGGAAATGACCTGTGAATTTTTGACTATGGCATTGAACATACATTTATTACATTTATGAAATTCTTGCATGCTTCAGATGTTGAAGGGTTATTACTATGGTTATTAGCCCTTCATTTTTTTCTTCTTCATTTCAGTGGTGATGTTGGAATGATCAGCACCCCACAGTCAATGTATAGGCAGGTCTGCCTGATCAGGTTGTTACTACAGGTTGTTTAGGAGGAACTTGCCTTGGTCATATAACTTATTTTCCTCTGCTGGATTTACCTTTTAAAGATTGTCAGTTAATGTTCAGTGAGAGAATAAGCAGTCTCTGTCTGTATCATATCTTTGTTTTAAATCACGTAGGAAGGACGGACAGTGTGCAAGGACACTTCCTCCTTAAATTGTCAGCTCAAAACATGTGGGTTTTTTGTGTGGCTAGCCATGCTTAAAACCCTTCCATGAATCTTTTCTGCACAACCTCAGAGTCAGCAGACACACTGTTCACATCTCTAAGGCATTTTTAGTCTCACCAGTGATCCATTTGTTTCCTTTTGGCTCTCCCACTGATTCATATGCTTCCCAAAATAGAGACCACTATCTTTGTTCTGTTGTGACAAGCTACAAAAGAATTAGCAACATCGGTTTAGCAGCAAGTAATATGAATCATATCATATGCTTAGATGTGCTTGGATTTCAACTGTAAGATTCCATCTAATTGTAAATTACCATTATTTTTGAAAGATTTCTAGTCTTTTCAGGGTACAAAGCCACACACTGTAATTCTGCTTTGTTATTCTTTTCAGCCATGGATGCTTCTTACAAATACTTACAATTGATCAAAAAAAAAAGGCCAAATGCTTCTGAGAGAATAAAAAATAATGTCAATTGCAATGGAGGCTGAGGTGATCATGGTGGATAAAAAAGATATGACCTCTCCTGCACCCAGGTCTCAGGCACTGCACTTGTATCGAAGCAATACTTCACAGTGTCCTTAGCTTGCATGTTCCAACCCCATTTTAACATGGGATATCTACAAATATATATGTGTGTCTTTGTGTATTTCATTATTTATTTATGCAGTGCATTACAGCATATATGCATGTTTATGTAGCTCACACACATGAACACCAGCACTCTGCACCAGCTGAGTGTGGCTGAATGAGTAAATAGCATGGCATGTCTTGTCTGCGGGATTAAGCATTTCACAGGAGCCAGGTGTGAGCGTCATCCTTGCATACTGAACCTCTGCAGCTCAGGATCTGGTATTACAGCCATCTTTTCAGAGAGCATTTCAAATTGGTCCTGCACAATAATGAGTTTATGAGATCTCAATCTCTTCAAGATTCGTGCTAATGAAGCCTTCAGGCAAGGGACAGATTGTCCCTTCCACATGCCCTTCCAGTTTGGAAAAGTTAGTGTTCACAGAAAGGTTTAGCTTCCCTACATAACAAACTAACTCCCCAGAAGACAGCAAAGGTTTTAGTAAAACTTGCCAGCAAGGTCATCTTGTCCAGCCATTTCAGCAACAGACCAGTAGCTCCAGATTTAGTTGTTAACCTGTTGCGTGGCTTTGGGCAGACTACGTAACTTTGCCTGAGTTCCTCATACGTAGGATGTGGTCAGGCAGTCAGGCACTCCACTGGGATGATGCAAGAGAAGTGTTTGCACTTAACCCTTTTTACTCTAGGGTGCCTAAGAACTTTTAAAATGGCTGTAAGTTGCTGGAAAGGTTCTTGGATGAGGTGAAGTAGAGCTGCTCCTGGGATATTCTTCCAGCTGATAATTCAGCAGGTGTGAGATCCAAAATATAGAGAAAGTAAGTTAGTATGCTTCAGTTCTTAAACATTTACACCAAAACAGCACATTCTTGGCCATGAATGACAGTATGACAGAATGTGACAACTTGACAATGATGCCCTCCAAGCACCTGGTATTTCCCAGGGCTCAGCCCCAACAGCTGACGTGCTGAGAACCATTTGCCTCACCTGTGCCAGTGCTTCAAGACATGCTACCTAACATGTTTTAAAGATACATCTTTCATCCTGCTGTCGTGAAAGTGCTGAAGTATAAGAAAAGGTTTTTTATGAAAAAAATTTCTGGCTGAAGCAGGGCCTTACAGTATCTTCCAGGGTTTTTGGAAAAACACAATGAGTGATTGTGGCAGAGTGTGAAATGTGTTGTGAGAAAACAGGCAGTTCAAGAGAACAGCTAAATAAAAGACTCTGAAGTTGAAAGAACCCTTTTTTTCTGTGCCTGAATTTTGGACATAATATCACTCAAATGTCAGTGTTTGAATTATTAAAATGGTGTAACGAGATGTAATGGCCAGAGCTGCAAGGACAGTAAACACAACTGCACTATTATCAGGACAAGCTGAACTTCCAATGGTGCAACAGGTCAAACAGCTATAATCATACCACTGTACCTGGAACAGGGTAAGTGGAGGGGCCACGTCCAGGCTGCACATGAACATACTGTACCTGGGCTCTGGGGCTATAATTAGAGCAAAGCTGAAGGTTTATAGATCTGAGGCATAACCAGCATGATAAAATTTAAAAAAATTTGAAAGTCAGTTGGAAGAAATATAAGCTTAGCATTCAACTAAGCAATTTCACACCAGTTAACTACATAGATGGATTGTTTGTGGAAAAAAAAAAAAGAGGCTATTTGTTGGGGTCCCTTCCCCCCTGCCATGTGGGAGAGGGGCCCTGGGGACAGACACGGGGTTTCCCTGCCCCTGGTCAGCCTTGTTCCCCATTGGTTGGTTTGTGTTCCCCTGCGCGGGCAGAAGGACCCTTGGTCCCGTGATTGAGCAGTTCCTCAGCATAGCCCCGGCCATGTGGCTAGAGAAATAAACATCTCTGAAACATCTACCAAGAATCAGTTCACAGATATTTCTTTTCCACGGGCCTCGTTGTCTGATACGTGTGTTGCAGTATCCGTACTGTAACAGCTATTTAAAAATAAGAAATCCAATATTTTATGTCTGGTCAAGAATAATCCACTGCAAAAAACAGACTGAGGAGCAAATGAGTAGGGAGCACCCTGAAGAAATATTCTGGATGTTGCATACTCTTTCAAAAAAAGCAAACTACATACTGAGAGGTACAAATATAAATAGAGGCAATAAAATACATGAAGTGATTCTTCCACTTTCCTCAGTATTGACAAAGATCAGCAGGAGCTCAGCAAGCCTGGCTTGGGCCGCCATGCTTGGGAGAGATAAAACATTCACCAGGCTACAGAAGAGAGCAATGTGTATGATCAGAGTTCTAGAAAAACACAAATTACATGGGAAGAATGGACAAACAGGGGTGCTGGCTCTAGTAAAGAGAAACCTAACAGAAATGTGAGAGCAGTCTTCAAAAATAAAGATATTGCAGATTAATAAGACATTCCATTGCAGCAGAAATAGACTTTGGTTAGACATTAGGAAAAACTTTCTAAAAATAAGGCTACTGATGCATTAAGCAAGATTGCCTGGGGATTGTAAATCTTTTTAAAAGAGATCAGATAAAACTTAGTCAGTAATGACAGAGATAAAATTTATCCATCTGTAAAGAGTGGGATGGTATAGACAACGTCTTGAGATACCTTTTCATCTTTATTTTCCATGAGTATCCACAAGATGCGTGTTTGGTTTTTTTCAGACTTGCTTGTTTATTCATGCTAGTGACTTGCTTCTTCATCTTAGAAATGGAAATCCCATTATTCAGTTCCAGTCAGGGCTCAGTTCAGGTTTTTCTTGTACTCCATAGCAACACAATGCGACTGTTCAAGGTGCAAAGACATGAACACAAAATTTAAAACTGTGTTAAATTAATAACTGTGAGCGAACAATCATACCAGACAAAATACTTATCATTGGCTTCAAGTCAAAAGAGTTCATGAAAACAACTCCTAAGTCGTGAGTCTTGGGTAATTCACGTGGTCCCTTTGACACTTCAAAGAGACTGAGATGCTTGGATGAGATGTGCAATTTTACTGGGACAGGCAAGACAGAGTCAGGAACAAACCATCTGGATCCACTCTGCAGAGCAGCTGTTCCCACTCTTTCCACATGGGAAGCAGGAGATCTGCCACCATTTCACTGTGCTACCAGCATCACTGACACTTTTATACATATCCACATCCCCTGCCAACAACATGGAGTCCCTCTCACACAAAGGAGGTGGCAGGTAGTTTAAAGTCTGCACAGAGTGCTCCCAGTGAATTACTAGGGTCTTCAGTAGGATAAACTTGAGATGAGCTCAGCAACATAGGCCTCTTCTTGCTTCCATGGATGCCTTTGGTGTTTTTTTCCCTCCAGTGCCCCTACGGCAGTGGAATCAGAGCATTGAACAGCTAATCCTTCTGCCTATATTCTGGAAGATTCGGGCAACATTTGACTATGTTTCTTTCTCCATGCAATTTTGGTTACTGCTGAGAGAATTTTAGCTTGCCTTCAAATTATTTGAACTCCATTACAGTGATCCTTGTTGTGACATGTTAAGGCACTTACCTCCTGAGCACATGCCTTACAACAAGGATAAAGTGCTCCTATCTATTATGATTAAAATTACTTTGCTAAATATGGAGGGCACTTTGGCTGCCCTCCCCCCCCCCCCCCCCCCCCCCGGTTGCTACAGCAACACACATCTGCAAGGAGTCATTCTTCTAATTGTGTCAATTAGGCTTATATAAGGGTATTTCAGTGATCCAAATGCTGTGGAAAGCACAGTCTGAGGTCTGGCTGAAGACAAATCTCATGCGCCAAATGCTAATAAAATTATTTTAAACCTCCTTCTGGTGTAACTGTGTTAGTCACAGTGAACAAGAAGCAGTGAAGTGGCTCGCTGAGCTGGGCAGGTTTGCTTTACTCTCTGAGAGAAAGAAGCACAACAGGAGACTTCTGAAATGCATCTCTGAAACAGAGAAAAAAGTGAGTTTGCATTTTGTTTGCAAACATTATTTTGCTATCAAGAAAAGGAAATGAGAATGCAAACCCAGCATGTAAAGGGTTAATGAGATTAATACTTTACATCTAAATGGTGCCAGATTAATGACTAATACTTTACAGCTATACATCACTTTTTGAATAAAGCCAACTGGTGAAGTACATAGAGGTGCACAGGTTGGCAACAGTGAAAGTGCAGCAACTGTCTGATTGACACCTTTGACTGGAGCAATGTGAAAGCTGCAGGGCCATATGGAAACTTTCCAGGCAACAGCAGAGTCTTTCTCATGCAAGAAAACTGCTGCTTTCCACACAATAAAATTAAGCAGCTAGTTATTACAAACTTCTTAATTTATTTTATTAGCTTTATCCTCCAAGGGTGTTTTTGCAACCCAGATCATTATGTGTGAATAACAAACACTTTGTGAAAACCTGGACTACTTGAGATGGTTGTCATTAAAACATTAGCAAAAGACACTGATTTGCTGTTACATGACCTTATAACACCACACTTGACATGTTTTGCCGATGATGTGACTCATCATAGGAGTTTCCTTGAGACTGGCTATTGATACACCACCCAGTTGCAGTAATTGCTCTCTGAAAACTCCTGAAACAAAGAAAATGATATCTTTAAAGTCAACTATGTCTAATTACAGCCTGTGATGGTCATAAAATAACTGTCCAAACATAACAGTACAATCATCCAAATATGTAATTCCATTAATGCAAAAGAAATTTAAAAGTTTCAAAAATCAACATGCTGACTCTTTCCAATTTTCATCTTGTGTCGCGATGGACTTACTGGTCAGGCTAGAATATTACTTATTGTGTAGAATATGGAGTGACAATCTTTGCATACAATGTTTTCAGATTATACAGTCACAGAATCATAGATTGGCTTGGGTTGGAACGGACCTTAAACATTATCTAGTTCCCCCCCCCCCGCCATGTAGGCAGGAACAACTTTCTGTAGGAAAGTATAAAAACATCACTTTGAATAAAAGTTTATTCTCACTTTATTTTTCACACAGTTACTGGAGGCCACAAAGTAACTCACGAGTGCGTATTTGTATAAAATGGACCTTGAAATGTCTTTATTTTAAAAGGTGATAGTGGCTTTGGATGACAAAAGGACCCCTTACACTCACAAAATCCTAATGCCACCTACATTTAAGAACTTCCTAACTCTAGGCTAAAGTACGAATCACCATGTTGGAGCAATTTATTTTACCCTTGCATCAGGCTGCCTAGTGCTGCAGCCTTTGGTTAGGATTAGATTGTGGAGCTGAATGTGAAATGACAACACCAAAATGCACCGGCTTCCCTTTGTCAAAGAGGGGGTGGGGAGGAGGCAACATGGTGTAAGATAGCAACCAGAGAAGTTCCCCAGCTTAGCATTTCCAGAGTCAGCGCTGACCCACATTGACCTGCCTCCTAGAACCGAAGCTTTGCCATGCTGGTGCTGAAAGGATTACTTCTCCATGGTTTTTAGTCGTCAGTCTTCCAAACTAAAGTACCTTTCTCCTTAAGATTCTCAATAATTGTTCTCTTTCAGCAACCAGAGAATCACCATAAATCACCTTTCTACAGTACTTTTTACCCTTCTGTGCTCTCTAAGGGTGTTTTGTCATTGATCTTGTCTGCTTTGCAACTCTTTTTTCTATTTTAGCTGCATTTAATTAGCATGACCATTTATAATGCTCAGAACTGGAGTGTTAGTGGATTTGAAAAGAGTTGATTTCTAAAAGGTGTTTTAGAAATGCTTTGAGACTCCACATTACCAGAAAAATGTGGGGAAGTAAAAAGCAGGGCAGTCGCTAGGCATCTCATTCTTTCCAGCAAATGCTCTACTCTGCTAGTTATTATGGTTGGCTGATAAGGAACACTTTTGAGGGTGATTGTTTCTACTACCACTGCAAATTTCAGTATCAAAATTCCTATGTATGCTTGTGCCCTGAAGCCCTCTGCAGAAGATCCTCCTGGCTTCTGCCCAAGTACGTCCCCTCTCCTAGGCCCCCCGGATCTGACAAATTACTTAGTCCAAGCAGAGCTGGGAGGGATTCTCTTCGAGGAGTAAGAACCGTCTGTAAGAATGCTCATGTGGATGGTTGAAAGAGTAGGATCCCACTGTGAGAGGGAGCAGACCAGTGTGACAGGGTGGAAGCATTCAGTGGGACCCCTGAGGAACCAGGCTGAGTTTCAGAAGGGGGTATAGTTACCTGAGAAAAGGACTAGGCAGAAAGCAGTTTGACTGGACAGTCAGGCCCAGGTTGTTGATCGGAAGAGCTGGAAGTACCCAAGTTTTTGTCAGAAGAAATACTTACGACACCCAAGATCCTGCTTCTGCATGTGGCATTATCTCGGTACAGCCGGCTGCCACAGCACCTCTGGCACATCAGCATCCCTTACTCACCTCAGGAACCAATCCCAGGAAACCTCATATTCCCTCAGCAACCGTTTTAAAATGAATAGAAATAGAACAAATGCTGCACAGTCTCAGGAGCCTAGGCAGGTGTCTCTACACTGTATTCTGTGGTACTGTCCCTACAATTGTTCCTTATGGCCTGCACTGTATAAAATTGTCAGATCATTTAATTGTACTTCAGTTGTGTTGGCAACTCTGCAGTCTTGCACAATGGGTTTCAAAAAGAAACTTTTTTCAAAAAGAAGCTTGCGGGATTTGGGGCATTCTGCTAAGCAGCTAACTCTATAGCCTGTTCTCACTGGGACTGCCAGCACCTGCCATGAGGGTCTGGGATGTAGGAAGGAGAGAGGAGGAGAGGTTAATTTCATTTCATGAGCAGAGAAGGAGACTACCGCTGGGAGGTAGAGAGCAAAAGTCAAGGTGGATTGAATCTGTCTGTGTCCTTATAGCTCTACAAGTTTTGAACATGTTGTTGCCAATCATTGCTTACAGGTGAGCTTCCCAAAGCATTGTCTCATCCCTGGCAACTGGCATACTGCCTGGTCTGCAACACCCTAGGAATGCCTGTTCTGCACAGAAAGTTTTTCTGAGCCCTTTTACAAGCTGTTACGAAGGCCTTGGAGGCAGCAAGGGTGCATGGGTTGCTGTAGAACTGCCAGCAAACCTGTAATGTTTTGCCCAGCTGCCTGGCAGCACACTCAACCCTGCAAGTTTGGAGCCTGGTTAAAGTTCTTGGACAGGTCAGGGGTTAGGCTGAACTGACCATAATAAAAAGGGATCCCCTCGGGCCACCAGTTTTTTAAACAGCAGAAGACATCAGTAGTTCCTGGCTTGTGCCTGGTGGAATGTATCCAAATGCCAAAACATGCTGTCATCTTGGACTCCACCAGGGTAACCAGTTTATGAATTATCCTTGCTGACTGACAAGGCCTGGGCAGATCAGGTAAGGGATCCTTCCTAGCTCTTGCAGATACAGACCCCATATGACAGGCAGCCAAAAGAATGTGGATCCTAATTCTGTCTCTTCTTTTGGTGAAATGGCACTAGGTAAACTCCCTTGCAGGTCGCTCCTGATGCCAAGTTCTACCCTTTACCACACTCTAACACACAAAAGTAACAAGCCCCAGCATGCCTGCACAGGGAGCACAAGGCAGAGGAAGAACAGTAGAAGAGGGAGCTATCTGTATCCAGCCACAGCAAGTGCTACTGATCTTATCCCTTCTGCCTCAGTTAGCAAAGCTGGACAAAGGCCTGGGGATCTTTCCCAAATGGGACAGCTCTCATACCACCCTGTGTCTCCATTAATATGCAGCAGTGACGTGCCCTGTGCACCGAAAAGACCCTTAGCTGTGAACACTAAAGACACAAGTCAGTTAAAGTCACCTGGCCCACAGCCCATGAAGTGTAAGCCTCTCTCAGAGGTGACCATTGCAGACAGTACGTGTTGCCACAGGAACTCAGTGACAGGATTTCAGAAGCCCAGCTGCCAAATTTGTGCTTTATTACTCAATAATGGTCCCTCCTGTATGTTCCTAAAAAAGAAAACATAGGGAAGTGCGGAGATTTCAGTAGAACATGATAAGGTTCTGGAACAAGTTGTTCTCTCTACTGTTGTTGCCTCTGCCCAAATGCCTGAGGGCTCTCTCACCATTGTGTATCTGCTGCCACTTCTTTCCAGGCTTGTCAGGGACAAGTCCGAGTGATGCAGTTTCTCATTACTCACCTTCCCTCCTTCTGGGTGCTAGTCTGGTTTGCAGGGCTCCAAGCAAAGAGATATAAAAACAGTGTACACAACAAATACACCTGCCTTCAACACAGCAGACAAAACATTTAGCTCAATTTGGTTCTGGTGAAGAAGCATTCACTTGGTGAATTCCACTGAAATTCTTGTTATATTTGCAGTTTACTTCATCTGCATGCCCCAAACAAGTTTGCACACCCTCAGCTTCCTCTCTTTCTCTCTCTCATCTCCCTCCCAACGACTTCACAAGATTTCAAAGAAAAGGTTGGCAACCTGTTGAAAGAACACAAAGACCCTGTCCTTGCTAGCCAGAGAGAAAGTGCTGGTACCTGTCTGTCAAGAACTTGTGGCTTTTCAGTTTGCATGTTTCTTGCTAACACTGTTTATCCAGGTAGCACAGATGGGGCGTATCATTTGGCAAGCTTACCCCTAAGCTTTTTACAACAAGGATGATAACAGGTGCAAGATAAGGCATACAGACAAAACCAGGAGTTCATTACAAATACATTTGCATCCAAAGCAGCAGCAGAAGGACTTGGCTTTACTTTATCTTAAAAGCACACACTTTGTGAACTTCATTCAAATACTCACTGTATTTGCATTGGATACTGTAAGTGTGTCACACCAGGCAACAACATGGAACCAAACTGTGTTTGTGTGGGCTTGCACTCCTGTGCACGGGTGGCCAATTAAGTCATCTCTTCTCATAGCAGTATGGAAGTTTTAGGATGGGTGTTGAAAAACTAGAGACGAAATTCTGAGGAGAGTACATTGTCCCACAGGAGAGCAGGATTTTTGAAGGAACTTGTTAGATTAATAGCAAAGGCTTCTTAATTCTGAAGGTCTTATTTTGATCCCAAAGTGGAAGCTAGGCAGTTATGATGCACTGAACACTTGAAAACTTGGCCCCAAGTTCTGTATCCGTGTATTTGTTTGTTCAAAGAATGTGACACAGCTGTGGAGAGGTTCCTGATCAGAAATAGTCTGTAACCTACAGCAAGGAGAGGGACTAAGTTGATTAGCTGAAGCCATTCCTTATTCTGAACTATTCTCTGTAGAAGTCCTATTTTAATCTGCTGTCTGAAAAGAGATGAGACTATCCTAACAAAAGACAGGTATCAAAAAGTTGCATGACACTGTTTCACTCAAAGTCTGCATGCAGTCTGAATCAGAAATAATTGGCAGCCAGTAATATCTGGCCTTTACTTGATGGTGTATGTAAAGTGTGGTGATAGATCCATTCATTTCATGGGAGTAAACCTGAATCCCAGGTAAAACCACAGGAGGCTTGAGAATATCAGACGAGCAGCAATTCCTATTGAGTGCAGTGGCGTACGCCCATGGTTGCCAAAGGTGCCAGTGGATAAGGAAAAATTGCTGTTTCCTTCCCTGCTGCAGGACAGTCGCTCCAGCCCAGTACCCAGCACAAAGCCAAGGAAGCTTGCAGTGGTTCTCACACTCCATAAATCACCGTGACCTTTGTCCCCCACTGCTTTTAGCATACCACCTTGTACAACCTCATTTGTGCTTGAAACTGGGCAGTGAAAGAGCACAATAGTAACAAGAAATAAACAAAAGCTTACCAGCAATTTATCTACAGAGAAACATACCAAAAATTAAAAATGCTGTAGCAAACAAAGATAGACCCCTTAACTACAATGTCCTTTGGGACCCCTTCATGGCAGCTTTTAATATACTTTGTAAAGACTGAGATGTTTAAAGCATGAAAAAATGGGAAAAATGTGTTGTAAAGTGGCCCAGTGTTTATTAGCACATGCATTAATGTATTATTCTTTGGCCAGGACTGAAATGACTGCTATTAAACTCATTTTCTTAGTGTTCTCCTTTAAACAAAGATTTTTGGTTGAATACTTTTAGTAGTTCAGGTAAAAATAACTGCATATGCCTGTTCACTGTGGCATGGAACTCAACAGGAAGTACTACTGTTAGTACACACAGATTTTTCCTTAACTCTGCTATTGGAATGAATCCAAGATTATTCAGAAAAGGAAAGTGGGAGAGGTAGAATATATCCTTGGCCATGTGAGTGTAGAGAACAGACCTGTCAGATCACTGTTCATATTTCTGCTCCTGTCGCTAGAGATGAGGAATCCCAGTGACGGTCCCCCATGTCCCTGTTAACATCCCAACCTCCAGCCACTGGATATTCTGCAGCAGGTCTCTCTCTCCCCTGCTCTGTTCTCCTCTGCATGAAGACTCTTGTGGTACAAGCATGAGTACATGTAGACTTCCCAAACTTCAGCCTCTGTTCGGCCAATGGGACAGCTGAGGGGCTCCTTTGCTTATTCCTCTGTTGACAAATAATATCTGGATGTTCTTATAACAAAGGTTGGCTATAACTGATCAGTATTTTCTTGGCACAGAACTTGTTTTTTTTCCAGAAGTGCCAGGTTAAAGTAATAACTGAACTATCTCTGCCTAAACCAGCTGTTGCTGTCACTAGCACTGCTGCCCAAGGATTTCAGTTTTGTCTGAGGAGTCAGGGGGACAAAATATTCAGTAAGAAGTACACATCAGAGAGGTGGTCACCACTCAGCTTCTGAGAGATGTATTGAAAAAGGTGATGAAACATGCTTTTTAACCCAGTGAGATAATGAAAAAAAAGTTTGTGGATGACTCTTACAAAGCTTCAATTTTCACATACAGTATTAAAGACTCACTAAAACATTAAGCCAAATCATTACTCTCACTGAGCTGATGGCACAAAGAGCTAACTTACTAGAATCTATAGTCTTGAAGAAGCTTTTCAATTAACTACACGTGACACTTGAAATATTTGTTTAAAGTAAACAGAAGTACTTTAATAAGAACAGTAAAGGTACAGAACAATAAGAAACAAATATCAGTACAATGAGAACAAGGTCAGGATATTTTATACAAACTGGTTTATTCTTTTCTTACTATGAGTTTAAATCAGTTTAGCACCCCTTTTGTTCAGGGACTAAAAAAAGTTAATATTTTTTAAGATTTATTTATAATACCCTTGAGGTTTAGAGTATGTTTATGTAACCCTTCTGCCAGGAATTGGCAGCAACTGAAAGAGCTGGATTCGTTTATCTAGGGGTTCTCCCTGAAAACTTAAACAACAGCAGTTTCAGCCTCCACCCAAAGCTAAATGACCTTCTTTGGGTGCCCTGACAAACAATAAATCCTGCTCAAGGCACAGCAAGGGTTTGAAACAAGGTTCAGAGTTTCAAGACAAAGAGAACTTTAGAGATGAGGAAAAGGGAAGAAGAAAGGCTCAGAATAAACCCACAAGGGCCACTAAACAATAAAATAAATAATGTTTAAGTGTGATCCCTAACCTCTTTCTCCTCCTTGTCTCTGTGGCACAAAATAAAGGCTTGCTCTCGTTTCCAAATAAATGCCTTGTCCCTTGAATATCACTGCCCACTCAAAACTCTCCCCATATTTGCTGCACGGCTTCACTTTGCAGCTAAGCTAACGAACGTATGTATTACTGCCCATAACCCAGGAGATCCCACTCTCTCCCCAGCCCACAGCCCCTTGCTCAGCTGACCATGTAGTGAACTAATTCAAGGCACCAAACCGGCAGGAAAGGAACTCATGAAAAACAAAAGTGAGCAGTGGACGGGTTTTTGCTGGTTTAACTCCCTGTACTATAAAAAGAAGCTCAAAGTTGGCACCAAGGAGGAGGATGGCACAGCTGGGGATAGAAAGAAGAGCCAGACTGCTGTTGTGCCTCTTTTAGCAAGAGCTAGATTGGGCTAGTTACTAATAGGTTGGGCTGGTGTCATTTTAAGATGAAACTGCTTTCAAACATGCTGGCATTTTTGTATGAATCTGCTGGCCTATCCTCATATAGGCCAAATTTTGAGGAAGCACAAGGGTCCTGTCCATGGCTAACAGAGCTATTCTGTCTTTAGATATAAAGTCCAGTCAGCCTGTACAGTGAGGAACCCCTCTGCCAACTAAGAGGAGGAAACAGGGCTTCTACTGCAAACCTTAAACACCACATTTCACCCAAGGGTGGAGCCCTGGGGCCAGTTTTGCTGCCTGGGCAGAACTACTCTGCCTTTCTCCCTCACACAGCACACCAGCCTGAGGCTTTTCCCAGTCCCACAGCCACTCCTATGCCACACTGCCCAAAACAGGGAGGCTTTTACAATTCAGTTTCCTTGAGTTTTTTGGGCACCAGGTTTAAAAAGTTAATCACAGAATCAATTAGGTTGGAAAAGACCTTTGAGATCATCAAGCCCAATCTAACCAAACACCATGTACCTTGGTACAGTACCACGTCCAGTCTTTCCTTAAATACCTCCATGGACATTGACTCTACCACTTCTGTGGGCATCCCATTCCAACGTCTAATCACTCCTTCTGTGAAGAAATTCTTCCTAATGTCCAACCTAAATCTCCTCTGTCACTGCTTATGCTGATTTCCTCATGTGTGTCACTTGTTACCTGGGAGGCCAACCCCCACCTAGTTACAGCCTCCTCTTAGGCACTTGTGTAGAGCATTAAGGTCCCCCCTGAGCTTCATTTTCTCCGGGCTAAACACCTTCAGTGCTCTCAGCTGCTCCTCATAAGGCTTGTGCTCCAGACCCTTCACCAGCTCCATTGCCCTCCTCTGGCCACGCTCCAGCACCTCAATGTCTTTGTGTAGTGAGGGGCCCAGAACCGGACAGAGCACTTGAGGCGTGGCCTCACCAGCGCTGAGTACTCTCACTGCCCTGGTCCCGCTGGCAACGCTACTGCTGATACAGCCCAGCATGCCATTGGCCTTCTTGGCCACCTGGCCACACGCTGGCTCATGTTCAGGCAGCGGCTGACCGGCACCCCGAGGTCCTTTTCCGCCGGGCCGCTTTCCAGCCACGGTGTCTGGTTTCCCGAGGAGCGGAGCGAGGCGTTCCCCCCGGGAGCCGCTGCCGGCCGGCGCCGAGCGCCGCTCGCAGCGCACAAAGCACCGCGCGCCGCCACAGCGGCCCGGCCGCGGGCGCCCCCTGCCGGCGCCCCGTGCGCGGGGCGGAGCCGCGGCCATGGCGGGCAGCATGGCGCGGGCAGCGCTGCGGCGCGGCCGGATCGGCTGCGGCCTGGTGCGGCCGTCGGCGCTCGGCGGGCGGGCCGCGGCGGCGGGCTGGAGCGGCCCGGCGGGCTGGAGCGGCCCGGCGGCCGGAGGAGCGGTGCAGTACTGCGCCGAGCTGGTGCGGTGAGTGCCCGCCGCGGGGGGCTGCAGGTGCGGGGGCGGCGAGTCCGGCCCGGGAAGGCTCGGCAGCGCTTCCCACCTGACGGGAACGCTGACGGACTCCCGGAAAGGATGGCTGGGATTGCCCAGGCTGCCCTTGGCCCTGAAATATACTGGCCCTGAAAATAACCCGTGTGGGCGGCGCCGATGGGCCGGCGGGACCACGCTATGTCGGGAGCATGGAAACCAGGCGCATATTTTAGGCTGCGTGGATGATTCGACCTGCACAAAGAATCACAGATTAGTTTGTGTTGGAAGGGACCTCTGGAGATCATCCAGTCCATCCCCCCCGCCCAGGCAGGGTCACCTAGAGCAGGTTACACAGGAACGTGTCCAGGTGGGTGTTGAATGTCTCCAGAGAGGGAGAGTCCGCGACCTTCCTGGGCAGCCTCCCACGGCAATACCCTCCCCCTCTGACAGCTGGAGCAGCTCAGTACCGTCTCTACCCTGAACCCAGGAGGAAAACTATGTTTCCAAAACATGCTTTTTTCTGGTCGAATCTAAAATGCTCCGAGAGGAGCAGGAGTGCAGCTCAGACACTTCCAGGTCAGGCCACTTTTCCTTCCTGGATTCTGGGCCGTAAACAATCTGTAGGACCCCTGTGGTGCTTTGTAGTTGCCAGGAGTACAGTTCTTTGTAAAGTAAGATGTTAAACAAGTCTCTTAGTAAAGACCTAGGTAATTTCCCTTCGGAAATTGTTCCAGATGGTTGGCAAAAGCTGGGAGAAGGGTTCCATGTGTGTATAGAAAGAGTGGAAGAGGCTTATTTTCTCCAAACTGGTGCTTTGAAAGAAAGGTGTGTGTGGTCTGCAGTAATGTCTGAGGTAGGAAAACTAAGGGAAAGGAATGGGACGATCTTAAATGTTTTGTGCAGTACCAAGCAGCTGACCTATACAGATGCACCAGAATGCACAGCCACGTTGCATTTTTCATGATTTTCAGAATCCAGCTTTCTTTTCCTAGTTATTCTACCCAGGATTTGTTTACCTGATACTCAGGAGACCAGAGGCTGTGTGTACAGGTAAAGCTAACATCTGCAGGTAAAATGTTTCCAGTAACAAGCAACTGTGAACAGAATAGTTAGGTTCCAATGACATGGTTGAATTAAAACTTTTTTTATATGTATTTTTATTAAATGATAAAAGGACGAATTAGAAAAATAAACAAGCATTCAAAATAGTAAAATGAAAGGTAGTTGTGCTTTTGGCATAATTTAATTGAAGCTGCTGTTCCCAGTAGCTTATATATTGCATGGAAATAATAAACTATTAAAAATAAGTCGAAGGAATTACTATTCAAACAGAAATAAGACACTTGGGGCTATGCAAGTGTCAGCAACTCCCTAGTTCTGAATTTGAGTCTCCAGCACATTAGGAAGTACAACTGAGTTATGCTTTAATAATGTGTATTTGTTTTTGCAGTACAGAAGATATCCTTTCTCTTGCGTCTTCCTTTTTGTGTTAAATGCCTAAATTAACTACAAGCTATTTGACTAAAAATACGTTTCCCTTATAGGTATGTTTTATGTCTCTCACTGTCTCAAAGACAAGTTTGTGGATTGATAGCTTTATTATAAATTCATTATATGGAAAGTCCAGTAATGGCCATTACTAATTTTTCTTCTGTCTTTGGGTTCATATGTAAGCTTATGCTTATTTGAAAACTATGAAAAACACTCAATACATGACTTAAGGTCATTCCCTCCTTCATTCCTTACACTAATACATGAAGAAGGTTGGGGTGGAACATGATCTATAGCAATATCAATTTTATTTTACTGAGGCTTAATGGATTTGCTACACTAAATTTTTAAGCTTGGAATAATTGAAAGAAAAAAAACAACCAAAAACCCACCATGTCAATGCCACTACCGGAGGGAAGACAATTTTCTCTATTGTGTTGCTGTGTACTTTGTGTAACGCATTTCTTCGTTTCCTTTCTGAAAGTAGAGGTGGTTCTGTGTTGTGTGAACAACACCGACAGACTGGAACTGGGAAAATGTGGCTGTAAACCTTGCAGCTCTGTCTCGGGTGGGCAATACTGGATATTTCTAAGGTTAATCTTGAAAAAAACCCTAGGTTTTGAGCTGATAAATGCTTTTCAGATAGTGTCTTAACTGAGGGAGGTTTAACGCATCTGTTCTGTAATATGAAGGTGTCCTTTAAAGCATACTAAAACTCAAAAATGTAATTATTTTGGTTGATATTTCTGGATTTGCATCAAGCTCTAAAATAGTTTGACAACAGTTGTGGAAAAGAAGCGTTTGCTAGCTTTCAGCTGCTGTGTATTGTAGGGTTAAGCACCTCTGTTAAACTTTACTTCCTTTTTGTTCGATGCTAAAAGTAGCAATCCTAATAACCCTTGGGTTTAGTTTGGCTTTGCTATTTTAAGATCATCCTCAAAAGAAATACGAGTACGTGCAAGAACAGTAAACTTAATGGAAATGAGTACACGTGTTTTCCTTGACAACCTGCTTCTTCACTCTCCAGGCCAAACTTGGGAGTTCGTCTTGTTCTAAGGAAGAATCAGGTTTCAGGCTTATCAGAAAGTACACAGAAATGTTCAATACAAGCAGTTCAGCTTTTCAGAGATGGTCAGGTGTTTTTGTTAGCTGAAGTGATTTTGTAGTTTATGATTCTGAGCACTGTTTTTAATTTCGTGGCACATCCACGTGGCCAAATGAAGGCAAGTTACCTGCAGCGAAACTGCCAGCTCCTGGAGGTTTTATGCTTTGAGTATAGTTGCCAGTAAACAAAAACTTAATGGTTAAGCAAGCACTCTTCTGCCAAGCTCCGAAGCACAATCTTTTAAAGAAACGTGGTGTCATGTTTGGAACAGAAATCTGCAAATTGGACAATCTGGATTCTTTTTGCAGTTCTGCTACAGCCTTGCTTCATGCCTTGAGATCTGGATTTCAGAGGTGCACTGAGAGTTCAGACAGCCTCCCTTCTCTCTCGGACTTGGTCTTATTTTAAAACAAGCTTAAAAGCTGCTACTTCTGCAAAGTCAGAGTTTTGAGCTATTACTTACCCCTACTCTTTCAGGAGTTCAGTGCTAAGGAATAGCACACCAATTGACTTTGAGCTATAAATAACAAATGTGCATTTTGATTCTTTTCTAGGAAGCGTGACTATGAAGGGTTTCTGTGTTCTCTGCTGTTGCCTGCAGAATCTCGAACCTCTGCTTTTGCCTTGAGAGCCTTCAATGTGGAACTGGCTCAGGCAGGTATTAAAATATATTTGTGAACTCTGGAAATTTAAAATAACAATTTTGATTATCTAAATTACACTTGTAGGTACTCTTTCTGTAGTAGGTGCTGTTTTGCCAAGATTAACTTTTATAGTGTCAAGGGCAATGAATCAATAGTGCAGTACAAACCTCCAGTTTTGAGTGGCCCGTGGAAAGTAGCCAGCCTGCCCCTATTGCTTTGTTTATGTGTATAGTTTATCTGACTTTTTAATTCGGCTTGCATTTTAAAATTGAGTTATAACAAACAGGCGGTGGTTCTTGATACTGTTATGTGATTGCATCTAAATCCTGGCTTCACATGCAGTGAATGGGTAGAGTGCAGCTAAATCCTAACTGTAGAAAGTCTGTCAAAAAATGGGATGATACAATCAGGACCAAGTCTTTGTTGGCAGAAGTGAGGTGATGAAAAGGCTGCCAGGAGGGAAGTTTGCTGTTAAGAGAGTTGTGAGAGAGGAGTGGTTGCAGTCTCTCCCCTTTGCTAGGTGGCCAGAAATTGTCAGTGCAATCGGGAAAGTTGGCAACACTTGCCAGAAAGGAGTGATCGAGGAAGTGAGCTGACGAGGCAAAACCCCTGACTGTAGGCTGTGCTTCTGGCAACCCCTGGTGTGCCCTCCCTCACTGCTGTCACCACTGCTTTTTTTCCTCCTGGGAAGAAAGCTAAGGTGAGGGTTGTCTGGCACTTAATCTTTATGGGTTTTAAAATCAGGTTGTGGTGAAGATTTCAGTTTTACTCTATGTAGTGTTCCTAAGCTTTGTGAGGAATAAATGTCAATACAGAACTGAGCTCTTTCCCTGCTGAGCTTGACTATGTCCTGTGTCTGTCTTTTCAGCATAGATAGACCAAGTGTCCTAAAGACACTGAATTTCACTCCAGATGTATCCTTTCCAGATTAAAGACTCCATAACTCAGAAGACGACAGGTTTAATGCGGATGCAGTTCTGGAGGGACGCCGTGGAAGACATATACAGCGATAACCCACCACATCAGCCTGTTGCTACAGAATTGTGGAGGGTAAAACATACTTTTCTTGTCCTAAAATTGGCTTAAATTTAATACTACTGTGGGAAATAATGTCAGGGTTTTGTCTGTTCTAACCAATGACACTGTTTCCAGCACAAATCCAGAACACAGCCCCATAAAAGTACTGTGAAGAAAATGAACTCTTTCCCAGCCCAAACCAGTACAGCATATATAAGTTATTCAGATACTGGGATACCAATTGCAACCCTTTCCAGCAGTTAAGACTGCCAGTTGTACTCCTTTCTCACAAACCAGAAAATTGATTTTGAAGAGGAAGAAGAATTGTTTTTGGTGATACTTCACCTCATGTATGATTCCTATGAAGGAATACCAATTTAATACAATCCAAACAGAATTGCTTGCAAAATAAGATGATCAGAAATAATGCAGAAAGTATTTCCAGGAGCTCTGATAGCTCTGAGCACTGCAGAGAACTAACAATTCAATGTGAGTTGGTGATCTTTGCAGTCAAGATGGGATTTTATTTCCATATTTCAGCAAATACCCCAAGAGTGACCTACTTGAAGCCCATGACTTCACAAATGCCCAAGAATGTCATTGCAATTCTTAGAAACAAGGATTTGGAAAGACACCTGAACTCACAATAATAGAATTAGCATGTCTTTCCACAGCATATTCTATGTTTAGTCTTTTGTGGCTGTTGAGTTTATATGAGGACAATGTGATTTTCCAGAATAAATTTAGTTCATGATATTAAATGTGTTCCTGAAGTTTTGTATATCCCAGAATACTTGCATTTGGATTCCAAATCTTAATACACTAGTGAAGTAGATAAATAGCCTTTAGTAGTATTTCTAATTTTTTAATAGCTCAGCTCTTGGTAACCTTAATATAAACTTACACAGCAACTATATGATGTTTGATCTTACTTTTCTGTCCATTTTGAACATTTGAAAAGTGAGGCCTAATTCTCCATTCATTTCTGTGGAAGAAGCCAATTTTTAAAACTTGGGAGAAATGAGGACCCATGTGTTAGGATGAAGGTAACTCAAAATGGATGTAATGTACAAGTTGGGTAATTTAGCATAATTAATTGAGTTTGGTCCTTTTAAGTCTTGACCCATTAGCGTTTCAAGGATTTCATTTACAAAATGGTACTCAAGGTGAACAAGTGACACTCAAACCCGACATTTGTAGTTGTAACTTAAAATTTGCCTTTTCATGTACCAAGTACTGTCTCAAGCAGAATTTATTGAATCAACAAGATCTGGTCTTGTCAAACCTTGAAAAAACATTTACTAATATGATGGATGCAAAGAAGTTGTTGAAAGTGAGCTATAAGGACTAAATTGTGAAAAATTTGCTCTGTAAGTTTTGTTTATAGATGTTTATATGTGTGATTGTAACCTTTCTGACAGTGTGTTCTGAAAAACTCAAAGGGTGTAATTAAGAGGATTGAAGGTAAGTTGATAGAATGAAGTGGCACAGGAAGGAAGTCAAGTACAAGATAAGAACCAAAAGAAGAATGCATGAATATAAGATGCTGGGAGATATTTTTTTAAACAAACCCATAATATTAATTATATTGCTTTATTAGCATTCTGTCTTTACAGTATGTATTAGTATGTTGTACTGACATTTTCTTGAAAATTTACAGGGGAAATATTTTTTTTCCTGGACTCTGGAGGAAACTCTGTTCTTTTTGGAAAGTGAACACATTTATCTGCAAATATTTTGTGGGAACATATGATTCCAAGAATAAATTAGTTTCAAAAAATATTTTTAAAGAAATGCTTTTAGTTAGCTGGCTTGATGTCTGGTATGTCATTTTTTTGTGTGCAGCAACTTGCAGTAAATGCCAGTTGAAAACTTTTGTGTTTGAAGAAGATTCTCATTTTCCAATGGCGTGCCACTTTAATTTAACCCACTGAATACAATTCTTGTAATAAATGTCTAAAATGTATTTCAGCCTTCAGAATGTAGTACTGCCATGACTTTATATACATTAACGTGGAGATTTTATTTGATACTTTTCAGGCTGTCAAGAGACATAACTTGACTAAAATGTGGTTGATGAAGATCATAGATGAAAGGGTAAGTATTTATCCTTCAGAGTCTGATTCTGGCTTTAGTCATAATTTGGTTTTCTTTTCCTTATTTTTATGTGTTCGTGTGTAAAACAAAAGCTTATGTAATTCATCTTTTCCAGACAGTAGTATTTCTCTTCAAAAATGATACTGCTATATTTCTTTTTATTCTCTCTTGATGCTACTCTTCATAGTTTCTGTTCTTTCTGCCAAAATGGCTAATAGAATCCTTAGTTTATTTTTGTCTTAAATTGATGTAGTTTGTGAGTTCATGTGGATATAAAACCTCAAAAACTAAATGACCTAACGGAACCTTTCTGCCACGCTTTCATGATACTCCTAATCATGGCTGTGGAATTTTTTCTGAGCAGTGGTGTAAATTGGAGCATTCAAATGACATGAAGTTTAAAATAGCCACCTTTTTTTTCTGGGGAAAAAACAAGATTAAGAATATCACTGGTACAGTGATGTTGCTATGAACTCTGACACAAGGACAAGAATGAAAAGCAGAGTGCAGGAATATCCTAAGCTAATTTTGTTGCTAAAGTTAGTGTCTCATGAAGCTATAGACTGAGCAGATTGATTGTCAGTTACTTGCAGAGGGTCGTTGCCATGAAAGACTTCAGAGTTTCTTAATGTTAAGACTGGTTTTTAGTCTTAAGAGTGGTATGTTTCAACCACAGAAGCCGCTAGGACAGGAAGAATGCTGGAGGATGTTACATTTTTGGGTGTATTCTATTATTTTGGGTGTATTATTTATTAGCACCACTAAGTTTTTCAGAGGGCTGGAACATTTCTCCTGTGAAGACAGGCTGAGTGGTTTGGGGCTGTTGATCCTGGAGAAGAGAAGGCTCTGGGGAGACCTTAGAGCACCTTCCGTTACCTAGAAGGGGCTTACAAGAGCTGGAGAGGGATTTTTGACAAGGACATGTAGTGATAGGACAAGGGGGAATGGCCTTGAGGTGAAGAAGGGTAGGTTTAGATTCGATCTGAGAAAAAAATTGTTTACTGTGAGGGTTGTGAGGCACTGGAACAGGTTGCCTAGAGAGGTTGTGGGCTCTCTATGAGGTCTTCAGAGTTTGGATGGGCCTCTGAGCAACCTGGTCTAGTAGAAGGTTTCCATGTCCATGGCAGGGAATTTGGAACTAGATGATCTTTAAAGTCCCTTCCAACCCAAACCACTCTATGGTTCTATGAATCTATGGTTTGCACATGACTTAGAAATTTGTGTGCATTTCATAGATCTATTTTATGTTTTTAAAAAATACGTTCCTATTTATCTAAATTTCTCTCTCCTTCAGATGCAAATTAAATATTAAAATTGACAACCCTATGGTGTAAGGATACCGTATGATGTTTTGTTTTGGCTGTCTCTTTTTTTTATGGAGAATTCTGATTTCATATTATTGCAAAAAGTTGTATTTCCTCCTGTAAGCAGACTTGGCTGCAGTTGAGCATAGCTATTTGTTAGACTTGCTGGTAAGCTTTAATGACTGCTTCTGTCTGAGTTTATACTCTCTCTGTCTCTCACTTTTGCTCTTCTTTTGTTTCTGGTAGTGCGTTGGGTTGACGTGACTGTAGTAATAAGCCTGTATGAGCAGTGTTATGTTTATGTTCTGCTGAAGTTCCGCGTTCATGTTACAGGAGAAGAATTTGGATGATAGGGCATACCATAGCATCCAGGAGCTCGAAACATACGCCGAGAACACTCAGAGTGCTCTCTTGTACCTCACCTTGGAAATGCTGGGTAGGTGTTTTCCCCTTTCTAGATTTTGCTGATGACTTATTAGTGCAGGTACAATGTTTACTGATATTTCAAAAAGCCCTTTCTTTTTCCACTGGAGTTTAATTTCAGTAAAAGTTGTCCTAGGTAGTACTTCAGATACCTTTTGAATGATGAACCATAAATGTGGAATCGTACTGCAGCTGTCCTAGAACTGTGGAAGCCTTGGAAGCTGCTCAGTGCAAAGCTCATTGAAGTGCAGTTTCCTGCTGTTCTTTGTTGCTTTGTTTTCTCTGTTCTTGCTCCTCTTGTAGAGCGAGGTAAATTCAGCTCTTCACTGTATTTGGATTGTCCTACTTGTTAGAATACAAAGTACCATAGGTATCCTGCAGCTGTTGTTCTATAATCAGTGAGAGACACTGATTATCTTGAAACAGCCAACTTCCCAAACTATAAACTTCCCTTGGTGATGTAAATTTGGGTCTGAATCCTCTCCTCTTCCTAGAAATACGTTAACTATCACTAAATGAATAGCTAGAAAAAACGTGACAAAGATGATCCTTGTGATCAAGAGCTACAATCTGTGTCATGTCTAATGTAAGAATCATAGACTGGGAAAGAACTGTTCATTTGTGCTGAAGAAAAGGATAGTTTTCATTTAGGTGTCTGTTTCGTTCTGGAAGTACTCCCTGTATGAGTTCTGATGTAAAAAAAAAAAAAGGTGAATATATATTATTATTATTATTTAGTAGTGTTTAGTATTGTAGTAGCAATATTTTCCTCTTGCTTATCAGAGTAGTCTGATGAAAGGCAAATACTGATGTTAAAAGAGTTCAAAAAAATAGAAAAAAGAGAAGTAAAAAACCAGAGATGGTGAGCATATTCTTTGGAAGAACTGAGGAACTTGCTTCTTAGCATCTGATATTTGCTTCCTCAGTAGGAAATCAGTGAAATGTTGCAAGTGTCTTTCTGAACCTCTGATTTGAAGAAATGTAGGAGTATGAGAAATACCAGTGTCTTCCATTCTAAGAAATCCTGAATAAGTTCAGTCATGCTTGGATCATTCACTCCTTGTACAAATCAGATAAAATTTTTTTTGAAAATCTGTGTGGAGACTCTGGATATTTTAAGTGTTCTATTGTCATGTTTAGCTTCTCTTAAATATAGAAATGTAACAAAATATCTAAGCAAAAGTCTCCTTCACTGCATATTAAACGGTTAACTTCTGTGATTTTTTTTCCACAGATGGAGAAAGTAATCAAACACAGCCCCTTTCTTGGGGTTGCCCATTAGCAGGGTTTTCTAGACTAGGTGGACCTGGTTTCATTCAGGTCGTGTTTGCGAAATCTCTTGTGCTTTTTAGACTCCTTATTCCTGACCAGTTAGTTTGTCTCTCTCCCAGTACTAGTGCTGTCTTATTCTTGCTGATTTCATCTTATTCCTTTCATCAAGCTCATGTTTACTGATAATTGTGTCATCCAGCATTCTGGTACTTCCTCTCAGCTCCTGTCATTTAAAAATATTAATAATTGTGCTCTCTAAATAATTGCCTAAGTAGTTAGTAAATAATATCCATTGATTCAACCAAGCCACACTTTGTTTTCTGCTGCCATTGCCAAAATCAGTCCCTGTAGTCTGGGTATAGTCACTCATTCACAGAGGCTTCTGGGACCCACTGAAGACCTAGACAGGCTTCTGCAGTGATTCTGGTACCCCCATTATCATTTCCAGATGTCAGTTTCTGATCAATTACAGTGATCTGTAATTCCTCTATCCTCATTTCTTTCTTTGTAGGATGCTGCTTCTGTTAGAGTTTTTATAAATTTTAATTTAAATTTTCATTTTATCCTGGGTTAGCTTTGTAATCAGTCTGAGCCAAACTTGGATGGTCTTGCCATGAAGAGCGATGGTGCTGCTCTGTCCCACTCATCTCCCCCTTTCCATTCTCACAGTTGTGTGACTGACTGTGCAGTAACTTACATTACTTTTCCATTGTTTTGGTGATCTGATTCACTTTGCCTCATTGCTCCTGACAGCACAGGGGAGGGGGCAGAAATATGGGTTTGGGGGGTGAAGCATAGGATCATTCTCTTTGCCTTCACTACACGGAGGAATCAGCTGCAGCTAATCATGAAACCACACTGCAAGCATTAATGCTTGTAAGGAATCTCACACTTGAATGACTTTTTCTGGCAGGAAAAGCAGTTCTTGGAATACTGCTAGCCTGGGAGAGGATATGCCAATGAAAATGAGCTTGTGTACCAGTGTGTTATATCTAAATAGGTGCTGCTCTGCTAAGTCTACCCTTTGCAGATGCTGCAGCAAGAGGCATCTTGCTCCTGAATGTGGAAATGAATGAATTTTCTTGCTGTTTTGCACCTCTGAGATGAGATTTCAAGGCAGTTTATGCACTTGGACAGTTCTGTTGTGGACCGATGCACGTAGCTTTCCTAAAGTATGACTGTGATACACACCAGAGAAGAGCATAGCCCTCAAAAGGCCTGACTGCATGTTTCTTAATATACTGTTTCTGCAATTTTAGGTGTGAGGGACATCCATGCTGACCATGCAGCCAGTCACATTGGGAAAGCACAAGGCATAGTTACCTGTTTAAGAGCAACTCCGTATCACTGTACAAGACGAAAGGTCTTTCTTCCCATGGACATTTGTATGTTGGTAAGAGAAGCAAATTTTTATTAAAAATGGAATTTTTCCATTAATGTATAAAAATGTGTGTACGGAATGGGGCATGGGGTTTTGTGTTTTGGGGTTGGGTGTGGGTTTTTTTGGTTTTTTTTCCTTTTCCTATCACCATAAAGGAAGCACTGTCAGAAATTTTACTTCCGAACAATCTTCTTGTGCTTCTCTTTATTATGTTTTCATAATGTGCTGGTGGTTTGTGGGAGTTTTTTTGTTCCATATTTGACAGTCATAGGCCTATATTCCATACATTTCTGCAGGAGATGGTATAGTCCTCCAATTTAAACTGCACACCAAATTTGCATTGGAATTTAGCAGATCTTGCAGTTTAGCTAAAATGGGATTAAAGCTCAGAATTTTTCATTAATGTTCCATGGGTTGATCTGTAGGTATGTCAGCTGTTACTCCTTCATTTCCAGTCTTTATTTGTAAATGTTAATGCTGTTCTTTTTCAACATAACCAAAATGGATGCAATTATGATGATGCCTGAGGTGGTTGTGTTAGTATTTTCTGAATATAATTTCAATACAATTAAAAGTTTGGATTGGAAATTTAGTAGTGTAAGTAGCTGCAAAAAATGTAGGTACTGATATAGGTCAGGTTTATAAGACTGCAGAAGGGAATTGCACTCTCCTTTCAGCTCTTCTGGGACTGCATGTTATGGGAGGCCTTCCAAGTTTTCAGCTTTTCAAACATAGCCTGAAAATTCAGTCATTCCTTGCCACGGAAGGTGTTCTGCAATGAAACTGTAAAAACAGCTTGTATCCCTTCTGTGCAGATAATCTTGTAAGCATTTCAGCTTCTGGCAAGAACTGCGGAGTTCCCCTGAGTCTGTACCTCCTGTGAAGCCTTTCTGCCCACCTTCATAGAGCTCTCACATGCCTGAATGTTGTTGAGAGGAGTGGGCAACTGGTGCAATTCTGAATATGCCATATTCTGTCTTAACATTGGTCACTATAGTCAAAGAATAAGTTCAGAGTTGGCTTTTTGGGGGTTTGGAAGGGTTGTTTTCCAATGGTTCTGGATTTTGTTGGTTGGTTGGTTTTTGGAGATGGGTTTGTTTGATGTTTTGTGGTTGGGGGTTGGTTGGTTGGTTTTTTGCAAGCCTGGGATGTGCACACCAATCCCAAGGTTCAAAAGCCAGCATGGCCTCTGTGTTAGCTGTTACTGGCTTCCTTCTGCTCAATATCGATTCTTGGATTAGGGTTTTAAAAATAGGGTATCTAAACTGATCTAAATCCCCCAAACTTTAAAATCTGACTTTGTTATCTTACTGACCACAAAATTTTAGGAAACAAACTCGCGCAGAGAGTCTGTACCAACTGTTCTCTTTGTTCTCTTGAATTTTTTTCCAAGTGACTGACCAAAAGAAAGGGATTAAAAGAAGAGAGAGCAATGATAGAACATTTAGGCTGTTTTAGTCTTTAGTCCTTAGCTTTGTTGCTGGGATGGCTTCTTGAGAAGCAAAAAAGGAAACTTGATATTTATAGAGGGTATTTTCTCTTTTTTAATTTTGATTTTCCTTCCTATGTCTAGCATGGAGTTTCACAAGAGGACTTCATAAGAGGCAAGCAAGACAAAAATGTGAGAGATGTAATTTATGACATCGCCAGCCAGGCCCATATTCATCTAGAACATGTGAGATTCCTTTTCTTTCATTTATCTAAATAAGCATAACTGATGCTCGTCTTCACAAAGCATTTGTTGTTAGAAGACTTAAAGCTGCATACTTAATTTCAAATATTTTGCCTTTTATTATTTTGAGAGTTTACATTAAAAAAATCCCACCACACAAAACATTCAAATATTACAACTACTTCTGTATGAGTATTGTCTTTATGTACAGGAGACAGTTTACTCACAGCCAGGTCCAATTACGTATATATAAATGCAGCCTAGAAGAATTATTACTGGAAGAGAAACTTTAAGCAGGCTTTTATAAATGCAGCTATGTACCAGCATGGGATCACCACCATAGAAAGCACATCTGCATATGGTATTTCACATGGCAGCATGTATGTGGAATGGCTGCCAGGAAAACAGAGCTTGTTGCCTTTAACTGCTGGTTAGTGTGTGCAGGAGGGGGGATTCATTCCCTAACATGACCAGCCATGCCCAAAGCTATGTTGAGAAAGGTGCTTTCTGTTTATTTCTTTCCTGGCACACAGCCAAGTCAATTAGGAAAGTCTGTTTGGTTGGAACAGTGGATGATGGGCCCTGAAGAACTGCAGAGTCCTCTGTTTTTTCTTTCATGCTTTTATTCTAGCTGCATTCTGAGACACTTGCTAGTGCGTAGTACAAAAGCACGAGAATGTTTTATTGGTGATGCTTTGTCTGCCTCTATCTGGAAAACAAAGCACTGCAAAGAGTTTCTTACAAGTACATGCATGTGTATACTTTGAGTATTGCACCCAGTGCTTCCAATCAAGGTGGTCTGCAAAGATACCACTTCAGAGCAAAGAAATGCCAGATTTATCTCTGCATTTGCACCATTAATGTAATTCTCAATTACAGCATTAAATGTGATCACAGTATCTTAGGCAATAGAAATAGAAGAGCCCTTCATCTTTTTTCTGAAGGTCAAATGTGGCATTCCTGGTTTGTTCAGTCAGTGCCTACTTAGCTGACCAATGTTTTTATTTCATGTTAGTAATGTCTATGTGTTATAACAGCCCTCCAGTACCTAAATGGGGCCTACAAGAAAGCCATAGAGGGACTTTTTACAAGGGCATTTAGAACAAGGGATAATGGCTTTAAATTGAAAGACAGCAGGTTTAGATTAGATATTAGGAAGAAATTCTTTACTGTGAGGGTGGTGAGGCACTGGAACAGGTTGCCCAGAGAAGCTGTGGTTGCCCCATCCCTGAAAGTGTCCAAGGGCAGGTTGGATGGGGCTTTGAGCAACTTGGTCTAGTGGGAAGTGTCCCTGTCCATGGCAGGAGGGTTGGAATCAGATGATCCCTTCCAACCCAAACCATTCTGTGTATCCTTTGGCTTTATTTTTCATACACTAATTATAATTTGCATTTAAGGCATTCCTGTTCATGTTGTTTAACCTGATGTCTCAGTTTTTGTGGTCACATGCCCAAGAAAACTTTATTCCATTTACAAGCAGGGAACAGAGACAAAAGTACAACATCAAAACTGTCAGTTATCTTTGTTCAAGCTGAAATATTTTGGCTTTTTAGTTTTTTTATTCTCCACCCTTCAACCCATAATGCACAGTGTTAAAACCCATTGACTTTAGTTGCAATTTTGGCTTAGAAAAATGCCAAGTGCGTGACCTGTAATGCCTCGTATCAGGGATGGGAGGCATGGAAAATGAGTAATGTGTATTTATGGTCCGCACACTTAAAATTTGGTTGCTGGTATTGTATGGAAACTTTGGGACAGAAGCAGGAAGAGAATTTGGTTCTTCAGAACCTTCCAGATAATTCAATAATTCATAGTGCATTGGTCCCCTGGCTCCCAACATGAGTCTACCAACTTCTGAATAGAACAGGCCTCCTTCCTTCCCACTTCATTCTTAGAGCCCTGCCCGTGTTAAGCACTGGGAGGGTCCTGTGGGAAATACGCAATGTGATCATGTAACTGGAGACTAAATAGAAAAGTATAAACCCAAGGAAACCAGATTAGGACAGCATTAGCATTTTATTCAACTGAATGTTGATCCTGGCCCTCCTCCCTTTTTCTCCCCCTGTGTATGTTTTTTAATGGATGGGTTATATCATCTTAATTAAAATTTTAAAAAATTCCTCTCTGAATATTTGCTTCTAGTCTCCATCATCAGTGAAT
Source organism: Corvus moneduloides (assembly GCF_009650955.1). Taxonomy (NCBI): domain Eukaryota; kingdom Metazoa; phylum Chordata; class Aves; order Passeriformes; family Corvidae; genus Corvus; species Corvus moneduloides. The sequence continues at coordinate 142,000,203 of NC_045476.1, forward strand.
AGTTGAAAGTGCAGGAACTCTATAGTGTTCAAGCCACTTGAACTGGCCATAACTGGCAGCAGTAACAGGGTGTTGGCCTCCTTCATAATCAGATGGTCTTTGTTAATGCAAGGACAAGGCTACTTTCTGCCCTAATGGACAAAATGGGCTTTTGCTGGCAGTGCTTGTGGAGTATTTCAGGACTTTAGGTGAATCTAATGGGCTGGTACCTTTAAATGCATTTGTTCTGCTGCATAAAATCACCATTTTGTTTTGCCTGAGGGTCTTTCCAGCCATTTATCCTTTGTTTTAGTTGGGATTACAGGGTAGGTAAAGTTTAAAACTGCAGAGAGGTTTCAGCCATCTCAGTATTTGTTACACAAAGCACATATTTTAGAGGATGAGGGTAACAATTACCACCCCCATTCCACAGCCAGAAGACACATAAATCTGAAATGCTGAATGGAGTTTCAGCCATGTTACATGAAGCATGTTGTAGTATGTGGCCCTTAATCTTGGGAGGAAGGTTTCTGGAGTATGGTCAGGTCTTCTGACACTGCAACTGCTGACCAGCAGATGGCAAAATATGATAACGGAGATTGCAGTTTTCCTTAGGAATTGTGTGTTTTATCAGCATGAAAGCATATAACAAATGTTCTGTCAGTCCCACAGTGTTCCCTTTGAAAGCCTACAAATACATTTACACATTCTCCCTCTTTCTCTTTAGCACCCCTTCCCTGATTCCCCTTGTTTAAAAGGGTCTCCCTTTTGGCTTTTTGCATTTGTCTCAGTTGTGCTACATCATTATGGACTCAGCTTACCAAGGGAGATAAAATGTTTTCTGCATGACATGTGACCCATTCTGGGTTAAGAAGGTCAAACAAGACTACTTTATTTTTTCATCTTGCAATTAATAATAATAGGGCAGAGCATTAGATCAGGGAAGAACATTTTTCTATGTTAGAGATACATATACACACACACACACGTGTTATTATATCTCAAAGTTTTAAAATAATTTGTCTTCTGAAAAGATTGTTAATTTTTTCCTTCTAAAGTTTCAGGCTGTTGTTTCTCAGTTGTCGGGAAGGGTCCATGAAAAACTAAGCTAACAAACTCACACATTCTTGTCAGTATTTATAGAGAGTTAGTTTGTTTTAACCTGTAAGAAAAGGCAAAACAAGGAGGAATTTTGTTTTTATAGACAGGCATTACAGGAAGACTTGTTCAGCTCTGTTAGATGTACTGAGTTGAACATGAGTTTAAATTGCAGATTTGATTCAGCCACGCTTTAGATGTTTATTGTAGATACTGGGGAACTGAGATCATTTAGATGTCTCAGAAATGTAACTAGAGCTTTTATAACTGGGCTCCTGGGACTGATGGCAACATTGAACCAAAAAGATGCACTCAGAAAAATGCATTTCTGGTCTTCCACCATTTTTATCTGTTGGGAAAAAAAAAAGGTTAAACTGTATTCACTAAACCACATTCTACTTGGGACTTTGTTGGAACAAGGAATGCTAATTCACCTTTGTTTACAGTATGTGGTCTTGGAAGTCTGTCAAATCATATAAGTATTTTAGCAAGACTCTCCCAGTTTTACATACTTTGGTGTAACTACTTTTGTACACAGCTTTCATGGAATGAAACGTTACAGTTTCAAGATGTCAAAATAAGAAGGGATAATGCTTGTTTTACAGTTTGTTGCCTCTAAGCCTTATATATAGTACTTGATGTTTAATCTGAAATGGCAAATTCTTCTGCTAAGTACTTTTTTTTTGTGTTTTGTTTTTCCCTCCCACCTTACCCCATTTACTTTTAGGCTAGATCTTTCAGTAAGAAAGTTCCTGTGAAGGCATATCCTGCTTTTTTCTGTACGGTAGGTACATATATACCTATATATGTACATATATACAAATATCACACGGTAGGTGTGATATATGCACTCTTTAAGTGATGGACTTATTACTGTGCTGATATATTTGTGAAGAGTATCAAATCAAGCATGGTTAACTACTATTTCATGTATCTGTTTTGGGAGGATGTAACACCTGAAAATCATAAAAATCGTAATGTGTGCCTGACTGTAGAACCTTACAGTTTAGATCAACACTTGTAATCCTACTCTTTTAACTACATCTTTCCAACCAAGATGTCTGTATATTCATAGACTGCTGTTCTGATGCAAGACCCCCAAATCCTGTCTATTTTCATAATTTGCTGATTGGTCTACTAAAAGATAACACTTCTCTTCACAAAAGTTGCCTTTTTTATATGCTTGAAATGTGATGATTACACTAGCATTTAATAGCACAAACTGTCAAGCCTTTTTTGCAGTTTCCCATTCAGTTTCATGTATTGCTTTCTAAACTTAATGCCTAATTATTTGTGTGCACCATCTGGATTGAGCTTTTTTTTTTCTTTTCTAGGTTGCTTTAGATGATTATTTATATAACATGCGAAAAGTGGACTTCAATATATTTCATCCAAGCTTACAAAAGAAGAGTACGTTATTACCACTGTATTTATATATTAGATCTTGGAAAAAAAACATATTAAAGTTTGCTTGGTTTTTTTAATATGGATTCAGAGTGCTGAGGTTTTTTTCTTTAATATCTTAACTTGCTAAAATTGTGAAGTGTCTGACTTCACACTTCTGCAAAATGCAGTTCCTGGGAAACAGCAGATGCACATGAACTGTAGCTGTCAGCTTGCTGGCAGTAGTTAAGTTTCTTCTTGGAATATTAGGCTGATATCTCTTTTTCATATGTCTGCCAAGTCATATGTCCTTGTCTGAGATTGCTTTTCTTGTCTTTCCTGTAATAACAGCAATATGACAGAATTCTTGGACAAACACTGTGCTAATGGATACTTCTGACAGTTCTGATTCTTTGCTGAGAGAAGGAAAAAGACTGCTTTGTTTGTGCCCAAAAGCAGTTACAGTAAATGCCCTATAAATCAGCTAAGTAGTTCTATTTAGTGCAAGGAGCAGGTTTCCTGCAAGTAGGGATGATGCTTCAAAGTTGGAAGAATGAGCAGGTATATTTGAATGCAAGAAAACTGTCAGGAAAAGCTTTAGCAGAAATTATTTAACTGTGTGTTGAGATTGAGCATTGAAGTGACTGTAGGTAGTGGGAGGATAGCTTTGCAACCAAGGAAGAGAGTCCATACATTAATATGTATGGATTAGCATGGATAAAATAAAATACATATTTTACCTCTGGAATTTTCACTCTGCTCTTAGTTTGGCTGTATCTTCCTCCTGGCCTCGTCTCTGTTGTTGCCCACAGCTGTCACTGCAATGTGGGTTTGACTGCCCCTTTGTTCAGTATCCAGCATGTCTCTCAGGACAAACTTCTACATGGCTTCCCTGAATTCCTTTTCTTTGGTACTGTGAAAACATATTCCTGAACATTTCAGATAATTTTAGTCCTCTCTCTCTAAAGATATGGATCTGGGGTTTTTTTTGTGGGAAATTACTAGGAGCTTTGTACTCAGCATCTTTTAGGGTCAAGGTAAATCTGTTTGATTTGTTGTATGGTAAAACGCTTCCTAACATTCAGCTTGATTCAATTGCACAAATCTGGTAGTTTGTTCTGCCCTCATCCTTGTTCTAGTAAATAGCTGCTTTTCCTAGAGATTTTTTTTTTTTAAATTGGGGCTAAGCTCCCCAGATGCTTAGCTGCATAACAACGTTCTGTATTTTAGTGTAAAATGCTACATAATGAATTTTTGTGAACAAGATTTGTGGCTTTTTTTATCACAAACTGTCAGCATGCAAGAAATCTTAGGAACCCAACATTACGTTCTTTATTTGGTGATTTTGCTTTACATGTTTGAAGTTGGTTTGTGATACAGGGCTTGGTAAATTCTGCAGGTTTTTATTCCCAAGTAAGACATTTCTCTTTGAGTTTGTTCAGCTCAGGTCCTAGTTTCTGTATTACTAGAGATGGAATAATCAAGGTGATACAAACCAAGAAGAATCAGTATGTACTGGATTGGGAGCATACTGGCTGTTTTCTTAATGTAAAATCTTTAACTTTTCAAATCAGCTGCGGTATCATATCGCTGGTGTTTCTGAATGTGGCAAAGAAGTCTGGTGAAAAGAAAATGGTTAATTCCTATGCAGGCACTGCAGCTCTTCCTGCCAAATGAAGAGCAGGCTTAGGCTCTGTTGCTGCTACCAGGCCAGCTGCACATTTGCTCTGTTGATTTTGTGATCTGGAGCAAGCATTACAAATGCCTCTTTCTGCACTTGGTTATGTTTTGTTCCAAACATGCTGAGTCAGGACAGTTGAGGCAGCCCTGTTCTCTCAAAAGGAATCAATCTCCTGTAGTCTTCTCCCAGGCAACTAGTGACAAGATAAGAGGACGCAGCCTCAAGCTGTGCCAGGGGAGGTTTAGGCTGGACATCAGGAGGAATTTCTTCATGGAAAGGGTTGTTAAATATTGGAACAGGCTGCCCAGGGAAGTGGTGGTGTCACCATCCCTGGAAGTGTTCAAGAAACGACTGGATGTGGCACTTAGTGCTGTGGTTTAGTTTACAAGGTGGTGATCAGTCACAGGTTTGACTGAATCTCAGAGGTCTTTTCCAACCTAAATGATTCTGTGATACTTCCTTCTCATCATGGCAGGTAAACAGCAGCCCCCTCTGCTTTGACCATTTTCCAGCACTTCAACCTAGCAATTTCCCAAATTTTCCTCACAGCAATATCCTCTGAAGGAGAGGTCCTTCTCCAACCTTCTCCAATCCATGCAAAGCTGTAGTTAGGCCCATTCTTCACCCTTTCCCCAACTGTAGCCTAGGATGGCAGCTTCTCTTCTACAAGGAACCAAGATAACCTTATAACACTGCAACTCCATGAATGCACAATTCTAACACTGGATTTTGAAAGAATTTGAGAAAAGCAGGTACTAGTATTTTATCCAGTATGAACTTCAGATCACTAAACTTCAGATTTAAAGCCATCACTGCTGAAAATCAGTCCTATTTTCTGGTTCCTATTAAATAAAAACATGCAAATAGCAGACCAAAACAACCCCACCCCAATCCATCATAAAAACTGCTAAGACATTAATAACCAACATTACTAGGAGGTTGTCAGTGGGCTATTTTAAAATGTAAAAACCCCTTTTACATTAAAAATTAGGAAGAGAAAACAGTCTCCTAAAATTTAGTACACTAAAAGCAAGAGGAACAGTCTACACCAGCTGTGGAAACAAGGTCCATTACAGGCTGAATTATTTCACAAGCTAAATATCCCTCCCCTAATTGTTTGAATTGGCATTGGTTAACAACCAACTGGATTTGTGACTGTACAGGTATCAAGAAAATGTCCCACTTTAGTGTTAACAAAATTGAAATCAGACTTACTCTGAGGTCAGGGTAATCCAAAAATACTCCCCATGTGTAAATTTTCTTTGCTTTCCCATCACATACTCGTGATTCTGTGTCCACCTGAGAACATCTTGGATGAATCATAGAGTGTATCTGCAAATCTGCAGTGACACAAATGTCTTCAGTCAGGATTTCTCTTTATTTGGAATACAGTATCAATGAAGTATCCCATACCTGGAATAGGTACCTCTCTGCAATAACAGAACTGTTACCATTTTTTCAGTAGGAAATGCTTGACTTTTACTTTCTGGCACAAGTCACTGCTCCATAAAAATGAGAAAGTTGGATACAAAAAAAACCACTAGGGAAAACAGTCATGTTGCCATTACAGCACTGTAGGATAGAACTCCAAGTAATTTAGTTTAGGAAAAACATCTTTGCACTGCAAACTTTAGGACATAATTATTCTATTCCACATGTGACTCCCAGTCCATGCTGCTTGAAGTACAGCTTTTTTAGTTTATACTGTTTATTACTGGGAAGCTACTCATAGAAGAAATGAAAGCCAAGAGATTTTTCAATTAGGTACCATTTGAAACCAAACTACAGAATCAAAAAACCAGCAGCTGCCGAAAAACATGGGTTTGGCCAGCATAACTAGAGGGGCAGCAGCATTATGCAAGAAACACTGTGTGCTGATTTGGGAGAGACAATAGAAGTAACAATGGATTCAAGAAAGCTAAAACCTAGGAAATACTGTAACCGTCCTTGGGAAGAAAAAAGGAGGTAAAGGTCTAGTTTGACTTTCACTTGCTATTTGAACCTTCGTCTTCAGAAGTTTGAGCTCTTTGGCAATCCAGCATTTCACTCTCCTCGCTTAGGTCTGACTGTTTAGGAAATATGATACTCCTGTTTCCAAAAGGAGACTTAGCCACAAGGATCACTCTCTTTAATTTTTTTTGACCCATTTTTCAGTTGTCTTTGATGTTTTAGTGTTCTGCCACAGGAATATATTGGAAGGATGCAAACTGAACTTTCCTAGGAAAAAAAGAAGGAAGAACACACAGTTACCTGAACCACTTACATTGAACTAAGAAGGAAATTCTGACACGTTAAGGCAAGTTTACACTGTAATTCTCCTGACTCAGCTAACAGCAGGTAATGAACCACTTCTACACCAAGAAGTAGCTCTCAGGAAAAAAAAAACTAAAAAACAAACCAGCTTTCACAGCTAAAGGTCCCTTCCCACATTGTTTTCTTGTGGACAACTCGAGCTCAGTCACCTTTGAAAAAATTATTGTAGCAAAGCCTTTCATAAAAACGTAGTGTTTCATGAAAAAACAAAAAACCCCTTCATTTCAAAATTAGTTCAGTGACCAGTCTCCAAAAACCCATGTATAACATGTGATGAGGAGAAAGCAGAGGTACTGTCTTTAACAGTAAGACCAGCAGTCCTCAGGGTACCCAGCCTCCTGAGTTGGAAGAAAGTAACTTCTTCCTTCTTTTCCAAGGAGTTTTCCTCTGGCAACATGTAATGTTTCACTGGACACTATCTAAGATTGATGAGAAGAAAGACCGAATGTTTATTACAGGTACTGTAAAATAGTTTAATATATCCCGATAGTGCTGATACCTCACACAGGTATTTTAGGAATCTGTTGAGAATCATCACTCTCTGTCATTTCCCCACATCCCTGAGGGCCCCAGGTCAGATTTGACACCTGAGGTGCAGAGGAACTTGAGATGGAGCATGCAGGAAGTGGAGGGGTTGGTGATTAAGTTGTTTTTATGTGCATTTGAGCATGTACTGCAGTCAGCTTTTATTTCTCGCAGGCAGTTGCCATCCATTTATATTTATAATGTGCTATGGTACTGCTGGTTGCTGCAGAAAATAGTCTTCAAGAATTGCTTCCATGGATGATTCTGTCATGGGAGTTGGTACCTAACTTTGGGATAGTCAGGGTAAGGTATATCTGAGGGAAAAGGGGAAAAAATTTGATAACACCATTGTGAATGAGACTGTTACCTGGGCTTTGAGATGAAAACTAAACTTGGTCATACTTACACAAGACTTTGCTGGAGTTGTGCCCTTCTGATTTTCCTGGGATAGAAACCTCATTAAACTGTATGAAATAATAAAATATTTGAAAGCAATCTGTCTGTTCCTTCTTGTGCCACCCATATCAAAGCACAGACATATTTTCTGCCTTTTCCCTCCCCCCCCCCCCCATTTATTTACTTTCTCTTCCTCAGTCTCTGACTGGCATTTCTCCTTTCTCCTCTGAAGACTCATTCAGGGTGTGTGTTAACCTGGACCTGCAGGCTCTCAATTTAAAGCTGCATTTCTGGCACAGTAACATAAAATACCTCTACTGGTTCACTCGAGAGAAAAAAGCATGTCCATCCTCTATCTTGCTGTTTGGCCTACTCTGATTTTGCTCATGTTTTCCAAGTGCTTCTTTCCAATGAACTCATGAACTGCCCCACATCAGACATTCATCTCCTCCTGTACCATAATGATACTCTTCTTACCACGTCCTAAATGCGTTTCAGGAAATTTGGCACCCAAACTGAAATGGTGTTGACGTCTGGCAAGATCTGACAGTTGAGTCAGGGTCTTGGCACACTTCTGGCACTCTGCTATCAGCAGACTGTGTAAAATCATGGCGAAGGACGGAACAAAGTAATAATGAAAACACCCACATAGTTTGGTTACACATAGTACTCTGATGGATTATTTTCCTGCACTTGACTAAGCCATAATGAAAACACAGTCACAGTTCTTCTGTTCAGCTGAAGTTCAGAATCTCACCTTTAGACAAAAATCCTAGAAATAAAGTACTTGGAAATAATTGGCCTCAGACCTGCAGAACAGTATCTTTATGGATTTGTTAAACAGGAATTTTAGGGTTCTTTGGTGGTTTGTCTTTGCAGACAGACTAGCTTGACTTGTTCATAAAAGCATATTTGGCCTCTGATCACAAACTGAATTGATAAAATTTCTTGCATTAATAGCAAACAAATCAAACCCTCCTATTAGAAAGCCAGTGCAATTCAGGGGAAAACAAAACATCAGAAAAATAAGAAACCAAAACAAATGCACCTTTAAGTCACAAGCCCTTGCTTTTGGCATGCTGTAGTCTTTTCAAAGTTTTCAAATGGCTGCATGTAAAGAAAGGTTTGAGCTTTCCAGTTATGTATGCTTCCTTTACTCATCTGAACTGCTGACTTTGTCTGTCCTTTCATTCACAGTAACTACTTTTTGATTACTTAAAAGCACAGAAGCTTGTCTGTCTGGTTTGTTGTGTTTAGTTGTAGCTAATTCTGTATGCTTTGTATTGTTTTACCAAGTAGGGTCTACCTACTAGGCAAAAATCACAAGAGTAGTAACAATCCCATTTTTGTTCTCAGTATTTCCTTCATGGAAATGTTCTTTGGGATGTTCTTTGCTTTTCTATTGTTAGGAACTTTTACTAAAAGCTAGCTGTTTAATGACTAAAGCTGGTGCCCTTATATGAAACTAGACTGTATAAACTGTGATACTTGGAGAATAATGCGTGTGCTGTGATGTCTGGAGAATCTCACATGCTGCAAGAGTTCTGGTGTTCTCTATGTGTGAGGCAGTGCACACGTGTGGCCAGAAAAACTGTGGTCAGTGCTTGTCTCCCTGACACCTTTATATGACTGCAGTTGTCTGGAGGAATTGATAATTTAAAACCATCCTATGTCCATTGAGCTGCATGAAGTATTAAACACCAATTGAAAAGCTTTCCTCTCAAAATACATATTTTTCTCACTGTCTCCCAAGTAAGGGAAAATGAATTTAGCAGTATGCACTTAAGTTACTTACAGGCTGCATATATGATAATTTAAATGTTATTAATGTATTTTATATAACCATAGGACTTACTTGTGTACTCACTTTCATTGGCTAGTAATTGATTAACAGAAAAAAGAAGACTGAATGTTTCTGTTGGCTTATATAATGATGTTACTACAGTTCTACAGTGAACTTTTCGCTTGGAGTGATGGTCTTTATTTCTAGTCTTTAGCTATATCAAATGCATTAGCTGAAAAGTTACTTTACATTTTCTGCTTAGGTCAGATTCAGGCCCCTTCAGTTGCTGGTCCCTGCTGAGCCTGCTGTGTCAGACTTGTAGTTACCAACACAGAAAAAGGACATAATTTTTTTTTTCCTGCTTCTGGATCCTGATGGGTCTTCTCCGCCAAAATCTGTAGATGACTGAATAAATGGTCCTAACATCACTGAGAGATGGTGGGTTCCTAGAGCCTTTGAGGCATAGGAGCCAGCCCTACCTGTAACCTTTATGACAATGACACTTTTCCAGGACTGTTAAACTTATGCAAGTAAAATAAATTATAAATTCGTTTTTAAAATGTCTGCAGTTTTAGCAAATAATAAATACGTCCCATCTCCCACCCTCTCAGAGTAGTCTCCTCCTGATGAGCCATTTTATGCCTTGGAATGTCAGTGCTACTGGCCTGCATTCCTGACCTCTCTCCCAATCAGTAATTTCCCCCGGAGAGATGTTAGTGACTGAGGTAATGTGATGGGATAGAAAATATGAACCCATTGGACTTGGACCATTTCTTTAAGCAAAGGTGTTCTAAAGACAGGTGGGGGAGGGTTAGAAATGCCAAAAGCCTCCATTTAAGTGGCAGTAGATGAGAAGGTGTTTGAGCTGCAGGGGTGAGGCAGAGATGCCACCGTCAGCTGTCTCTATATGATTTTCCAAGGATCCTCAACCAACAGCCTGGTGAGGTGTCATGAGCACACGATATTGTCCTGCAATTGAACCTGCAGGTTCAGACCAACAACAGTAACAGCAACGAAAATTCATTTCTAGCAGTCAAAAATTTATTTTTTCTAGCCTGAGACATTTTCTTAGTTGATCTAGTGATCATCTGCAGAAGGAAAATTGTTGCCTCCTCCTCCTTCTGGTGGCATGGCTATAGAAAAGAGATTTATGTCAGTGTTTAATCTGGAGTGCTTTGAAATGTGGTTTATTCATTGACCTGGAGATGGGTGACTCTTCATTTTCTAGAGAGTGGAAAAGAGACTGGTCGAAACATCAGACCCAGCCAGCTCAACATCTTCAAAGGTTACACCAGTGAAATCCCCACATCAGACAGTATTACTGTGTACCAGAAATTTCTGGTACTACTGAACATTGATAGCTTCATGCTCTCAATTCCAGATCATATTCGCCTATTAATTATAGATGGAGGTTTATAGTGGATTGTAACCCCCAAAACTTCCTTAGGTTGGCTAAAAACTATTGATGATTCTAATTATTGACAGGTATCAGAACAGTGTTACTAGAATCTGAGGAACATCTCTCTCTGCTGAAAAGACAAAGGGGCCTTTTCAGGGAGTAAATCTGCAGACTGGGAATATAACAGACACACAAATGCTGAAGTTAAAGTCTTCCTCTTGAGCTTCTATAACATTTCCATTGACAATATTCTGATCAGTCAGAGTCATCCTCAGTAACACACAGTGCAGTCAGTGAGCACACAGATTTGGACAATAAACATTAAAAATGCCTGTCAGGTACCAGTAGAGGCCAGTATACACCAGTTGAAATCCATCAATAGCTCTGGTAGATCATGGGCTAGAAGGGAGTGGAAGCAGACTGACCTTCTGGTGTGTTCTACACTCACAAAGCAGCAGCTGTTCTGCCTTCAAACAGAACGTTTCATGTGTTTTCAGGCGTTATGTTAGCAGCTGAAAGAAGCTTTGGTGTAAACATATGCAGAGGAAAAGAAAGAACCCAGACCAAATTTGGGAGGAAAAAACACGGGGAGAGGGTGACTGAATTAATGTAATTTGTTTTGTGTGTGCAGAAGTGAAAAAAGAGTCTTGAGTGTAACCTCAGCCTTTGGAGAGTCAAGCTGGAAGGCAGAGTAGCAGTACCAGCTCTGGAGAGTCAAGGCAGCAAGAAAAAGAGAAAGAAAAAGGAGCAGCAGCATGCTGTACAGGAAGCAACACATTGGAAATGGAAGAGAACTGGAAAAGAGCCAAAACCACAAACATGGGGAAAAAACAAAATAAGAGCAAAGAAAAAGATGATCAACAGGTGAAACCTTGTCACTTTACAGAATGACAGATGATAAAAAAATGACTTTGTTTCTTATTCATCAGTCCTTCCATCCCTGGAGATGTGTGCTAGTCTTGGACATGCAGATCCATAGGACACACAAACCCAACAAGACATAGATGTGTTCCAACTGGACGTGATACCAAGGGACACAGAGCCAGTGCATGGGGACACCCAGGAAACACAGAACCCTCTGGTACCAGTCCAGCATTTACTGATGAAGGCAGGGACGCAGTGGTGTAACAGTGCTGGTTGACTGGGGTGTCTCAGGAATGCTGGCGCAGCAGGCACAGGGTGCTGGGATGAGCTTGCCCAGGGTATGGTCCCCAGAGGGGTGTGTATATGGGGGGGGATGGCAGTAGGTTGGGATGTAGCATGGGATTCTAGGCATAGGCTGTTGGGGTCCCTGGGCTTGAGGTCACCCTGCTGCTGGGGCCCCTGGGTTGGAATCAACATCCTTGGAGAAGCTCCTATGTCACCTTTTGTCTCCCGTGGTTGCCTTCAGTCTCTCCCAGTCACTCCAGAACCATTCCATAGTGGCTTTTTAACACCATGCACTGTGTGGACAGGGAGGACAGGAATTGTTCCTGTCCAGAGACAGCTGGAGCACCTTGATCTAATTTCCAGCTTCTAGGTGCTGGTTTCAGAGTCTTTGCTGCGTCCTCTTGTGCTGCCTGAACACGACAGGATGGGACTGGAGCCATGAGGAGGCTGCAGGAACACCCCCCAGACTCAGACTACCCTTGTTACGGCAGACTTGCCCCCTGCAGCAGGTCCTGAATCCCAAGAGACACAGAGTGCTGGTGCAGGAAAGCTGGGCTGAGTGCAGATCTTTATGGAAGATTGTGGAATTGAGAAATCCAGAAGTTGAAAATTTGCAAGGGAGCTCCAGGAAGACATGAAGATGGGGCTCAGCAGGAAGTCCTGTGTGGCACCACTGCAGGAACAGGGTGTGCAGTAAGAAGCACTGAGGAGTGTGGGACAATAAAATTGCTTCTGATTTCTGCAGAGAGCTTGAGCATGCAAGTACGAATGGATCCAAAAACAAGGCATTGAAACCATTGCAGTGGTGGTGCTTCTCCATGAGTGTCCTCCTCCATCTTGAAATGGCTCTGCCAGAATGGGATCTTCTTCCACAGAAGAGTTCCATGGCCTGGCAGGAAAAGTGGGATGCTGAAGGTGGCCTCCAAAACCTGGGGAACACTTGTTTCATCAATTATGTCCTCCAGCACTTGACCTACAGCATGTTCCTGGCCAACCACCTGCTGTCATACAAGCACAGGTAGTCCTGTGAGTCCTTCCTGCTCCACCTTTTACATCTCTTGGGCAGCTCTGAAGGATGGAAAACCAGCAGTGATTTTGGGAACAGCTCCTAATTTCCCCCTTTAAAGCCTTCAGAGGAGGCTCAGTGTAGCGCAGAGAATGGGTTGGCTTGCTGTCACGTGCCACATTCCGACTCCCAGGGAAGATAATTTCTGTGGCTCCTGAAGTGCATCTGAAAAGTCCTGCCTGGAGTTTTATGCACCTGTCTCCTAAACATAGAATCATTTGGTGTTTGTTTTTTTTTTTCTTCCTTGAAAGTTTTTGTTAACTACACATATTTCACCAACACAGTTCTTTATAGCACAGCCAGGTCCTCAAGAAAGTTGTCCAATGGCTTCAGGGTCTAGTCTCATGTGTGACTTTTGAAAATCCCTTTTCTTGCCTGAAACCAAAATGGTTGCAACTTTAGTTTGCCCTAAGTTTCCTTTTAAAAAAACCCACAGCCCCCCAAAGCCCTCAGCCCAATACAAATACTTCTCTTCTATACGTTTAAGTATTTTAAAGGTCAGTTATTAATACGCTCTTTGTGTTTTCAAGCATGAAAGTTAATTCTCAGCTTGTTACATTAGACACTTGCTGGGGGTTGCAGTGAAATAAAAGGCACGTACATCTTCCATCAAAAATGAGTTTTTGTAAGTGATCTAATGATCCTGATGAAAAATTTGTAGTAAAAACCTTATTTGAAAACTTAGATTTTTCATTAAATTCTCTGCAATTTAGCAAAATTTCATGGTGACAGTCTCAGTTCAGTAAATTTGCTTTTCTGCCAGTTCATTTGAGGAAAACAGTCCTAGCACTCCATTCCAAATTGCTACAGTTACTATCAAAAAGAGTAAGTACAACCCAAACTACTGTCACTCATTCAGAAAATGTCAAATGTCACTTATCCTTATCTCTGATCTTAGCAAGATACTTCTTTGAAGTATTTCCTGATTAATTATGCCACGTGGTAATCTGTTTACCCACTGCTTTTCTGATCCCATATTATTTCTCCCCCACTTTCCCCTGCCCCTAGCCCTGGCCCTTCCCTCGGGTTCTCCCTATTGGTTCCTGTACCCCAACTCCGCCCATGTACTGCCCCTGAGCCCCTGAGAAAAAGCCCCTGTGCCCGGATCACCAGGTCTCTCTGCCTCTGGGGATTGCTGGGACAAGGTGTAACTTTTATTAAAAGTCCTCTGAAACACTCATGGAGAGACCCTTCTTGCCTCCTGTGCTGTCACTGTGCTGTAGAGCTGATAGCTAGCTGGAGCAAAACTGCAGAGCTGTCTGAAAAGGACTGTGGGAGGACAGAATGGCTGCCCTGCCCTAAGCTGCTCCACTGAGCTCTTAGGAAAAGCTGCAGCTTGCTAAACTAAAACTAGCACTACAACAATGGCAGATTTTTAGAATTCTTCCACAGTAGGGAATCGTGTATTAGATGTGTTTCATGGCACCTCATCTTCTGTTCCTGGAAGCAGATAAAAACTGAAGACAAATGTTTGTGCTAAATGTGCTGTTTAGTGTACTTTTACTGGCCTTCAATCCAAGAAGCCTTTTATCCTTTTTACAAAAAGTGCTAAGAAGTATCAGTGATAGAGAAAAACCACAAAACCAGGGTTCCAGTTTTGCATGCTATGACCCACTCACACCACCCCCATCCCAAAACTTTTTGGTTGCTACATACCCTTTATTTCTTTAGCTGTTGCCAATGGACTAGAAGGTTCCCAAGCCTTGCACCTGTGCAGTGTACTTTACATCTTAGTCCAAACCTCTGTTAGGAAGTATAAGTAAGAACATCACATCCCAATATAGTTTTTGCTCCAGCACTAGCCTTGATCAAAGCTTTTGTTACCAAAAAGGAATTCTTGTGTGCACACCATTTTTTTCTCTTTCAAGATGCTACAGCCGTACTTTATAATTAATTCATGTACTCATTCTTTCTTAAACATTTTGGTGTCTGGCAGCATCCCATTTCCATCACTGGTCACAGTGAAACCAAAAATTAACAGAGAATTAACTGCATGTTGAAATCATCTTACGTATTTCCAGTACCAGTGTGGATACAAATATTGTATCCACAGTGCTAGCAAGAATTTTTCCTGCTTCTTTCCAGTCCCGTGAGATATTTTTCTCTTTCATGGAAGATATTAGCAGAGTTCTATAAGCTATGAACACCTGCAACCTTGCAAAGCCTTGTTTATAGTACAGTAGGAAAATATTTTGACAATGGATGTTTTAGGATTTTTAGCCAATCACCCCAAGGGTGGCTGATCCTTTGACCAATTAGACTGCGAAGAAAAAAGTCTATAAAAGAGTTTGTAAAATAATTAAAGGAATCAATCTTGCTGCACAATTCCTGCCTGTTGGATCTCTCTTCTCCTCCCTACGACTGAGGGATACCGTGATATACCAGGTCTGGCCTCCACAAAAATGCAGTCTCCAGACAGCCCTCTTGTGTCCAGGCTGGACACTGCTGATGGAGACCTGCACTGCTCTGCGATGCTGCCTTGTTACAGGGGTTTGTTATAAAGGTGGACTTTGCCACATAAGCACTCAGGCTGAGTTGAAGTTCTGACCTCTTCGTCTGACAAGTTGAAGCGGAGTTCTCGTGCAAAGCATCCAGGTCTTTGTAAAGCAGGATCTAAGGAACCCAGTCTGCTGATGGCTCTGATTACCACAACCTCTCTGCAGGCTAAGTTATCTATTAGTGCCAGCAGTGTTCCTACAACAGAGCCAACAGAAAAATACGATTTTCATTCACTGGTTCAGTAAATTTTCTTCAGTTCCACATAACCTTCTCCACTGATCCTTCAAAAAGGACAATCTTTTAATGATGAGATGCTGGTTTGCAAAAGACTCATTTTAAGACATTAAATACAGATAAGATAACACAGACCTTAGGCTGACTTCAAGCTCAGTGAATGGTTTTCAATTCTCTTTTTAAAATAATCTGAAATTCACTTGCACTGAATTACTAGTTTTCAGGTTAAATGAAGGTGTCACATCAAGTTAAATAGGTTGTGGTCTTCTTTTCATGAAGATCAAGCACCTTCTACATAGATACAAGACATGTCCTACCTATGAACCTGGTCTTGTTTGCTGGCATGTACAGGAGCAAGAGCATCGATCTCATCAAGGAAAATAATTGAAGGTCACATCTGGTAAGCCTACAAAGAAAACACAGGAACATTGACATCAGGAAAGCAGCACTGTTTGAAAGAGAAAATACATGAAAAACATTATGGTTGCAAGAGCACTGGAACTGGTTAGTTTGGGGTTTTTTTGAGGGGGGTGGTGGTGCTTTGCAAGATTTTCTTGTTTGCTTTACTAATATTTACCAATACATCCCAAGATTTCAAGCCCCCAAAAACCCCACTAGAAAAGGAAACACTGACAATCCCATTTCAGTAGAAGGATCTGACAAAACATGAAAAAGAATTTCTTCTTGACAACAGAAAGCTAGTTACAGACAGAACACATGGCACATTTCAACCTTACCCACTCAAATAATAAATGAAACTGTCATTCATATTCTCCTACCCATTCACTCAGGCAGTTGACACCATTTCTCATAAAAAAGATTACTCTCCCATCATCCTGGCTACATTCATTAGCAAGTGCAAAAGCTACCAGTGTCTTTCCAGTCCCTGGTGTACTACAGAATAGGAAATCTCTGCAATTAAAAAAAAAAAATCACATAAGAAAAAAACATAATGGAAAAGTGCCTATTACAACCCCCATCCCTAAAACACACAGCTCTGCTCTTCTCAGCAAAACACTTCATAGATAAGACAGCAGTAACAGCTAAAGTGTGAGAAAAGTCAAAAGTGTTCCTACACAATTCAACAAGGCAGCAAATGAAATGAATGAAGAGGATAATGTGTATGTAAAAAACATTGAGAAAAGATAGTAGCATCCCAGAAGGACACTTCCAAAAACTCTGACAAACCAACAGGTGTGGTTACAACGCAGTGGAGCCAAACAAACTTCCAGTGCAGAATCTGAGACCAGGATAACATTGAAATCACCAGTTCAGCATATTCATTCTTCTTTTCACAAAAGGCAAGATTTGAGAGTAAAGCATTTAGTTCCCCCTTAAAAAGCTTTAAATTACTGGGTTGGGTCTCCCTTTGTGGGTGATAAAGAAGTAATCTAAAGCTGGGAAGGTATTCTGCACTTCTGCATTTCCGTCAGCTAGAAAAGCCAATATGCTGCTGCCTCAAAATGAATTTCAGTTAATAAAGAAGCAAAAGACATAAAGATTTTTATTTCATTGCTTGTAATGCTCTTTAAAGTTACTGAAAGCAAAGCATTTAAAGTCCTATTTCAATATACCATAACTGAATTTTGCCGACCAAGAATATATAAAGTTATTAATTAAATCTCTAATAATTTAATTTTGTAACACACAACTCAGCCGTGTGAGAAGTGGACAGATTCTTATTTTAGCCCAAGCACAATGAATGCTGCAAGATTCTAGCTGCAAGTCCTATCAGTTGTAAAACTGATACTTGGGCATTTGAAAAAGAGTTTGTGGGAGAGACAAGTGGACTTCCATGCAACAAACTACAGTTGACTACCAGTAGGTCATTCATTGTACATGGAACTCTGAAGGAAAAAATCTTCAACTCCAGCTTTTACAGGCAAGACACCTTTAAAGGATCTCGCCTCACAGTAAATCTGTGAACCTACATATATGCTGGTTTCTATCAATTTTTTAAATATTACTTTTTAATTTTCTTAAAACTGCTTTTTACTACTAAAAAACCCCCATCTACAGTGCTGAAAATTTTGGAGCATTTTTATATGTTAAAGAAAGCTGCAACCTCAATAAGGTTCCATCAGAAATTCGATGTCAGCACAAAGGAAAGGTTCATAGCAATTTTCAAATTGCTTGAGAGAAACCTGTAAGCCAAGGGAGTTGTAGACTGCCCATTACTGGAAGCTTTCGTAAATAGTGCAAATGTCTCACTGACATGATGAAGTAAAAATACTTACTGAAACATCTATTTGCATTGGCTTGACACCAGACAGATTTGCTTCAATTTCCATGTGATCCTTGTGAAGATTTGAAGTGAAAATGCAAGCTCTGAAACAGCTGTGTGTAAACAGTGTCCATTCAAAAATAATAAGGCAATTCAGGAAGCACAGTGTAAGACGTGTTGCAGCATATCACTGCTATTTCATATTTTCTGAAGAAGATAGTTCCTCCACCCTTAAAGCATAGCTCTGGCATAATCGTGACAGTAAGATTATAATTAGAGAGCAAAAATAAACATTACTTTAGACTACACTGTGCTTTGGAAGAAGTTTTTTTCAGCTAAATTAAAATTACAATTAAATAATCACTCTATGTGAAATAGTAAAATAAATTAGCGTCTACTTCTTCCAGTAGAACACCCCATGATCTCCCATCCTTTGCCTTCTATGCGTCTTCTCTGTAAAGCCAGTTTTTTGCAAGATTGCTTCTGCAGTACTAAGATACAAACTTGGCATGTAAGAGCAAAGATAGATAAATACAAAAACCCCCCATTGAAACAGGCACATATGATCAGTGTGACATTTTGATATAGTGAACACAAAGCAAGAATCATTGGTATTTAGCCAAGTTTTTCAACACTACTTAAAAAATAGGTCAAATGTTTACTTTTTTATCGAGAGACTTAGGAACAAGTGTTTGAGGATTTGCAAACATAGACCATTTTCAGGTTTATTTTTTCCTCTTGCTGAACACAGTAAAAAAAATGCCATTTAGTAGGAAAAAAAAGAATTGTGAAGATATAGGAAGATAACAGAAAAAAATTATGGCAGGCTTTCATAGCACTAAAGTTGCTTTGCATGATAACATTAAGTAATTTTTAGTTCCCAGCCTTCCTCAGACAACAAGTTACTTATTCTTCTCTTAACTGGAGTTAAGGTCTTGTGCTAATTTTCCATGACTATATATGGTACAAAAAGCATCTCACTGTTAGTTACACTTTGCAAACCTTTCAGAAAACAATGCCAATTTGGGCTTTATGAAGAGAATTAAAACACAGACACACAGCCAGAAACACTAGGACTGCTTCACTTTGCCTGTATCCAACTTCTGCTGCATCTTAACCAGGAGTTATAAAATTATTTGTAAGCATGAAAGAAAATTTAATTAACCATGAAGCTACTTCTGATGCCAAGAAAATTGATTTAGATGACAAGTGAAAATCTACAGAAGGTCACAACACAAAGTGACCATTTTGGTTCACAAGAACCAGCCCAGCCCATGCATAAAAGATGCTCTAGTGTGAAGATCTCTCTGCAACTGGCAATCCCAAAATGAAGACATTGGTGGCCAATTTAAATATTGGCTGTGCCCAAATTCTTTACACATGAAGCACCTGCCAAATACACCCTCCTGCACATACTCTCAGATTTGTGGCTTAAACAGCCACAAGCACCTGTTCCCAAAAACTCATGTTAAACAGCTTGGCCCACACCTTATATAAATCAGTACATTAAGAATAATTACATGACAGCTCAGGCTGACTGAATGGATATGAGGGAGAAATGGAAGACCAGGCTGTCATGCTGTAGGGTGCTCAGACCTCCATGTCCTGCTCCCTTTTTTGTGTCCCTTTCCCACAGCCAGAGAAACCCAGCTCAGTGATGTGGTTCTTGCCTATCTGTGTCCTTGTCTGAGCTGGGATAGAAAATTCAGCTGAAAGTCAGAAAGTTCAGCGGGTTCATGATTACTACTGGAAAGCCCCACTACCTATTTTTAATTCCCAGAAAAGCCAACCACATTATTGCTCAATAATGTGAAATTTGAAAAATGAAACTGCCATATTACATGTAAGTGAAATTTTCTTTAAAAAAAAAAAGGCCCACTGGGCCATTTTCCAGCGCAGACTTTGGCATCAGAGCAGTACCATAGAAATTAATGGCGCTGTACCCTCTTACCCTCCTTGCTCCACAGCTCTTCAGAACCTCCCCAGCAACCCTTCCCTTCTGGCAGTATGGATCAACGGATGGAAATCCTAGAGGATCAGGTTAGCTGCCGAGCAGCCGGCTGGATTTGGAAAATACTGCACTGGATGACTTGATATGCAGACACAAAAAATTTTAACACAGAAGATAGAAGTGCCTCCTTGTGTTGACAGTGTTTGTGGTGGGAACCCTTCTAGCAGACCTGCCACAGTTTCTACCGGCAGACCAGCAACTCTTCAGACTGAAACACGTTACTAATTTCTTCCGTGTGCTGTGTAGAGAGAGGTAGTTAAAAACGAGCCCATCCTGAATTACCTCTGGGCGAGTGTACTTAGAGCCACGGGCGCGCGCACAAACCCGCGATCGTCCACAGAAAATGGAAACGTTCTGTTTCTTAAAAAACCCCATGAGGCAGGTCTCGTGCCTGAAGTATCCCTCTTCCACGAGGTGCCACTCGTGGGTCGGGATCAGCCTGTGCTCCCTCCCCACCCAGGGCGGCTCTCTGGGCAGCGCGGGGCTGAGGCGCTATTCCTTCCCGCCCAAGATGGCGGCAGCCCCGCCTCACCGGGCGGTGTCCCGGAGCCCGTCCCCCGGCGCGGGGTGTGTGACCGCGGCCGTGGGGGGAGCGGGGCAGGCGGCGGCCGGAGCGGGGTGTACCGGGTGAGCAGCGCCGTTTGGCTGCGTTCTTGGCGGCCGGGGTTCGGCCCGGGTTCGGGCCGGCTTGGGAGCGGGAGGGAAACTTTCCTCGTGGAGTCCTTCTCCGCCGGGGCTCCGGCCGCTTTCCCGCGGCCATGTTGGGAGCCGGGGGCTGCCTGGGGGGGGGGGGAAGGAGCTCCCCGGCGGGAGGCGGTGCTGGGCTCCGCTGTCCCGCCGCGGGGCTGGGGCAGCGCCGCGTCCCGCCGGCAGGGAGGGAGGCGGCGGGGCGGGAAGGACTTGGGGAAGGAAGCGGCGGCGGCGGGCGCTGGGTTGTCCCAGGGCACTGAGGGAGTTGCGGGGCCTCGGAAACGAGTTCGTCTTCGGGAAGGGGGAGAAACACCGGCGGCGGCCCCGCAGCGTTACGTAAGTGCCCGAAACTCCTCGACTCGTGACTCCGCCGAGGCGCCGTGAGGCGGCGGGACGGGACGGACGGGCGGGTGGGCGGAGGGCGCTTCCTGCCCCGGCGGGCTGGCGGGGCCGCGCTCCCCCGACCCTCCGCTCGCCCGGTGAAACTCCGTGTCGTTCTCGGAGCGAGTCGTCTGAAAAGTGTTGACGCTGTGGTGAAAAACCAGCGAAACCGCGAGTCGTGCGGTTGCGAGCATAAGGTGCTATTTTTTTTTTCTATGAAATTCGCGTTTTTTGAGGGGAATGTAATTGGTCTGCCAGAGATATGTATGGCTCATAAGCTGTTTTCTGAAAGTAGCTCGGGAAAAGACAGCCGCGTGTTTTTCCTCTCGCCTCATTAGCAATACTTACGTTCGTAGGCACCGATGTTTATAAATGGCAAAACTGCTCTCATCACGGCAAGAAAGCGATGGGTGAGTCTGCTGAGCAGCACGTCCTGGCATCGGCTTTGTCCCTGCTAAGGGAAATAGCTGTAACTCGAGTTTTGACATGAAGCGTCAGTACAATAGTTGTTGATAACCAAAAGGACAGGTTGTTATATCCTTAACCAGAGATCAAGGATTGTCTTTTGCCTGAATTGATGTGAATGGTTACAGAAGCATCATTAAGCTCTAATTCAGGCTGTCCTCAAGCTGTGGTAGGAGTTACTGGAAGGGTTGATGCTTGTTTTAGAAACATTATATCTGAAGCTTCGATGTGCCTAACAGCTTAAGGTCAGATGAGGTTAATACAGTAGGCAAAGTGACTAAAACCAGACCCACAACACAGGAATCTGTTTCAGAACTGAGACTGCAAATTCCTCTTTCTCTCCTGAAATAAGGAGAACTTAAATATTCAGATCTTAAGTTTTGATACTTGTGTACTGAATCATTTTAGAGATGCCTGTCTGAAAGAAGGGAAGTATTTAAAGACAGCAGTGTAATCGGTGCTGAGATCCTGCAGATTAATTGCTTTGTGTACAGTCATCAGCATGCAGAATGGAATCAGTTCTTCAGCTCAGAAGGCAGTGCTCTTGCTTTTAGTCTCTAATTTAAATACTGTTGACTAGTCCCAGTAGGTAATAGGAATCCCAGTATTGTTAAATGCCTTTTATATCAGCTCAGTTTCTTAAATAATACTTTCCCAAGAGTTTCAGTGCCACCAGTTTTGTTGAAAAAACAGTGAAAGTGAAGTGTTGTGAGCCTGAGTCCCAAGTTCTTGCTTCTGAATGCAAATCGGCTGTGTGCCTTTTGGAGTGTCTGAGTTTTGCTCTACATAGAAGCCCACATAGAGGAAGTCCCTTAAATGCTGAATGAAAACTGATGCGTAGAAATTTTAAGCTGGAGAAGCTGGTTCGGTTTCCTCGGTTGTCCTCTGTAGAAAGAGAGTAGCATCTTTCCACCTAGAAGCAAATTTTCATTAGATGCCATGATGAAACCATTCTTCAGCTAGAGCTCTGTTCTGTTTCCCTTAAATCAAGGGCTGAGCTTTAACTGTAGTAATTAGACATGTGCCCGGGGTGGCAGAGGGATCTATCCATAGTATCAGTAAGCCCTTTAGTCTACAAAAACTGCCATTGGCAAAATGTTTGCGATATTCAAAAGGTATGGTGGCTTTTAAGTTTCACTGTCGGAGTTAGTGGATGTGGGTGGGATAGTTTCAGAGCAGTAAAGAGATGGAACTGCAATTTCAGTTGAGGCATGATATGACAGAGCATTGCCAAAAGCCCCGTGAGAGCAATTATGGCAGAGTACAAACACTGGTTTCATACACTTACAGCATTTTTAGTGCCTTGTCTTCACCAAAGAGGGCTAGAGGTGTTTAAGTAAAAGCTTAGGGTCAAGGCATGGCACATAGATAAGGCAGAGTTGAAGTTTTTAGTAGCTGCAGATATGATTTTCTGAAAATGTCTGTTAGATAAAATGTTGTAAGTGGTGTCCAAGCAAACAAATGGCATGCCAGTTTTTATTCTTAAAGTGCACTTATTAATGGGTGATGTCAAATAAGTAAATCCCAATATTAACAACTGATATGATTCTTAGAGGATGGTAGGTAAGGATTTTAAATTCTTGGTTTTGTATTAGGAAATGAAACCTTATTCTGTACAGCCTCAAATTGTAAAGGTACGTTTATGACTTATTTTAAGCTCTGTTAATATTCAAGCTTACTTTTCCATTTCATTTTTGTATTTTTTTTAAGTTATAGGTCATGCTTGTATATGTATATTTTACTACTTTCATGAATTAATTCAGTAGTTGGATGAAAGTGTGGTAATGTGGAGATTGTTCCAGAAGAGAATACATACAGGCAAATACAGACTTCTGAAACAGAAACACGTATTTAAAACTTTCTCCCTAATGCAGCAAGTGTCAAGTTTGCTGTTGTAGGATAAGTTTTGTCTTCATGATTCATTGGAGAACTTGTTTTTATAGTTGAGGGGGGTGAAAAACTATTCTATAGATAGGTGTGGTAGAATATGTTTACTAAAGATTATTTTATTGTTGTCATGAACTGTAAGATGTGATGACAGCTGTGTTAGTAAGTTGAGTCCTGCAAATTCAGGGCCACACGAGTAGTACTGTTGAAATAAATGAGTCTGTGCACATTAGAAGTGGCTTGAGAGTTGTAGGACAAAGATTCTCCTTTTATGAAAATAAATATTGTTGTGCAGAAGTGTTATTGAATAGAAGAGTACTGCATGTTTTTCAGCCTGTCATTTTAATGCTACACAGTCAAAAATGCACTCATGTTGACTTCAGTGGCATAAATAGGTAAGAGTACTGCTTCTTTGGACATAATAATGTTTGATTTTTTTTTTGGTTGGTTGGGTTTTTTAAGCTTATTAGTGATTGTAAATAATTTAAGGATTTAAAAAATGAAGTGGGAGTGACTTTCTATTTTTTCTCTTTGCATCGTTATATTTTATAGTAAAACAGTGTTAAGCATATTATGTATGTAATATAGCAGGATTTTGGCATTTTGTCAGACTGTAAAAGAAGAAAAAATACCAGCTGAAAGTTATGGATTTCAAATACAGGAGTGTTGTTGCTCCATCACCCTGCCCTCTGACCCCCAGTGTAATGGGGGTTGTAAGAATGTGGCTGAATGTAGTAAGACGACATGCAAGCTTAGTTACTGTGTTGAGAGGCAATCTCTTGAGAAATTTTACTGATTCAAACAGACACAGGAGGGCTGCTAAATAGTGATATATATGATCTTTGTATCAGCAGCTTTAGCTTTCTTTAAAGGCTTCTTGTGCCTCCAGCATATCATCCAGAGGGAGGTAACCGTTTTGCTTTTAAGTACTTGGTATGCCTTCTGAAAGAGGAAAAGTTACAGCATGTTTTTTGACATTTGCATTTCTAAAGTGTACACATAATTTGCCAACCAAATTAACAGTGTACCATACACGCAGCCGTTTGGGTTGACAGTATCTTCTTTGTGCAGGTTAACTTCAGTGCAAACCTTTGTGCAGTTTTCCAATTGTCCTCTAGATAGTCTGTACTCCAATTGCTTTCCATATAACTAAAATGAATCAAACACATTTGACAAGCAGTGAAAGGAAAAAGTGTCAGTGAATGCATTTCCCAGGAAGGCCACCACCTACAGTAAGCTGCTGTGATTAAGGGGTTCTTTCAGGAAATGACTCCTTGGTTTTACCTTTCTCCTTCTGTTTTAAATTTCTCCTGACATAGCTGTCAATACTTGGTAATGTAAAACTTCTGAGAGTGATTTTCAGTGTACTTCTATTCTGAAAGCTGTGTGTGACAGTGATTATTTCCCCCTCCATCCCTCTCTCTGATCTAGGTTAACAGCATCGAGGCAAGTGAACTGCCCTTTTAACACACAGGTTATGTTTAAAAAGCTGGTTACATTGAAGATTGACAAATTTTATTTATGGTATCATTGTTAAAGCTTTCCTTTTGGCTTTTATTAATAGCTGTCAGATGTCAGTTTTCTAGACCTTCACCATTCACCAATGTGTCGCCAGGTAGCAGCATTTGACATAAAGGTCTTGTGTCCCTTGCTCAGAAAGAGAATTCAACCCTTGGCTTATTGGCTTATGTGTTTTTAAATAGTGCTGGTTAAATACATTTTAAACATTGCTGGGGATCAGCAGTGACAGGTCCATGATTGCAGCACTTCAGTGTTGTCAAGCTTCCTGAAAATCATGTGTGGTTTGATTCCAAGCCCTAAGCTGTGTTTCAGGTTCCTGCGCCCCTAGGTTCTCTTGATGCCAGCCCTGCACGTGGTTACTGGGGTGTGAGCCATTTTAGGTACCAATTTGGGCAACTTCTTTCAGCAGTTTTAAATATTTGGAAAAGGATTCCCTGCAACCAGTCATACTTGTCCTTAGTCTGTTCTTGCTGGTGAACTAGTGGTAGAAGTTACTTGGAACTATTTTTTTTAATAAGGGGTGAAGAATTTGAATGAGTTTGTAGGTCTGTATATTCTGTTTTTCCTACTATAATATTGAAAGTGTGCTCCAGCAGTGTTTTGTGTGATCCTGTTAGGTAGTGATCAACTTCCTGGCCCCCTGAAAGTATTTCTGCAGTATAATGCATTATTAGGGTTGCCTCTTAAAGTAGAAAGTTCTTAGCTTAGGTAGGTCAGGAGCAGGAGAAAGTTGAGGTGATGGCACCTGGTCAGAGAGGAAAAGGTTGAGTGTTGTTACTTGGCTTGTGTCTTGTTTAGTTTTGTGGAAATGCTTAAAATTACCGAGCTGGTAAAAGAAACCTCTTTATTGTGCAGCTTCTTTTCCTATAACAAGATTCAAAGAACATATGTGCATGAAAAAAAATTGATATAATAAAAATGAAATAGCAATGATGTGGTTATATTGCTGTGCTTGTAAATTGTGAGACTCCATGGGAAAACTTTGCTCTGGTTTAAAACATGGCTTGCTAAAAGAGAAAGTCCTTTTGTGTTGTAGTACTTTATAGAAAATTAATGGCTCTTGTCAGGCTCTGACTACTTGGTAACTCTCTCTAGTTTGGTCTTGCTGTAAATTATTACCTGTCGTTTAGTCCTTTTTAGAGTGTTAGTGAAGTCAGTGACTTCTCTCATAATGGTAATAAAAGCGAACTGAAGAAAAAAAAAACAAACCAAGCTTTCTGTTTTAAGTTAACACTGTCTTGTTTAAGTACCTATGCATAATAAAAAGACATAAGCCAGTGAACAGGCTGGTGTGTCACAGGTTTGCCTTTGTGGAAAAAAAAAAAGGAAAAATAAATTCTGTTAACTTGAAGAAGCTCTTTGGAACATGTAGCTGTTCTGGTAGCTCTCAGGTGCTAAAACAAGCAGGTGTTCTGAGATCCAGGAGGTTCTGTTTTTAATATGTACTTGTGTCTTAGAGATGCATATAGAGATCTTTCTGTAAATGTTCTGTACTTGTCAGTTAAAGTTGTTGCAAGAAGCATGTTGAAAAATACAATTTATCTCAGTCACTGGAAACCAAATCCTTTTTTTTGCGTTGACTGAGAGACGGTCTGGGTAGCCATTAGCAAGTTGCCTCCATGTGAGCTGTAATAACCCATAACAACAACAAACCACACAGCCAATCTGGTTTTGGAAAATTGCTTGCAAGATGGATTTGGCAATACTTCTTGTAGAACAGCTGCATCTGAATCTGTTTTTTTCTATACTAATGATGCTGTGTCCCCTCCTCAAAAGAATTTAAATAGATCTTTTTCAAAATTTAAAATGTTGATGCAGTGGGTTCTCTGTGTTCTGCTGTGTTGACAAAGCTTAAGCAGGATCTAGCTTACTCTGAAATTGGTCAGATCCTTTTGACTGATTTTTTTTTTTTTTTTTGTCCCTCACCCAACGTCCATTTAATGTTAAGTGTGTATATCTGTCAAGTAATTTGCTAGCCCAGATGTCCAGAAGTGTGCCCCGGTGCTGCCGAAGTGGGCTATCTATCACCAGTTAAGCTGTCCCTTGAAAAGCAGTGTATTGGATAGGGGGAGCACACCCGGCGCCTGTCCCGGCAGTCTGGAAGGGAGGGGCAAGTAGCTGCTGCCAAACTGGAGAGTAAGTTTGCTGGGAGAGACTCTCCCAACAGCTAAACAGTTGGAGGAGGAAAACATTAAATTGTGAACAAAAATACGTTCCAGTGTTTGGTATTGCTGCCTGGTCAAGTGTTCTTTTAGGCACCGGCCCAGCAGATGGGGTTTGTATCTCCTGGAGCTTCTTGAGGTGGAGCAGGATCCCAGGCTGCTGTCCTCTGCCCTTGACTCTTCAGGCACATTTGGAAGGTGTTGATCTGTTGTTGTCTGTGTTTCTTCTGATGTCTGTTATCTACTCAGAACTGTGGAAAACTTGAGAAGGAACTTGAGCTTTTTTGGACTTCAGATCTGTGGAAATTGGTTTTGAAACTATATTCTGGTGTATGTCCCTAGTGCTTTGGTTAAGATGAAAGATGCAGTTTGCTAGTAACCAGAAGTTAAGCTAAACCACTGCTAGTGCTCCTAAATACATGCAAATGGCAAGTCAAAATACTAGGGTTTTTTCTCATGACAGCAAAGATTTGGTCTGCATACTGGGCTTTTTTAGTCAGTTGTTTGTTAATTAATTTTAAAGGGCACATGTGTGTTATGTAGTTTATTAATACATAATTTTTAGATATAAAAAATACCAGCCTTTTTACTTATCCCCATTTTAGTATGCTCAGAGCTGCAAGTATTTGCTATGCCTGTAGTTGTCTGGATCTTGCTTTCTGTGCTTTGAGAGATGACTGTGTCAAAGTTGAGCACTATGTGTGGTAGATCAGGCCTGCCTGTTCACCTCTACAGACCTCAAGCTTTCAGGGTTTTTGCCTGTGTGCTGTGGTTTGAGGTTTTCATATATGTTTTTTTGTTTGGTTGCTTTTTTAATAATTCCCTTAGTTCTAGCCATTCCACATGCTAATGCTGGCAACCTCCTCTTTCACATTGTGAACAGTGTTAAGAATTTCCTCATCTAAATGTGGCGTCACCTGAGCTCCTGAAGTGCTGCTCAAAGCCGTGTAAGCCTGTGTAGGTGCTTGGGAAATGCTCACCCTATCGGCAGATGGGTAAGGACACAGAGAAGTTAGTTTAGATAGTTGCTCTGTGTGCTCCAACCCCTGGCTACCAAGCGGGGGATGGACAATTATGTGTTTCTTCCCAGCAGCAGATCTGTCTCTTATCATGCCAGAAGACAAAAACAATACTGGCTACCATGGTTTATTGTAAATAGAAGCCTGACAGTGGTAATAAGCAACTGACTTCATTAAGAAGTTGGACCTCTTACAAGAATGTTCCTCCTGGATTTCTGCAGTGAGGTATCTTCTTCCCGAAGAGGCATTCAGGGATGACTTCCAGTGCAGCAAGGGACAGAAGGAAAATACAGCCCCTTCCAGCTGGTCTAGGAGTGCATTGAGGCCTCCTGGTCATGTACTTCCCTGTGGTACAAACCCTTTAGTACTGCTTGCATTTTCATCTTTCATGTTTTCTGTTGCTGCAAGCAGGAGAAGATAGTGGGAGCAGCTTTGGACTCAGCAATTCTGGATTTCTGCGTCTCTTTGATGGGTGCCACATGTTTCTTGCTTGGAGCAGGGGTGCTGCCATTCCTGCACGTGGCCTTATGGCCAAGGTGATTGCTCTCATCCTTCATGCAGGGCAGGTTTAAAACAGGCCAAACGTGTCTGGTGGGACAGCCCTCTTCTGCATGCCTTTATTTTCTTTGTGTCTCCTCTGTGATTACTTAGCATTATAACTCTTTGGGATGTGAGAGTTGGCCTTTCTGTTTGCAAGGAGGTTAAGTTGGCGTTCTATTTCCAGCTGAGGTTTATGGTGTTAAATACCAAACCCTGTGAGAAGCTAATGTGCAGAACTTAGATGGTTTTGCCTGCATGCAGCAGCTCAGGGAGTGTGTTAACTATTCAGAAGAGTTGCCTGGATAGTAAAACAGCATTGCTCAGGTCTTGCTGTGCTAATACATATGCTGCTTACAAAAATAAATAATCTTTTGCTAAAAGTAGCTTTCTGTACCCAAATGAGCTGCTGAGTGGGTTGGGGAATATAAAGTCATACATATTGAAAGATTTACCTAGAAATGATCTCCATCCTGAAGATAGAATTGGCCTTTCTAGGCAATCCTA
Source organism: Corvus moneduloides (assembly GCF_009650955.1). NCBI lineage: Eukaryota > Metazoa > Chordata > Aves > Passeriformes > Corvidae > Corvus > Corvus moneduloides. Next base: position 142,029,112 of record NC_045476.1, read on the forward strand.
ACTCAAAAACTTGAAGAGCAATGCACTTGCCATGCAGGTTTGATAATAAAGTGAGGGTTTTTGTTGTTGTTACACATTTAGAATAATTTACATTATATGATCAATTCTTACACAACTGGTCAACTAAAGTGAAAGAGCAGTAAGTTGGAAATCAGATTGTACAAAAATTAACTGTAATTTATAGAAAGAATTACTAAACTATAAGATGCCAGCCAGTTAAAACAAGAATTTCTACACTGTACTCTCAAGAAGAGTTTAGTGGGATTTGACTTGTGACAGTCATGTGCAGCAGTTAAAAACAAACCAGTTCATTATAGTTCATGTGAACTATCATATGGTTCATTATAGTAGTTATAGGTTTATGATGACATCCAACTAGACAAATGCACGGATTTTGCTTTCATGACGTAGTTGGACATGACTAGATGCTGGACTGAGAAATAATCTGAAGGTTTCTAAAGTTTTGTCAAGGCAGAGTATTCACAGGTTGCACGCTGTGAAGTAATGTGGTTGCTGTTAACATATTTCTGGCATGGCTTCTGTGGTCAATGCCACAACATTGGCCAACAGGTTGAGACAAATGAAGGGTTAAGGCTGCTGGGTCATACTGGATGTACCAGTGAGGGGGTGAGTTAGCTAATCTGTTTCCCCACACTGGAGCCATTGCTCCACAGGGTTGCACAATGCAGGAAGATGTGTCTTCATGGGGGGAAGAAAAAAAATGCATTAATGTAGAAAATCGTGAAAATTATGAGAATCATAAAATGAGACTTGGGAGTGGTCCACAGTAACACCCATTTTCCTGTGGGTTTCTTTATAGTGTTTCTTTAGAGTGTTTAGATCTTTCCATCTGTAATCTGAAGCAGCCTTGGTGTTGCCATCATCTTTTCTGGTTTCTTATCTTGCAGCTTTTTTTGACTTTATTAAATGCCATTATTTATTAAGGGTTTGGAAAATGATTTGAAGATTGAACAGCTTACATTTCTGTAAGAAAATGGCTGTCTGGGTGTTTTTTTTGTCTGTAAATCAAGTCAAAGTTTCTGTCCCACTATCAGTATCTTTCTGAACGCTGCAGCCATTAACCAGGTTAGTCAGAAGTGATTATCTGGATAAAGATTTTGCTGAAGTTCAGAGGGATCTTATAGCCTCATTTCCTGCTATCTCTACCTTGATACAGTCTCTGTAATATCTCTGCTCTTCTTTCTTTTCAGTATTGCGATGAAGCTTTTTGTTGTACTTGATACATCTTTGGTATATTATCAGGGTTATCCTATATATCCTTACCAGCTGGTTATGATAGCAATAGAAAGACAGTTTGTTAAATACAACAATTTGGGGAATACTTTTTTGAAGAGAATCATTGAGAGAACTGCTTGTTAGAAGGCAGCATTTCTCTTTAAGTGACAGTTGTTGTCTTATGTTTTAAATAGCATCCAACTAGCTCTAGCACAGGACAGGCATGTACTTGTTTCTGTTGTGTCAGCTTTTAGCAGTGATAAAGACCTTTAGAAAACACTTGTCATACCCATATCTCCTATCAATATAATATTTTTGTGGGTGAAATTTCTTTTTGTGGGTAGTAACTTTTTGCTTAAATTGGTCTTTTTACTATTTAATAAAAAGCAAATGGTAAATAATCCAAATATATAACTAATACTAAAAAAACTATCAGTTAATTGTTACAGACGTATTTAAGTAACTGTAGACAATTGAATGAAATACTAATGGATTAAAACATGGATTGATGGATACTTAGCACTTTATTTTTCTCAGTATTTTATTTTACATGCTGAATGATAGAAATAAAGTTTAATTAAATGTCTCTTGCAGGTATTTCTATACTATGTTTAATCCAGCTGTTATTGGCATTACCTGTCAAGGACCATAAAAATGGCTTGTGCATGAATTCTTAGATTCTCAGTACAGCTGATGAGATCTAAGTCCATAGAAAGTGTAATTTTGCCAACCAGGATGAGCGATGGTATCATCCTTCTCTGGATTTACTGAAGGATGCAGGGTAGGAGGTATAACTAGTGAGGCCAAAGTAAGATTTAAAACATGCTCATTTGTCTTCTCACTTGTATCAGATCTGCTGTGCATGTTTTTAGTTCAGCAATTTTCCACACAAACTATTTTCAAAGCATGGATAAGTTTCCTTAAATAGGTTGCACTTCAGAAATTTACACTTGTGTTTTACTCGGCAGTGGTGTAAAATGTCAAATGTTGCTCTTAAGAGCAATATATGTAATATTCATAGAGATTAGCATACTGTATTACACTACTGAGATGCCTTTATAGCTGGAAGCTTGTCCACAAAAAGTAGTGATATTACTGTTTCAGACAGAGCTTTATGAGAACCCTATGTATGAGGGTTCTGGGTAACTTCAGTGTTGGTGTTTATGCAACTGTAACTCAAATTAGCGTGTCTTCCTTGCATAGGCAAAGTGCAAGAGGAAGACTGTATGAGTCTGATGTGATAATATATAACAATTATTTGAAACCTGCTGCTAAAAAACTCCCATGTAACTAAATGCCTGATTCTGCCTGATGAACTCTTTTTAGGGAGAGTGTGATATTTTCCTCTGTAGATCCAAATAATGATTCATCTTACAAACCAGTCATTTAATGCGCTTTAGATATCTCGTCTGCAGATAGTTCTTGTCTGTCTTTGGTTTACAATTTACTTGTTTCTGTCTTGCTCATTTTTTTTTTTTTTAATCTTCTATACCTTTCATATGTTTAATTTGTGTGGTTTAAGTATAAGGAAGCAAAGTGAATTTCTGTTCAAATTTTCCGTTTTATTCAGAGCCTTCAAGTTGTGGAGTCAAACATGATAAAACCTTTAAATTTTTGCCTGCTATTAAGTGACTAACTAGAAACTTTTATGAAGTATGTATGTTACCTTTAGGTACCAACGAAAGTTGGTTAATTTGAATGTATGTGGTGTAACATAGTTGCTGACATTGTATGTGCTGGTGTGAGAACAGGGGCTCTCTATGCGACCTGGATAATTATTTAGAAGTTTATTGGGTGGCAAGGTATAATGTGCTTTGATTTAGATCTGCTGTTTCTATCTTTTTTGTCTTTATTCCTTTTGTACTCCTCCATTTCTGACTCTTTTCTATTCTCTACATTTGCTTCAGTGTACCCATATCTAGATTCATCCATTCTGATGGTGTGGTCAGATTCTGTGTTTATTGACACTTTTTTATTGGACTTGGGTTATTGAATCTGGCTTTGAAACATTCAGGATCTGCTGCAGCTTTAGGACTGGATGGGCCAGTTCTGTGATTAGTTCTGAGCTCTTGTGCTTTTTGTGGCAGCTTAGATATGCCTTTTTTTTCTTTAAAGCTGTCACCTTAACTATGAATATTCATAGTAATGGATAAGCTGCCCACATCCTGATACCATGGCTCTGGGAAATACAGACTGCCTGGTTTGTATTGATGCAATATGTTAAATGTAGTTGTTAACAGCCTAATAGTTAATTGTAAAGATGCTGATAGATGAACTGACAATTACAACAAGGCTGGTAATATTTTTCTCCCTTGAAGGAGTGTTGAAGAAAAATAATGGTCAAAATTAGATGCTTATTAATTAACATTTGTTAGCAGGGACTGTACACTGGATTTGATTTGTTCTTGCCCAACCCAGAAGTAATGGAACACTGCCAGTTCTGCTGTCTTGCTGAAGAAACTTGGGAATTCGGGTTGTGTCCCTCTCCTGCACACCCTTTGTGCCTGTCCTGCAGCCTGAAGAGAGTGCTGGTTGAGTTGGGGCGAGGAAATGTTTTTGTGCTGAGCTGTATGCAGTCTGCATCACTGTGCTCTAACAGCTTTTTATCTCATTTCTCCCCTCCAGCACCTTTGTTATTTATGGTTCTGCTGTATGGTGCTAATGCTAACTGCTACAGTGCTAATGTAGTAGTAGAAAAGTTTTCTGTCAGTATTGAATTGGGTGTAACTATGTCAGTCAGGGTTGCATTCCTTTTTGTTGACTCCTCACGTCTGTCCTCAGTTGCAGCAATTCTGTGCAGTTCAGTCTGGCCACTATCACAAGCAGAGCTAGCATATAAAATAAACATTCTCCTGTTTTAAATAAGACCTGTAGAAGCATTGAGTCCTGGGAGATCACTGGTTTGGTCTCCAGGATTCAGTTGCAGAAAGAAACAATTATGTGGAAGGTGACTTGTCAGTGCACAGCAACCCTTATTTTCCTGCTACAGTAGTTTGGAATGTTAATAACTGTAGTAAATGTGTGACCTCCTCAACATGGATTGTCTTTTACTTTAGTGGATAACTTGTTAGTTCTTCAAAAATTTCAGTGATATGTATGTTTGATCACATTGGAGATGGTTGTTCTCACCAACAGGATACACGTGTAAAACTGGACTGGAGTAAGGGAGCAAGAAGATCTTGGTATCTTGATAACAGAATTGTTACTTCTTTAGAAGCTTCTTGGGAATAAAAATGGAAATAACTTAAGTGTCAAAGACAGTTCTGTATATTGTAGAAGAGTTGGGGCTTTCTGTGTCATGAAATACTTTATCACCTTTAAATAGCATAATATGCCATGGAAATGAACACATTTGCCCAGCATTTTCATCATGAAAGGTACTTACTAAGATCGTGTGTGTGAGAGGGACGAAGTGAAGGTATTGAAGCATTTTGAGAGTTGAGATTTATTTATTTGGAAAGCTGCTAAGCCCTGCTTATGATGTAGCTCTATGTAGCTACTTTTCTTACAAAGTGATCTGTTTGTGTTCTTTTGGTTTGTTTTGGGGGGGGGTTGTAATGTTTTGACTAGCAGCTAGTACTGTGCTGCCCTCTGGATGCAGCAAATGAATCTGATGTCTTTGAGGACCATCAGTCCAACACAAATGGAGTCCCCATTGCATAAGGGCCTCAGGACTTTTAGGAGTTTGTGTGCCACAAGTGTGAAATCAGTCAAATATGATAAAGTTTAATAATACGTTTGAGGTTTTTGATTTCACAGCATCCACAAACTGAGACTACGTATAAGATACTCTCCCCTTAAGTGGAGCTGTCTAATCTTTTATTTCGAAGCCCATGGTTCTGAATTATTCCTCACTTGCTTGGGAAGGGTTTGGGCATGTTTTCAGCAATGTGCCATCATTCAGGAGTTGCTTTGTTTGATCAGGTTTTGAGATCCTGCATCTTCAGGGCAGTAATCCAGTATCTACTTCTTATGGTGGCCAACGGCAGAAACTTCAGAAGAAAGTTTAGCTGGAAGAGAGGAGGATGTTGCCACCCAGTTTCGGGGTATGATGATCTGCTATCTCTTACAATAGGTCTGAATATGCTTTAAAACAAGATTGTAAGTTTTAAAGACTAGGTATTGATAACTTTGCTTTTGGACTGTGACATCTTGGGGTTAAAAGTTCCTTTGCATATCTGGACAATATTTTAATTTAAATCTCCTTGGTCAGTGTGCTCATGAGAGGAAGAGATGCACTTCTTGTAACTTTAGCTCCTGTGAGTTAGGGATGTCTTCTCTTGTATTTCTAGTCTATTTTTGTCATGTTCCATGATTACTTGTAATCAGGATGTATTTCGGGTAGTTTCCTACTTACTTCCTTTCTCAGAAAAGGCAAGTGAAGGTGTATGTGCATTAGTGTGCATAAGATTTCAGATGGAGTTTTAATTTTTAGTTCTTTAAAAACTCATGAGGAAAATATCTGAATGCTTATTCTAAAAAGTCTAATCTGTTAGTGTGGAAAAACACAATTAATGCCTTGGAAAGCTGGAATTGGCATCAGCAGTCTCTGGCATTTACAGCCTTGAGGCTGGCAGGTGAGAATGTTACCCATTATAGAAAAAAGTTTCAATCTAGAGAAGATGTGATTTATCTTGTCTTTCTTAATAGTCCTTAACTTTCCCAGGATTCTTGCTTAAGGTCCAGTTAGTGATTATTTTCACAAGAAGCTCAAAATACAGTCTTCAGCACAAGTTCTGGAGTCACGTGTCTTGGTTTCAAGCCATGATGATTATTAAACAATCCTGGTTAGAGTTGTTTTCCCTTAGATTGTCCTAGAGAACAGTTAATTAAAACCTTTAGCTTTTTCTCTCCTTGTTTTCATCTCCCAGTGACTTGTATTTTGAAAGCTTTTGCAGTGGCCTTGAACTGAGTTTGCAGTTTATTGGCAGGGAGTGCAGAGTAGCTGAATTGGAGCTGTGGAGCAGTGACTGCTTCCTACAGGTGGCTGTGACTTCACACCAAGAACTTGCTTCACTGAAACCCATCAGTATGGTTATGTTTGTGGGAGTGGGGTAGGAGTACTGTTCCCCCCTGTGGAATACCAAAGGCATTTACTGTGATGTAATTTGTAGATAATTTGTATAAAAGTGTAAGTTCATAATTAGTGTGTATTGATTTGTACCTGCAGAAAAGTGTATTTTCTGGGCTGTCCCCTTTGCTTTCTGATGTCCTTTCCCACTTCACAGGGAACATGGGATTACTAAGTAACTCTAGACTGAGCCTGTGACTGAGACCTTGCTTTGTAAGTTTGAAGGGCTGTTGGTTCAGTTACGATGCTTGCAAAGGCTGTTTTTTTTCTCATATATTGTTAGATGGGAATGGTTATTTGGCAGTTAATGGCAATTAAGCGTCGTTCCAGATCCTGGACTTCAGCAGTCAAGCACCTGAATTTGATTTTGGAGCCTAAGACAACAGCAAGTACACGTAAAAAAGCTCCTAGTTTATTTTCCATTCCCTTCTTACTACTTTTTACTTGGCAGTTTCTGTTTTGTCTTCACTGTCTGCAGATCAAAGTAGTTGTGGATTTGGTGGCTTTGTAATTCTCCTAACCATAAAACTAGTTAACACAATATTCATGTATTGTAACTAATGCTGTGAGGCATGTAAAGAAAATTCAAAAACTGTGCTGATAAATAACTTCTAGATATTCTTCTGTCTTGAGTGTCAGACTTTGATACAAGATAATGTGTGCAGAGCTTAAAAAAAGTAGTTATATCTGTGCAAGCTCACTTGTCAAACTACTTTAGTGTGAAACTAATTACACTTTCAAAGCAGTAACTTACAATAATAATACTTAACATTATGGGCATGTGGATTTGTGTAATCACAGGTAACATACTTATTTAGATGAGGCCTGATGAGGGGTTTCATCCCTATTTTGTAAGGAAGTATCTGTGCTTTGATTCATAGGAGGAAGATTGCCTGGATCAGGTTGTGGCAGAGCAGTGGAGTCTGAGCAGCACCAAGTCTGAGCCTTGTTTCAGCCCAGTTTCCTCTTAGTTGTAGGCTAGTGCTGTATTGATGGCAGGCAGTGTAGATTCAAGTAGGTAATGTAGAGGACTTCCCAACCTGGGATCATGTCACGAAGCACAGGTAGAAGGCACTGGAGTATTTGCTGCTCTGCTCTTCTTCACTGTTCACAGCTGTGGCTGTAGCAAAGGGTGTTGTGAGCATCAGCCCTGTGGGAGGCATGGGGGAGCGTCTTCTATGTGCTGAGAAAAAGTCTGTCCATAGTGCTTGCCTCTGCCAGATATCTCGCTGCTGCATCAAGCACAACAGTTCAGGTGCATGGCTGTACTCATGAGAGGTTTGAGGGGAGCAGATCTGGGTTGGACTGGCAAGATTTTCCTTTGCCAGACTTCTTCCTGGGAAACTCTAGGGCAAAAGAGGCTAAAGAGTGGTTTGCCAAGGTATGAATCACTATAGTGACTTCCTAATTTTAGTTCCCTGTTGGGTGTCTTAGGTATCTCACAAGAAAAAAAAAATCATATTTTCTTCTTGGGGAACAAGGTGGGTTTTCAGTCTGTAATTGGAGCATACAGTTCATCAGCACTTCCTGAAATATAAAGTTGTCGTTTTTAAAATTTGAGCTGGTGCAGGTCACTTAGTCTTTCTCAGGAACAATTTGTGAGCTGTGTGGCTTGTCCTCTGTGCAGGACTGCCAGTGTAGGCCGCCTCAGTGTGATGGATGCAGATGTGGTTTGTGTAGGTGTGGAGGGAGGGACCGTGGGACTCCTGCAAAAAGAAGGCAGCAGCAAGCAGGTGATGAGCCACCAGCCATGACTCACTCCCTGTTCCTGGCTCAAGAGTGTGCCATGAAAGCAGACGTAGTGGGGGGTGCAAGCTGTGGCCTGTACAAAATGTTTCCAGCAGGCAGGTTCATGGTTTTGGCCCATGATTTGAGGTTTACATACGGGGAAAAAAAAGTAATAGTGAACTAGCTCGTGAAGTGTGGTTTCCTATGTGAACGTCAATTATATAATTTGTTTGTTGTGTTAAAACTAGTGTGTGTTCCAGGTTGCTAAGTTAAGTTGATGTTTTTGCAGCATTAGAACTTGAAATGATGAATGATACTTTCTGTTGCTATCTGGAGTAGGTGCAGGAGGATATACAGAGAAATATGAGTATTAAACCAGGATGCAGTAGCTTTACTAGAGAGGAACTAGTTTGCTGCTGGAGGCTCTCAAAAGCAGTGCTGTAGGTGCTGTCTGTGTGATAAAGATAGCTGTCAGCTGCATAGAACATTTTTGCTTTTGGAAAAAAGACTAATCCGTTGCTAAAAATTCTTAGGTGTTAATACTTGATTTAAATCTAGCCCAAGTCAATGCCTCTCAGCCAGCAGGTCCTGTTAGATATTTTAAGAAATGCGGGGTTGGTACCTTCCTTGGGGAAGGCTGCTTGCTTGCTTGTTGAATCAGTCCTGTTCTAGTAACAAACTTTTTTTTCTTATTTTAGGATACTTGTGAAAGATGGTGGATCGCTTGGCAAACAGTGAGGCAAATACTAGAAGAATAAGTATAGTGGAAAACTGCTTTGGAGCAGCTGGTCAACCCCTGACTATTCCTGGCCGTGTTCTGATTGGAGAGGGAGTACTAACAAAACTTTGTAGGAAGAAGCCCAAAGCAAGGCAGTTCTTCCTATTCAATGACATTCTTGTTTATGGTAACATTGTCATCCAGAAGAAGAAATACAATAAACAGCACATAATCCCACTGGAAAACGTCACTATTGATTCCATCCAGGATGAGGGAGACTTACGGAATGGATGGCTTATCAAGACACCAACAAAGTCTTTTGCGGTTTATGCTGCCACTGCTACAGAGAAGTCTGAGTGGATGAACCACATAAATAAGTGTGTTTCTGATTTGCTTTCCAAAAGTGGGAAGACTCCTAGCAATGAACACGCAGCTGTGTGGGTACCGGACTCGGAAGCCACTGTGTGCATGCGCTGTCAGAAAGCCAAGTTTACACCCGTCAACCGCCGTCACCACTGTCGCAAGTGCGGCTTTGTTGTGTGCGGGCCTTGCTCGGAAAAGAGGTTTCTGCTCCCGAGCCAGTCTTCCAAGCCAGTGAGAATCTGCGACTTCTGCTATGATCTTCTTTCTACCGGGGAGATGACTGCTTGTCAGTCCTCTAGGTCAGACTCCTACAGCCAGTCACCTAAGTCATCTTTAAATGATGTATCTGATGATGATGATGATGAAGACAGTAGCGATTAAGGACCAAATGTTTTTCCGTGTGTTGCAAGCTGTGTTTTAAACCATATGGAGCTGCTTTTGGGGAAGTCTGTAGTGAGGTTCCTCAGAAAAATCCTGTTCTAGCCATGAAATACGCCTGAATATCTTCAACTGCGATGTGCCTCAATCTATGAATTCTGTAGACAATAGTTGTTTTTTTTTCTCCTCTGCAGGGATAGACTGGTGCAAATGTTATCAGAATGTTTTCCAACTTCATTTACTTGAGTTGTGTCTAGGTTAGACTTTTGTGGAAGATTGGAGAATGAAATGTACTTCCTTAATTTAACAACCCATACTTTCTAATGTTTCATATTGATATGTTATGTGGGGTTATTTTGGATCTAGGGTGGAAAACTGTGAGCATGCATGGGATGGTGATGTTTTTGTTAATCCTGTAGACTATCTTATTTTTCTAGCCATGGTATATAATACGTTGCAAGGTCATCTAATGTACAAACCTAAATGTCACAAAACTTGGAAACTCTTGTTTTGCTGTAACTTACGACTTCCTATGCCAAGCAGTGCCTTGTACCAATTGTGCTGATTCAGGAACAAAAAAACCTGTTTTATATCTGTATTTGCCTACATGCTGGTATCTGAGAGATTGTTGGTGCTATTGAAAATAACTGCTGTGTTCAAAGTGGAGCTTTTACAAGGTCATAACTGCACCCTGTGGTGGGTGATGGAGACCCAAATGGCACATCCTCACCTGTGCGGGCAGATCCAAAGACTCTGCAGATTCCCACAGGCTTCAGCAGGGTTCTCCTTGCAGAAGCTCTGTTGTGGGTTGGGATCTTGAGATGAGAAGCTTAGGGAGATTCTTCATGGGGATTTACATACACGCTTTCCAGAACAGTTTCTAAGTTTCAAATTTGGCAAGTACATACTGAAATTTTAGTTGGGTGATACAGCATTTGGGTGGGCTAGCCTATATATTTTGGAAATAATTCCCAAAAATGTCACAGATTTTTTTCTTAAAACACTGGTGAGAGTATTGGGTTTTTTCTTCCCCCCAGGAGTTTTATTGGCTTGTTTAAAGATAAACTCATATTTTGAACAAGAAGCCTGTAAGTATCCTTATAAAACTGGCTTTCCTTTTTACACAGCTGACCTCAGGATAAATGTGAGATGCAAGTTATTTCATTCTAGATGTATACCCAGGACCAAGAAAGATGTATTTAAGGACTATCATGAAATCTTCAGTGCAGAAAATGTCTCTATCATAGTGTTCATTTTAATTTCTTGAATACAGAAGTGTCATGTTCCCATATAAATGCAAAAGTTACACTTGCAAAGACATGTTAAACCCCCAAATATATGTTTCTGTATTTTTATAATGATAACCTCAATTTTGAAGCAGAAAAACCTCTTTGAAATAGTTGTATGAATATAGTAGCAACTGACTTTATACGAAAAATGTTAAACTTTTGTATCTCTAAATGACAATTTCTGCACTGTTTGCCTTGGTTGGCAATAATTGGGTTAAATATTTATTGAATAAAAAATCAATGCTGCATGTTGCACTAGTCTCCCATTCTGTACGCTGAAAGTATCAGTCATATTTTTTAATAAAAATTAGCAGAGTACTTCAGAGCTGTATCCCTCCATGAGATTTCTGGTAGCTAAAGATGCACTTAGCATCTATAGAGAGGCACTCTACATTCAAACTTTGCAAGACATTGCTTCAGGTGAAAATTGCGTCAGTATTTTTAGCTTAGACAATTTCTAAAAATAAGGCTTCCTTTAGAAGCACTGAGGAGTATTTGTTCTGTTTGGAAATAAATACACAAAGGGAAAAACACTTTCTGACGCAGACTTGGGACCAGGAAGATTGTGTAGAATTGCCAGATTGTATTTGTAGATAAGTAGTTGCATATACTTTTTCCTTGAAAGATGAGGGAGTGGTGACCTGCAGCAGGGAAAATGGGCTGTTCTGAGAAGGCACTTTGAGCTAATAGTGCTTACTTTTTGTACCTCTTGGTATTTCTATTTGAGGAGTGGAGGCTTGCTAGCTTCAGTTGTTCTATAGAATCAAAGTACAAACCTCCCTTGTACATACCTTCTAATGACTAACAATCGTTTTCTTCCTCATGCAATTGTTTCCTCTTTCTTAAGTTGTCAAATATTAACTTGTCTTATTAAAGAGTCCATCTCTTTGTGTACTTTCCCCCTGGTTTCCGTATGTTTTGCTTTTCAGCACCTTTTGGTGGTGGGAAAAGGGTTGCTGAGAGTTAGATCACATCCTGTATTTTGAGAATGTACTTGTACCTACTTCATGTATCTTTTTATCTGTGAATGAAACTTGCACTATGCTGCACTGACCCCTGAAGCTGTAACCAAACCAATGCGTGCATGTGGAATTTTTCATCTGAAATTGTTGTATATGGTCCAAGCTTTTTTTAAAAAGCATTTTAAAAAGTGTTTTATGGAAATACTCCTATTCCTCAGTGATATTTGTTTAAAACTTTACAAAATGATCTGAGCATTGACTTCTCTTGTAGTTAAAGCTTTCTGAAAGGGCTCATTTCATACTTTGTAATCTTGTTCTGTCAAATTATTTTATTTACAAATACATGGTATAGCTTCAAGCCTGTGTTTAATTTTCTTTAACTGTGGGCCTTCAAAGGTGAGAAGAGCCAGGGCAGCTGGTTTTTATATTGACAAGTAGTTTCACAGCAGGTTTATTCACTGTCAAGAGATACTAATAAATGGGGAGCATAAAACTGTAGAAGGAGTTTTAAGACTAATTTTGAAATAAATGTGGTTATGGATTTAGAAGCCCCTTGTGCATTTAAGGAATAGTTTAAAAGAAGTATGACCAAGTGCGTTGCAGAGTTTGGCTTTTTTTGGACTGATGTTGGTTGCTGGAACTGACAATTCCAGTCACTGGAAGAGGCTGGAGTGCCCTGATTTGGAGTGGCCCAGCTCCAGTGCTACAGGTCTCTGCTCTTGGTCGTGTCAGACCACCCCTGGAGACAAGACTTCTTGGGGTATCAAAGAGGAGCTTGGCACTTTTCCCAAAACTTCTGCACTCTTAAGATCTTAAAGTAGTGATTAAATATGGGCAGTCTCTGTATTTTGTGTACTTTTTGTTTGTGGTAGATTTAACCTGCTCTTTTTTTCCCCCCAAATTCAGTGAAATAAAAGCAACAGTCTGCATGTCTCTTGCAAAGCTCTGCAGTCAGTTTCTGCTCTGTTGAAGATTCTGTATTGGAAAAGTAAGTACATGTTTGCTTTAGCCGAGTTCACATTTTGCACTCTTTACCAGTACTTCCATAGTTCACTTGCTGGAAATATTAAAGGAAAAGGAAAAGTCTTTCTTTTGAAGATATTAATTGAACACTACTCATTTTAGCTTTTGCACCTAAACTGCCATTAAGATAAATTCAGCTGTTTTCCTTTCAGATTTGATGCAGCTGAATTTGCTGAAACTGTAATCTGAGGGTCAAGCACTGCTACTCAGTTGAAACAAAGTTTAACAAAATGGGCGAGTGGATTAATAAGTGCTGCGTTCGCAGTGGGGCTTTTAAGGTCCTGTCTCTTAACAGGCAGATTATAAAAATGACAGAAACCTTGTATTTATGTGAGGCTTTCCCCCAGGGGAATACGTTTTTGCTAATCTCTTAATGCAAATGAAACGGCGGTTGTAGTTGCTGGTTAATGTTTGGTGGAAGCAGATTATGGATTGTATTGTGATTTTTGTGTTTTCCTGTAATCCCTGAACTGAGAGAAGAATGCCTGGTTCTGTTAGCAGATACAGTCAGAAAAGAGTCAGAGTACTGATGTCCCCCCTTTCCCCTCCAATAGCAAATTATTGTAGTAAATATTAGAAAGTCTTTTGGGTCTTTATTTCCTTTCATTTGATGAAATCTGAGCTACTTGTTTGTGCCTGCAGCCGGTCTCTTGCCAGCGCTGGCTCCCATGACTCATCGGGTCTCTCCCGGCGCTCTCGCTGGGAAGAATCTCTGCTCTGTTCCCTTGCCGTGATGGAGTTGGGAGCTGCTCAGGAGTGCAGCACAGTGACCATGGGTCTGCTGTACAGTGATAGCTCTGCTGTACTGCATGGACCGAACATTTTCTTAAACTCATTCACGAGTAAGAAATTTGAACCTCAGTCTTCGGAATAGAGATTAATTGCTATGTAAATTTGTAATTGTCTGTGAAATACTACATGTGCCCAGAGTAAAAATCAAAATGCTGCAACTGCACTTGGACATATTTAGGATAAAAACTAACAGAGTAAATAAGTTGAGTTAACAGTGAGATAATATGCTATGGAGCAGAAAGCTTTTCATGGTCACTTAGTGCATCTAGCTGGTTCAGCCTGCCTAAGTGAACGAATCTGTCCCTTGAGATGAAGTTTTACATTTGTGAAACTTGCAGTTACTTGTACCTAGTATTTTTAAAAACTCTGTCTCACGTTAATTTCTGCAAGTGTAGAAGGCTAACACATAACAGTAACAGCAGCAGCACTAAAGGCCAAGGTGACGCCAAGAGGCCTGATTGCATTCACAGCCTCCCCCCACCCCATTCAGGGTCATTCTCAGTTACACAGAGGGTAACTGAATTAAATGGTAAGAACTTCTCTAAAAGAAGCCTCCTTTACAAATCCTTTTAGACAAGATGATATCCCCAGACTAAATAAGTGTTCAGGCAGAAAGCAAGAGCTGATTTTATTCAGATATTCTGAGGCATAATGCTAATGAGTTCAAGGGCTTAAATCTTTCAACAGTCACACCGTCAAGAGCATCTATTGACCTTTCTTAGGTAGTCTCTTTTGCTGATGAGAAGTGGATGTGGTCAGCTCTATTACAGGTGTGTCTTGCTGCTGATTCATTTTGGCATCTGGCTGCTAGACTTACTGTTTAGATTTTTCTCTCCAAAAGCTGTTGCCTTTATGCAGATGTAATCATAGGCTGTGTTGTAATAAGAGTTAGGGCTTGCTGGCTATTTTATTTATAGTGCCTGTTGAGCGCTTCTAACCTCTGGGCTTGTATCAGGTTTGCATAACGCATCAGCAGTCTGAGAAAGGTGTCCAGCAGCAAAGGGAGGGGATGTGCTTGGTCTGGTTGAAGTAGCAGTCAGTTCCTTCTGGTACCTGTTTGCCCCACTCCAGGCTTGTTCTGTCTCCAGAATGACAACTCCAAAGTGAGTTGGGATATCTGCTTCCATCTGTATAAATGTATATGTAATTTCCTTCCTTCCCCACCTGGCTTGCTGCATACTTGCTTTATCACAGTATTACCCTAGAAGATAAATAACTGAGGGCTGAGCCTGCCTCTCCGGTGTGACTGGGATGATGTGAACACTCCTGTGGTGTTGTGGGATGTGTACACTGTGCTGGGAATGAGGAAGAAAACAGAGCTAAGTGCTACCCTGAGAAAACAAACATTGTCTGTAAGGAAAGACCTGACCTCTCAGCCTACTGAGAGCATGCAAAATGTTGTGGTGCTTGCTGCCAGATGAAGAAGGAAAGGCAACCAGCTTCAATGGGAACAGGCTTTGGAGGGCCTGTAGTCTGGAAGCTAAAGTTACTATTAAAAGTGGGAAAAAAGGTCTGTAATAGGTCTCTGAAAGTATTACTCGTGCATCTGACCTGACAGTTTTATATATAACTTAACTTTTTGAATAGATGGGCTTAAAGGTTGGAAAGATCAACCTGGCTATTAAAGAAGAGCATTGTGTAATGTTCTTAACAGCGTTGAAACAACAGTGTATGAGAGGAGGAGTGCATGAAAAAGTCTATTTTGAATGTTACTCTTTGGCTTTTAGTAATGCATATAGTTTGTCTCACGTGAGACAATTGGAAGGAGAGGAAAGTTACCTTCTGTTGGGGTACTTCCTAGTTCACATGATAAAAAGGTTTGTTACTTCCCTTGATGGAACTTAAATGTGGTAAATCAAAGAAAACCTCATCTTTCTGTTAATAAACATACCTACCTGACTTGTTGCAGGAAATACTGAATGCAATTCGAATGAGCACAGTGCAGTTCTGCTCATTCCTAAAACAAAGCAGTCTCCGTGTGCTGCCTACCAGTGGCTTCAGGTTTGCGGGTGATGACAGGTCTTGAGCAGCACATGAGTACAGGGTTAACATGGTCCCTCCCTGTCACCCTTTTCCAAGGGACAGGAACAATTTGAGAAGGAAAAGGTTATTGCTGTTGCTGGTCAGCATGTAGCGATTAATGCTGGGAAGTTCAGTGTGTGATTCTTAGTGGTTGCGAATGCCTGAGGCTCCTTTGATGTAGGTTTGGAGACAAGTAACTTCCTGCCACGCTGTCCCAAAACCACACATGGGGAAGGAACATGCCTCATCTGAAGCGCCCTGTGCTTGTCTGCCCTGGAAGGGGGTACCAGCACTGCTGGGTACTCTACAGCAGCTCTTGAAAAATGCTGTGAATTCTTGCTGCCCAGCTGTGCCTCTGCAGTCCTCACCTGAATAGGCTGGGTAACTCAGAGCTGGTTAGGGGGTGTGGGGAGGATCACCCCAGGGTGCGGATGGGTTTGGTAAAGTTTGCAGTTGGTAGTAGAGTGAGTGCAGAGACTGCAATCTGCTTATAGCACGAGTGTCAGCATGTCTTGTGCTTGTTGCTTGGCTCTGTTGGGTAGGTGGGGCTCAGCAACAAATACCTGGCACCAGAGCTGCTGGCTGAGAAGCTTTATCTGCAGTTTCTGTCTTGGATCTGGTGTTCTTTGTTGGTACCCATGTTAAGAGGCTGTTTTGGTTGTCAGAAGAGCGTCAGGCATGCAGGCAGGCAGTTGTCCTGCTTGCGCAAGCGTCAGTGCTGCTGTACAGGTGACTAATGCCTGGGGCCGGCTTCTGCCCCTGCCGCCTCTCTGGCTTGTGCTGCTCACCACAGCACACAGTGGCAACCTACGTGCGGTTAAAAAGGAGCTTGCTGGTCCACGGAATAAATACAAGACAATTGCTGGCAGGAGCAAGGGACCAACAGTGCCATGCAAGGTCCCTTCTTCTCCTCTGTCTTGTGTGCTGTCAGACCAGTGACGTGAGGCCGGGGACTGACCTGACTCCTTGGCTGAAGAAAAATCTGTGACCTATTCTCTTGGTTTTGTTGTATGTGTGTAAACTGGGAGGAGAAGGAAAACGGTGTCTGTCTGCTGCTTCCTGTGTGAAGTAATGGGATGGCTGAGGCTGGTAGGACCTCTGGAGGTCGTCTGAACCAACCCCCTGCTCAAGCAGGGCCACCTAGAGCTGGTTACCCAGGAATGTGTCCAGGTGGCTTTTTAATATCTCTAAGGATGGAGACTACACCATCTCTTTGGGCAACATATTCCAGTGCTCTCACAGTGAATAACTGTCTGCTGACATTCAGAGGGAACCTCCTGTGTTTCAGGCTGTGCCCATTACCTCTGGCCGTGTCACTGGGCACCACTGAAAAGAGCCTGGCTTCCTTCTCATTGTACCCTCCTTTCAGGTATTTATATACACAGATAAGGTTCTCCTAGAGCCTACTCTTCTCCAGGCTGAACTTTTTCAGCTCGCTCAGCCTTTCTTCATAGGAGAGATGCTCTAATCCCTTCATGATCCTTCTTTGCATTCTCTCCAGTGTGTCCATGTCTCTCTTCAACTAGAGAGCCCACAGCTGGACCCAGGACTGGATTCAGTTATGGCCTCACTAGTGCCAAGTAGAGGGGAGGAATCACCTCCCTCCGTTTGCTGGCAGTTTTTTCCCTCATGAAGCTTAAGAGACTGCTGCCTTTGCTGCAAGGGTGTATTTTGCCTCATATAAATTGGATCATAAAGTGCTGGGCATATCTATAAGCTTCTGATAACTTGATTTTTATTTCAGTTTTGCTTGTCCCACCTGTGTAGTTGTGTTCCTTCTTCCCCCCCACCCCAATCGTTCAATTTTTATGTGTTTTGAATGAGGAAGGAAGAGATTTTAAAAGTTGCTGGTATCTTCTTTATTTACACTCAGGTTTTTCACGCAAGGATGTTTACCCTTTGCAGTGCTATGCATTCTCATTCATACCATGTCTCTTTCTAGGTGAGAGAACTATTACCCAACGTCTTAAATACTTCTCTGTTTTCTAGCAGAAGGGCTGACACTTTTGATTTTGATTTGGCCACCCCAACATAGTGTGAGGATTTCATTTGCTCCAGCCAGGAGTTCCCATGCCAAAAATCTTGGCTGTGTTTGGGATGGTTACATCCCAGATGACACATGGCCGCTGCCACACCTGTGGGCCTGCCTATGACTAAAATAGCACATCTGTGGGTGTTGGTTCTATGACAGCCTGTGGCAGTGGGAAGAGCACTTCCCTCACCTCTGTGTGTTTGTCCTCAATGCCCACAGCAGCGAAGTGCAGGCAGAAGTGTGGTAGCTGCTGCACTTCCAGCCATCCAGAAGGCGGGGAGAGGATGTGGTACTCAGAGCATGAAACCACCGAGCAAAGTGGGATGGGCATTTGCCTTGGCGTTAAACACTCGTGCCTGCCCTGGAGAAGAAGCATGTCCTGGTGCAGGCGTCACCCGGCTTGCGGGCAGGGAGGCTGGGGAGCAGGGACAGGGAGGTGGGGAGCCGGAAGCAGTGCTTCTCTGCCTCTGCGAGGCAACACCCCGGCTGTTACAGAAACAGCCCACATCCCTGCTGAGATATGGGCTCCTTTGTTGCTTCAGCTCCTAGGAATGCCTAAACCTGCCTCTAACAAGTTTGGAAGAAAAAAGGGCAGATAAAGGAGAAGAGGAATATGAGTCACAAAGAAACAACTGGTTCAGGGCAATTCGAGAGAAGCTCAGGGCAGGGTTTGGAGACTGCTGTGCTGTCTTCCTCTTGACTCCCTTTTCCTGCTGTGTGCAGTTTTTTCTCTTCTTTGATCAGAGATTTCATAATCAAGCCTGACCTCACATTTCCCACAGAAGCAGGACTCTCAAGGGGAGGGAGGACAGTCCTGGCGGTCTGGGTGGAAATCCATCTCACCCATAGCATGCTTGTGCACTGGGAGCACCCTTAACACTGCTGTGGCTCCAGGAAGGTTGCACCAGACTCCTCTTTGCCCCAGACCTCCACTGTACAAAGTGCATGACCCCATACAGTGGTGCTATCTGGATGTTAAGAGCTGTATTTCGTGGGTATTGGGATGTGGGGAGGAGGCAGTCGGTACCTGTTAGTGGCCAAGCAACCAGGGCTGTCTTTATGCATGGAAAAGTCAAAGCAGAATTACAGGCAAGTTTTTCATGTAAGGGCAGGAGGGGAGCTGAACCAAGGTTAAAAAATAAAGTAATGCTGCAGATCGGTTTTTCCTCTTACAATTTGTGTAACTGCTTGTGCTGGGAACTGCAGAGGCCGTGGTGGGAAGGAGAGGGTTTCCCATGCTGTGCCTGCCTTGCTGCTCGCGGCTGCCGGGGCTTTTTTAGCAGGTGGATGTAAGGGTGCAGCTTGTGCTCTGCAAAGCTCTAACTGGACTAAATCCCTACTGCGTCAGAGCCTGCCTGTCTCCAGATGGCATCTGCCTGGCTCAGCCACCCGCTCAGCAGTGGCCGTGTCACCGGGTCCAGCACGGGCCATTCCCAGTGATGTGACTGGGGTTCAGTGGAGCCCAGTTCACACTGCAGTGTGCGATGCAGCCTTCAGGGAAGCTATTCAGAGCCTTCAGAAAGCTTCCCCCAAATCTTTAAGTCCCCTGCTCTGCTCAGATCATTCATCTGTCAAAGACGCCATTGATCTCCCTTTCCCCTTGCACACGCTGCAGTTCCCTGTGCCTTTGCTCGGCACTGTCAATAGCGGGAGCTGTGCTTGGTAGATTTCCAGTGCAGCTTGATTTAAGAGCAAGGTGGGGTAGCAGGGGCTGCAAGAGCTGCTCTGGTCAGCCCCTGTGAAGGGGGGAGCTCCCTGGTGATGGCACTACAGCCTTTTTCTGTCCTGTCCTGTGCTGAGGCAGGGGCTGAGCAGAGCTCCTGCTTCGATGCACTCCACTGAGGGGGAGGAATGAAACTCCTTGTATCCATGAGGGAGGGCGACCCTTTCAACTCAGGGAAAGATAAGGGAACCCTTGAATCTGATATGAAGATGGAGGCTTCTTCCTAAGGGATTCACAGTGGAAAGAAAAGTTTCCTGTGAAAGAAAATTGGATGCTCTTTTCCCTCTCGCTAGCGTGCTGTGGTGGCAAGCAGGAAAGGTGTGGAGGTGAAGGGAACAGCAGCCAATTTCTGCTTTTTGCCTATAAACTGAGGACAAAGAGGAAAACCTCAGCTTTTAGGTGTTGCCAGTTGTTTTTGCAACACAATTCTTAGTACAAGTAACAATCAAAGCCCTGTTAGGGAACTGTTACCCTTGTGGGTCCAACAGCAAACATATGTGAACGTAGATGCACAATTCACTGGAAATCTTAGAGGTCTTTTACAACCTTAATGATTCCATGAAACTCATGAATATGAGCTCCCACCTGATAAAATGCTTAGGGCAAGTGACTGTCAGTTGTTATCTGTCCCATGGGGAAGTTGTTTGGTGACCTGGTGTTACCAGGGGAGATGCCAAGCTGTTAGTGAGAGCCGGCTGTGGGCTGTGTTACTCCACCAGAGTACAGTCGCTGTAGTCACCAACACCTGGTGGGCAGCCAAGCCTGCACTTAAGCAGCATGTGGCTACTTTTTGGTTTTTTTCTCTCAAGTCTCAACTCTTCAAAGATGAGAAGCTTTAAGAAGTCATTTGTGCTTTGGATTTGCTGCTTGCAACAAAGGACTGCTCCAAACAGAGCAGCACTGCTCAGCCCCAAACATGTGCCATTCACAGGTCTGGGTTTCTCACTCTTATAAGTAAAAGTTTCCATACCTGGAGAAAAGTCAAGTAACTTTCCAGCAGTCCCAAAGCACTTTGCAGAGTGTGCTGGGTATCATTTTGCTCAGGATGGGATGTTCAATGAAGTTACGACTTGTTGAATGTCAGGCTGAGGTTGGACACAAACCTTTTCTGCTGTTTCGCATGCAGATGTTTTACATGATGGACTGTGTCCTTCCTTCAGTGAAATAATGCCACCAGTGGGGGAAGAAGAGTTTGCCTCCCCTTACCAAGAGCCACTGCCTTGCCCTGCAGAAGGGGCTCCCAGCAAACCTGTGGTGGTTTGCAGAAACAGTTGGACATTGGCTTCTGGCTGGTCCTCACGGTGACATCCTACCCTGGGGCTGGCACTTTTTGCAGAATCCATACCTTTGCAGGATCCACAGCCAGGAAAGAGGATGAATCTCATATTCCCTCTTTCCTCCCTCTGTTTTAAGCCTGGGCTTTTCAGCCATGGTCTCTCCAGAGATTTTCTGTGGTCTGAGTCTGTATGAATGTGGCCCTTCCACTTGGTAGGGAAGGACAGGAGATGGCATCCACCTCCTCTCCTGGCCAGAGACAGCTCAGGCAGCCCATGCTGCCATGCCAATGAGCTGGGTTGGAGGGCAGAACTAAAGAGCAAGTGCAGAAGAGAAGCCAGACCTCAGCAGGCATCTGGCTCATTCCCAGCACATTACCATGGTATGCAGTGGTGCAGCTGCCTCGCCTGTTTTTTGTAAAGTACAAAACTGGTACCTGCTTATTTATCTCATGAGCTGAGGGAAGTGCTAAGAGAGCAATCTTTTCCCCTGCAGGCTGCATGTGTGGGTTTTTGCTTTTAACAGGAAAAGAAGAAAGATTTAAAGATATTTGATCTGCAATCTAGCTCTGAGTTGGTTGAATATTTACTTTATTGTACATGCAGTTAGTTATTGAAAGTCTTATCATAGAAGCAAATCAGACAGGAGGCTCATGATTCAAACCCAGGAGGCACCTGGGCATGGAGAACGTCACAGGGAGACCGTGCCACACGCAGAGAAAGCTGCTCATTGCCATAAGCTCGCCTGTGTCGGGCTCTCCATGGTGCAAAGGGCAGATCAGGGTGCAGAGTCACCGTGTCCTCCGGGGCCTTTCTGCACTGAAGCCTCCAGCCTGCGGGTACCCAGAGTGGCCGTGTGGTGCCAGAGCCCCTCTTTGCTGTGAGCAGCTGCTGCCACACAGGCCAAGAGAAATGCTGCATGTGTTTCTGAAATGCTGTAACTGTCCCAAGCAGGAGTTCTACAGAAGTCCTGTAAACAGGCAGCTGTGTGAGCCAGGAGAGATGGGGTTCTGTCGTGGGGTTCTCTGATGCCTGCTGCAAGCTGACTTCCTTTATCAGCCTATTCTGCCATGAGAGTGGTGGCAACATTTTTATTTACTATTTCTGTCTTCACAAGACTTCTGCAGGCTTCAAGGCTTCTACTTTTCTTTTTTTTTTCCTTAATATATTATGTTAAAATATGGTGGGCAGATTCAAAGCCTGTTTAAGCCTGTGCATGTGTAGGAGAGAAGGACTGCTTCCTCAGAAGACCTGGCTGGAGTTGTACTTCTGAGTCTTGTGACACAAACTGGATAAGAAACCAAGAATGAGCAGAGCTCTTGGAGAAAGCAAGAACTTGGCTGGGAGCTTTGCATGGGGAGATCCCCAGCAGCGCTGTGCATTCATTTTTGGGTACCCATACAGTGCTGTTTTCCTGACACAGAGCGGGGCTGGGTGCCTGTCTGCAGGTGGGTAGGATGGTGCTGTATTTACCCAGGGTGAGGGCAGTGTGCTGTTTCAGCAATGCCTCCCAAAAAACAGTGGGGAATGAATTATGTGGTTTGTTATTAATTTTCTTCTCAACCAGGTTCTGCTCCTCTCATGTTTTGCTGTCATTTTTTTGGGGTAGCACTCCACAGCATTCCTCTTCAGCAGAGAAGTCAGGATGGTTAATTTGCTCCAGCAGCCCACAGAAGAGGAACCATTTTGCTGGCTATTAGAGTGGTAGCTGGCTGCAGAGGGCCATGAAAAAGGTGCTGCTGGCTCTTGATGTATTTGGTGTTTTACTAAAGCTGCACCTCCCCAGAGTAATATGAAGTACATCAAAATGTCAGGTTTCATTATGCAGTTAATGGTTTGGGAGGAAAACTGAAATACAACCCTAAAGGCTCCAAATCTGAAGGAGAAGCCAAGTGCATTATATGTAAATTCTTTCTTCTCAAGCATTGAATTCTGACCTTTACAGTCTTGAGAGTAGGCAACTCTGTGCTACGCTGCTCCTGCTTTTTTATTTTTTATTTGGCAGCTTTGGGGTGTATTTCCTGGTTAAGCCACCATATATAGCTTAGTGGCTTTGATGTGCTTTCCAAAGCCTGATCCCACTGCCTTGGGTGCATCTCCACCCTCTACCCCTTGGTTCTCCCTGGACCAATTCCTCACCCTTGGCCTCCATGGCAAATAGTAAAATGGCCTAAAAGTACAAACCCTTTAAGCAAGGCAGCCCCCTCTTCTTAATAATTTATGAGGATCTTTCATTGCCAAACCTCTGTCAGTGAAGAGCTGGGGCTAGTCTGGGCAAACCCAGCCTGTCCCTTCCAGGTGGCTGCTGGTGGTGTGATTGTTGCTGGAGGCACTGCCTGGGCCCTGGCCACCATGGGTCAGGTCTTGATATGGCCTTGATCGGGACCCCAAAACCCAAATCTCTTTCTTTTCTTGTAAGCTATTAGCTATTATTAACTCATGGGTTTAGCAGAAGCTTAGCATCTTTAGCCATAAGGAGGTACTTCCAAGCTCTTTTGCATACCCTAAGGGTATGTGCCCTGTCCTTGCCCTCACTAAGATAAACACTTTCAAATTAGAGGGACTCATTGACAAACAAATTCTCTCCATGCTCCTGTAAGCAGTTTCCACTCGGTCACTGGATGAGTGCCTTCCCTTACAGGATTTGGGTGTGCTGGCAAAAGTGGGATGGAAATCTCAGCCCTGGCTTCCTCTCCCAGCCTTGCCATTTCTCTGGCTAACAAGGCAAGCCCCCTTCTCCAACATCCTGGCGTGAGTCAGCAGAGCCCACACAGCCTTCACAAGCCAGGTTTTGACTTAATTCCTGCCTTGCTGAGGGAGAGTAAGCGCAGAGCTCTCAGTGTTCTCTGACCCGGGGACCCTGCCAACTTCTTGCAGCCTTTTTTCCTCAGTTTCTCTTTTGAAATCGACTCCTGGGTCTGGGTCAGAGTCCTCAGTGCTGCTGGGCCAGTTCTTGCTGCCGGTCTGGCCTCATGGGAACCCCAGAAGCACGGGGTGCCCATGTGAGCCAGAACAGCTGTAAGCATGATGCATAAGCAAGGTCATGGTATAATTTGGTCTCCTGAGCCTGCACTGTGTTTTAGGGGAAGGCCTATGAACACATCCCTGGGCTTCAGGTGCTGTATAATGCACCTGAGCTGTACAGCGTTCAGTAGATGTTTGCTCCATCTGGTTTTTCCTTGATGAAACAAAAGGACTGCTTGTGGTGATTAGGGCTGAGTCATAATCAGCCTGGCCTATTTGTAAATTGTCATGTCTCTAACCAGAAGCATGTGCCAAGAGAAGCAGATGCTCATGGCTGCTGTGCTGGGAAGGTGGCTGGAGCTTCAGGACACCTGGCAGGGCAGCAATAAACCACCTTTTATTAGCTGCTGTGAAAACAGGTTCTCCCATCTGAATCCTGGCCAGATTACAAGCAGCATGATGAATTAGTACCAGTTAATGTGCTCATCATAACTACTTCAAGAGAAATTACTAGGAATCACAAATGCACTATTCATTTAAATATTATTCATTTATTTTAACTTGCTGCAAGTGGGCAGGTGGGAAGGAATGGAGAGAGTAAACAGTGATTAGTTCTAATTGGCAAGGCTCCATGGCTTCATGGAGCTTATGTTCAGCCAAAACTACAAATTCAGGGGGTGTCCCTGGATGTCAGGGAATGTCCTGTGTCTCAGCATGAAGGAAGTGGTAATTTTAAATATCATGGTCCTCAGGCCCGGCACGTGTGCCGTGGGGGCTGAGAGCTAGAGCTGCCTGGGCAGTTGCATGGTGCCACAGGGCAAGCCCACGCCACCCTTCTCTAAGCACTTTGGGGTGAGACCTCCCCCTTAATGAGGGAAATAAGGTCCCCCATCTTTGGCCTGCATGGATGCTCAGGCCTCTCTGGGCAGAACTCACTTTGGACCAATGTCAAAGGCTCATCTAATTTTAACTTTGTTTCCAACCATGCAGACTTTCCTCCCTGGTGTTAGCCCCTCCAAGTCACATTAGCACAACAAAAATCAATTCTGTAGCTCTCAAAGGGCAGCTCACCCGTGGCAGCACTGCTCTACAGATGCTTTGCAGAAATTCTGAGCAGGCCAAAGTGGCTCTTTTAATATTGACACTGGCAATGCCCCACACCAGCAAAGGCAGGAGCCTCATAAAAGACTTGGGGCAGCGCAGGGCGCGGGGTGAGTGGCTCACTGGTGGGGGTGAAGGGCAGGTCCTGCAAGCTCAGAGGAATGTCCCTTCTTCACCAGGTCTTTACTTACGTAGAAAATGGGAATCTAAATACAGCACCTCTCATTCCTCTTGCACCCAACACCATCCTGTCACATGCCTGTGGCTCAAGCAAAACACTGCAGAAGCTGAGGCCGTAAGAGACCTCAGAAGGGTTTGAGGCTGAAGCCACAGAAATGATGCTTTTTGAAAGTCTTCCTGAGAGAAGAAAACCAAAGAAATGCTAATTTTTTTTCTTCCAGTGCAAAGCCTTTTTTTTGGCCTTTTTAAAAGAAATTATTCAAAAATAAAGCTCTGTTCTGAGACATCAGCCTGCTGAAAAAACACCCTGAAGTCCCACAGATTGCTCACAGCCAGGCAGGTGGGTGTAAAACGACACTGTGGGGCCTGAAGAGCCTTTCTCTGGTAGATGCTGCCAGCCTGCTGGACCAAAATCCACCGTGGATGAGGTGCATGGAACTGGGGAAAACCACTTGCTGGGCTGGATCAGACCCCACTTCTGGATGGGGTTGCTCATCAATGCCTCTTTCAGAGAAGCAAGTTTACCAGGAGATACCTGAGCAAACATCCCCACATTCCCACCTTATTTTCATATTCTGGGTTTCCCGATGTCATTCCTGTGCCTCTGTGGATGCCTCCAGCTTGGCAGCTTCCCTCTGTGCACCCTGCAGAAGGAGGACACACATCTTTACCCAAATCTATGTGCTTCGGAGTGGTTTTGAAGTAGGTTTAGCCCCACGGGTACTGACTGTGCCAGTCCTTGACATTTTGGCTGCACTTCTCAGAGATATAAGCACTGCCATCAGGGAAATGGCTGTAGCAATCTCTTGACAGGTTTTTCTCTCTATATTTCCCATATTCCTTAGCTACATTTAAGCACATCAATTGATTCAGCTATAACCGATGTATCTAGGAGTGATGGTTGTTAAACGTGTTGTTAGATCACTAATTTACAAGCAGGTAAAGACAATGAAATTGTACTTGATTATTTATGCTACTTTCTTACTTCTGCAAAAACAGTCCCTTAACAAAAAGCCAAATTGAAAAAGTGGTGAGTGTACAGGAAATGAATGGACATTTCAGTGGGCAAAAGTTATCTATAATTATAGAAGTTATCTAAAAGAAATCTATTTACATTTAAAGGTTAAACACTTTAAGGAGAACAACTCTGTTGGGAATGGTTCTGCCAGTCTGGAATATGATCAGATACTGTGATTACTATAATTTAAAAATGTGGTTTAAAGGATGAAAGGAGGTGAAACCTCTGTGAGCCTTTCTCCTTCCCACCATGTGTCACTACCCCAGCATTTGCTTCTGAGGGGATTTGAAGTGTACACTTTCATACAGTAATAATAATTCTATAAAATAATCAGTGTATTTTAGTGTGGATGTGGATTTTAAACCCTTCAGCCTCAGTGCTTTGTATTTTAGCTGTGGGAACTACTGAACTAGAAATCACACAGGCAAAAATTTCCCTGAGGAGCCAGCTTGGTTCAACTCCCACCTGCCAGCAAGGCTGAGGGTTCTCTGTAAAGCCAAACTGCAGCCGTGTGGGGACATCCCTGTGTGCAGGAGCACGTCTGTTGACAGGGGACAGTGGGAAGGGCAGTGCCCTGGGTGCCTTGTGTGTGCTGGGGGTTGGTCACCCAGGTTTGCAGCTGGACAGCAATGCTCTGGGAATAACAGCAGACCTGAGCACCTGGGTTTGGCAGAGGTGATGTGGTGAGAGGCTGCGACTTTTATTTTTGAAGCACCTGGCATGGGGAAAGTAAGTGGTGGGATGGGATTCCACTTTGCAGCTACATCCCCGAGGGCCCTTCCATAGCACCTCTGCTCCGTGCTGCAGGGCAGCCAGTCAGGTCACTCCCAAGGCATCGTTGTCTGAGGGAGAGGTGGGTTCATCCCCAGGCTTTAGCTATATGCTCATTTAGCTGACTAGAGAAGACAGTAGTTTTTTTATCTTTTAAAATTTGTCATTTGCCCAGACACTTTCCAGTGCTTACCCAAGAGGAATTCAAACCTGTTGCCAAACTGCTTTACTCAGCTGTTTTCTGTGACGTGTATGAAGGTGGAGAAAGCACACACCAAAAACCACTGGAACAAGCAATGGTGGAGGCAGCTATGAATGACACTTGGTTAAAATGCAAGTGCACAGTGTTTTGCAAAAGCTTCAATTAGTTTAATTGTTTCTGTTGAATTAATGCAATCCTACATTTAGATAAACTCCCGAGATATGACTCTAGTTTTCTTAGGAGAGTATCAAACTCTGTCTGACTGACCTTATTTCTGGCTAACTCTAGACAGAGATGAAAGGGATGATGCAAAATCATCTCAGTTGATTTGATGTAACCACCACAGTCTAAACCAAGCAAAGGCACTATCACTTGTTCCCCAGCACATGTTAAACCAGTCTTAGTGAGAAGCTGTCCTAGAGCCAGCTTGCCTTGCCTAGTTGTAGCATGTTTTAGTGCTCAGACACATGATCAGTTTAGGGGAGCATACCACCCAAACATCTTCACGTTGCCTTTAATCAGTAGCAAAGGAAGATTTTTCTGGTGTGCAGTTTGACTCAGATCTTATTCTATTGCAATTTTGGGAACTAGTTTTGAGAGAAGTCCCCAGAAGCAAGCACTGGTGAGGGCTGAGGGAATACGTGTGTGCCAACCCCGCTCATCCCATCAAGATGATGTAAGTGCGAAAATCACCAGAACAAAACCATGGAGCTGCATTAATGTCAGAAGCAGGGGAAAACTGGCAGTGCAGTAAAGGAAAAAGAGTGAGCCAACACTTGGGAGCCTCAAAATCCTCATCTAGTGGGCAAGACCTTTGACTGTCACCCCTCTCTTAACTTGAGAATATACCACACACAGGGAGGAGTCTTCCCTTCACTGAAGGCTAATACTAGCCTGGTGGGCTTCCCCTGCAGAAAACCTATCTAGTGTGTTATCATGGAGATGGGAGGGTTAAGGCTGTCCTGTGTGCCATATATAAGGCAGCTTTGCAAGGGCAGAGTGTGTTACAGGCCCTATGCAGGCAGTAGCATCTTAAAATCCATTCTCAGGTTGTGAAGCACACAGAGAGGTTTGTTCCTTTGAGGTATCTCTCAAACTGAAACAAAACCAGTGGATTTAGTTCAAACAAATGGCATTTGTGAATGTGCTGTTGCCTAAATTCAGATTCAAGATCCCCAAGGAAAATCTGGAATAATCCAGTTGAAGGGCTCCGTATTTAAAGCGGAACCTCCCGTTGGTGTGTGGCCTTGCCTGTGCTCTCCCAGGACAGAAGCAATGCCTTCAGCAGGATGAGCCAGCTGTGGCAGGCATTGCCCGTGGCAGGCATGGCCTGATCCCAGCTGAAGATCAGGCTCTACGTGACTTGGGAGCACAGCACGTTTTTTTCCATGGCACGGCAGCAACTGCTGTATTTTGAAGGGCGAGTTGAAAGGATCGCTGTCAACAAGCAGCACTGCGTGGGGAGCATTCCCCTGCATGATGCAGAGGGATTTAGGTACATAACTCCTGATGCAGCTGCACAATAGACACAATAAACTGGTTTTGCATCAGTCCCTAATACTTTATCCATCTGCCTTCCCTGGAAAGCAATGCCTGGCTCTGTGGAGAGCCACTGCAACCTGTGGGGTGAGCAGGGGCAGACTGGAGCTGTGCCCTCCAAGCACTGGGTGCAGATGTGGTGAAGAGTGGATGCTGAACCCCTTCTTGAATCCCTTCCTCCACAGCAATGGCTGCCCTGAGAGCCAGTTTGACCCTTTCAAGAAAACTGCTGCACTCCTCAGTGGGAATTTCCATATTTAAATGATGATCTTGCAATTTCTCTAATCCTTCTGTCAAGGCCTCAGCAGTGTCCAGGGGTGTGCTTGATCCCTGCCCAGCCGCCCAGTCGTTTCATCCTTTAATTCAGGTTAATGCTCCAAGGAAGTACTGTACTTATCCCCATTACACAACCACAGTCTGGAGGCATTTCAGGGCTGGCATACATTATTTTAGCATCAACTCCTCTTAAAACTATTAAATTCCTGATGCTGTTGTTTGCATCACGATTTATTTTATGAATCAAAGGAAGATAATTTCTCAAGGCTGTAAGATGTAAAAATCTGTGTCATAAGGCTGTGGCTGTAGCTTATTCTCTTACCTTTATCTTTTTTTGCTTTCCTTGATAAGAGGTGTGACCTTAATTTTTTTTTTTTTTTTTAATGACTAGCAGTTTATGGAGAGATTTTAAAAAGTAAGCAATGCATGTGAGTACTCATTGTCTGAACTCCCCAAACTTCTAAAAAAGTGCAGCCTGCCTCCTCCGTCTCATCTTCCCCTGCTCTCTGGCTGCTGACAAGCCTTCCTCAAGCACAGTGCACTTGTGGCTTGACAGACTCTTTCTTCTTTCATGGTAGAGCCTCAAATCCCTACTAGTGGTGTGGGATTTAGGAGAGGAGCAGGTGTGGAAGGGCCTTCATCTCACAGGCAGCATTCTCCATCTTCTTCCCCTTTCAAACTCACTGCTACTCTTCCTGCCAGCAACCACTGAGGAGCTCCCGCTGGGAGCCCCTTCCTTTGCATTTAAGGTGCCTGGAAGAAAAATGGAGCCCTGTAGTTGGCAGGGTGAGTTGGTGCCATAAATTAAAACTTCCTAGAGTATAATTAGCAGAGCAAGGGGAGCTCCTCAGGTATGCCTTTCCAGTGAGCAGGCTCCTCAGTGCTCACTCACACCCACCTGGATGGCAGCAACTTACGTGACGATGTTTGTACACAAATAAATATATTAATGGTCTATAGTTTACACACAAGTGCTGAATCAGAATATGCTAGAGTGGAAAGATTTTACTGAAAACATCTTTGCATTTCAAGAAAAATTTGCCTTTGTATTTTGAAAAGCACAACAGCTGTGGCTGTCTCACTTGTGGCCGTACTCTCAGACCTTTCCTTCAATCTGCAAACCCACACTTTTTATTTTTTCCCCAGCAATACAGTTTCCAGCACACAAAATTTATGGCTGCTGACAACAGAACTGCTTTTCTTAGTTACCCTTCTTGGGCCTCTTAGATGAGGCCTGTGACCTTCTGGAGCCCAAGGCTATATCAGGACCCACAACTCTAGACTGCACGATCCAGAGAAGAGCTCAGTCTCCATCAAAAGTTTAGGAGGATGGCTGTCAAACACGGCAGTTGAATTGGCTAGATTCATTGAGAAACTAAATTTACTTCCTCAAAGTTTGCATTGCAAGCGTGCCCTGAGCTTTTCCCAGGCCATGCAGACAGAGATAAGGATTTTTCTGAAGGATGAATAAGCATAGTTCCAAGTCTGTAAAGAAAACAACAGCCAACAGGAACCAAAAAAAAGTGTGGGAAGCAATGTTTTATTTTAAAATGTTTGAAGTGTGAATGTGTTCAGTTAAAGTAAGACTGTCAAAACTACCACCAAGTGCCTAAATCCCACTGTGATGTTAGCGTATTGCAATTCTCCCGTGTTCTCCCACGTTCTCCCACGTATTTCTGATTTTGGCTAAGACACAGCCCAACCCATCAGTCTGCAGGGAGAGAAGGGTGTTCCTTCCGTTCCTCCTGGGACTCACTGGGCAGCTGGCATGGAAACACGTGGTGTCACTTTCTTTGATATATACTATAGCCTGCTCCCCTGCAGATTGGAGGGGGATTTCTGGTGGCAACCTGCACCTGGGTTTAGCCTTAGCTTCCTGTAGGGGTAGTCCTGTCTCAAGGCAGAAGGTGATGCCTTCCAGCCCTATGTTACTGTCATTCATTTGAGCATGGCTGTAGAAAAATGAAAATATTTAATTTCAGACAAGTTAATGAACTCTCATTTTCAGCCCTTAGTCCTTTAAATAGCAGGACAGGAAATATGAGTAACTTGCAACATCTGACAGAAAAGGAAAGTAGCTGCTTCATTCTTTTATGGCCTGTTAGCCTGTTGAACAATGACATGAGAATGTGTTGGGACAAACCTGATGAGGTGCTCTCTGCCACGAGGTGCCCATTAGGCTGTTCGTTTTTCCCATATTTAAAGGTGTCATTTGCCTTATGATGGATCCTGAAAATACCCAAGGTAACCACATGCCCAGCACTGGCTGAGAACTCGGAGTAGAAAATTGTTATTGCAAGGTCAGCCAAATGATTTGACATCTGGAAATGATCCAGTTTACAAACATATACTTTATAAAGAAGTAATGTTCTCCAGGAAGAATTTGCAATATACCACGGGGAAAAACTCTTCTGCAAAACTATAACAATTAAAGATTTTAGCTTACTCTAGCAATCCTGGTGTGGAGCACCTGGCTGGATAGTCTGGTGCTAAGAGTGCTGACAGCTGTGTCACCGTGTCCTCCTGTGCTCAGGAGACTGGTGATGTTGTGGTACCCAAGTTCAGCGAGCAGAACAGATGGACCCCAATATCTTCTTGACTTGAATTATTTTAGCAATTCATATCCAGAGTGTTATCTTTGCAACGACCCAGGACAGATTGCTTTATCGTTGATCAGGACATGGGCAGACTCTTTTATACCACTCTCCTTTTTCACAGTTTGTTTCTAGCCTTCCTCACTGGGACTGAACTAAATATAAATCTAGCATGGAGGAAGGGGAAAGGGAAAGATGTTTCAGACATATGTGTGAAGATGCAACTAAAAGACTGCTTTAAACTGCTTCCAGGTCTCAATCTTAGGCAAAATAATTTCTCAGTATACTTTGGGGAAGACATGAGAAATGAGACTCATCATTCATAGAAAAATCAGTGTGGAGGATCCTAGGATTTTGTGTCACTTCAGCCACTGAGGAGCACATATTGATGGAATGGTGCTTTGCCATGCTGTAGGCTCAGGGCAGATGGATTTCCCAAAATATACACACACATAAATCAAAAGGAAAATTGACATCATATGTTAACAAGCAACTGATTACACTGCAAATAATGTTTCAAAGCCACATATCCGCCACTTGTAAACAAAACATCTCCCTGATCCAAAGCACTTAAGACAATGCAGCAACAGCTTTTATCTCCGAAGAGGTGGAACCAGAGCTGCGCCAGCACTGATATAAAATCTGTAATCTAAAAATGAAACCAGATATTGCAGTGCATACTCAGATTCAGGAAAGGCTTATATTGCTTTATGGCTAGTAAGACTAATAATATCTCTTACTGTGACAAAGTTTTTATTTTTAAAGACACACATACTCCTACTTCAGCACGCAGATTAATCTTCCTGCAAGTGACAGTAACTCAGACTGAATGAGACTGTAATACATGAAGCACTATTTTGGATAAGTGGCCCCCAGGTATAATCTTTTCCTAAACCCCTCTGCATGTTTAAGATTGTACTCTGATTACATTGATGAGAATGGGCTCCCCAGGAAGGGCCAGGCAGCTATCACAGGCTGCTGTAGCAATTTATACACTTTTTCTTATCAGCATCCTGAGCAGCCCGCTCTGCCTAGATAAGGAGTTTGATGCTAAATTCAACCTTCCTGTCTCTGGTAGCTGCTTCCCCCTTCCTGTGAATGCTGTTTACATCAGGGCGGTCAGGACACGGAATTCCGAGCACACTCAGCTTGCTGCCTATCCCAAAGCTCCTAGCTGAAACACATATGCTCACTATGACATCTACTGCAATGTCTTAGAGTAAGGCCATATGGCTTGCCTTTAAATAGAGACTGAAAAATTCTATGGATACTTTATAAATACCTTATCACCATTCAAGAGTGAACGTTTTTTTCCCCTCTGCAGGCAATCACATTTTCTAAGCAGAGGAATTTAAGGTACTAAGGAGCTAAAATATTATGTGCTGGTTTGACCGCTGTGAAAATGTCTTTCCTCCTCTCTGCCTCCCAGTTCTTAAGCAAAAAGTTCTGAAGCTGCAAGGGTTTCAGTTTCACTAAACTCTCTTGAACAACTTCAGAATCTTTTTGCTTATATCTGAGTAGCAGTTATAAACAACTGTCTAAGAGGGTTTTACAAGCCCTGAATATCTTAGCTCTTATATCTAAATATAATATCTATGTTAGGTGTTACCTCTAAAACCTGTCAACAGGAGACAGGTTTCAAAATACTGCAGGAAATGCTGAAGCAGGGAATGGGCTGGATGGATTCACCCCCATCTTCTGGGCCAGCCTGTGGAACTGCAATCATAAAGATCCCTAGAAAGGACACCTCTCGTGAAGTTTTGTCCTTGCTTTTGGCAAATAGTGGACATTTGAACTTCTCCCTGCAGCATGCTATTTTTATTTCTTTCACTTAGTGTGTCTTTAGTTTAGAAGCAAACAAAAACCAATGGCTTAGTTCTTACCTGAAAAAATGTTTTAACAGAAGTTTTCTATATGAAACCTTTCACAGTGTGCTACTCAGCCTTGCTTGTTCCTTTCTGCTCAATTAAACTTTTAATTCAATTGTTTCTCCTATTAGAAGAAATCAAATAAGCAAAGAATGAATTGTTACAGAGATCACTCACCTATGGTGTAACTAGGCTAAATTTAGATGATACTCCCTATTTTACCAGTAAAATAAGCAAACTTTAGTTTAATGGTTTAGATATGTTTGTGCTTCTAGTTAAAAGCACCTTGTCACTTCTGCAGAAACAGACACAACCTAACTGGTTATTGGAAATAATATTTACTTCCATCCACTTTAAATCTGCTTTGTACACTCAAACTTTCTGGATTCCCAAAGAACCAGAAGTGAGTTCAGAGAGTGAGACTGCACTAACCTCAGCCGTGGCTCATGGATGATGGACTGCAGGATGTAGGTCTTTGGATGATTCCCATGCTGTATCTCAGACTGCTCTGCAGCATTTCTGGTCTATGTTACTTTCCTACATAGACAGGAACAACTGGGTTTTTTTTGCATTTCTAAATTTTGGACTTTTACTATTTCCTTTTAAAGAGCTGTCACCTTGGGTGATGTGCTATATAAATATTGTATTGAACATTAGAAGATCCTAACATATGGAACCTCTACTTCCCAAAATTATTTAGCATTTTCAGGGAAAAATTAATTTGGGGAGGGTGAAAAAAATCATGAGGCAATTCAGGTTTTCTACTGATGTTATTAGAGGATAAACATACACAAATATACCTAGATATGTACACACAGAGTTTTTTATGCTTCTTTAGATGACAGTTAAAAAGTTAATCTACTTCAGTATTGGGCAAGGATCACTTGAAGACCGTTTGGATAAATTCACACAAAAATCAAATCCAATTGCTACAGATCTGGCTACCACACTGATAATGACACTAGTAGGAGACAAATGCAAGAAGCCTCAGTCCGTTGAATGTAAACCATTATTACAGAAAAAAATAGAAGTATGAGCCTCTATTAGTGAAGCAGAAGCCTGAACTGCAACACTCAGCGGTGCTGCTCTGCCCTCTGCAGACCGGACTGTATAATCACATACTAACCCTGATCACGCACTTCTAAAGCACATCTAACTCCACAGAAAAAGAAGTTATCAAACTGAATGAAACACACAGAAACACCACTGTGAGACTTCAAGTCCTAAATAAGTCAGGAGTACTCCTGAGGCAGCACGTGGTTTCTGAGTACCTTCACCGTGTCCACACTGGCAATTAAGTTAGGGAAATAATTATTGCCTGAATAGCACCAATGCCTGGAATCCAAATTCAGAATGAGGTACAGGAAGTATTTATGTTTGTTACTCTAATGTAAACCACACAGCATTTCTTGATGGTGGAGAAACAAGTTCCAACTCCCATATACAGAGCAACTCCTCCCTGGTACTAGGAATGGTTTTCTACAGCAAGACCCAGGGCACGTGGACCACAGCAAATGTGTGACTGATAGACCAGGCTACCAGCACCCCACTCTGCAAGTTGTTATATGCCACCCTGCACACCCTGCCTCCACCTTTTATCCTCGCTAAACATCCAAGAAATGTGGCAAATGCATCCACCTTTATGAGCTCTCTATAATTTCATGTGCTCTCGTCATGTTAGCTGGTAAAGAATGTTAAAGCTTATTAATTCTCCTCTATTTGCTGCATCCCCACTGATGTGAGAAAACACACACAACAGTACTTATTGCTTCTCATGAGCTGGACAATGCTTTTGTATGAAGGACATGTCATAACCCTCCTGGCTTCTCTTGGATAGGAATAATACAATAGAATTCACACAACACACAATTCAGATTTGTTCCAACTTTTCATTTAATTAAGTGCTGACATTTGAAAAACTTTCTCAAAGCACACATGCCAAACCCTAGGCATCAGATGTGGCCCTCACAAATGAGCAGCACCTGATGTTCCTTTACTCCACCTGCCACCTGTCTGTGGTTATCGGGTGTCACACCACAGACAGAACGTCAGCTCTTCTGAAAAAAGAGCCTGGCAGGAAGAAAAATTTGCGTATGCAGCTCCCAACATAGCACTTCTTGTATTGTGTGACTACCACGTGTGCTGGTTACATGACCCAAAGACTCACATGTCAGGAAACAAGAGAAGTGGCAGTCTTTCAGCAAGTGGCAGTATTTGCAGAATAACTTCAGTACAAAACTAAAATAAGTGTTTGGGGAAAAAAGGTCTTTATTTGATATTGCAAAGTTTGCAGTAAGTGATGTTATTATGCTTCTGTAAGTTAAATTTAATGGTGGGTCAAGATTCTTAATAATGACTCTTCTGAGCTATATTCACCTTCCATAGTTTGCAGGTAAAACAAGTGAAAGTTAGAGCAGCACATTAAAATTTGATGGAATCTCATTTTGCCATCCTTCATTGCTTTTATTTTTTTTGAGGGACCTGCTGCAGACTAATGGGACAGGCTAGAAAATTTCCAAGTGTATCAGTAAGCAAAATAAAAGTCTCAAATTTTCACCCTGCCCATTTCACAAATGGAAATTGTATAATTAATCCAAAGCAAAAAATTGGAGGAAAACAAGGGTCACATTTATACTTAGCAACACTGTTCTCCAGTGACTTCCATTTGACAACAGCTGAATTGCATTCTTAAACAGAATTCTTTACATATTCTTAAACAGAATTCTCTACATAATCCCTGCTATCTCAGATAACTGACACAGAAATATCACTTAGGGTCTGGGCTACATCGTGAAAACCTTGTACAATCTGACAGTACCTTCATC
Organism: Corvus moneduloides; assembly: GCF_009650955.1. Taxonomy (NCBI): domain Eukaryota; kingdom Metazoa; phylum Chordata; class Aves; order Passeriformes; family Corvidae; genus Corvus; species Corvus moneduloides. The sequence continues at coordinate 142,065,061 of NC_045476.1, forward strand.
AAACAAACATTCAAGCCCTAGTTTTACCTTTCTTTACATTCTTTTCATCCAAGGACTTTGGAGTGGTTTGTAACATGTAACTGAAGAAAGCAAAAGAAAGGAAATCAGATCTTAATGCTGCTCCTCCTTCCAACAAAATAATTGTATCTAATGACATAGCAATTATTCTCAAATCTAGAAATATGCTAAATTCTGAAAACCCATACAAGAAGCACTATTTCTATACCTGTCTGCAACTTCTCTTGGACAAAAAGCTGTCATATCCCACCACTCTAACCAAGGCCAGAAGCAAGTTAACTACACTTGAATAAACCTGATTATTTCAGGGGAATGTTCAGCATACAGGAGACACGCTCCTTTTCCAAGTCGCATAAGACTTGGTCTCATGAACTGAGATGGGAATTAGGATTTTCCTCATTTCCTGCTCACAAGTTGCAAGCCCAGCTTGTTTCTATGCTGTGGCACAAGTTCCAGTACAACTCTAGCCAAAAGACACCCTGTGGAACTACTTGGTCATGAGTTCCAAATAGCCTTGGAACAGACGAGCCAAGGCAACTCAGCGTTTTTGAAATGCATTCTTTAAGAATGGAAAGCAGATTTCGTCTTCCCCAGAGCTTGTTGCCTTCCGTTGGGTTCTTCTCTTAGGCACTCTTCTCTTAAACACTGATGCTCTCTAGGCATGAAAGTCGCTTGGGCCCATCTGAAGAAAACCCGGGAACACTCACTGTGTACAGCCCAGACCAGGGCTACATCTTCACAAAGGACAGAAAGGCAAGCAGAGCTCTTCCAGGAGCTGACTGAGCATTAGCCAACTGGTCTCTGGTCCTGAACCTGCAGTTTTGGACTCCAGCAGTTGAAACTTCAGCCTGAAATACTAAATTCACTGAAAACAATACATGACCCTAAATATGTCTGTACCATCATGCCAAGCAGTACCTCTCCAAAGCCAACTCACCTCTGACTCTACAGCAAGGCTGCATGGGGCACTGGAAGGTGAAGTCTGGAGCACTGAAGAAGCACTGCCAGGCTTTCCAGGCACACTGCTGGGCCTCTGCAGGTTCTAAAACAAGCACTCACGGGAGAACAAGGTAAGCAGGGTGCAGAGTACGTGACGCCTCTGGTCACTACTGAGATCTGCTCTTTCAGAGGGCGACAGACACAGGAATCACCTCTACAAGAAAGACCATGCAATTGTTTTGGAAAAGCTCAGAAAGAGAATAAATGGACAGATTAGAACCATGAGCAAAACTTCAGAGAAAGGGAAATGGCTCTGTACAGCTAGAATTGCCCAAAGTAAGTAATTCTGAATTTATCTGTACAGACACACGTGCTGCACAGCAAAAATACTGACAGATGTCCCATTTTGAGACACCTTTCAGTGTAGTAAATGACAGGACTGGTTATTCTTTACTCCCTCTCCCCCTGCATAAAACTCAAATCTATCTTCTGTGTTATTTATACATAAAGAAAAGAAAAAGCTCATAAACTATAGCAACATTGACTGTAAGCAAGACAATTCAAGGAACAGTGTTACTGAGGGAAGGGAGTGTGTTGAAACAGGACAGTTACACTTTCTGAATACACAGTATTTTAAAGAGAAGCTGAAGTGAAAGCTAAGTGAAACTGAAAAAAATCTTAATTTGAACATCATTGAGGATATATATTTTCTCACTCTTAAAAGCCTGAGCCTTTTTCCCTTGAAAATATCAATAAAAGAGTAACATACCCTTCAGAATCTCTTTAAAATTGCATATTTAATAATTGCACAATAACTTGCTCATCTCTTGTGCAGTGAGGGCTGAAGAGAAGTTCAAGAAACTCACTGTGGTAGAAGTCCTTAGTCAGCAGCAAGTGCTCTGAAGAAAGCAGTAGGAACTGGAAGAAAATTTTCAGCACCTGCAGTTTTTGGGTACTGGTGGGTAAAAGGAAGTAAAGTTTTGGGGTGTCCTGAAACCTTTAAGATGAGAGCTGATTCCATAGTAATTTTTTAAGAGATGAACAACCACTTGCTCTCATTAACAGCTATGAGCAAAGCAGAAAAGCAGGATTCACTTCTGTGCAGGAATTCATACACTTCTGTGTCATGGTTGTTTCTCAGTCCACCAGTTTGAGTCCAAGATTCTGCAGACACGGGAAATAAGGCTCTCTGCTAGATGTGAGGAACCGTCTCAAGGTGCTTTGCCCACGCCCAAGTCTGTTACTTCCTCTTCTTTTCTTTAACACTACTGTATGAGCTTTCACCTCATTTAGCTTCCAGAAAGCCTCCAGGTTGGTTGTTTCTCCTAATAATTCAAATCCCCACACAGCTTGCCAGACAGTTAAATTAAATTAAAAAAAAAAAAGAGTTTTCAGGTTGAAATCTGGGTGTTACAATCTATTTCTAGATCTAAATATTGCAATTTTTCCATCTGTTCTCGGAAAACTGGGTAGGAAACAAATTGATTTTAAGACCCATTTCAACACAAGAAGACTTCATTCTCCATGTTTACCACAAACCCACCGAAGCTGCTGCTCTGTTTGGAGGTCAGTTAATTCATCAATGGATCTCCAGCTGCACTGACAAGCATATGCACGTGCTCCTTTCTTCTTTATCATCTTTGCTCTTAGTTTACTGAGCTCAGGCATGTTATTCCTGCCAAAGAAGTGAATTCAGCTTAGGATCATGCTTTTTTTTTTTTTTTCCTAAGAAAAAATATTCACGAGGCCATTTCAAATCAGAAGACATCTTAAGGACAATTCAGAGTGCCACTGTCATGGATGAATTTAGGCATATATTTGAATTCTGTTTTGAATGCAATCCTTTCCCGAGAGCAGTCTCAGTGCTGTGCTCCCAGATTGACTGCAGATTGATGTTTTTGTAAACAACGTTATCTGTTGGGTTTAGAGACTTCCAGTCAGCCTCCAGAAAAAGAGTTGGGAAGAAAACCAGGCAGAGTTAATTCCTGTGTTAAAAAACGATCCAAAAATGTATTTATCTTATCAAACTTACTGTAAAATTGCTATGCATAATGGGTAAAATTACAGAGTTAAACTTTTCATTAGGAACTATTACTCAGGATGATTGTTAAAGGGACTGAAATGAAATGGCCGTAAGACTGTACATCAAACCAGAAATAATTCCTGTGCAGCTAATAACCACAACAAATGAAAAATCAGCATGGCTATGACAAAACCAAGTTGTTTCAAAAAAACCAAGTGAAAATGTAGCATTTTAGCTAACTTTGCTCTCATGACCTCTTGCCGGCCATCAATTACTGGACACTGAATTGCAAAAAAACATTAACAAGCCCAGCTAAATAAAGAAAACCCAAAACAAGTGTCAAAGGAAGAACTTTTAGAAAAAGAGATCATGCACCTATTGATGGAAGGAAAATGTTTAATCTTAAAGTTTGCTTTCTAAAATTCAGGTTTGTCAAAATAAACAGCTAAGTATCTTGCTAAAGATTACGTATTTTAATCAATTTTACAAATATGTGATACTAATGCTGCTCATGTGGGTGGGGTTTTTTTTCAGTTTCATTTATTAATTTCAAGATCTGAGAAGCAAAATAATTTTGACTTAGGGTAAACAAAAGAATCCCACTTTTATTTTTTTTTATCCACCTTTCCCACTACCAAACTCATCTTAGGAGACCAGTGCAGCATGGTATTTTTAAAGCTGCTTTAAATAATAGGAAAAATAATGGTATTCAGAAAGAGATAGAAATTTTGAGACAGGAAGAAAAATACACGAATAACCAAAGATGTAATACAGGAAAAATAATGGAAAAGGAGCTGATGTCTCCATTATTGTTCTGCTCTGGCTGTCACACTCCTCACTGTCCAAGCACTATCTCTGAACACATCCACCTCTTCCGTCAGTTAACGGGCACACACAGAGACTGTACTAAAATAAGAGAAATCCAATTTGATGTCTGTATTAGGAACATGCCTACTAAACTACATTTCACTAAGTCTTGGCATTAACTTTAGAAAAACTGGGAATAAGAACTCCTTAAGTCTTCAAAAACTATTTAAAGAATTAAAGACATCACAATATAAGCAGAAAAGAAAAATCCCACCTCTCCATTTAACCAAACCTTTCTTTCAAGAAAGAAATCTGTTAAGAAATGAAGCTATTTGATTTTCACTGAACATGACAGCATACTTGATAGAGGAAAAAAGAACATCTGACTTGAAACCATCACAGTCTGTATAACTGAAAGTGATGTGCAAAGCACATGCTGAACAGTCTGCATTCATGTTGTCGACATTGTAGACACCCTGCACTGGTTGGCAGAGGCCAACCCATCACATGGATTACCTGCTTATTTTAGCAACAAGCTGGCCTTTTGATCCATGAAACTTGAATTCTTTTTAAAGCAGAGGGAGAGTCATGGGAGAAGAGACAGAAATGGATGGAAACAAATTTTGGGAGATGTTGCTTCCCCTCCCCACAGAGTTTCCCACCTGATCCCAAACAGGTAGCATGCATGCTTCTTTTTAGGTGACACAGCAGTGCTAAGGGCTTTTCATCTTTCCTGTTCATATCAAGCCCCAAAGCACAGAAACACAACACTAATACCAAACCCACCTCAGACCCACCTGAAAAAAAGATAATCACAGGACTGATCCCAGATGTAGTCATTGAAAAGTGACACTCGGAAGTCACAAGCAGTACAACGTAGCTGATCACACGTTCTGGACAAAGAAGAACAATCAATCAGAGAAGCTGACTGATACAATGTACACGGATCATACCTGGTGTGCAGTACAGCACACTCAGAAATACCAGAAGCAATGTCACCTAATCTTAATGCTTTTACATCTCTGTCATGTTCAGAATTATGGTATGTGATTTAATTATATGTTCATGTATTATTTTTACAGGTTCCTATCCTCACTGAACACATGAAATAAACTGATATTCACTTGATATATTCTCTTTAGTCTTCCTCACTGGTACAGGACATGGGTAGCATCCAAATATGTGTTGAGTACATTATTACTTACTACAAAAAATGCCACATGGAAATGCAGTAATGTTCTATAGAATGTTGTGGATAAATTTTCAAAGTACCTCTTCTGCTAAATTCACCTGCAATTGCAAAGCACTCTGACCATTTTCAGTTCAGGTTCTGGGATGAACCAGCCCACTGATTTAAGTCACATACTTGGCAACACATAGAAAAATGAAGAGAGGCAGGGAAAAATAACAATGCAGCAGCAATTTCCTTAACTACTTGTTACTGATTTTTGGTTTCATGTCTCATTTGCAAGCATCTTTGAATACCTCAAACAAACAAAAGGTCAAGTGGTCAACAACAGAGGACTGGAAGGGACCAGTTGATTTCAACTGCAGTTACAGGGAGCCACTTCTTTAGATGACTATAAGGCTGTTCTGCCCTGTTCAAATGCAGAATTTTGTACCACCACAGAAACACAGCTGTGAATAAAAATAATGATAAAGCAAGTAGCACATATTTTTTCAGGTTTCCTACCTTTTTGAAATATTTGTTCCTATCCCAGATGGTGAAAGGCTTCCACCCAGGTACACTGGACAGCATCTATATGGATTCATTAAAAAATATTAAATTATAGCAAAACAGGTTGGAGAAAGCAGTACAACATTTTTCCTAGTTTAACCACATGGTATTTCTAAAAAAAATATTTATTAAATATAGGCAAAACATCCAAATGCTTTTAAACTACAGAATATTAAAATTTCCATTACCAAAGTGTTCAAAGAAAAACTCTTATGAAAATCACTCTCTATGCCAAATACACAAAGGTCTATATATTGCAGCATTTGATAAATGTATATGTCCATAAGTCAAAGGAAGATGTTGTTCAATAGCTTAAATAATTAATAAATTTATAATAAATTATTTTGATCAACTGAAAACACATTAACAATTCTTTGAAATTACCTGTTTATCTTTGTTGTTCTTTACAAAGACTGTTTCTCTTCTCAGCGTCTTTCTTAAGAAATGTCAACACAGATTAAACAGCAGCACTATTATTAGACTGATAAGAAGTTATAATCAAGCAATGTCCAACAGGCCCAAATATTTTTCACCTACCTTTTCCTATATGCCGGTACAACAACTTTATTTCTTTCAGGTGTGAGACTTGCAGAATTAGACTTCAAATTCTGTTTAAAAACAATCCAAGAATAAAATGCAGCATTACAGCAAAGTCACAATATTCTGTTTTACTTAATAACCAGGAGCCAGAAAATCTGAGTCACAGAAGACGGGGACTAAGACTCTAGGATATTTCTTGTTCAAGTTTATGAGGCTCTGAAGTAACAGGTAAGTGAGGAACAAGGCTTCTCTTCCCATACTGAATTTCCAGCTCTGGCCGAAGGAATTCCACACCACATGATCGCTTAGACTTTACAATCAAGACTTAGTATTTCATGCCCTCCTTTTAATAATTCTGCTTTTAAAACCAGTTATAATTTGGAATCTCTCCCTCGATGTCTTTTAGCTTTTGTTTCATTAAAACCCATCAAGAACTTAGATTATTCAAAAAGATAGTCTTTGAAAAGTTTCTTATTTGCTGTACACAGAAGAGTTTATTTGAATTCTAGAATATTAGAACTCTAGATCCTAAGTGGGAAGTTCTAGGGATATAAAATGATAAAATTATACAAATTTACTGACATAATTCTCTCTCCCTCAGATGTATACAAGTATTTTTGTTGGTTCAGATTTAGCCACTCTGTAAAAAACGAAAGACAAACAAAACAAAAACCATGTCACTCATGAAAATAAGAGAATCTGCAGGAGGTTATGAAGTATAAGTAACACCATTTACTACTGCTGATACCCAAATGAATATCTATTTTCAATGCCTTCTATCATTGTAACTGTCTTGAGAATGTAAATTTGTGGCTTCATCTCCATCTCCTGCTGTGAAATGAGGAGTCATTTGCAGAGGATACAAAACGGGGAGCAGTGGTTGGTGTGTCAGATGACTGCACTGCCATTAAGAGGGACCTCAAATGACTTACAGAAATGGGCTGAAAGCAATCTCTTCAAGTTCAGCTAAGGTGAAATGCAAACTCCTGCCCCAGGGGAGGAATAATCCTTATGCACAGAACACCACGTGGGCTGACCAGCCGGAAAGCGGCTTTGCAGAGAAGGCTGTGGGAAATTTGGTCGATAACAAGTGGACCAGGAGCCAGCAGTGTGCCCTTGCGGCACAGAAGGCCAACAGTATCCTGGGCTACATTAGCAGGGATGTTGCCATCACGTCCAGGGAGGTGACCCCTCCTCTCTACTCAGCACTGATGAGACAGAATCGCAGAATCATTTCAGCTGGAAGGGACCTTCCCCAGCTCAAAGCAGGGTCAGTTTCAGCAGCTTGCCAGGGACTGTGTCCGGCTGCATTTTGAAAACCTCCACAGACTGAGACTCCACAACCTCTCTGTGAAGTCTGTCCCTGTGTTTGACCACCGTTGCAGTTTAGAAAAAGTGTTTTCTTGTGTACAGATGGAATTTCGTGTGTTTCAGCGTATGCCCATTGTCTCTTGCCCTGTCACTGGGCACTACGGAGGAGAGTCTGGTCCCTTCTTTACCACAACTATAGTTATTTACACACATTGATAAGATCCCCCTGGAGCCTTCTCTTCTCCAGACTGAACAGTCCCAGCTCTCTCAGCTGCTCCTCATATGACAGGCATTCCAGTCTCTTAACCATCTCCATGGGCCTTTGCTGGAGGTTCTCCAGTAGCTCCACCTCTCTCTTGTATTTGAGAGACCAGAACGGGACACGGTAGTCCAGATACAACCTCACAGACATGTTTGGAGCACTACGTCCAGTACAAAAGAGGCATGGACATAATGGAGTGGGCCCAGGAAAGGACCATGAAGGTCATTAAGGATTTAGACCATCTGACATCCAGGTATAAGCTAAGACAGTTGGAATGGTTTAGCCCAGAGAAAACAATGGTCAGGAGAACCTTACGAAGGTATGTCAGGGAAGAATAAAGAAGACGTAGCCAGACTCTTCTCAGTGGGGATCACTGACAGGAGAGGCAATGGATGCAAACTGAAGTACAACAATTTCCACTTAAACATATGAAAAATCTTTATGACTTGTGAGGGTAGTCAAACATTGCAACAGGCTGCTTAGAGAGGCTGCAGTCTACATCCCCAGGGATAATCGAAAGCCATTTGGACATCGTCCTGGGTAACTGGCTCTAGGCAGTCCTGCTTAAGCAGGTGGTTGGACCAGATCGTCTCTAGAGGTCCCTTTTCCAACTGTGACCATTCTGTGATTCTGAGCATTGACACTATGCTCTATTTTGAACTAGCATTTTGTTTAATTGCCTGTTACTGTGTAGGTAAGAACATCTCTTTGTATTTCTCCTGTTCCTCAATACAGGATTACTGCATTTTCCTTTCTGCTTTATTTTCCAAGTTTATTCTACAGCTTGTTTTCATTCATATTTTGCTTTAGAAGTTTTAGCTTATGGTGCTTTTACTTCCATTGTTGAACCTGACTTGTTCTGAATTTCTCCAAACCCCTACTCACCAGAGGTGTTTTGGTAAAGCTGCTGTCATTACAGATTTCATCAATAATGTCATCTAGATCTTCTTTGCTGCTGCCAGCACTCATTAACACTTTAGCTGATCTGAAAAATAAATAAACCAGCCTTCATCTTTGTAGCAAGACAACAGCAATTCTAAGAACTGTGAATTAAAAAATATAAACAGTTACAGCCTTTTTGCTCTAATATTTTTGTAGTATCTCAGGTACACCATTCAAATAATGACTGAACAGATGTAAACTGCAGGATAACACCTTGCAGGATAACCTTGAGTTGTCGCATCATAGGTCTTATTTTTGCTTGCTTCTTTTATTTCCAACCACTTCCAACCCTGAATAAAATTGTGACAGTATAACCCATGCTACACTTACTGGGCAATTAACTGGACAACCCTGATTTTTCACATTTAGCTTCAGCAGCAGGAGCACAAAAAGGTCAGAGGAAGGTCTCTACTCAAGTTATACAACTGCAGGGGTTCTGAAGAGAATTCCTGCTGAACTGGATGCATTTAGAAAGACCACCTGCACTTTGCTTTCACTCAAGTAACACTCAAGTCTTCTGTTTGCTAGCTCTTTGTCAAAGAAAGAGAGGCCTGTAGTACTGCTGTGTTAACCAATCACGAACAAATCTACTCCTGAGAAAGAAGAAAACTGTGATTTTTTTTTCAAGATTGTCGTTAGATCGACTAAAATTAAGTGCTCATCTAACCATTATGCAAACAATGTGGAAGTCCAGTAATGTGGCCAAAGGTAGTGGTCTTGCTGGTCTTGCATTAGTCATTGGATTCTTCAAGATCCTTTCCTTGGACTCTGAACTGTGTGTAAGTGCTCAGCAGCCCACCTGTGGAGACATCTGGCCAAGCCTCTCTGGTCCACAGACCTTCCAAAGGGAGTCCGAGATGTCTGTGAGGGCTGGGATGTAAACCTGATAGTCAGGATGGAAACCCAAGGGCTGGCAAAGATGCCTGTCAGGGCCAGGCTGGAAACCTGAGGGCAAGCAAAGACACCAGTGAGGGCCAGGATGGAAACCTGATGTCTGGGACTGAAGCCTGAAGGCAGGAACAGATGTCAGAAACTGAACACTTGGCAGTACTGTCAGCAATGACCCTGTCGGCACCAAACTTGCTGGTATTATCATCATTGTTTTGAAAATTGTGGAATTTGAGGCAGATACCTCAAAGTGTAGTGTGTAAGTTAAATGCTTACTGTAGTAGATATGGTTAATAAAGCATGAACAGAAAAATTATGAACAGAAAAAACAGACCCGAAGGAACAGCATGAAGCTGTGTCAGGGGAGGTTTAGGTTGGATAGCAGGAAAAGGTTTTTCACCCAGAGGGTCACTGGGCACTGGAACAGCTCCCCAGGGAAGTGGTCACAGCACCAAGCCTGACAGAGCTCAAGAAGCGTTTGGACAATGCTCTGAAGCACATGGAGTGACTCTTGGGGTGTCCTGGGCAGGGCACAGAGTTGGACTTGATGATCCTTGTGGGTCCCTTCCAACTGAGAATATTCTGTGATGTGTATGAAATGACTGAAGTATCAAGAGAATAAAAGCTTTGATAATGCTATTGCTAAAGTTCTTCCTGCTCTAAATCGCAAGATTTATAGATATTTGAGGTGAGTTAGATACAGAGAGCTCTCATGAGGTCAGTTACAGAGCAAAGTAATCCCACAACCCTAACTCAGAGGCAAAGTAGTGCAGCTTTTAACGCCATATTTAATCCGAGGCTGCGGTACACGCAGGAGACAAAGACTCTCTGAAGTAACTAAACTCGCTGGCACACGATTTGGATCTTTAAACAACAAGGGCTGCAGGTGACACTTGCCGACCGTCAGCCCGGTTCCGGCTCCCGAACCCGCGTATTTTGGGTTCCTGAGACGTGTGGCCACACGGGCCAGGCGGGGACGGGCTGCGCGCCACCCAGGCGGCGCCTCGCTCGGCGGGGAGCGTTGTGAGGGCGCCGGGACCGCGGCGGGACCGCTAACCTGCGCTCCTCAGCCGCCGTGGGCTCCTCCTCGCCGCCGCCGCGCCGGTGGCACAGCCGCCTCTCCACCTCGTCCAGCAGCCGCTCCAGCTCATCCGCCATCTTGCCGCCCAGCGGTTGCCGAGGCAGCCCCGCGGCGCGGGCGGGGTCTGCGCGCCCGGCCGGCGTGGGGGCGGCTGCGGGGTCCTGCGGGGCTCGGCCGCGGCCTCGCCGCGCGGCTGCCGGGATTCGGCGGAGAGCGACGCGGGGGGAGAAAAGGAAAATACAACGCCACCACACCGCGGCCGTAGTCGGCAGGATTCGAACCTGCGCGGGGAGACCCCAATGGATTTCTAGTCCATCGCCTTAACCACTCGGCCACGACTACGCATGCTGCAAAGGTCCTTCCCACCTTCCCATGAGCGGTTACGGAGAAGGAGCAGGGTTTGTTACTTAGGTAGGTCTCCTCACGGGGCGCAGTGAAAGGTTTAAAATAGAGAGTAGGTTTAATGCATGTCATACAGTTCACTGCGCTGTATATTGGTCTGTTTATAGCAAAACCAAACGGTTAGGCTTTGCTAAGTCCCACGGGAGAAGCCAGTGGTGTTTGGTTTTTGTTTTTTTTTTAATTTTTTTTTTTTTTATTTTCGTAGATTAGGAACAGTCGTGGATACAGCGGCCTCAGTCCCCTTAAAACCAGGAACACTCCCCAGCTGACATCCCCCATAGCGCCCGGGAAGTCGGGGCAGGCATTTTTGAGGAAAGTCCCATAAAGGTGGCTCTCGCCTATCGCCCTGTTAATAAATCCAGACAAACGTCGGAGGTGTCAGTCACCAGCTTTCCAATGCCAGCTCCACCTCCCCTCTCGTCAGAGACACCAGAGACACGCGGGAGGTCAGGTGTCCCGACGCGGGCGCACCGCTCGTAGTGTCAGTGAATGCTGTATATTATTATATTTATTTAGAAATGCAAGGAAGCAGTTTAAAGAGAGAGGTCTTGTTAAGCTAAACAGAGCATTGCCATTTCCTTAGGTCAGCTGACACAGAAAGCACAGTGCTTGTACCCTCCCGTTGCCAAGATGGCTCAAAATTTGTCAGCCTGTGATGAAGTGGGGTCTGCAGTACGTAAGCGCTCCAAGCAAAGCCTCCTGGTAACAAGGCATTTTACAATTCTCTGGGTATTTCAATTAATGAGTTGCAAGCCCCGTCTGAATTCCCTCATACTTAAGCTTTTATTTCATCATTCCATTTTCCTCCCCACGTATCTCAGGTCTCTGTTAATACCCCAGCCCAATCCATGGCAGTGCTGCTGGAGGAGACGTGTTGGGTAGAAGAGTTGTGAGTCTTTGCTGGGTTCATGTGATGGAAGAAACTAAATAGTGTTGATGCTGCTCCAGCTCTTTTAAGTGGTCCCTTGGCCAGGACTCTGTGTCATGTAGGTAAATTCAATCCAGAAGAAGTGGATTTTTGGGTGGAATTTTTACATTCATCTCTTGCAGCTGTGGAGAGTTTAAACTAATCACAATTCTCCCCAGTATGCTATCATCTCTGTAATTTGAAAAAGGATCAGGAGCCCACAGGCTTGGAAAATCTTGAAGAAACTCTTGTCTTGAAATACATCATCACATGTGGAAAAGACCACTTGCTGCATCATCTTAAAGGAGCTTAAGAATGCCGAAATCCAGTATCATTCTGGCATTCTTTCAAATGGCCTTAGAAATCTGAGTACATTCTCTTTTGACTGTAAAACAGTTTCTTTCCCTTTCCATCAATCCTGTGGCTGTCAGTGTGTCTGTTACAAGGTGCCAAAAATGTATGGAGTGTCTATGGGATAACGGTGCCAAAGTCAGGGGTGCCTCGAGGCCTTCTCCCATGAACTCGCTGCAGCATTTGCTCAGTTGGAAAGCATTTGAAACCAAAAAAGAAAAAAAAAAGAAGAAAAAGAAAAAAAGGAACAGACCTTTAAAAATTGTTAAACTGAAAAGATTGGCTTTGTGCAGATTGCTGCCTGCTGTTTGGATCCTTGTTGTTCAAAACTTCTGAAAGGCCTGATGCAATCAAAGAGACAGAGACTTACTGGGTCAAATTGATTCCAGACTAGTCTCTGGAATCACACTGAGGTGAATCTGACATACTGGGCCTTCAGCTAAGCTGTGGCCAGGAGAAAGGAGTTGAGGTCATGCCCTAAATTTTGTCCTCTCTTAGGAAATCAGTGAAGTGGCTTGTTCAAATCATGTCTCCCACTGACTGCTTGGGGCTTATATTGGTGCAAATGGAAAGGTTACTGGTTGCAGAGGGCTGGAAAAGACAGAGTGACCACTTTGATGATGATGGCTTTTTTTTTTTTTTTTAATATACGATCTCTTAGGAAGAGAGGACAGAAAGCTGAAAGTCCTGGGTGGAAGCCATAATGTTCTCTAGACCTCAAGCTACTGAAAGCTTTCTCAGTGGTGCTGATAAAACTGGATTTTGCCACAACAGTGATGAAGACAAAAAAAACTTCCTAGGACAGGATGTTAATTTCTCTCTTCTGTTTTCTCTGGGAACCAAAGTGAGCCTAAATTGAGGTTGCCCAGAACTCTTCTCAGCCTTCTTCTCTGAACAATGAAGTCTCCAGGGATCGGGTAATGATAGAGGTCAGCAGAGCCAGGTAATACCAGTCATTTCCGAATGCTACCCATTGCCAGACAAAGAGGGAAATGATTGCAGGGAGGCCCTCTTCTTTTTGATATAGTGATAGCATGTTGCAGGCCTGTCTGCCTTCCAATCTCTTGCCCCAGAAGTTGGGGTGGAGGTAATGCAGTGATTGCCTCTCCCCAAGGTGTTCTGCTGCCTCCAGCATATGTAGAAAAGTTCAACTCCTTGCTCCCAGTCACAGGATATTATTCTAATCTTGTTCCTTGTCACAATCCAGTATAACATCATTTTAAGTGACACCACTTATTTCCTATTAGTAGTACAGTGCATCAACATGAGAAAATTCAGGGCTGAATCTAAATTTTTGGATATAATTTAAACCATTAGCAAGCATTCATGTGCATGAAATTATTCTACTAAAGATACCAGATTGGGAGACAACTTCTTGAAAGACCTCTTGGCAGCAAGACTAACAGTGTGTGTAAGATTCCTCATATAACACTGGTTTGTGATGTTGAGAGACAGCCTTGGATCAAAGGACAGTTTAAGCTGGAGGCTGCCCCAGTCTTGGGCTTCACTGTCAATCTTTCCATCAAAGGTGCCAGCTCAGAGGGTGGATTTTTCACTTCAGTTTGCTGGCACAGCTGCCTTACCCATGAGGGGCATGAGGAGTGGAACAACTTCCAGTTACTTCCAACCTTCCTCTGAATTAATAATTTCAAGGTTAGAGTATGTGAGCACCCACCAGTTTTTGCCTGGGGCTACACAGTTGTCTTGCAAGGGAAACTGTTCCTGAGAAGAACATGTAAGTGACCAGAATGACAAGCCCTCAGCCCTTGCTGTGAGGGGTACACATACTTTTGGATATTTGTAAACATACATGCTCATTTTCAAATAAGTGTGACATTGTGGTGCTTACTAAGGGAAGCAGATTTTTCAGGACTGTATACAAAACAAAAAAATACTTGTCTGGGGGCCTTTTAATGAACATGGCATAATCCTCAAGGCTTCTTATAACCATGACATTTTGATCTCCGTGGGGGCATAACAAACATTGGAAAGTCGTTTCTGGAAAAAAACTGTCAGCTTGTGAGGCTGTGTAACAAGGAGGTCACACTTCCAAATCAATGATAATTATGTGTAACTTCGAATAAAAATGGTGTTGCCAAGCACTGTGCAGCTTTACTGCACCTGCATTCTCTGGCACCAAGGGTGTCAGTCCCTGTAAAGTGGAGCAGAGGGAGGCACGTGGTGATAAAGCAGGTCAGTGCAGAGAACATATCACAAGGTAAAAATGTTTCCATTTAATAGACAGAAATAATAAGTAGTAGTAAATATAAGATAATTGGCCTGCCAGGAAGGACCCTAGGCTGTGAGAACATGAGTAGGGAGGAGAAAGCATCAAGCAGAGAGGACTGGGGACTACTGTGGAAAAAGTCCTTCCTGCTTGCTACCCATTGCACAGCTGTGGTGAGAGACAAACACCATGTAAAACCAGCCTAGATGAGGGAGCTGAAACCAAAGCAGAGACAGTGTTCCATCACCCTTGCCAAGGCTGGAAAATATTTTTCAGGGGTGATTCTCCAGAGGAGTTGTGAGCTAGGAAAAACTATCCCGTAAGCCACAGGGGCATGGCGTGAGTGTGCATGTTGGGGGTGAGATGCTGTTTGTGGGAACTCCACACTAATATCCTGCTCCTCAGTGGGGCTGATTCAGATTTTTCTTCCTGAGGACCCAGATACTGCATCTCAGAGGGGACAGATGTGGTAGCTGACAGGGCTGGTGTTGTCACACATGAGGTTCCAGATACACTCATTTGTTTCACTGCATAGCAGTGTGCTTTGTTTCACTGCATTGCTTCTTTTTCTCAGTACAAGAATACTGGTCAGTGAAAATATATGTTAGGCAGAATCACACTTGTGTAACATTAGTACTATTTGCCTGTGTGATTTTGTACAGTTAAAAGACTTAAAAGAATGGCAAGAAGAACAAAATCTTTTACAGATGAAAGCTTCTTCAAAAAGCCTCTCTCTAGAAGCTCGAATGCTAAAAAGATAGCTTCATGTCTGTGAGTAATGAGGTTTTCATTTGGACTTGAAATAAACAGGGGTTTTTTCCAGTGCAGTTTTCAAAAGGGAGAATGTTTAAGGGCAAAGTGAAAATTAAAAGCTGGGACCCCAGTGATTTCAGCAGGGTCAGGATTTCATACAGAAGGTGAAAATCCAGTCCATCTCATTGCAAATATCCGTTCCTTGCTGGAGGACATGAACTGGTAGCTCTCCTTCCAGCTCCAAGCTGCATCTCCCAGCAGAGGGCATTGCAGAATGACATTACTGTTTTTCAGAAATCTGGCAGAAAGTAAACTGAACTTCAAGGGGTTGTGTGGCTGGTCTAAAATTTATTTTCATGACCTCCACTGGAAGAGTAGATCATCAGTCGTTTAAAACCAAAAGATGCTGCTAGCAAACTGTAGCTGGAAGATAAAAGGAATTTTCCCTTGTGCTCTAAAAATCCCCAATGCCTGAAAAAGAAAGCAAATGCCAGAGAGCATTTGTTCTTCAGTTTCTCTACCACACAATTTATTTTCATGTTTTAGATGACACTGTAGGCTGAACTGCAAAGACTTGTTTCAGGCTCAGATCCTCTTGACATTCTATAAAAAATAATAAACTGTTTCCTATAAAAAATAAATGTAGAATTAAAATGATAATGATAATGATGTGAGCAACAAGAAGAAGAGAGAACCTTTAACATTTGCAGTAGATGTGGATAAGAAGCATAACATAAAATAGTGGAGATAAAAAAGGAGATTTTTCAAAAGACTGGGGCATGCTGTGAATCAAAACAAGAAGCTACAGGGTACCCTGAGCAGTTCATAGCCTTCAATGCAGGCTTCTCTCTTCCCTGCCATATTCCCTGAGCCCTGCAGCCCCCCACACATTACCCATCAGGAACACATTCAGGGGACAGACAGGGCTGTACCTATCATGCAGACAGGTCTTCTGACCCTGTCCCCACATTCTGGCTGGTTCTGTCTCGTAACAGTTGCGCCAATCCACCTTCTGGAGGCAGTGTACATGGATTTCATGTACATGATCAGATGACTCATAATACAGGCCTTCTGTTAAATCTTTGTCTGCGGGCAGTGTTCAGTCCATCTTATTGTGTGGTCACCCAACAAACTGAGTGGGTACATACCTTGGTAGAGGAGAGTGAGGGATTAAGGGCAGGAGAGGCTGAGAAGTGTGTGTAGCAACAGTACGTTCTCTTGTTTAGCATTTGTTCTTTGGCAGATCACAAGAGGATTCAGTGTGATTGAAAGTAGTCATTATAGTTTTACAGGTGGAGAAACGGAGTCACTCAGGGGTTTGTAGCCTGCCCAGACTCATTAGATAAAATCAGGATAGAAGCACTAAGAGCAGTCCCATCTCTTGTGTTGATAATCAGCTGTGATGATCAGTGTGATGATCTCAGCTTTATTGTACACTCACTGACCTGCACCATGTCTGTGTACTACAGTGAGAAATGCTTCCAAGTTAACAAGTGCAGGTGGGCAAGAGTTAAAGAGCAAATTCTGCCACCTTGATTCTTGATAACGTTCTCACTCAGGTTAGTTTACAGTGTTAAAACCAAAGGGACTTGAACAGAGCAAAGGTCCTGAATTTGAATTTCAATGAATGATATTAAGGGGGTGGTTGGGGTATTTTATGCATACCCTAAAAATGCCTAATAGGCATTCAGCTCTGGAGGACTTGAAAGGACTGTAACCTTCCCTACAGTTAAACAACACATTTCTCCATAAAACTAACTTGAGAGAAATTCCCTGCATTCCCACACTGAACACTTAGCAGTCTTTTCAAACTTATGATATAGCAGTAAATATAGCTTATAACCATAAAATTAAGGTTATGTGGACTTGTAACTTTTTATTTTATGCTAGCTCTGTGGGCCACTAGCAATTTCTACAGAGGTTACTGTCCTGAAGTCTGCAATGAATTACATGACTAAACTAAGAAACACAACTCAGAAGAGTAAGAAGAAACAGAAAACAACCCTCATTCTTTAAACAGACACATTAGGTGTTTAAGGGGAGAAGGGCAAACAATAGGAACTTCTCATGCTTTAAAATGTCAGTTTCTTTTAGGATAGTTCTTTGTGCTGTATAGGGAACTTGCTAGCATACATAGCTGTCATTGCACTCATGGGTGCACTCATGCATTCTCTTGGCTAGAGAATAACTCAAGAAAACGTGATAGATCTCAAAAATAACAAGTGGTGTTTTCTTGGAGTGCTACCAATGAGATTCTAACAACCTGTGCCAAGTGAAGTTTTGATGATCAAAACGTAGATGATTTTTACTGTGGCGTACTAAAAAAATTTGTTTCCGTCTAGCTGCATCCTTGTAATTTATGTTACAGATTGATTGTGAAGTTACAGAACTCCTGGTTTCTACAGGAAATGGGCTCTGCTTTTTTTATGTGTGTACTAGTTTGAAAACAAACCAGTGGGAGGCACCAAGTCAGAATAACAATTTAATGGGGAAGTTAAAGAAAAGGAAAGAAAAAAACTAAAAACACTGGTTCAAACTGACAGAGTCAAGATACAACCTGAGTCCCTGTTAGGCAGGGGGGTGGTGGTAGCAGTCTGGTAGAATGGTGGCTGCAGTCCTCTGAAGCAGTGATCCTGTAGAAAAAAAAGGGTCTGCTCTTCCTCAGAAGGTCCAGTGGTGGCTGTGTAACTCCTGTCCTCTGGAAATCCAGTGGAAAGGCATTGTCTCTGGTGTTCAGCCTCAGCTTATATCCACGATGGGATGCTTGGTTCCTCCCTCTGGGTGGAGCATCTCACAATGGGGTAATGAGTCACGAGGCCAAGTGTTGATTAGGCTCATTAACAGAAGATAGTCCGGAGGGAGTTATCTCCGAGTCATGCAGCAGGACAATGATGGGCCATTAACAGCAAGATAGTCTGGGGGGAGGAGGCAAGGAAAACACTGCCCCACCTGATTTCAACAGCTCATGAGGATGGTAATAGAATACACCGCAACCCAGGACAATGTGGTTTTACAGTGCCTAGAAAACCTTTGGCTTTCCAATAATGTAACTGTAAACTAAAATCTGATGAAGATAGATAGCTGTTTTTTTCCAGTAGTGACTGCAGACTGACTGTAGAGTCAAGGTACCTCAGCTTTTGAGTTCCTGAACAGAAACTCTTTAAAGTCTACTGCTTCAAAGAAAATAGGTGATCAGAATTTTGTGGAAATTAGCCTTCTCTAGGGTAGATTTGTTACCTCCCACTATTTCTGTTGTCTTGAAGATTTTGAAAGCCAAGAGCCACCTAATGAACAGCCTTGTTTTTCATGAAAGCTCAGTTTACTGTAAATCTGTGATTACAAGCATCTGGACAGCATGGAAATTGGATTCATCTTTAGTGGCTCAGGCCCCTAGCTAAAAGAAATACAGCCACAGCAGGAGGGGGCTAAGGAAAGGAGCAATTAATTTAGTTTTCCAATAGTATTGCAGCAACATGGGCATCATAATTTAAAAGCCTTTGGAACAGTCTTCTTAATTTCCTCCTATCCCACTCCTTCAACTTCTTGTCTTGGTCTGGCTTTTGTTCACTTCATGCAGCCTGCCAGACCAACCTGAGCCTGCCTCAGCCCAACCGGTTGGTCCCTGACGTAATCCCGAATGGTGACCTGTGAGGCCGACCTCAAGATTTGCCAGGCGGGAAAGGGCCCACTTGGTTTTAAAGTGCTGGCTCTGTTTTGTGAAGAGCTGGCAAAGTATGTTTTTCTTTTTACTTTTATAGCTTGTTCCAAAGTCCATGGAGGATACACAGCTGGCTGGCAATACCACAGCTAATTCCATGGCTGCAGGGTCTTAAAAAGCCTCTGGTGGTGATGCTCAAAAGCAAGGCCCAAGAGCAGTGTGCAGTATGTAATATGCATGCTGCCTACAGACCTTGTTGCTCTCCACAAATGCACAACATTAGTGAGGTGTTTCATTAATCTGCAATGGAAGTAAAGCAGACGTTTCTCGAGATAGCAAGTTCTAAGTGCTCCTGATTTATGTCAATTCTGCTTTTACCCCCCTGCTTCTTGCTCTCTGTGTCTAATGCTACCAAAAATGAATGACAATTCCAAACCTGTTTTACAGTTTGGAAATTGCTTGTGTCTGGGAGAGAGAAAACTGTTCTTTTGAAACTCTTTAAATGAATATTCAGGTTCCAAATGAACTAATATTTTTCTCTTGTTTGGTTGTTTATTGATAATGGTTCTATTTTCTCTAGAGTGTCTATGTTTATGGCCTTCCTTTTTCCTTCTGGACATCTGTGGCTTTGCAAGTAGTCTGAAAAAGTCTGCAGGACAAAAAGAACACAAATTTACTGAAATTTCATCTAAATCATAACCCAGAAAAGCAGCAGGAAGAGAAATAAATAGTAATAACCCTTTTGGAACTAATCTCATCTCTCTCTTCTAATTAAGGGTAATTGAAAACATAATACATGTCTCTGTAGTAGTAATCCCAAGGACAATTGTATGAAACATGGCAACTAGACAGGTCTCCCAAACACTTGCTGGTAGCTAGGATGAGGTAGTATGTATTTTCCTGTTGTTGAGTAAAGTCACCCACCCAGTCTTTACACAATGGCTGCCTGTGAACACTGACATGAATTTTCTTACTGTGAGCATTAAATAGCTCATCACCTTCAGTCAGCTAAATGTCAGCTTGTCTTAATAACATAAACAAATCAGGATGTCTGCAGCAAAGGCTCACACTCTAGTTAGATTTATGTCTCCACATGTGAAAGATGTACTTCATGTTCTTAGAGGAACAGGACAGTCCCAGCTCTCAGGACAACGTCTCTAAAACCTCAAAGGAATGCATCAAAGCATTGTTTCTTTCACAGGTTGTGCTTGTATCTTCTCTTTTGACCCCCCATTCCCAAAACCTAGCGATTAGTGCTCTTACTGAAGGTGTGAACAATCCATGCTCAGTTCTTGCCCCTGCTCAAAAAAAAAAAAAATCCAGAACTAACTATTTTCCCCACCCATTTTGGGTAAAGGATTTTTCTCTCTTTTTTGGAGAGGTGTTCTCAGTTCCTTTTGTGGTGCAGAAAAGAAACCAAGACTCAGTGGCTATCATTTAATGCTTTTTAGTTGTTACATGAATGACATTGCCTTTGGTGTGCTCTTGGGGACTTCTCCAGTGTGTCTCCAGAGTGTCTAGAGTGAATTTTTTTCTTTCACATTGAAGAATTAATGGATAGGAAAACATCTCTCCATAGGCCTCAGAACAGAGACTGAGTCCCGGTCAGAGCATGAGCCCCACATTTTCCAGGTGAGTCTCCCAGCAGGATACACATCCGTGTTTGCGTGATTTTCACCTGAGAGCCTGGAGTGGTGTCTTGTGGTTAGAGCATGGAGCTTGAACCTCTCAGGTAGAGAAGCAAACTGCTCAAGTGCTCTATCCAGTAGGCTTCTGCATAAGACACTGATGATAGAATCGCTGCACTACAGCTTTTCAAACACTATCATGATCTGTACTTCGTTTCTGAAATGGCTTCAGGACTTACTCTGGAGCTTGTGACCTCAAGCAGAAGTGTATTCTGCAGCACAAGGAAAGGAGCTTCAGCTGTGGGGTGAAAGGAGGCTGCTAACACCCTGTTGCTGCCCATGTTTCATGTTAGCTAGCTCTAGATATATGTCCCCTTGGTGCTGAGGGTATTGGGCCCCATTCCTGGGATTTCTGACTCAAACTGCACATGCGGGAAGCCTAGCACATGTGGGGAAGGGCTGGTTCCTATTTCACCACCAATAATTCAGGCACTGCAGCTTTTTCAGTCCTTCTTGTATTGTCAGAACCACGCAGTTGCCTGGTGTTGTGAATCTTGGTTGCTTGACACTAGAGTCCAGCTATGCAGCTGTTCATGTCTGTCTCAGGGGGTTGGGATTAATTAATCTCTTTTCTTTCTACCATTTATCTGGGAAATGTACCTGAGAGGAGATCCAGCTCCATAATATTTTTATTTGTAGGTAGTCCATAAGTGAGGTAAAGAATGGCGTTAGATTATTACCTCAATCAAGTATTTTTAGCTGCAGCTCCTCTGTGTGGATCACATCATGGGCAGTGGTCTTTCATTTGGTGCTTTGGCAAAAGGATGAGGGGCAGAGAAGAGGGAGGAACAGGGAAGGAATGAGAGTGGTGGAGGCCAACAAATACCTTGATGAGGGGGAACACTTTCACAGAGTAGTGGAGGAGGAGCCCAGGCTTGAGTGGTGCTTGCTGACTTCACCAAAGGCTGTATTTATCCAAAAACCAAAGAGGGGGGTAGGAGGGGAGTTTCCTCTAATAGGAAACCTGAGATGACTTGCTTTTTGTTGGAAACCAATGTGTGAGCAGTTGTCTATGCCTACCACCCAAGCACGAAGCTCCTGTATGATTATGAAGACAGGTTGTTAATCTACATTTACGTTTGGTTCTATTATTTACTTTTACAAATGTCCATGCTACATCCATCATGGAAAAACCAAGACTAGCCAATGAAAGCTGAGCTGCAAAAGCAAAGTTTCCCTATAAATATAAAATGGAGTTTTATAAAATCATGTATTTTATAATCATTATGAATTGTGACTGGTTTCCAGACCAAAAAAAAGTTATAATATCCACAAAACTGCACCTGCAGCAAGGCTGTATAGTGCTGATGAAAAATGTGAATCATGGATTATTACAGTTTTGGGGGTTTTTTTTGTTTTGGTTTTTTTTTTTTTTTTTTTTTTGTGTGTGTGTATTTTGTTTTTTAAGTCATGGGTTTTCCATTATTTATTACAATTCCTTTAGGACAGCACTGGAGTCTTGAGTGCTAAATGTGTTCATATGCTCTGGGGTACCTGCATGCAATTTAAATGGAAAAGAAGATAAGTATTTGAGAAGATTGAGCTCTACAGCCACTGGAAATTGAAAGGAGATAAATTTTTACAGCTAGATGTCACAGTTAAATCTTAATCACAATCATACTGGTGTAAATCCAGTGTAACTCCTCAGGGAACTTAACAAGGTCCTGACCACACTGCTGCTGAATTAAACACAGCTTGTGCCTAGCATGTTGCAAGCCACCCTTTGGTGGATGTAAGCAGGTCCAGACAAGTTCACAGACAGTGTCCCAATTGTCTTTTATAGTACTATTTTCTGGTGCCCTGCTGGAGTTCCTGGTAACCAGAAAGCTTAATAAAGAGCTATAGTATAGTTCTAGAAAATGTAGATCTAAGAGAAAAATGTCACTAATGAAAATACTGAAGAAACATGATACTAAGATTAATAAATGTCATTAGTCAGGTTGTCAGCTCTGTCTAAGTAGTGTTGTAATGACCATTGGAAAAAAATTAATAGAATATTTCTGAAGACATTGCAGGAACTAGTAAATAGAACATTTAAGAGGTTATGTTTTCTCCTTTGTGTGCATACAGTCAGGGAAGAATATACCACATAGGAAAATTAGTTTGCCTAACACATTTCACATCATGACTATCCCTGGCATACTTTCCATAGTTAGTTTAAAATTGTGTTCTGTGGACTTACAGGACTTTGATTTTATGCCAATATTTGCTTAAGCAAATTGAAGAGCTTGTACTGTATTAGGGTAGAAAAAGCAATAAATTGCAAAAATGCAGTGAATGTTAAAGCTACATTTTTAAGCAGAAATCTGAAGAAATTGCTCTTATGGCTGATAACTTTAACAGATTTTAAGGAAAACACATGATCACATAACACAGTAAGTGAAAGCTTGTGATAGAGGATACAGGTTCAAGTATTTGCCACACCTGAAGAGATTTCAAAGTATTTTTTTACCTGGTTCCCTGAATCACAGTTCATTAGTGTTCAAAACAAAAGCTTTGATTCCTAGAAAAAGCTTACCAAATATTGTGTTCAAATATGAGAACTTAGATGCTAAAATCTCCCTTTAAAAAAGTGCCTGCACCTCCAGAGTTGACTTCAGGATAGAATTTGGTCCATTATAGTTCTTTTAGCCTATTTTCTTGTTAACAAATTTGTGTTGCTTTTGTTTATTTCTACATGCGTGGAGAAAGCCATTGCAGAAGCTCTGTTTTTAGAGCCATGAGGCACACAATACAGAGCAGAACTAAATCCTGACCTCTAGTTTTGCTGCACTGCAAATATGGGTTTAGATGAAAGTTTTACAGTTTCTGGGAATCTCTTGAAATGCAAAAAAGGAGATGCATGATCAATTATTATGGACAGGATATACTACTTTATAAAGTATAACAATCAAAATGATTTGAAATCGATTTAGTGGCATGTATTCTGTCTCTGATTTATACTTCCAGAAATATACTATGTATTTATACTAGTTAATCTGAAGATATGTATGCTACTTAGATCACATTGAAGTCAGGTGAATATTGTAGAAAAATATTTAGAAATGCTAATTTAAACAAAAGAAGGAGCTCAGTGAGGTACAGAACTAATGAAGTCTCATATTCCATTGCCTTGTTACTTTTAGGTGGAACCGTGGATATTTGACTGAAGCTGTTGTCTCGATTAGATGGAATTCTCAGATCTTTTAATGATTTCCCTTAATATGGGGATACCCAATTACATTTATTGAAAGGCTATTAATGGAAAATAGGCCTCATCACAGATACTTATTATATAGTTGTACAAAATTTTGTAAGAAAATACGTGTTGGGAACAGACAACAGTAGGAAAAGAGGACATAATGAAATCTCTTCAATTTTGCTCCTCTCAATAAACTTTCCAGTGACGTGAGAATTAGGTAATATTGTCACCAGGTGGGGTAAAACCAAATACAGCCCTTGAAGAGTAAGTAGCATATAACAAATAGCAAAAGAAAGAACTGAAGTGAATCATTTGAGAACATCTAAACAGCTGAAATATGTTCACTGACACTGTTATTTGAACAATTGTGAATAACGACCAGATGAATTGAAGTCAAAGTTTCTCCATAATAATTCAGAAAGAGAACAAAAGGCTTAAACTACTAAATAAAACATTTGCTATGAAAATCCTGTCCAGCTCTAGTTCATATATTGTAAAAGGATGTTAGCTTAAGATATGCTTTATTACCAAACTCAGATAAGAATACAGGGAAATGCTGCCTGAGGACTGCATTGAAGGGGCTGTGGACTAAGAGATCTAAGAGTGGTCAATAGGTGAAATGAAGGTATTTTTACAACTTTACGACTCTAATAAGCAAAGGATGTAACCACTGGAACTTGAGGGAGGAGGCAGACAGAAAAATCAACATAAGACAGAGTGCAAAAAGATAAAACATCTTTTGGC
Source organism: Corvus moneduloides (assembly GCF_009650955.1). NCBI lineage: Eukaryota > Metazoa > Chordata > Aves > Passeriformes > Corvidae > Corvus > Corvus moneduloides. The sequence goes on from NC_045476.1 coordinate 142,089,521, forward strand.
AAGCTTATTTTGACTTTTTAAACTGGAACAATGGACTACTATAGACAGTCCCTCCTTTCCACCACTATGCAATGACTTCCACCCCATTTTCCATTGGTAGCCCTCTGTGTCAGTAGACACAGATCAGCTCTGGGTTTTAACTGGCCCTGGCACATTATGAGATCCCACCTGATTCAGGTCTGTGAGTTTCCTCAGAGCAAACCCCTGCTTCTGCAGAGTGCTGTGCTATTCCTCCTGTCACAGACGTATGCATGTGGCTTTACTGTGATTACTTCCTCAAGGTTATGTTGACCTTAACTAGTGAGTCAAGTGGATAATATCCTTGTGGGAGGGGAGGACTAAGTGAGGCTGGATAACATAAGTCCTCTCTCAGGTTCCCTGTGAGACCACAAAGAAGAATGCTCTCCCACGCACAAAAATAAGAATGTGCATTTGGAGGGAGTGTTCATTTCTGATGGAAGACTTGCAGGGCATTAGAGTCACTGTAGCTTGCATCCAAGCCCAAGTCAATGAATTACAGTGCATTCTCTGCTAAGCAGGACTTCATGCCTTCCAGTTATTTCACATGCAGCAATTGTACAAACTACAGGATGTAACTGGGAAGGGATTGTAGGATTGTGCTGAAAGTTGCAGTCCTTTGAAAAGGAAGCTTTATTAATTTTTAGTCATATAGATGTCATACACCTTTGCAGATCTTAGACATGTTCTGTGGAGCAGTCTGTGGACAGTGCTAGGAGTCCCATATGCTTAGGTAGGTTGCTAATCTTACCTAAGGGAAGACAGTTGTTCACATGTAACAGCTGGCAGAAATCACTATCAGCAATGAGACAGGTACATCTTTATTGGATGGGAGCCCTGAGAAGAAGAAGGAGAAGGGTCTCCACTAAACAAGAATCTTTGAGGATTTATTTTATAAATTCCTCCCCAGTTCTCCTCCACTTTCTTGTTTAATTCAGGGGTTCCTGGGTTCCCTTTAATGCTGGATGGTGACTTCAACACACAGGGTTTAATGCAGAGCAGGATAGTTAGTGGAGAAGATTTTTTTGCTCAAAGGGAGATTTGTATCTTTATTTTCACTTGATTTTTGTGGATAACTTGAGCATTAGCTTCTCCAGTTCCTCTTAATACTGTCCAGATTATCCATGCTTACTTATTGTACTTTTGCAGCTACTGGTTACTTTCAGCCACTGAAGGCTGAAAAAGACACAGATGAGCACAGATGCACAGAATGATGTATTCTGTTTGCTTTCAGATTCCAGATTACATCTTCTCCCTGACCCAGCATCTAAGGCTCTTATAGAAATTGACTTCAGGGTACTGAGGACCAGGCAAATTTGAGGAGGCAACAGGTTGGTTAAGTGAAAGAAAAAGCCTGCAAAACATGCTAAACCTCAAAACAGTCCTCCCAAAAATCCAAAGCAAAGCACAAATTCAGTAACACTGGAACTGCACTGTGACCTTTCACAGGTGGGAGTTGAGGAATTAAGGAAACCTTAGAAAACTGAGGTCATGTCTGCTCAGCCTAGACATTAAAGATCCCATGGTGCTTTACATACTAGGGGAGCATTTACCCTCATGTCCTGACCAAAACATAACCTTTTCCCCAGAGCAAAGGAGCATCCACACTCTGATTAGAGTCTCTTCTTCATCCTGGAAGTGTCTGCATTTTGATGATGCAGTTTGTGCCTTTGTGTAAACACACACACACAAGTGTATACAGCAGGACTTGGGTATTGAAGGGGGCTTTGCACACAGAAGCAAATTACCCATGTTTGTACAGAGTGTGAAAGGCTTATGGCCGAGCCTTGGGAAAGCATGTTCCCTTGGAAAGGAAAGTATTTTGGGATCCTTTAAAAGATCATTTTCATTATTAATTATTAGTTTAGAGGGATGGCCAGCAGTGCAAGCAACAACATGTAACAGCTGTTGGGCTTGATTGGGCAAACATTCTTCTTTTACACGTGGGGACAGTCTTTTTGACCTCATCAGAACTGTTAGGAGTATTGGTATTTACCAATATTAAATTCAATTTGGGAAAATCACTTAGGTGAGAAAAATAAATTGCAAGAATACAGTTAAACGTGCAAGATTATTTGCAGAGCATAGCTTTGATTTATAATTAGTGTTTGCCAAGTTCTGTGCTAATGGGTCAGAATTTGTCTCTCCTATTTCTTAATTTGAAAAAAATCCCAATGAAATTTTATTTCATCTTTTAAAGCACTTTGACTCTAGGGATCAAAATAACTCGGACTTCTGCGCTAAGTTATACCAGAGAATAATTCTTGTTGTACTGTAGCATAGACTTTGAATAGTTGCTGTTTCAATACAAAAATAAAAACCATTCGCTTAATGTGTAATTAATAGTTTGGCATTTCCCTAAGGCTTTGCCCAGGACCCTTTCTGTTTCTGTTTTGTATTACTGAACTCCCCTGCTAAATATTTCCAGATCATATAGATTTAGATAAGACATGTTCCAGAACTTATAACATTTTTTATTTTGACTTTTACAGTCTTTATTAGTGTAATGAAAATAATACTTTGACAAGTCCCCAAATAAATGGTAATATTCACCCCTGGATAGCTGAGTGAAACGTTCAGTGCCATGGGTTATTTGACTGTGTTTACATTGCAGACATAAAAAATATGATAAAAATTTTAGTGCAGATCCGTTAAAAGCTCGTGACCCTCTCCTTTCACCAAGGTGTTGATCCTGTAGTTTGAGGAACACTGGAGGACATTGGCTGACATGAGAAATGCCACAGAGCTCTCCTGGGAGTACAAGGAGACTACAGGATTGGGACCTAACCTTGTAAGTGCTTTGTGGCATTCACTGGGACCGCTCTTACCTGCTTCTATGCATAATACAAAGGTGTATGAAGAATAATTTGGTGAAAAATATGTGACTCAGAAATGGAATAGCTGTGAAAATATCAGAAATTGACAGATGTCAAAAACCCAATTATGATAAATTGATATGAACTTCTGCACTCCTAGAGATAAAGAATTTTACCTGTGTTGACCAGTATGTATGAAGTTATTGAAGCCACTTTTATAGTTAGTATGGTATGAGTGAGAACTACTTCTGACAAGCATAAAAAAACCCCATTTCTGTGTAACAGATTGTGTGCTTAAGGCGTGTAAAACCTTAAAGGTGACATTTGTCTTCTTTGTAAAACTTTTAACACACTTTTGACACTATTCAAAAATTAAGGAGCCCTTGGAATCTAGGCTGGATTTTAGGATGTGTGTGCATACAAAAAGAAGAGCTTTGTAGAGCTCTTTGGCCAAAATGAGTGCTTTTTCTCCTTTACATGGCAACTTATGGTTCCCTAGCTGTATCTTCATACCACAGTTCTTTTCTTGGTGGATGTGAGTCAGGTGGACTTTACCTCCACACCATTTTGTGACCCACACAGATTTTCAAGTTGATTTTTAGAAAGAGAAACATCAGTTCAAAACCAAGAGCTGATGGGTCTCTGTTAGAGAATATTAAAAATGATGTTTCAACATCTCCCAAAACAAGTATTCCTCTTGCTAAATTAAAAGTTTAAACATAAAAAATAGTTTTTCCATTTTTTAATCCCAGCCATAAAATGTTTCCAAACATGAGTAAAACTCCTAAGTTTATGCCCCTTACCAAGTTCAGTTGTTCAATACATTTATTGCTTGTCTAAAAATTGTCTGAGTGGCACCAGGTTTGCTACATGAGCAAGGCTGAGAGGCATAAGGGTGTTTTCCTGACAGAAACACTTGAAATATCTTAAGTAACTTAAAATTCTTTTTCTCCTCTTGGTCCTTCCAGAATAGACCATTCCATTCAAATTTTCATTTCCTTGGAGCATGCTCACTTTTTCATTAACACATCCACAGAGTTGGCTGTGATTTTTTAATGCGAAGCTTCATAATCAGAAGAAATTCCTTCTTGCCAATCTTTTCCCAGTATATGCTTTCATGTGTCCAAAAAGGTATTTATCTGACTGCACAAACACATGGAGAAATTTGAGATTAATTTGATATTAATTCTGTGTACACTTTATTGTTTTTTCAACATAGGGAAGAGTGATCAGTTTTTTGTTTCGTGTCATTGCATAGATATTGTCTGACACCCTCTGGGCATCTATGACTGGAAATGCCATGTTTTTACTCTTTCCTATACGAGTGTGAAATGTCATGTGCTGGTCCACACATTACCTCAACCCTTTGAAAATAGATTATTTTTATAACAGCTCTACAGAGCTCTGTCTCTTTGCAAAAGCCATGAACCTTTCTAATTAATTGGACCTGAATGTAATGAATCTGAAAAGAAATTATCTAACTCTCAACTCTACTGTTCACCAGTGTGTATGCAGAACACACAAAATTTATTATCTCTTTCTTTTTCACCACAGCTACCGTTATGTGATGAATCAGTGGTGACACATGAAATATGTTTCTTCATGATTAAGGAGCTAAGTGTTAGTAGTATTTATGTGTATGAAAAAAATAGCAATATTTTAAATTGCTGAATGTCCCCTTTGAAATGAAAAGAAGATTAAATCTCTCTGATTTAGTGCGATTAAAATAATAAATGTAAAATGAAAGTATGATTAAAAACCTAATGCATGGCCCACTGGTAGAGTTAATACATAACCAAGTCTCCTCCCAAACAGAGTTTCAACATTCTTATTGGCATGTTGAAAACCACTATTGGCATCATTGTGCAAATTATGCTTTCCTTGTTTATTCTGGTATCAGAGTTCCTCTAGGGATTATAATGGGAATTTGGGACTCTGCTGTGGCTAAGTGCAACAGGAATAGGGGACTGGCAAGGGGGTAGAAAAGTAAAAGAAGGGCAGAGTAAGAGCAGTAAGACAGAGCTGGGAGGGAAAAAATGGCAGATATTGAATCCCTATTGAGCAAGTAAGGGAATTTCTTTCCAAGCAATCAAGCTACCATTCTATGTTGTTTTCCAAAACTCTTATTCTAACTGCTGTTACCTCTACCTTGTTGAAATGCATATATCTCATTACTTCAGTGAGAACATGATAAGCACTAAATAGAGATGGAAATCCCACTTTTTGCATGTTTTGAAGGCTGTGTATTCAATTTACACTGGTCATGGGCACAAAGTTGTAGCACAATCTTTTTATCTTAAAAAAAGGAGAAAAACTCTCAAAACATCAATGCAATTCTTTATCTCTGAGATAGTTTTGAATTTTCAAGACCCTTGTCCCAGTTTCTAGGTCCTGCATAGTTTTGTGTCCTGGTTGGAAATACTTGTATCTGAACTAGGGCCTGTGAGATGCTGCAGGTTCTGCTTCCCTAAGGTTTTATGACTTCAGGGTAAGCAGCATTTAAGTGTGTGGGCAACCTACCCCAGCTGTGCTGATGACAAGCAGGTTCTGCCTGCTTAGGTTTATCTATGTAGAAACCTCCAGATGCAGCATGCTGCTGATGCAAGAAGGACTTGGAAATTGTTCATAACTTGCCAGAGTTACACTGAAAGAAGGTCTTGATTGTTCATTTTGGTGAGGAGCAGGAAGATCACAGATGGCCAAAAAAAAGTCTTCTTATCTGTAAAACAAATAAGTCATTCAGTCAAGTTCTGTGAGTAGGACAAAGGGAAAGGCAAGATGGAACAAGCCCACACTTCCTTGGATCTGATAACAGCACAACCTGAGGTAACTGCTGTTAAAGGCTAACAGAGGAAATATGACCTAGGGTGTGTCCAACTGCAGGTTTCCTTGGGGTCTAGACTTCTGTTTTCAACAGCCTTTTCACCAGTCTTGTCCTAAGCCCACTGACTCTTCCTCTGAAGAATAGCTGAGAATAGGGGAGCATAGAGCCATGTTAGAAGTCAAGAAATCAGAATCCTTTCTGTTTAGAATCATAGAACCATTTAGGTTGGAAAAGACCTCTAAGATCATTGAGTCCAACCATTAATCCACCACTGCCATGTTCACCATTAAACCATGTCCCCAAGTGTTTCTGTCTTTTGCATTTATTCATGTTGCAGGTGTGTTCAAGGGAATGGCAACACTTTGTTGCCACTACACTACACTGCAGATGAGTTGGAAAGGGTCTTTTCAAAGAGGGGACCCATGCGATGTTCAAACAACAGCCAACTGGACATGCTCTATAGGAATATTTCAGCAGAGAGATTAAAACACACCTGGAGGCAGCTATAACTTAAGAACATGTGTAGAATAATACAGATGAGCTAGTGGTCATCATGTTTACCTTTCTTATAGGCACTCCAGGCTTGCTTAAGGTATGCTGGCACTGCTAGGGCTTTTGAGAAGCCATCACATGTGGAAGTGGGCTTGAGGCAGAACACATCACAATAAAATCTGAAAACAATCGAACAACCAGATGTATGGTTTACCCTGACATCCTAAAAGTTGACTGAAATCTCTGAGTGAAAAAATAAAGTGAAGTCTGAGCATGGAAAATACCAGCAATCTGTCAGAGAATCATGTGAAAACCTTGAGGGGGAAAAAATAGAACCTTTGCTGAATGCTTAACTACTGTTTACCAAGCAAAAATACAATGGCTTCTCTGCTGATCACAATTATGCTGTTATAAATCTACTGATTTCTTCTGCTACCTTGGATTTACAACATTGTAACCAGCCTTACAATCTTGTCGGGTCTGCTGCTGCCAAAGAATTGCATGTTACCACTCAGGCACACCCAGGAGATTTCTCTTTATGTTGACACAGCAAGTGGTCTATCTTCCGAAAGAAAAGCATGGAGATTCTGCATGTCCAATTCCTGCTTCTTTTAGTGATTATTCTGTATTTAGTCAGGGTTAGGAACAAAAATTTAGTTCTAACTGGCTAATCTGATTGTGATCTGATTTGCAACCTTCTATTTTGATTTTGAAGTTTTGATTTGACTGAGAAACCCATTGGATTCAATGTGCAGCTGATCTGTATCAAAGCTCAGTCACAAAGCTGTAGGAGTGGAAGGGGTCACAAAATGTCCCACCACCCATATTACACCAGGATTCCATGATATGACTGGTTTGTTCTTAACGATCTGCACTGTCTTCCCCAATAGATTTGAGCTTTGGTCCACTGCTCACTCTGACCTCCTAGACTGAAGTTCTCTCCCTCCTTTCCTCCATTTCTCTGAAATCTTCTTTACTGTAAATTAATTTTTCATCCTTTTCTCCATGGCCACAGAGAACAGTTCATTGTATCTGTCTCCAACAGCTTTTTTTGTACTGGAAAACTGTTATCATGTGCCCCTTCAATCTCCTCTTTTCTAGATTAAATGGACGCAGTTCCTTCAGCTTTTTCCTCATAGGTCATGTTTCCTAAACCTCTTAACATTCTTAGTTGTTTCTTTTGTTCTTTTTCTTTCCATGTAAAAGAGAAGACAGTGATTCTGGGAAAATTATTTTTCCAGCATCTGGCCATAGTGGGTCCCTGCTGTGAGACAGTTTCTTACTTGCTGGAGAGTGTGTTATCCACCTTTGATAATGCTAGCCTGAAGGTCCCAGGCTAACATTATCTTGTTAGCTATTGTCAGTCTCTGTAGTCACTGTGTGGTGTGGAAAATGAAAGTAGGATGGTGAGGAAGTATTACTGAGTAGGGGTAATGTGTGCTAATTTGAACTAAGAATTGATGTTTGCATTGCTAGAGGGAAAGTTTTCTCTGCAGTGGAGAAGAAATGTATTTTTTACCTCTGACTTTTTTTCCCTTGCCCCTCATGACAATGGTATTTCTGGAGGGAGAACTGGTCAGGCTTGTCTCAAGAGTCCAGACTGCCTCTTTTCTAGCCTAAACATACAGGAGTTTTATGTTCTACTGATTTTTGTACCTGAAGCTTGAACTACTCTTTCTTCTGTTGCTCATTTTAATGAAATGCACCAGAAAAATGCAAAGATGATGAAAAGCCTCTCAGAGTCCAGGATCAGCCCTGGGATCCCTTAGCCCATGACTAGTCAAAATAATGTGTGATGTTATACTAGAATTTTCACATTTCCTTTTTTTGGGGGTGGAAGACTGAAAAATGTCGTCAAATATCTCCAAATCCATTTTCATGTTTATTAAGCATCATCATCACTTATTGCCCTTAATTTGACACATAAAATTTGCCATCATTTCTGAGGCTGGCACTGCTGAGGAGCTATTGAGTCTCGTCTGCAGTATTTCTGTGACAAACAGGCAGCAATTACTCTGATGAGTAATATTTGCCTCAGTATTAAATGCTGATGGGAATACATATCCCAATGTATTCATCCTACAGATTTAGAGTTGCCTCTAAATTAGCCCAACTAACTTCTGCTGAAGTTAAACTCTGCTTACACTGGCCATGACAAAGAACTTCACCTCTGCTAGAGGACAGGGTTAAGCCTACTTCCAGCTGAAATGGCTTATGAAATGTTTTCACAAACGTGTGTGGATAGCACCAGACTGTTTCAGAAGCACATTTACAAACTGCACTCTCCTTCAGGAGCTGGAGATCCTGTTCAGAGAAAGCTGAAAGAGCCACCTGTGCCGTAGTTTACACTGTCAAAGCACAAAGCAAGCACTAGCCAGCAGGGTGCAGCTACAAACCAGCCAAAGTTTGTTTCATACTGTGTTAGCTGGGAATAAGGAAAGCAGAAGCACTGCCCTGCTGTGAGCCCCAGTGGTAGGATTTGCCAAGAGAAGGCTGTGGGACTGTCCAGGAGGAGCTGTGAAGGGACCAGTAAAGAAATACAGACATTTTTGCAAAAGGTAGTCCAGTAATGGATGTCCTTGACCTTGATGGCATGATGCATCTCATTGCCTTCCATATACTAATGCAGGAGGGAATTCACTCAAGGTTCTGGAGATATTACAGAAAGCCACCCAAGAGAAGACCTTATGAATCCTTCTTCAATCCGGTACCTTTTAGACACATCTGCAGACTGACTGCCTGGGTCTCCATATTGATCCTGAATTGTTGTTTCTCCCTTTTATAGCCCAGAAGAAAGTCACAGGATTTCAAGATTTTTATTCCTTCAGACTAATTTGTATCTTCTGTTTTCTGTGTTTGAATGATAAATGAGGTCATGCCCATGTGATATTATTGGCAACAGGGTTTCCTAAAGACTGCAAAGATGCTTCTAACCTTCTGCCATTATGAGATTATTTTTGCCAACTTCCTAGACATTCAGAGGATGTTTACTTTCCCATTTTATATTTTTGCAGAGTGGAGATACGCATCATCAGACAGTAGTCAAACATGTCTAATTAAATAACGCCATCCATATTCACATACAAGAGTGGCCAATTCGGGAGCTGCTAGCAGTTGTGCCACAAGCTGAAAGCCCATGCCATTAATTTCAATACATGAAAGTGCAGCTTGCTAAAAAATACTTTTCTTTCCTTCACTGGTAGAATTAGAACTTTCCTGGTGCCTAGTTTGGCAACAGAAAAGATGGCTTTATGAATGAATGTGTAAAGTAAAAGAAATAGTTGCTGATGATCAGAAGGCAATTCAGCTTTCTGCCATGAAGAACAACTTCCAGAATCAAGAAAAATGTGAAGTCTGTGTTCTGTGTTCTTTACTGTTCAGCAGTGCAGGATGCTATGGTCGATCAGTTGTTAGCACAGACCTTCAACAAATCACGTAACTCTTTCAACCTTTCTACTTTTCTGTGCAAATGAAAAAAGTAACTGTAAATCTTGCTGACAATTACTTGTATATCTATTGGCAGGCAGTCAACTTTGGCCTGAACAACATGGGAACAATATGTGCTGCACAGCCAATGCCCATTAATTGTCTCTTTAGTTTCTCCTGCAACTTGTAGAACACATTTCTCCCAGGTGATCTGCTTCTTTAAACATTAGTACAAGCTTGTCTGGCACAGAATGCCAGTAATTTATGAGTCAGATTCTGCTTTTCAGTAATATTTACAGTGTGCTGTGTTGTAGAGCACATTAGATACTCTAACTACAGATGAAAATATAGGAAAAGTGATTTTTTTTTTTGGTTACCTTCAAGATACAATTAAAATTATTCTAATTTTTCTATTGACTGTTTCATCAGCTGACACAGACCCAAAGCCTGTTTTTTCACTCAGTCTACATATGTATGCTCATTAGTGAATGGCACAAGGATACAGTAAAAGGAGCTTCCAAATACTTTCCTCTCTGTGCACAGGACTGCTCTCTGGATTGCCATGTCATTTTGACTCCTTGATGTACTGCTGTACTGATTAATCACTGTTGTTTTTGTTACTGTAGCTTCTCCAAGACTTCTCCCTGGTTTCTGAGAAGGGTGCTGTGACAGTAGGCAATAATAACTGCTTGGCTGTGATGGAGACTTTTCTAGTGGGAACTGCTGACCTTTGACTTTCTACTTCTGAACTAGTCTGTCAGTGCTGAATGCTTTATAACACTTATTTAATGAGCAATCTCTTCTCACCTCTTCCAAAGACTTAATAGCAGAAGCTGTAGTGAGATCTCCTATCATCATCTCTTTTTGTTCGAGGCATTACTGAACATGCACCAATGTTTTATGTAATGTTGTTACAGTTAAATCCAAGTAGCACACAAAAGCAAATGAGGAGGAACAACTACTGCCTTGAGTTCTACCTCTTTAACACTTTTCATTCAATTTTATTGTACAATTTAGTCACTGGAAATCCACTGAGGATTGGAATATGTTAGACTATTCTAGTTAAATTTTAGATGAAGGTTCAAGCTATAGTTTAGGCATACTAAACAATATATACCTTACAATTTTAAGGATCACCTGCTATCTCAGGCTTATGGGTCTGGAGTTTGGAACCAGACATGCTTTCTGGCAATTTTCTAGTCTTAATGTCTGGATAATGCTGCGCCAGTTACTGTATTTGGCCTATAGCTACTTTAAGTGACTAAAAGTTTTCTTCTTACCTTCAAACTTGGGTCCAGCTCAAGTCTGTTTGAAGACCTGAGAACACTGGAAAGGATGGATGACTTGCTGTTGTGGTATGTAACCTATTCAGCTGTAACAGGAGACCCCTGGCAGCTTTTGTGGGATCAGTTAGTGCTCACACTGTCCGGGAGAGTGAAGCAGGCTCCTGCTGGTAACCTAGCATTAGGCTTACTCCTCTGTGTGTGTGTGGTGGATTTATCTCCCACTAGACTGTGCACCTTTTTCACTAGACCTGAGAGATGGCGTAATAGGAAATCCAGCACTACAGTGCGTTGGAGAGCCTGCTGACCCACACTGCCCTGTCTGTCCCCTCAGTGCTGGACAAACCAGGAGGGCTTTTCAGGTGCACAAGGAGCTGTGAAGACCTCAGAAATGTTAGCTAGTGTGCTGGAGATGTGTCTGCAGCGGCCAGCCTGCCTAAAGGTGCTGCATGGGAGCGGTGCTTGGGGCTGTATACAGCTTCAGGCTGGCTCTGCAGGGAAGTTCTGCCTGAAGCATGGCTCTGGGCCTGGGCAGTGCTTGTTATGCCAGTGGCAACCAGTTCTTCACCTGGACCAGTAAATAAGAGCGAATGGGCGCAACATTTACCCTCTGGGGAGCAGCATTTTTGCTAGTGAAATATTTAGCCCAGAATGTGATGGTGCTTCTCAGTCTTGAATATGAGGCTGGACAGAGAAGATACAACTGGATTACAAGGACACTCACAGACCTGGGAGGATTCTCCTTTCACCTTGGCAGGTTTAGTTGAGCAGATATAATTTTGTTGCAATGCCCAGGCTTGGAGTGCTGTTCTGGAGAGCAGCACTGACACAGCTGGGCTCCTCTGCCCCTCTCTGAGGATGGCTGGAGTCCTCCACAGAGGTTTCTGGGCATGTTCATTAATACAGTCTGTCTGAACTAAGGTATCGTAATGAGAAAAGAAAAACACTTATCATTTGTCTGTGGACAAATGTCAGGATTCCCAAATGCTTTTATTTTGTATTTTTATTCAGCAACACTCAAGACACCAGTGTCTATTCCTGCAGAAAAATCTTTCCTGCAATATCTGAAAGACTCACTTATAAGAAGTCCCACCTTGTCAGGTCTGGCAGAACTTTTCCAGCCCTCCTCCTTGTCCTGCCTGGGCCGAAGGTGTTGTTGGACAACCTGCATTTTTCCTCCTGGAGAATGGTGGGAGCATGCTGTCTCTGCTCTGCATCCCATGAAGCAAAGGCAGGGGGAAACTTGTCCATGGTCACAATAAAAAATTTCAGTATGAAGCTGTCCTGCTCAAATTGGCACATAAAAATATGTGGCTTTTCCAAAGGTGCCTAATTTTTTAGAGCTCCACAGACTCTCTTGGGGAATTCTTTGTGCTGAACATCTTTGGGTGTCAAAAATGAAACATGAGTGATCTGAGTGAATCTCTCAATGGCTGCTTACTCCTGATAGTCACATGTCTGTAACTGAGTTTATTCCTGGTGGTGGTGATGGGGATTAACCCCATTCCCATCTCCAAAATGGGGAAATACATTGTAAAAACAAATTTTCAGTGCTGATATTGGCTTAGAGGAAGACCAGAGCCAGTAAAAACAGTTTTTGCAGGCTTCAGATGAAATCTCTGATATGCAGTAGCTTTCCCAGATGTACAGGCACAAGGAGGATAGCTGGGCTCACATATTTTCTCACACATATCTGCTAATGGAGAAATCCCATGTCCCACTGTAAATGTAAATACCCAGAAATGTTATATAAAGTTATGGCTTTCTCTAGAGAATTTTTGCTGCATAAATTTTTGGCAGCTCAGGATGGATGTAATCCTGCTCCTATGTGTTAAGTGGAAACAGGGCCTATTGCTGTCAGATTGCTACACTGAAGCCTTGAGCAATAAGGGATATCTTATTAATGGACCCAGAAATACAGTTGCCATGAATTTTGAGACTTAGAATTTAAAATGTGCGTGAGTATCACCTTTGAATAAGGTACTGCCTCCTGCCTGTATTTTATAACACAAGACAGGATTATTGCTTCACCAGAATACATGAGAGGGGTTGCTGCAGCAGTGGCATGTGAGGTTTGGATATCACAGAATTGTTTTGGCCTTAGGTAGCTCATTTAAGTGATGCTGCATGACACCTTTTTCCAGTGATCTGAAACATAACAAAGGTATAGTCTCTCTTGCTGTCTCTGGCCTGGCTGGGTTTATTTATTTGTCACTGCACATAAAAGCTTTGACGGATTTAGTGTTGGTGATATATTTAGTATTTTTGTGCTGTTGGAAATTTTCTCATTTAATCCTCTGGGCACTGATTTTCCTTATCTTTTGTTAAATTACTTTCCTAAACAAATACTTTACATGACCTTGATGTGATTTTAGGCAATATTTTATATAGCTCCATTCTAAAGTCTGACTCATGAATCCTTTGTATCTGTCTTCAGACATCTGTTGTCTGAAAGATGGCATTCTCAAGTTGTGTAAGGACCCCTGGATATATGCCTGTAAGTCTCACTTCCTAGGCTGGAGTTGGCACCTGTTTTTCAGACATCTCGGTACCCTTTCCCAGGGGGATGTCCAAGTCTGGGATCTTTCCAAATGGGAAAACTCATCACAAGCTAGATCAGCAGCTAAGATCCATGGAGCTGGCATGGAGGAACTGGATGTAGTTACTAGGCTGATTCCAGGTATAGGATCTTTAGAAACCCGTGTGAGCTATTTGCATGTGAGTGTCTGTTGGCAGTAGGATTTTGTCTATAAGTTTGAATTCCCTGGTTATCCAGAGAAGATTTTATTCAGCATGCTCTGCACTGACCCTGTGATGTCTGTGTACATCCCATGAACACAAAGCAAGTCAGTTTGTTGGATGGAACAAGACTGGGGTTGGAGTGTCAGGGGCAGAGCGATCCTTCAGTGCCTCTATCAGACTTATCTAACAAGGATTGCTGTCACTAGTAAAAATACCCCTTAGAGATGACAAAGAGCACATGTGCACTTCGAAGGTTAAAAATATGTGTCTGTAATTGTGTCACTCCATGGTGCTCATAAACATTTTGGAGAACATAGCTAAAATTTATGATACGTGAAACACAGTGTTAAGGCATCATTGAGCCACCACTGTTTTAAAAATCTGGCATCCCCTTTACTTGTAAGACTAAACTGTTTTAAATTTATTTACACCCCATCATTTCCTTAGGGACCTGTTTTCCATAAACTAATGAGGCACTGGTGCAAGAGCTCTGCTGTTATTCCTGGCAAAGACCATTTTGACTCAGAGGCACACCTCACTGGATTTTTTTTCTTCAGTAGCTCACTGCAAATAATAAATAGGAGAAAATACATCATGTTTTTGAGTATCAGAGACAAGTCGCAGGACTTGTGAAAAATTAAACAAAGCAATTACAAGTTGAAATCCATCTTATTGCACTTGTCCCCACAATTTTGCATGCCTTACTCTTCTCATCTATTTCAAAATTGTACATATGCTTTGTTGAAGACTAGGTCAATCTACCAGCAACCACAGAGCGTGCGATCTTGCAAAAGGGAAATAACTAGATTGATATTCCTCATTGTGTCCAAAGGAGTGATATCTCCTTTCTTTTCCCTTGGCTAACATGTCACAAAATTGATCTTTTACTTAACATTTGAGATACCAAAAGACTGCTGCTGAGACATACAGGAGTTTCTAAGCAAGTGGTAAGCTTAAGGTCAATTTTTAGAAGTAAAAAGCCCAAAGCTTCAATGGATTTTCTAAGTGCTGATTCTCAATGCTGAGTGAAAGTTCTGTAAAGGGACTGGGCACAGTAATGTATACACCCAAGTACAAAACTGTGTTAAATGTGAACTATAGAAATCAAACCCTTTTCTTACATACCGCTTCCAAGATGCACTGCAGTTATTCACACCTTTGCACTAAGGCCCAAAAGATTGTAAAACTGATTTACTGATGAGGGGAAAAATGGTTATTATTGGTGTGATTACAATTGATTGCTAGAATATTAGCTTATTTACATGAAAAATGTCAAAATAAGTGTCTGTGATTAACCTCAAGGTAAAAACCTCTTCCCAATTACATATGAAAACATGTTATTCTATCTGTGGACATGCCTCAGTCTCTGCAGCAGCGTGGCAGTATGAAAAACAGAAAAGGCCTTGATGCTGTGCAAGCCCTGCTCAGCAATAAGGAAAACATCCCAGAATTATCAACACTCTTCTCAGCACAAATCCAAAACATAGTCCCATACTAGCCACCATGAAGAAAATTAACTCTACCCCAGCCAAAACCAGCACAGAAGTAATTTCCCCAAAGCCAAAAAACCAAAGCTGAAGCCAAAAGCTGATTGTCCTGATTTGCTGGTCATGTACATTAACTAAAAGACCACCTCTTCCCGCAGAGAAGAAGAAGTAATTATTAGACATGGGAGACAAAATGTGCAGAAATAGTGATGAACTAGAGCTATAAAATAGGATTTGCTTGTTTGGTTCCTCCCCCCTCCCCCATTCATCTAGTTTCTTTAAGCACTGAGTGGAATACAGTCCTTTATCTGTGAGCCCTCATGAATGTAGAGCAACCAAATAGGATAGAAGTGAAGTCTTCAAGCAGGGAATATCCCTGTATATTTCACAAGCTCAGGTGACCACAAGGAAGAAATCCACGAGGCCAAATTGTCAATGGATACAGAAATAATTTTTTCCCTGACCTTTCTTTTGCTCACTGTGTCACTAAACTGATTACTGTTACATGAGGGTGTACTGTTAATAGATGCACATTTAAAAATTTTAACTTAATAAAATCCACCTTGAAGATGAGATGAGAATTATGGCAAATACTAAAAATTCTAAATAATTGACTTCAAAAATAATTGATGATGCTTGAGGTCGAAAGTACTAATAAGGATGGGTAGAAGTGGATTGTGCATCACATTTTGAATTGTGTAATTTCTATGCTGTATCTCTGGAACACGAATCTTACAGTAAACCAGGCGAAGTCTGTTCACAATGAGAATAACCATTGCAAACTGCTTCTGAATTACACTAGAAAAAGTATTGTGATAAGTATAACTCTGTTGAATTACAGCATATTATACAAAGAGTACTGTCAAAAAAAAGAGTTCAGTTTTCTGATATGTTTTAGAACTTCTAATCCATCCTGGTAGTCCAAGTTTAAATCTTCCATGTGAGCTTTTTCTTTCTTAAATCTTAGAAGGTGATGAGGTCCCATGCTTGTAGAGTATTTCAGACTTTCCATTTCTTTATTATGTGTGTATGATGTAAAGTGCTTTTATGTACAAAGTAAATAATGGCTTTTAGATATAAGCAGACAGATTTGTAAATTTAAATATTATTATATATTTATAACTGCAGCCAGATTATTTGATAATGCTCATGTCTGCCTACTCTCACAGAATGCGTGAATGTTTTCATTTCATTTTATGATGCTATATTGCATGTATGTGTGTAAGCACTTGAAAATATTCTCACAGATGTAAAGGCATGATGAAGCCCATGTTCAGCCCTTAGGGTGCGTAATAGACCCTTGACTTGAACGTACTCCTGGCAAAATTTATTGCTGATTAGGGGCAGAAATTAGTTTTTACACTAAACATGCTCAACCAAGATGCTCAGCATGGTGCTTCAGAGATGCTGTGAGCTCCTGCAGCCTGGCAGAGGTCAGGCAGGTGCTGCAGGCAAGAACATGGGTGGGTAGAAGAAATGGTAGAAGTCACAGCACGCCCCATTCCCACCATCATTGGGTGCGCACTGCCTCTGGTAAGCACAGCACATGGGTTTCTCTCATCTCTCTGGTTCAGGTTTGGTCTGCAGAGGGGAAAAGGAGAGAGAGCTTCTGCCTCGTGTTTTTACCCTAACTGAAGCCAGAGAAAATACAAGATTTGGTCAGTTTTGGACACAGCCTCTGTCCCAGGCTGCCTGTTCTTGAAGCTTTGCTTACCCTAGGTTGAGACAACGGCACTCATCTTCTGCAAGCATGCACTTGTACATTCATGCACACACGCACACCACGGGTGCCCTTCTTGCAGCCAGGTTTTTCATTGCAGACACCTCAGTGAGATGAGGATGGGGCAGGAAGGGAGAGCAGGGCCATCACTTTAGTCAGCAGCCTCCAGGACAGAAACAGTAAATGCCCACTAAAGCAGATGAATACATCAGCAGGGTGCATGAGAAAATTATGGGGTTATTCAGGAAAAAAATGTGTTTCCCAGACTTGCCCAGGTTTTGCCCCAGCTTGTCAGTCACTGTGACCTTGGTATACTTATTTTTGTTTTGTTAACCATCATCCATTCTGACTGCTAGCAGCATGGCCAGTAAACAAGGGTCTGGTTTCCTTGCACACCCTTCCTGCAGCCTCAGCCCCATCCTGCTCAGCGTGGAGTGGGGTGACCAGCGAAGTGGGACTGCCATGAGTAGGGGATTAATGGTGTCTGAATGCACTCCAGCACTAAAAGCCACCTTGGTGGGACACGGAGGCTGTGCTGCACTGAGGGGCAGAGAGCACCTTTGGGAGATTTATTCCTCTATTTAGACCTTCATAATTTTTTTTCCTTACCTTTGCAGAAAAGGAATTCAATAAATCACCAAGAAATGCCTTATACGCTCACAAGGAAAAACCATTACCTGCACGTTTTCTGCATGCATACAGCATCATATCTACATTACAAATGTCACAAACATGTCTTAGAATCAGTCTGCTTCACTTTTTCCAGATGGCATAAAACCAGCTTTCTACAGCTGTTCCTTAAAACATATTTTTACTTAAGTAATGGTGTTTTGCTGAACAATGGTACTCATAAACAAGTAATAATGCTCAGACCCATTTTGCACTGTTTTAACTGACTCCCCAAGACACAGAGAAGTGCTGAATTTTGCTTACAGGCTCAGTTTTTTTCTTTTCTTCATGGTGTAATTGATGCACACAAAAATTATGTAGAACAGGTTGTCAGATGTGGCAGCATTTTTTTCCACCCTGAGAAAAGGCTTTGAATTTAATTTGGCTAAATGTTTAAATACGATAGCATTGAGCTGGAGAAACAGAATTTTGACCATCAAAGCATTTTATTTTTATAATTTCAAAACTTTATAAAATGCTCTTAAAAATAAGGTCTTTCAATACAGATTTTCCTGTATAATGCTTTACTTCTGGCAAATCAGAATTTTCTGGGAAAAAATACTGTCATTACATGTCTCAATTAACTCCATTTGATATGAGAAAGGTCATTTGAACCTCTTGAAAGTATTGTGTATGTCTTTGCAAAAATTCTGAGATTTAATCGGGATTTATGAGGATGCAAGTCAGATGCAAGTAAAGAGAATCATAGGCCTGCCTTTAGCAATTAGGGGATCTTTGTATTTTTGGAGGAAATAAGTCCTCAAATCTTTCACCACCATCTTCCATCTTCCATCCTTCCATCTTCCAGCTCCCTGAAATCATGACTATAGAAATCATTAGTACATGAGTGTCAAGCTGATAAAACAATCCCTTGTGAAAAACAAGCAAAACAAATGTTTAATAAATTTCCTTCTGAGCCTGTCTTTTTGTACTGGGACAGATAACTTATTTTTTTCTTTTTTGTGCTCCATTTCCTTGTGTGTAAAATGGAGTATGTGATCCTGGTGCTTGAAGGAAACAGTTTAGTCTCTCCTATTGCAAGTTCAACTTTTCTTGCACAAAAAATGGGCCAGATGGTCAGTAAGTGCAACATGGAGCAGGTCAAACAACAAGGTTGGGTTTTGCATGGAAATACCAATTTTCTGAAATCCAGATTTCTGACTGGCTGCTCAAACTTTTTTCAACCAGAATGAAATTGCTGGTTAAAAGCAGCAAGATCAAGCATCCACCTGCTGTGGAGAATTTTATTACAGAGACAAACACACTGCAGAAAATTTGGAGGAAGTTAAACTTTGTGCAGCATTTGCATCAAGTAAGGCACCTTTAGGAAGCCTCTTTCTCAGGAATCTTTGCTGAAAGGTAAATTTATTTTAAAAGATAACTCTACTTTGTTGTTGCAAGGCATAACCTCCTGTTAGAAACGACTAGAAGTGCTGTATATGCTCAGTCTGGCCTCAGTAATGGCTTGTGCCAAAGGAACATAAGCCAGTTGAAGGTGGCTCAGAGATGGGGGTACAGAGATGTAGCATTGCCATGAAGAACGTGAAAGGCACATTTGGCACTAATTTACCCTGTTTTCAATCCCAAAACCCCAGCATTTGCCTTGACAATCCTACACTGCATGTTCACAGAGCACTACAGCTATCTGGAATATGTTAAGAAAACACAAGACATGTGTCTCATGCTGACTAATATTAAATTTACAATGTTTTGAAGGAAAAATCTGCAGGACACTGCGATTGCTTCCTCCCCTTTCTGACTTTGTTGGTCATCTGGGAAGTTGTCCCTGTGCTGTATTTTTCTGAGACCTGTTCACATCCTTCCGTAGCTGGATGGGAGATGTTGGAAGACAGCAGTACACCCAAGGAATGAGTTTTGGATCAGCCTGGAAAGGTAATGCTGAGGCATCCATGCTCCTGCTGCCTGTTTATGCAGCACTTCCTCCTCTCCAGGTTTCCCCTGCAACACCTATACTCACAGTCATTTTTGTAGACAGTGCAAAGTCTAATTTGGGGCTTTAATACAGCGTGGATTTACTCTATTCGCTACACTCTCAAGAGGATGCTCCAGGTTTTTACTGCAGCACTGTTCACAGCAGACACTCAGGCTTGACTTTCTGGAAAGAGTTCTCCAGTTTTTGACAGCTTCATCAAAAATACTGCCATGCTCCCAAGATTACTGACACTCTATTTTTGAAGTAATTAGCTCTTTGTTCACCTAAATCTAGGTCAAGTGAGGTCTCATTTGGATGTTTTCAAGACACTCATCTGAAAAGATATTAACAAATTGCATTGCTGAAGTTGAATTTTCTTACTTGGTTTGCAATCTATCAGAGACTGCAAAGCACAGATTTCCTTCACTCCAGAGAATGTCATAACAAGTTACCAGGTCTTTTTATTAGCACATGAGAACTTCCAAGTCATTAAAAAACATTACTGTTTGTGTGGCATGATTAGTTTCTGGAGGAGTAATGGAGATTTTGCTAAGGCAAAGTGGCTGCTGAGGATCCAGACAGTGGATGATCCAACAGCAAGTTGTGAAAGGGAATCCTGTATCCTGAGCACGTGTTCGAATATTGGTGCATGCTTTGGTTACACCAAAGGTCTCTTGGTCCTCTTTTGTTGGTTATTAGAAGTTCTAGAATGCTTTTCCCCTGTCCTATATCTGCATTACACACACAAACTTGCAGTATGGCACAGCAGAGGTAATCCAGGTGCCTAACAGGTGGGAAAAGTATCAGTGACATTAATGGCAGAATTATACTAATGCAGATTTTTAGATACTTAAAAAATTCACTTCTACAATTTTGTTGGGTGCAATTCTGACCTTAAGGTAAGGCCTCAAGACCAGACAGAACTTATGTGATCAGGTAAATGCAGAAGACATAGGATACTTGTTTTTCAGCCAACAATCAGGTTTGCTCATGCACTGCTGCATTTGCAGCCCCAAGCAATTCCCATTAGCTTTAGCAAAGCTAAATGGTTGAGTGCCACAGAGTTAGGCCACATTAATCTCACCTTTTCCCATGCGGGCTTTAAAAAATGGAAATGAAAACAGTTGAGAGAAAATACTGGTCTTCTGGGAGAAGAACAGGTTCTGCCTGCTGGCCCCAGAGGGAATATATAACACCAGGATTAGAGTTACTAAGGAGTGGCTTAATGGAGCTGGCTGGCTTAAAGCTTGTCGTGGTTGTACTCATGGGAATAGCATCTGCATACCAATAGAGCAAGGCAGTCCATGGTCTTTAACTAAGAACCAATCAAATAAAATCAAAGCAGTGTCTTCATACATAAAAAATTTACCATTTTTAAAATTTGGACTTAAGCACAGATTTATTGATCTTATATATAGATGTAGGGAATAAAGCATGATAGTTTAAGTCCATTAGAAGGGGAATCAGATTGATGTTGTTTGCTGATCTCCTGAGCCAGCAGAAACTGGCCTGTAAGAAAAGGATGTCTCTGCAAAGCAGTTGGCTGTCAGCTTATTTGGCAAAGGTGCTTCAGGTGGTCTTGCTCAGGTACACCACTGCACATATCCTTGCATTTAGATGGGGCCATTCCTGGACCTGCAGGCCCAGGTAATGCAGCAGCTCTTCCATTCTCAGTCACATTAGAAAATCACCTTCTCAAACTGAATCAGCTTCATTTTAAAGCAGTTTGCACTCTCTAGAAGTGCATGCCAGAGCCTCGCTACCATCTGACAGCTAAAGCCATTTAATTGCCCTCATCCATGTATTTGAGGCTAATTTTCAATAAATTAATTATTTTATTAGTTTTATCTTTTCATCATCTTATGTACCCCACAGCATTTACTATCTCTAAAGATAAAGTAATATTGACATCTCTTTTATCTGCCTTCATCCCCCATTTTTCTGCATATCAGTCCCTTGCACCCATGCCTTGCTTGGGTGCGCAGTGCCCTTTTCTATGCCTGGTGGCTCCCTGTACCCAAGGAAATGGCACTGCCCTGCAAAAGTGCTCAGTGCTTACCTATGCTGTTACCTGCTTTCATGCACACTTTTGACCATTATCCCAGACAGATCCTGGACTTGGTCAGAAGGTGTCATGAGCCAGGGAGTGCTATTCCAGTCGGTACCAACAGTGTAGGTATCTAAGCCTAGGTGTGCTTAAGTTGCTGGTATACCTATATTCTCACAGTGACCTCCTGCACTCCTCACACCAGTATTTCTCAGGTCTGCATTACTGCCGTCTGAGGTCTGCACCTCTGTGATGGGAGTTACTGCTGTAATGCTGGAAATTTTGTGGATAGCATCATTTGCTGGATAGAAAGGGAGTGAGACGGAGGGAAATAGGAAATCTGAAAGAGGAATAAATTAGTGAAGGTTGGTATAAATTATCAACTGTCAAGAGGCAAAAAAAAAAAAAAAGGGTTGTAGCACCTCCATCTATTTACATTCAATTTTTTTCCTGCCCTAATCCTGAAGTTTGCTGTTACTTAGGCTGGCATATGTGCTGATACCCTCAGGCAAAAGTACAGTCTGCAGTTTATCTACCTGGCAAATCCTTCAAGTGCCTGTTGACAGAAGAAAGTTTGGTTCTGAGCTACAGTGAATCGTTCTGCTCTCTCAATAAGCCAAGTGGTGCAGTGAGGAAATACCACAACACAGAAAAATGCTGTTTACATGGAAAGGAGAACACATTGGACCTGCTGTATCTGTTCTGGTAACACAATATCAGTTAAGATTTATTATAGGAGATGCCTATCCTTTTTCTGAGACAAAATCAGAGTGGTTATTCCTGAAATGACCATTTCTTTTTCTTGTATAGTTGAAAACAAACAAACAAACAAACAAACAAAAGATTTTATGATTCATGAAAAGTACCAGATTGATAGGGATGGAGACAGAAATCTGCTGTTCAAAAGGCAGATGAAAAATTATTTCACTGCCAGTATGTCTAAGATTTACTACAGAAAGGTCACCTACAGAAGTAAAATGACAGTTGAATTCCTCAGTTTCATTGATCTAATTTTTTTCTAATGTTTTTCTCTCCACCCACACATGTTAACTTGGAAAACAATGTCATTAGCATTTCTTGACTGTCTCATTAATATTGTACTCAGATATGTACATTTTGGAAAACAACCAAGCAATCCCACTTTGTCTAGCTAGAAAATTACAGCATACTGCCTTCTCACCTGTGGCCAAAGGATGCTTAGTTTTAATTCCTCAAAAGCTTCCCAAGCCCCCTAAGGCAGCATCAGTTCCTACATGCCAACACTGGAGTGTATTGAAAAAAATATAGCAGTACCCATGACCAGAGGCTCCTGCTGGCAGAAGCCAGAGCAGTAGGTGGAAGTCCCTGGATCTCCACAAAAAATACCTTCAAGTGTGGGTGAATTCCCACATAATAAGATAAGGAGAGGATGGTTTGGAGAAGATGTGCCTGGTTTTGGAGACTGTAAATACAACAATATTTCAAATTCTAAGGCCATTTGTTAATTTTTGGGAAGGCCCAAATTGAAAAAGGAAAAAAAAAGTACACAACTACTAGAATCGATTTCTTCTCATCCAAACAGTGGCAAATTTACCCTTTAAAGAATCAAATCACAGTTTGACATGATCTCAAATGCCTGTTATTTCAACATACAGGTTGCTTGCTCGTAAAAAGCCAACAAAGCTTAGTTTTCTCCAAAATTATGTCTTTCACAGAATCACAGAATTTTTAGGGTTGGAAGGGAGCTCTGGAGATCATCCAGTCCAAGTCTCCCACCCAGGCAGGGTCACTTAGATCAGATTACAGAGGAACATGTTCATGTGGGTTTTGAATGTCTCCCAGGAGGGAGACTCCACAACCTCCCTGGGCAGCCTGTGCCAGTGCTCTGCCACTTTCCGCGTAAAGAAGTTCTTCCTCATGTTGAGGTTGAACTTCTTGTATTTTAGTTTATGGTCATTGCCCCTTGTCCTGTCACTGGGCACCACTGAAAAGAGCTGGTGAAAAGGCACCATCTTCTCGGCACCTGCCTTTGAGGTATTTATAGGTGTTGATGAGATCCCCTCTCAGTCTTCTCCTCTCAGGCCCAGCTCCCCCAGTCTCTTTTTGTAACAGATGCTACAGACCCCTCATCATTTTTGTGCCCCTCTGCTGCCCCTCTCCAGTAGCTCCTTGTTTTTCTTGTATTGAGGAGCCCAGAACTGGACACAGCTCTCCAGATGGTGCTTCACTAGGGCTGAATAGAGGGGCAGGATCTCCTCCCTCAATCTGCTGGCCATGCTCTTCCCAATGCACTCCAGGACACCATTGGCCCTCCTGGCTGCAAGGACACTGCTGGCTCATGGTCAGCTTGTCATCCACCAAAACTCCCAGATCTTTCCCTGCAGAGCTGCTCTCTTGTGGGTCAGCCCCCAGCCTGTACTGGTACTTCTCTCTCTGTTCATGTGTCCACATAGCCCAGTACACCTGAATAAAGAAGACTTAAAATTCTGGACAATCCCTCCACCCAGAGTTACTGAGTAGCAGCTCAGTAGTCTATGTTCTACATAGTATTGACAGATTATAGTCAGTCAATGTGCTTGCAGCATTTGTGTGCTTGGAAATACTCCTCAACTCCCTTCTTCAGTCCTTTATCCAACTCCTCCCCCTAACCTACGTCTCTTCCCTAATGTGGAGGGAAGTATTATGGAAGATCTAAAGGACTTTTATTCACCGCCCCAAAACATCATCATTGTCTGACAATCCCCCACTCATCTCATCTCAGCCTGTTTGAGCCTGTCTTGGTTCAGAGAAGCCATCCCTACAAACCAGGGATCCTAGCTTCTGCTCCAGCCATCCCACTCTATACTCAGTGAAAGCTAACTGAAGTTAAGCAGAGTGGGCATGTTTATATATCTTTAATAAATTTAAGTCAAGACCATTTACATGAATAAAAGTAAGTCCCTTGAGGTTTTTAAACCCTCCAAAAATAGCCCTCAAAATTCAGCCAAAATTAATGCAGCCACAATTTCCATGGAAAGCACCATCAGATGGAGGAGGCTATGCCAGCCAGCATGCATACAGTGGCTGTTCAGTCCCCTCCACTCTTCTCACCTTGACAGATTTTGTAGGGAGACAGGGAAAAGGTAATAGTTGAACTCTAACATGATGTCACACCCTCCACTCAGGAGAAGATCACCAAAGCTTTCAAAAAGTCTCTTACAAAATCCCTCAAAAGAGGCTGTTGAAGAAACTATGCAATCACAGAACAAGAAGAAAGTGCTGTCAGTGATTAGAAACAGACCAAGACAAAACATAAGAGAAAGGAAGAATGACTAGGTTTAGAAAGAAAACAGGTTGAATGACAGGCTGAAAGAAAAACAGGTGCAATCCATGCTGTAGAATATCATCACTGGGGATCCTGCAGAAAGAGGTGAACAGTGAGGGGAGTTCTTGGATGTGAGCAGGGTTACACTGCTCACTGGGTGGCATGCATGGCAACTCTTGGGAAGGGTACATGAACCACTTACAGGAATTACGGTGCATTTAAAATGAACTTTAATAATTAATAAATGAGCCCAGCAGAAAGATCTGTAAAGTCCTTTGGTAAACTAGCAGTGTCCAAACCCAACCAACCTAAAAATCCTCCAGTTTCAAGAGCAAATGCTTTGATACCACAGGAATGATGGGCACAATAAGGAGAGGAAAACATCTTCATTTGAAATTATGCATCTCATGTGAAATCAGTGAGCAATGCTCTCTTAGATAATGAGTGAGGAGCTGACCTTGATTATTGACATAAATACTGAAAGTGGAAAGCAGGAATAATAAGGACATAAGCCAACAGCTAAAAAGGTGGCATCTTAGAAACAGATCATTCCATAATTTGATTACCACTGGGATTTTCATGAATTTCCTTTGAAACATCTTGGCAAGTCTTAAAAGCAAGATATTAGACTAAGCAGGTTGTGACTTGATGGAGTATAGCAATTCTTAACATAAGTGGGAGGTCTTCAATAAAGTCTGACGTGATACAGGCTATTGCTAAAACTAGAACATACAGTATGAATAAATAAAAAATACGTCCATTGTTTTTAAAAAGAAAATAAATCCCCCCACTCCAAGCTGTAGGGTATCCACTCCTCTCCACTTGGTAAGATATAGCTGAAAGATCAGGTTAATGGAAAGATCTACCATTTTTCCTGATATTTTTCCGTTTGTGCATGTTTCTGTATGACCACGTGCACATGTGAGCATACTCAGTACTCTTTGCAAAGATGAATGGATCTAGTGGCACATATTCAGCATCTACACATTTCCCAAATCACCACATCTGCAGGAAAAAAAGCGTTGAGTCCCTCTATCCGTCACCGGTGTCAGGCTTGTACAAAGCTGTGTTTTACACAGCTCAGATCGTTCAGATACATCACTTAAGCCAGTCATGAGTAGGATGAAGTGTGGGGGACACTGAGAGGGAATGTTTTACAGAATGAAGGGCTTCAGGGAAAGGATTGGAAATGGAAAAACATCCATGATGGACTGTGCTTCTCTAGCTGTCAGATGCAGCTTGGAAGTCAACCAGGATGTCTAGAAAAAGCAGTTTTTTCATATCCTGATGACTAAGTTCTTCTTTCATTTTTTTCCCCCTCCAATGTTTTTTAAAGTCTTTTACATTTCACTTATACAAAAATGGAGTGTTATGGGGAAACCCCCTTTTTTTATATACAAGGTTTTGTCCTCTACCAACCAGGGCAAATTTAGAATTGGTGCTGACACTGAGGGGGCTGCACACACAGAGAAAGTAAAAAAACTGACCAAAGCATCTCTGGAAATCCATTTGTGTTTAAAATTCTGGTTTCTAAGATTATGATGATTATTTTCTGTTATTACAGGCCCTAGGCAACAGTGAAATAGTTCTGGGCATGGGACTCCAAATGGCAATTCCATGCATAGACTAAATAGGCGAGGCGGCTGAATAGGAAAAAGATTGCAACACGCAAGGAAGAGAGGGGCGATGCTGAGAGCTGAACACATCTCTTGGATCCCACAGCATTAACCACAACCTCAGTTTCTCTCACCTACATCTTGCACACCTAAAAGTATCACCAGTCCCATCACTGCAGGTTGCAGCCACCCACGGGTCCAAGGCACCTGCTGTTTCCTGCTGCCAGGAATGTGATTCCTGGCACATTGCCCCACTGAACACCAGGCCCGTGTCTAGATGACAGCACTGATGGTGAATGTGTCTGTCTGGTCTCCTGGCTTGAAAAATTTCTGTTGTTAAAAGAAAATAAACTTGGTTTAGTTGCCTTTTTTTTTTTTTTTTTTTTAATTTCTTCTGTCTGGAACTTGATTTTCACTTGATTAGTGACAAAGACATACATGGTTCCCCCTGCTCTAGCAACTCCTGGATTGCTGTACCTGTTGTGGCACATTCTCAGGAAGTCCCTGCTCTTGTAGGCACAGATATAAAGATTGGAGCCATCTCAACATCATTCTGGCTTCTTCGCACCAGCACTGAGAGTTCAGGTCTTCAGAGACCTCTTGCAGTTCACTGTATATTGCCTTTCTTATCAAGCTGTTACATAAACACTCAGTACTGTGTGTAAGATAATGGTATCTTGATAGCTTTATCTCTCCCATTGTTTCTGACCTGGCTGGGGTTTGCCACCAAGGATGTTTATTTATAAAAGCATCAAAGAGAGAATAACACCTTTGTTATGTTTCAGATCACTGGAAAAAGGTGTAGTGCAGGATCACTTAAATGAGCTACCTAAGACCAAAACAAATCTGTAATATGCAAACTTGGTTCTACAGGCAGTTTAGGAATTTGGTTCTTCAGATGGCTCTAGACATTGCAGATAAAGTGATTGGGATGGTTTAGACACTGTAGATAATGGTCCAACTTCTTTTCTGTAGCCTATGACTGCCCTCCTGATACAAGAGAAGCATCCACAATGCTGTGTACCACACCACATCATGTGTTTCCTGCTGCATCTATGCTTATTCAAAACACTTCCCTTGCATCAGTAAGTTTTGATACCTGCTGTGGAGGCAGAGGCTTCTGCTGAAATTTAGTCATGTGCCCCTTTCTTCTGTAGTGGTTCACACTGAGCTTTCTTCATTGGAGCAGCCAATTTGCAGTGTGCCATGTGGATTTATGAGGGCTACATCTTTTCCTCTGCTAGTTAGTAATTCACAGAGCTTATGGATGTGTGCTAGTGTTAGTGTAAGTACCCATTAATCATTATTACACACAAAGCTGTTGCTGACTTATTGTACTCCGGGTTATCATTTGCATGCTTATTATGTCCAACTTAGTCTCATCAGTGATGGTTAAAACTTCTGCCAGGTCTGGATCAGGTGAGAATGCACTCAAATCCTTTCCATTTGCCATGCTCTGAGTGACATGTAATGATCTGTTATTTTAAACAAGTAGCACAGTTTTTGCTGACTCACCTGGCTACTTTCCGTGCTGCTGAAATTTATACTGTTCATCTACCACATCTATTTTTTGTCCAAAAAAAGTCTTTAAAACTAAGAATGTGCTATTGTGTTTGTCTCTGGCGAGGGGGAATGCCTTAGGATGCAGATGTACCTGGAAATCCAGTGTGGTGTTTACACACTTGCTCTCCTGTCACTCATCCCTCCCACACCACTCCCTCTTCAGCCACTCCCACAGATTTACTGGCTGATTTCATTTTGTATTCTTTTGTCTTTCTAGTATATAACTTACTGCACAGTATCTTACTGCCCGCCTCAGTTCTGTTGCTCAGTACAGCTGCAGCAGTTTTTCTACACTGACCGACGTGTTTTCCTGTGCTGTACCTGTGCGGATGTAACCACGCTGGACAGCAGCCAGGTGAGACTCCTTGGGAGCAGAAAGTCCAGCAGTGCAAGCTCTGGCTTGCTGGTCCCTGTGCCAGCAAATATATATATTTTAAGAGAAACACAAACAGAGCTTGTCCTGGTTATAGGGCAGCCATGGAGATGCAGCTGAACTTGTAAGACAGTCGGCCTTCTTGGTAGATGCCTGGGTAGCAGTCAGGCAACTCAGGTTTAATTTACAGTTAAGCCATCTAAGTTTATTTCTCAGAAAATAAGTATTTTAAAAATTCTGAAATTAAAACATGGTTAAAACTCTCTACAATAAACAGAAGTCTTCAGAGGAAAGAATGGCTGCCGGCTTTGCTTTTTGTTCAAGCTGTAACAAATTTGAAGTTTAATTTATAGTCAAGGCTTAAAAAGATGCTTGAGACAGTTCTTCAAAAGGAGCTGCACATCTGTGAAAGCCCTTGCTGAATACTTCAGATAATGCTCAATCTGGGTTGGATGCCCCAGAGATCAAGTCAAAGAGAGAAGTGATTGTTTTGCTTGTGATATCTACACCCAACCCCCTTAAAATGGGTGACATTTCAGCTGCAGGCACATTATCAGTAGCCTGAGATCAGAATAGCTGTCAAGTACTTTCAACTTGGAATAAGAATCAAACAAGCAAGAGAGGTCATGAGTTAAAGATTTAGGACATGCTGTTAAACTTCTCAAACCTTGTTCTCCCACAGAAAGGAAGCTGTAATAGTTCTCCATATAACTTATATGGTGAAGGGAGGTGGTGAAGGAAGCCCTAACAGACCAACCAGTATTCCTGAGAATGCTTCTGCTGTGTAATTATTTGAAAAATGAAACTCTGTAGGATTGGGAGATTAACAGGACAGATTGACTTTTGTCAGGGTTCTCATATCTATGTCTTCAGCAGAGGCTGTGTGAAATTGGTCTGTCCCAGCCTCACAAAAAGGGAACAAAATCACTTCATGCCGACTCTGTTGAGTCTCCTGCGTCATGCAGTCTGGCACATACTGATGCAGAGGGGCAAACTGCATTTTGCAGTTCAGGGGTTTAGTTTTTCTTTCCAAAACTCCAGAATTCTTACATGACAAGGTGAAACAAATCTACTGAATTTTGTCTTAATGATAATTTCCTCTCAAAGACATTTTTGTTATGAATGACAGATGATTTTGTTGGTGTTTAAAGGAGAGGAGGCCCCTCCACCACACTTTGGCTGAATGAAGAGTCCATGACATCTGCTTGTCTTAATTACCCTGTATTGCTCTGTAGATGAGTGCTGAGGATTTATGTCTTCCAAAGCATGCCTGGTATCTCCAACACTACCTTCTGACCTAACAAATATCAGTCCCCCACTGTAAGCTCCTTTCTTTTGAAGGCCCTGGAAGACCCCAGGTGTTCATATCCCATCCTGCTGCCTTCTAAGGACTCAGAATAATTTATTCTTGTAGGGGTTTTTTTGTTTGGTTGGTTTTTTGTTGTTTGGTTGGGTTTTTTTTTCTTGGTTGTTTGCTTTTATGTTGGGTTGTTTTTGTTTTTGTTTTGTGTTTTGGTGTTTTTAGTTGGTTGGTTTATTTTTGTTTGTTTGTTTTGCTTTGTAACTACCAGTTAGGAACTCACTGTTAGAATCAAGGGAAGTAGTAACCTATTCCAAGCAGCCCTTGCTTGTGCTATCTTCCGTGTGGGAAATCCCTTCCCTGTCTTTCAGTGAACAAACTTCACCCTGTCAAGAAGGATTTCAGGTCTATCTTTTGTGTAATTCCCTGTTCTGGCAGCCAGGCAACCTTAGCAGATCTTCATGAAAATCACTTCTTTCTGTTCACAAGCTATCAGTGAAGATACTTCTCAAGCCCTCTGTCGATTTTCACAAGCTTTGCATGTTTCTATCACAGTGTTTGAAGGTGTATCAGACAAGTGACACCAGGTACCACTAGCAGTGTGATGGCTTCCGATAGCCTGCCAAAAGTGCGCCCATTGTCCAAATGTTCCAAACACATATACCACAATGCAGGTAGACTCCAGTGAGTTTCCTGATGCTTCGAGGTCCTGAAGGGAGCTGAAGTCTAGTCAGCACGCTCTACCCTGCTGCAGAGCCTAGAAGAGCTTTGGTGATCTGAAGTGCTGTTACTGAGGTCAGTGAGCTCAGTTTCCAGAGTTCACTGCATATTCTTTCCATATTCTTCCTCTGGCTTGCAGGAAAAGTGGAGGGATAGTTTGTTTTCTCTTAAAGCCCTTTATTCCACCAGTCCTCTATGCATATGCAATAACTTACAGAAGCTGGTCTGAGGAGACCTGGCAGCCAAGGGTAGGTAAACAGTAGCAGTCTCCTGTCTGGGACGGAGAGTGTGTAGGGAGCTCCCTCTATTGATCTTCCAGGTCTTAGGAGAAGGGTTGGGTTCTCCATGTCCTTTACTGGGGAGAATAAAAAAGCTTTCTGTGAAATCCCTCATAGAAATATTCTCTCAGTGTAATGGCTTCTTAGGCTCCAGAATGCACTCATACCACCTATTGATTGACATCTTGAAGTCAGGTGTTGAATCTAGTTGCTTGGCCTCAGTGAAGAGAAATGGCTGTTCCCAGGTTGATTCATTCAAGATATCATGGGCATTTGTTTTAGGAAAAGTTGTCCTTAGAGGGTGACCATCACTGTGTTGGTTGTAGGGTTGGATGTTGAGTTTTTAGACACACAGAGAAGTTGGAACCCAGAGCATATAATTTTTTCTAACCTCTTAGGAAAAAATATTTCTTCATATTTTGTTCTCTTTCTCTGTCATGAAAGGAAATCTGCTTGCAGTAACACGCTATGATACTTTAAGGACTGTGCAGCCAAGCTGTTTAAAGCTTTATTTAGAAACTGTGGCCTGAAAACTATAAACTGAGCAGCACTTTAGGTACTGGCATTGCTCTTTAAACCCCATATATTTAATTTCTCTTAAATTTCCTGTATTTTTGCAAGAAACTATTTAGGAGGTTTAGAATTTTGCTTATCACCTGTGTTTGCAGGGTCTGTCATTCATCTGGAAATGTAAAATCTGTACTGTTGGCCCACAACTTCAGGTATCATCTCTGAGTCATATGCTTTTCTTCTGGATACAGGAAGAAAGAGATTCATTGCATTGCAAGATTGAAAAAAGAGAAGGTGAAAAGAGTGCTCAGAAACTATGGGAATTGGGAACCAGGTAAGGGTTTGCAGGGATGAAGAAATAAAAGAACTTTTGCTATGACAAGAGAGCAACTGGTGCTGTACTGTAGTAACAAAACAAGTAATTAATATTGTATTAAAAGATGAACTGTTATTGCTGAAGGACATACCATTAAAAAAAAAAAAAAAAAAAGCAGCCTTGCTGCAGAAAATTGTGCTTGATACTGTGATGAATAACATCTCATAGGCAACAGGAAATGCACCCCATAGTAGGAAATATAGGAATTAGAGAGAAAGCACCACCTTGCATGGAGTTGGAGGCCACATCTCAGTGGGGACAAGTGGGAAGAGATGGAAGATTCCTTGATTTTGAAGTCTGCTTTCCTCTCCTGCACACCACAGTGCTGGTAAAGGATGCCATCCTGCTTTCCTGGCAGGTGCTGTCCAAAGCCTTCCCTGCTTGTCAGGGATGTCGAGGACACAGGCTTTGTCTGATTTCCCAGTGGGCAGCCCTGTATTTAAGGTGGGAATCTTGGCTCATAGGGAATGCAGGCAGCCACCTGTGGAAGTCACTGCGGTTTTCAGCGGCATTCTTCCACATTAACTAATCACGGCTTTAAAACAGCAGCAGCTGCTCCGAGGACGCATAGGCAGGTTCCAGCGGGGCTCTCGTGCTCTGCGGGCTCACACAGCCGAGCCGTGCCGAGCCGAGCCGACCCGAGGCGAGCCGTGCCGAGCCGTGCCGTGCCGAGCCGTGCCGAGCCGTGCCGTGCCGCGCCGCAGTGCCGAGGCGAGCCGTGCCGAGGCGAGCCGTGCCGAGGCGAGCCGTGCCGAGCACGGCCGTGCCGTGCCGAGCCGAGCCGAGCCGAGGCGAGCCGTGCCGTGCCGTGCCGTGCCGTGCCGTGCCGAGCCGAGCCGAGCCGAGGCGAGCCGTGCCGTGCCGTGCCGTGCCGTGCCGTGCCGCAGTGCCGAGCCGTGCCGAGCCGAGCCGAGCCTTGGCCGGGCTGGCAGCAGCCCCAGGCCCCGCTAGGTGTCCCCCGCCGTGTGCGCGGCGTGAGCGCAGCCGGAGCCGACGCGGCTGCCGCAGCATCTCGGCCCGGGCGGCGCTGGGGGCGTGGGTCACCCACCGGGAAATTTCCGCTCCCTTTGTTTCCAGCCCTGAGCCAAACTCGAGAGCCATTTCTCTAGCCTTGGGCTGTTAATGCAAAATAATGCTCGGATCCAAACTGCCCCGATTTTACTGCCCTCAAGCCTGTGGTGTGGCTGGAGCTTGTGGTGAAGCAGGAAATTCACTGGACTTTTGATTATTGCAATTTTTTTAAGCTGTGGAAGTGGTTTTCCAAGATGATGCTCAGAACAGAGTGGAGAACTGTTTGCCTTTTAAATGCTGCAAATAACTGATTATGTGTAAAAATGTCAGACCTGATTAAGAACTGGAAGTTAGACTTTTGGAAGAATGCTTCAGATTGGGATTTGCCACCATTTTTCATGTGTGTGGTCACAGATCCAATTCCCCGTTACCAAGCTTTGCCCATGGTTCAGGTGTGCAATTTGTTCTTCAACTGCCTTTATAGTGAATACAGTGCACCTTTGAGTACTGATCTGGCTATGATGGTCAATACATGTTACTCTTCTGCAGCTGAGGAAAAGCCAGTTAATGGAGATAGATCATATCTGTTCAGTCCGAACAGATGCTGAATAGAATGTTCAGATGCAGTTGCTAAACACTGCACATTTTTGGAAACAAAGCATATGATCTTAAAACTAAAGCTATGGGCAGCTTGCAAACCAGGGTTTCAAAAAAGCAGTCTAGTGCAATAGCTAATGTTTCTCTACTCTGAAATATTAGGTGATGGTCAAGAAGACTGAAAAAAGTACCCTAATACTATTGTGCCATCATTCAAAAGAAGCAGAAGATAATGTCTTGTTAAATGTGGCTAATAAAGACTAGACAGCTTCACATGTGTTTTGGGCAGATGCTAGAACTGCGGAAACAAGAGTGAGTCAATGACTGCTAAAGAAGGGCAGCCTCATTCAATGGCAATACTTCTATAACTTGATTTTCTCTGTCTTAATTTTTTGCTAATGAAATTAGGGCAATGTAAAATTTAGTCATGTAGTTTTGTTCTTTTAGTTCAGATCTAAGTACTTAGCCTTATTAGGCAGATCATGGAGACAAATGTGGAAAGCAGTCATTCTCCTATTAAGATGGGTCTGTAGAGGAGGTGGGATGGGTTGAACTTTGGAGACACTGGTCCTCCACTAGGATGACTGTAGAGACATTCTGGGCTAGAAGTCCAGCTCCTAGATGGATACAGCCAAATGAGCTGAATCCTTCCTCAAGCATATGCACATAAAATTACAAGTACTACAGAGGTATGATGACTGAAATAGTAAGAAAAACAGCCAAATATTTAAAAGCAAAAGTAAACATTCTTGAACTTTAGTAGTGAGGATAATTTTCTACTGAAAGAAATTTCTCAAAGGTGTTGATGGAACCTCCACCCTTGAAAATCCTGATAATGTTTTTGTTAAGACTGGATGTTCTTCTAAAAGCCAACTCAAAAGTTCAAGAGCTCAAGAGTTCAACTCAATATGAAAAAGGAATTAATTCCTGAAAACTTTATGCTAGGAAAGAAGTCAGATGGCAAACTCTTCTGCTCCTAGAGTCCAGATACAAGCAAGAAAGATGATACAGCAAGAAAAATACTAAGACTGGACTGGAATGATAGCTTGAACAGAAATGAGTGAAAAATTATATGTCTTTTGCTGAGGTTGTCATTAAAAAACATAGTAAGTGTTCTCCACATACCAATGCCATGCTCTTTACCATCCAAAAAAGGACACAGGTGTACTCAACCACAGGCATTTAACACAGAAACACAGCTCTTGAATACCAGATGTGCATTTAGAAACACCATGCAAGAGAATTAGGATGTCCATTGGGAATTACTGTGGCTTTTCTTCCTGCTAAACGAATATCTGTGAAGCTTTAAACCTGAAGAGACATTCCTGTCCCTGTGTTTTATACAGCAGGAGTTCACTGGTGTAGCATGGGCCGGGGAAATTTGCACACAGTCAGAAGCTGAGATATTTTTCTGGTTTTCCAGCTTGTCAGAGCTCAATACACTACAGCAAAATTTGTAAAAGTCTTCTTTGGACAGCAAATGGGGACATATAACCATCTTTGTTCAGCTTTGCTGAACATCCTAGGTAAGGCATGAGGCAGCTGCTTTTCCCTGGCCAGGGGTTGTTCCTGTGAGTGAATGTGTTGCTCACTGACTGCATTTGTAGAAGTCACCTGGCAGAATATTCATCAGATTAGTCTGGTGGGAACAAAGTGATGTGTCTCTATTGCTACATTGCACCATGTATTGTATCACTCTCATGTTATCTCATATCATTCTGGTACCTGGTGGCCTCACTGAGAAGGAAAATGTCACTGTGCCCGGCATGTACCTTCCTTGAAAAGCAGAGGAGGAAAGGTGGTATTGTCAGGGAAGCAGGGAAAGAAAATTCAAATGTCCCCATGGGACGTTAAACCAGTAGGAATAAGTAACTGGAGTGAAGATTTCTCACAGGAAGAGACTGTCTTACAGAGATACTGAAAGGAAAGTGCTAGGACACAGCTGACCTCAGAGATATTCCTAACTGCACCCCTTTCTGAGTCTTCCAGGGATCAGGAGGTTCATTGCTATCTTAAAAATGAGAAAACCAGAAAGTGTAAGCAGAGGGATTCAAAACAGAACCCCTGTTCATTCCAAACAAGGAGTTTTCTATGCTGAGCACTTGGGGTTTGAATGGCTCTGTTGCTCTGCCTGCGAAGAGAAGAGCAAGTGAATGAAGCTGCTAATGGAGAGCCTTGTTTTGGCTGGGCTGCAAAACCCATTAAAACAGCAGAGCCAAGACAGTGACAATATTTTGGCATGCTTTTGCAGTGTTCAAAGTGACCCTATATATCATTTTATGTGTTTATTTTTCTATATGTGTAGAGTCACCTCAATGACTTGGCATGCTTTCTAGTTATGCCAGCCAAACCAGACCTTTTCTATTTGGCTCCACCTTCAAACTTTCTGGCATGTTGACTTCTACAAGGAAAGATGGCTGGCAGAGGAGTCTTTGGCCTCAGCCAGGATGTAGTGACTTTTTTTGCTGCAGCCATAGGTCACAGAAAGAAAAAATCTGTGTTTATTTCTACATAGAAGATAAAGACAGTAAAGACAAGAGGAAAAAGGGCTAAGCAGGAAACAGTAGAGTAGGCATTACTTTTTAAACCAAATAATGTGTGAAGTTTTTAAACATAACAGCACAAAACTGCATATAGCTTAAAGCTGTCTAATGAAACCAGTTAGTAGAACAGTCTCACCTGAAAGGAAGTGTAAGAACCCTCAGAGATTCACCTTCAGCTTCATGATCAACTAATACTACATTATGGGTGTAATATTTAATGCTTATGGCTTGCTTGTGTACTCACTTTGCAGGGGCTCAGCAGTCACAAGCTGTACAGTGTTTTAGTGAAGCATCGTCTCAGACCCTGCATAAAAAACAGAAACAGAGACGGTGTAGAGATATCCAAAATGAGACAATGCTTTTGAGGACTGGAAAGTCTAATTGTCAGAAGAGCTTAGTAGCTCCTATCTCATTGACAAAGATACCTTTCATGGCCATGAGAGCGTGTTTGAAAGAACTACACCATGAGGAAAGAGAGTGGAAAATGTTATGCTGGGAACTCATGCTTCATCTGTAATCACATTTTACTCTGACATGGGGATGATCTTGTCAGGCTGATATGAGAAAAATGTCTTCCAGGACCTTGTGAAACAGGGAACTTGATTTCCTGAAGCACAAAGCAGTGAGATGATATGATGATTGGTTGGATAAAAAAAAAATTAAAGTATGCATCTCCTTCTCAGCAGCAGGCTGGGATACTGAACATCTTACTTACAGATCTATGCAGTATCTTTCTGAATCTGCTGCTTGCAGACAAGCTCCCATGGACAGTTCTTGTAGGAATAATGATTTGAGTGAGCTGCCCAATATTCTCAATGGAATAAGTTGCCATATTATTAGCACACTAGAATGAACTGAATGCAGCAAGGACTACTGTCCTGTGGTGGAGGGCTATTCTCGCATACTTCATGATCTGAAAAAGACAACACTTTAAAACCAGGTTTCATATAGAACAACAACAATAAAAAAAAAGAGGCAATAAGGATTACAGTGCTAGAAATTCACAGGTTTAAGGCATTTTAAAATGAAGGCTGATAGAGATAGGGGCATCTGTTATTGAAGCTCAAAACATTTGATTTGGGAAGAATAGGATGATGTGTATCACTCCACTGAATCTTCTTGTGAATCAATATTTTTAAAATATTTATAATGGCATTTTAATATGATTCATTTAATATTTGTGGTATCAAAGATAGCCTTCAGATAGCTCTGAAAAGTTGTAATACATTGCTAAAAATGGCCATGTGTTTGCACTGACTTTAAGAAAATATTTTGTCAATTTATAAGCAACTATAAGCAATTAAACAACAACATAAAGGAATTAATCAGAAGACACACAAGGGTTATCTGTTGTTCATTTCTGAATTACAGAACTGTTTTCTGGAAGGGACTGCTGGCAGTCATCTGGGTCAACTTTGCTGTGAAGGTGAACTATTGTTTACACCAGGTCAGAATGGAGAGAGCTGCCTTCCACTGTGGACTGAAAAAACCAAATACTGATAGGATATTCTGGTGGAATCCAGTTCTACAACGGCAGATTACTAGTTTAACACTAATTTTGTGAGGTGAAGGTATGTGGTTATTACATATGATCTAAATTAAAATGTAAGTCTGATTGCAGTACAGGAAAGATAATTGCTTTGCTCCCCCTCTGGACTATGAATAAAAAACATATCCTGACATATTCTAACCACTTTTCAGCTGTTGTGAATTGTTTGGCTTTCCACAAAAACATTGCTAATAATTTTTTACCATCATTCCCTAATTGTACCTAAAAGTATGCAAATAGAATACATTGATACAAAATCTCTCAAATACCTGCTTTGCCAACACAAAATGTACCCTGTTATGGTTTAGTGTGGCATAAGATGTGGACACCACCCTGGTAAGGAGCAGAGATAATGCCACTTGGCTGAGCTGTGCTCGGCACAGCTGTGCTGTGCCTGCTTACAGTCTGGGCAAACAGAAGGGAAAAATGTCAGCTTAAACTTCAGCAGGTATTTTAGGTCAGCAGATGCTAAAATTTCTTATCCCTTTAAAGACGTGGGCTGATAAAGCTGGCAATTGTGATGAGATACTCATCTAGTAAACCTTGGCATTGTGTTTATTGTGTAGAAGCTGAAAAGTCAATAGCAGGCTGTGAGGACAATTTTGTAACTGCTTTAATACTGGCCTTAGCTGCAACATCTGTCCTGCCACCAGCATTTTAGTGAGGAGAGAAACAGAGCAGAACATGGTTCTGTGCCACCCATCCCATCCCCTACACAGCAGCTCTTGGTTCCACTGCTTTTCTTGTCCCCTTTGCTGCTGGGTCCTTCTCGCACCATGTCAACACTTTGAGAACTGGCATGGCATGAGCCTCATTGATGGGTCTGGCTTGTGCACATACAAGTGCTACAGATGTGTTTGAGTTTGTATTTACTAGCAAGATGGCCATAAGGCAGATGTTTGAGAGGAGTGCCTGCCAGCAGGTTACAGAAAAAGAGAGCAAGTGTGTTCATTTGGATCATGGATGCAATTTACATTCTCGATCCTTCAGTGTGTTCTGCTGTCCATCACAAGGATCCAACTGAAGCCAAAATATTTCCTTTCACCTCTCTGTTGCTTGATTTGCAGTAAGTACTGGAGCTCTTTCTTTCCTCCATACCTGCCTGGAGGATTAGATAGGGAGCAATGATGCAGGCAGCAGATGTCCAAGCACCTGCAGCAAGGTCTTGACTGTCAGCATGGCACTACAAGAACTAATTGTTTGTAAATGTGATAATGTTTGTAAATGTGTACTCAGAGGACACCACCCAGTGCTGTCTTCTCTTCCTGGGCTGTAACAGCATATCTGAGCTCCTCTGGCTGCTGGGCAGGGGTGAGATGATGAGCACTGGACTCAGCCTCAGAGTGACAAACAGAAAAGGAGCTGTAGCGTCTTTGAGTGACTTCACTGCATGCAAACCTGAGGGCTTTGCAGCATGGTTAAGCAAGGAATATGGCCGGTCTGGTGTTTTAATGGAGACAAATAAATTAACTAGTTATGTAACCCACTACTACAGTATGCGTTTGACAGAATAAAATGAACTGCATCAGTTTAATCCACCTGTGGATCTAGGCAATAGTTTTCAGGATCGCAGCAAACCACTCTGAAGATGGTTCAGATATAGTGTCAAACAGAATTTGGCCCAGTGACTGTAACCAAAGTCAGAATGTTTATTACCAGTTAATTTGTACACATGCCTGTGGCTCTTATTCTTGGAAACAACCTCCCTGAGTGACTGTGAAATGCTGCTATTTCTGCTGCAAAAGTACATTTTTCCTGTGGTAGACCAACTCATCTTGGAAGCTGCTCAGCTGGTGTAGCTGTTTGTTAAATGTTCTTTATTCGTGTGTAGGAACTTCTGGAATAATGTGATAGACAGTGTAGTCATATGGCACCTGCATCCACTTTATTGTAGCTGTAGGACTGGGGATCAAGTTCAGTTTGGGTTCAAGCAAATTCTGCTGCTAGAAGGAAATGTCCTTGTCATATACAGGTCTTGTTCTTATCCCACAGAATGAAGACAGGGAACTGAATTTGTGATACTATTTTAAACCATCAGGAAGAAGCAAATAACTGGTCTGCAATTTCCGGACACATTCTACTGGGAGCTTTTTAAGGCTATTTGAGCATTTTGAACTACATTGTTTCCCCCTGAGCCGAAAAATTCTTCCCTGCCATTCTGCACCTTCTATTGATCATGGTTCAAAGATCAAAGTAAAGTGCATTTTCTGAGAAGCAAAGGTTAAAGTAATTCACAAAGTTACTTGACTACTGAGAGTACAGGGGCAAGCATTTGGGCAGCAAACACAGTCTAGAGTCCTTGTGTCCTACTGCCTATCCATCCCCTGGCATCTGCTCCAAAAATCTGTTTGCTTTTGCAAGAACTGCATCGTGCATTAAAGAACCAGCACAGGGGCTCAAAAACACTGGAAAAATTCACTAGGTGTGAATTCCATAGACCTCTTTATAAGTATGGCATTTTTCCTGCATTCACAAATAGAGCAGTTATCCCTCTTCCCTGCTTGTTAGTGGAGGGAGGATTTTGTCCCTCGAGTTTAATTAAGGACCAAAAGTCATGGCTTTATTTATTGATAAGCCTTTCCAGGGTGCCCATCTCTGTAATATCTGAGGCCACTCAAGCCGTGACCCTGCTGCATTCCTTGGGAGGCAGGGAAAAGTCTCAGGGGTTTATTGCTGCTGCCTGGGAGCTCACCCATCACTAACTGTAATAGTGCTAAGTGTGCAACCTGCTGGTACCAGAGTCACCACTGGCAGTGGAGGTGGAGTGATTATAACAGTATTTGACTTGGTATGATATGAGACACTATACTTAGAAAACAGTCAGAGGGAAATTCGATGGAAGAGACAATAAGGCAGAAGCTGTTAATCCCTTTAGCTGTGTATGGTGATTGGTATAGAAGCTTATATACCTACCTGAATGTACTTGAGAGAGAATCACAGATTCACAAATTCACAGACTCACAGAATCACAGAATGGGTCAGGTTGGAGCAGACCACAGTGGGTCATCTAGTCCAACCTCCCTGTTCAAGCAGGGTCATCCCAGAGCACATGGCACAGAGTTGTGTCCAGACTGTTCTTGAATATTTCCAGTGAGGGAGAGTCCACAATCTCTCTGGGAAACCTGTTCCAGTGCTCCACCTGCACAAGTAAAGTAAGTTTTTCCTCATGTTCAGGTGGAGCTTCCTGTGCATCAGTTTCTGCCCATTGCCTCTTGTCCTATTGCTTGGCCCTGAGAAGAGCCTCCTCCATCCTCTTGACACCCTCCCTTCAGAGACTGATAGACATTGATGAGGTCCCCTCTCAGTCATCTCTGAACAGGCCCAGCTCCCTCAGTCTTTCGTCATAGAGATGCTGCAGTCCCCTCATCATCTTTGTAGCCCTTCTCTGGACCCACTCCAGGAACTCCATGTCCTGAGGAGCCCCGAACTGGACACAGCTCTCCAGATGTGGCCTCACTAGGACTGAGTAGGGGGGCAGGATCACCTCCTGCCAATGGTCTTCCAAATGTACTACAGGATACCTTTGGCATTCTTTGTTATCGTCCAGGACCCCCAGGTCCTTCTCTCCAGAGCTGCTTCCAGCAGGTTGGCCCCCCAGCCTGTGCTGGTGCCTGGGGTTATTCCTCCCCAGGTGCAGGGCCCTGCAGTTGCCTCTGTTGAATTTCAGGCAGTTCTTCTCTGCCCATCTCTCCAGCCTGTCGAGGTCCTTCTGAAGGGCTGCACAGCACTCTGGGGTATCAGCCGCTCCTCCCAGCTCTGTGTTGTTGGGGAACTTGCTGAGGAGGCCTCTGCCCCTTCATCCAAGTCACTGATGAAATATTCAACAATACTGGGCCCAGTACTGAACCTTAGGGGACACCACCAGTGACAGGCCTCCAACTAGACCCTGTGCCACTGATTACAACCCTCTGGGATCTGCTGTTCAGCCACTTCTCAAAGCACCTCTCTGTCCACTCACCCAGTCCACACTTCCTGAGTGTGCCTGTGAGGAGGTTGTGACAGTGTCAAAAGCCTTGCTGAAGTTGAGGTAGACAGTATCCCCTGCTCTTCCCTCATCCATCCAGGCAGTTGTTTCATCACAGAAGGCAATCAGGCTGCTCAACCATGACTTACCTTTAGTGAATCCATGCTGACTACTCCTGATCACCTTCTTGTCATCCATGTGGATAGTGATGGCCTCCAGAATGAGGTGCTCCATCACCTTTCCAGGGATTGAGGTGAGGCTGACTGGCCAGTAGTTCCCTGTGTCTTCCTTCTTGCCCTTTTGGAAGGCTGGGGCCACATTTGCTTCCTTCCAGTCCTCAGGCACCTCTCCTGATCTCCACAACCTTTCAAGGATGACCATGAATGGCCACGCTGTGGTGTCCACCAACTCTCTCAGCATTTGTGGATGCATCCCCTCAGGGCCCATGGACTTGTGGGTGTCAGGTTTGCCTAGGTCTTCTCTAAGCCAACCCTCCTTGACCAAGGAAAGGTCTTCCTTCCAACATCCCTTTAGCCAGGTCCCTGGGTGAGAGATCCCTGAGGGTTGGTCTTGTCAGTGAAGAGCGATGCAAAGAAGGCATTTGGCAACTCTGCCTTCTCTGTGTCCTCTGTCCCCCCTCCATTTAATAATGGTCCCACATTATCCTTTGTTTTCCTTTTGTTATTGATGTATTTGAAGAAGCCATTCTTGGTGTCCTTGACATCCTTGACCAGATTTAATTCCAGATGGGTCTCGGCCTTCCAGTGCCATTTTTTTTTTTGCAAGACCACTATCAGTATTTAAAAAAAAAGCTAATTAAAAGCAAGAGCCTAGACTAAAACTAATCCAAACCTGCATATTTTCTGGGTTTTCCCATTTCTGTCAACAGCAAAAAATTTGCAGCTTAGAATAACTCCCAGGAGAGGAAATATTATTTATAGCTCAGCCTTTTTTTCTTCATAAAGAACTGTGTGGTAAGCATATATTTAGAAATTAATTGAAAAATAATAATAACAAAAAATTATGAGAACTTTTCACCTCTGTGAGTACCTTTTTCTTTTCCCTTAGCAGTCCTGAATATGGAACAGGGAAACAGGTGTCATAAATCCACAAAATAATTATTCCCCATTTGCTATATTACATTTTATTTATATTCCCTGGCTGTTATTTTATGTTAAATCTGCAAGTTCTCTTGTTAGATTTTAGTTTTCACCCCAGCAAATGAGGACATAGCACATAACCACTGTTGCTGCAGAGATTTCTTTTCCAAAGCTTAATTACTCTCTGGTTATGTTCATAAGAGTTTTAAATATTTGTGAGAGTTTTTTGTAACTGTGAATTTTTGTGACAGACTTCCATTTTGATTGGAAATAACTGGTCTATCAGGAACCAAATCTTCAGATGTTTTTCCATTAAAGATTAAATTTGTTTTCGTGTAAAACCTAGTAAGGCTTTGGCTTTTAAGGTTCAGGTAACCTGCCCCTCTCTGTTATGTCCTTGAGCAAAAAGAACTTCAGACTTCCATGATGTTTGCCTCAGACTGGAGAGTTGGAAATAAATGAAATTTTGATCTTGACAGAAGCTGTTGCTTTCAGTAGTGAAGACATGTTTTCACCAGTGTCCTGTGTATCCACTGGACATAAAGGGGGAGATGTTCACTGCCATAAGGAGCATGTAGTCAAGAGGTGATGGAGGAGATCGGAGAGAATAAAAGGAGCTGGAGCAGATGTACAGATCTGTAGGCAGCCTCATCAAGTGTGTCTCAAGATGTAATTCAGCAGAATAGAGCAGAGCCTTGCAGACAAGCTCAGAGAAGCCCAGCCATGGATTTCTCTTTTCTCTCCTCCGTTTTAGATGTCAGAATGTCAGATTCCCTTGGTTATGTTTTAACACCATCAGACCTGGTACTGATTCCTTCCAACAAGCTCCCTCAGCCAGGGTGAGAGGCTGCAGACTGTAATGGCATGCTGGCTGTCCAGCCATGCTGAGCAAAGGACAGTTTGAGTAGAGGCACCCAAGTTATTGCTCATCTACACAGGTATTTGCAATCATCTTAAGTGTGGGCCTGAAAATAATATTGCTGTGTTAGCCTGCCTCCAAGCCTCTGCCAAAGAGGATTACCTCGGGTCATGCTATACTGCTTCCATTTCTGAACTAACATTTTTCCCATTTGCTTGAGGTCTCTGAGCCCTGCTTTACTGAAGTAGGAGTAAAATTCCCTTCAATTCAAAGAGAACCACTTTGGAGAACAGCAGTGCAGAGGAAAGCAAGTTTACATAGCCTCCAGGACAGTTGACTGTGGAGAATGAATAATCTGAGTTTAAACTGGGAGGAACTGCTGTTCTTTGTCCCATCATGAGCAGAGTCAGCATCTGTAAGACCTTTTCTCCAGTAAACCCTGGCTTTCAGTCTCAGAATTCTTTCTTCATAGTCAAAATTGCTTTGTTTCTAGTTTTTTGCAATTATCTTCATATATAGATTGAAGCAGATGGGTAAAATTCATCCTCTGTTGATTCCAAAGACTTTGGTTGAGCAGTAATATGAGACAGGCCTGTACTTAAAAAGCTGATATGGTTAAAATTTGAGGAGGTAAATGATGGTTCAAGATATGCACTGTGTAATAGGAGAGCTGGAGGGAAAGCACAAGTTACACTCACAGTGGAAGCACAGTATTCAGCACAGAGTGGAGTCATATTCCAGCAGGTAATTCAAAAGCATCTACCCTGCCTTGGACTGCTGCCCCAGCTCTTATTGTGTCCAAATGACAGGCAGACCAGGCCATTTCTCCACCAGAGGTGACCGAGACCTGCCCAGCACAGATGCAGGGTTGACCAGGTTAGCAAGATGGGGAGCAGCACCAGGCTGGGTT
Organism: Corvus moneduloides; assembly: GCF_009650955.1. Taxonomy (NCBI): domain Eukaryota; kingdom Metazoa; phylum Chordata; class Aves; order Passeriformes; family Corvidae; genus Corvus; species Corvus moneduloides. The sequence goes on from NC_045476.1 coordinate 142,133,530, forward strand.
GGAGACACACTGATTCACAGTTTCCAGCAGGTAATTTTTGTCAGTGCTGCTCCTCAGGCCCTTGTTAGAAGTGAAAACAGCTTTGCCCATGGGCACATTCTCTAAGGAGAGCAGCTGTTTTCATAGAAACAGTTAAATCTGTATCAAGGAGACATTTTATCAGAGTTCTGGCCAGAACCAACCCCCTCCCCATTCATCTACTTTGCAGGTGTTTCAAGAGGGAAAGCTGAGAAAAGGAAAAAAAGCAAGCCTTAGCCAAAAGTAAGCATGACTAACAAATTACTCATAATTGAGGTTTGTTAATTGCATAGAACCCAATTAAACCTTTCCACATCTGAAATGGAATAACTTATGCTCACAGCAGAGCTGTTTAGCTATGAGACATTTCTGGTGACACTTGTCTGTTGATTTGCCGTTAGATAACTTCTTGGCTTGAGGCGAGCGGGACTGAGCTAAGAGACTTTCTGTACATGTGTTTGCAGCACATTTTCACAAAGGGTTGCCAGAGTTGGGCCCACGATGACTAGTCAGTGGATTTATTACATTATTATTTTAGATTGTTATGTTGTTATTATGCATGACTGACATAGTGAAATTCTTATGTTGCAGAACTATGTAGAGTTCATATAAACCAGTAAGCCAGAGATGCATTTTTCATAAAATTCCAACCTGAAGTGCAAATTTTATGTAACTGAAAAGTCGTAATTTTATGTAGCATCTGCTAGAATACCTCCTCAAATATGTTGCCTCAAAGTCGACTTTGAAAAAACCTTTCCTGTGATTCCAAAAAAATGCAGATGACCAAAACCCCACCATTTCCAAGTGTGTGTGCCTCTTCCCTTCTTAGTTCCAGCTGGGGCCACAAGTGGAAATACCAAAATACCACAGAAATGTAGTTCTTGTGGTTCTTCCAGCCCCAGCAGAAGCAGGAAGTATTAGAAATCTTCCAATAAATAATGTTTTCATGAGGTTTCTAGCCCATCCTTGCAAGCTCAAAAAGTTTGATAAATAAACCCATCTCTGCTTGTCCACCTTGCCATCAGATTTACCTTTATATTCAAGGACTGTTCTGTCTGAGATACAGCTGATGTTCCTTCTAAGCTGTAATATATGTTCAGTTTCACATTACATTCAGCAATAAATTGGATTAAGTCTTGTTATGAAAGACAGATTTAACTTTGGCCTTCCATTTCTGATAGATGCAGTTTTTGTTTGTTTGTTTGTTTGCTTGTTTGTTTGTTTTCCAGGACAAAGGCAGCTACAAGGCTGAACAGTTTGAATGCCCATGGCAGAAGAGCTGCAGCCAGCAATTTGGGCTCACAGCTGTGTGTGGACAGGTAAGAAACAGTGTTATAAGATGGAGAATAAAAAAGTGCACACAGCCTGACCTGCACCTGAACTGGCAATGGCAGAAGAGAGGGGACTTCCAGGATGAACTGATGAGTAAATGAAGACCCATAAGAAAAGCTGTCTCTCTGGTGCACCCTGACCTTCCTCTGGTAAGCAGCTCTTCCTTGTTGCACAGAACTCACTAAGCCCAGCACCAGCTTCTCTTCTTACAAGGCTCAACCTGTAAGATGCTGGGTTTGGTGGTTGGCTGAGCAGATGAGGAGGGCTCACCAGATCAGCTTAGGTAGGTCTATATGGTGGGGGCACTCTCAGGTATATTTTTCTGTCCTTTCAGAATGGGGCTTTGCTGAAACCTCTGTAAGAAATGAGGTCAGTGTGATCACACTGAAGAGACTTTCATTGTTACTGGTTGAAATTTCACCACTGACAGATCGTAAGATTTTCATGACCTTGTGATTTCTTTTGTGAGTGGAGGTTGTGCAACAGATCCCCTCATAAGATAAGACAACATGAGGGTTTACACAAAGTAGGAAAGTTTACAAGAGCTACGGCTTGCTGCTCTCCTCTTTTAAAGAGATAACAATTACATTTCAGGCTCAGAAAAAAAATAAAGCAAAAAACAGTGAAGATTTTTATCCTCTTCTGAGATTGAGTGTGATGCCAGATCTGCAGTTTTCAACTTTTAAGTCCTCTCTCTGTGCTAGGAAGATGACTGGTTGAAAGCAGCAATTATTGGCAAACACTTCTTTCCTCCCCAGCAGCTGGGGCTGAGTATTCCTGAGGGTATATTCATGGTGACCACTTTTATGGCAACAGCTTCCTTCCATGTTCCCTTCATGCTGCTATTGAACAAGTCTGAGATGGCTGTGAGAGCTACCTTTGCATAGCCAACCTCCCAGGTTACTGGTAAAAGAGGAAAAAAAGGAAAGCAGAGCTCAATTTCGCAGTATTTTGACTAGGAATTTTGAGTAAACATTTCAGTGTCTGTGTTGGAGGATGTGGCTGGACATATCCTTTCACGTCCTCATATGTGATATTGCTGGGCAGATGTCATCTCTACTTTCTGCAGACTGCACTTCTAGCATTTCCCAACCCTCTAACGCCTGCAGACCCAGGCTGTTATTTTGTTCAGTGCAGACTGTCACAGAGGGAAACACGTGCTCAAGCAGAAACATTACTTTTGTTCTTGTGCTTTTGTTCCTCTCATTTAAAATGTGAACATATCTGCTTGCTTTTTTGTATGGAAACCACTCCTGTTTCCTGAGTTAGAAGTCTGAAGAGACAGAGACCTTTGAAACATTTTCTTGGTGTGTGGGAAAAAACTAGCAATAACTTTGTTATAAGGTATATGACCAATTCTTGCTGGTACTCAGATTGCAAACTGTTTTGGCTGCTTGCAGTCACAAATGCTTTGTCCATTTCTTCTTTCTTTTGCATCTAGCATAAGATCTTGTGAGCATTTATATTCACTTAAAAATAAAACACAAAGCTCTTTTGCTGACCATGTGAAATTCTTCAAGAGCAGACACATGCATACATACACACGGGTGCACACACTCTCAGACAAACATATATAGCTTAGGAAAGAAATACTTTCTTTAATAGCATGGCTTGTATGGACAATGAAATGCCCACTAAATATAGTTAATATTATAAGTTCCCGTAATACGTCTTAGGTTTCAGAAATTTAGAACCTGGCTATAAAAAGTGACTTTTGATACCCCCGAGAGTATAATTTTTCCTTAAAAAAAGAAGAGTATTTGTTGAACTGGCCACTGATTTTCTCTCCAACAGGAAGCCTTTCCATAAATGTTGGGTACAATTACGTGTTTATTAGTTTTGATTCACTACTCCCTCTCTTTCTTTTGAGCGCAGAGATGTGTTCTGGGATGCGTTGCACATTCCTCCTCTTAAAAATTACATCAGAAAACAACAGACTTGGCAAGAAAATAGGGGAAAGAGGATGCTTGTTTGGAAATGATTTGGGGTTAGCCTCCTGTTCTGAAATCTTGTGATGGGAAAAATGTTGAGCCCTTTATGAAGCATGCCCTTCCTAAATAGATTGAAGGAATATTTACATGCTTCAGAGCTGAACAGGATGGCTAAGGTAAGGAAAGCCTGACAGTATGTGCTGTGATGGTGAGAGCTGCAGCTGGCCACGCCCAGAGCAGGGATGTGAGGCCTGATGCACAGCTAAAGTCTGAATCATCTAGGATGAAGAGATGAACCAATAGTGACAGACAATGGTTACTATCCAGCAAAGCCTAGGTGGCCCATGGTTTAATAGCTGACAGTTCCTCCCTAGCAAGCAGTGTGTCCGTAAAATCATCTGAAAAGTGTTCAGGGGTTGCTTGTCATTGCTGGAATTACTTAATAACCATCTTGGAGCTGCCTTGGGGCATGGCAATGAACTGCACTCATAGGTGCAGGTGGGATCATTTCCCAGGCATGGGAAGGTTGTACTGCTCCCACAACTTTGTACCGCTTTTTTAAGTAGGCAGAAAAAGGCTGACTGTAAGTTTGGCTTCTTTAGTTCTTCATGAGCTGACTGATTAGATCTGAGATTTCTGGGGAACAAAAGGATAATTTCAAAGCAAAATGGGGAAGTTCCTGGCCTCTGTATGCTTCTGGGCTTTTTCAAGGTGTTTTGCAGAATAAATTGATCTGGACCTATATTGCAGTCTTTTCTTCTTACTTGTATGGGCAAGATGGGAAAGTTTTACTGGAATCACTCATCTGCTTTCAAGAAGGTTATTCGAGGTTAAGGGGAATGCTGAAGTTCAGTACTGTTCCCAGGCTGGCAGCCTACTCTTTTGAAAAATTTTTGCTTAAGGCTGTTCAGCTCAGGATGTCTGCCTGTTCCCCTTTAGAGACACTTGGGGAAATACTCTAAAAGGTGTGTGAGAAATTTATGTTGTGCCCCTTTAAAGATACTTATGACATTTTATGCTCTTGGATCTTGAACTCTCATCTGATGGTCTATTAGTCATCATGCAGAAATATGATCACAAAACCATGGAGAAAATTTTTGGAACTGTCCAAGTTTCTGTGATAAATGTGAGAGGTCATTTTCAAAAGAGGTTCTCTATTTTTCTGTTAGAGGTGAAAGACAGCTGTATCATCTATTGCTTAAGAGTTGGTGTCTCTAAAGGTGTGGGGTAGATTGTGAAAAACCTCTTGGTGTTACCCGTGATGATGGGAGAGCAGGAAAACTTCAGAAGGAAAGTTCAGGAAATGAGTTCTGATCACATGAATCTCAGCAGAAAGCTAAGCAGGCTAATTATCTGAGCCAGAGCAGTTTAGAGAGTTATACAGGGGAAGATAAAAAGTCAGAAGAGAGGGGATTATCAGGAAAAAGGCACATGTTTACAAGTGGATGAGGTGACCACAAGAGAAGGTGTAGGGGATGACCTTCTTTAGCACTCATGACTGAGTGGTGAGGAGCTGGGTTTGCCAAGACAGACATGGATGGATTGGCTAGTTGGGTAGGGGAAGAACTAGAAGAAGGCATAGTCAGGAAACCAGTGGGAGAAGAACAGGCTGTGGTGGACTGGATCATGGAAGATAAGAACAGAACAGTCTTGAGAAGAGGAAATAAAGAACAATTACCAACTCTGCAGGTAAAGTCAGCTGAAGCAGGTCTGTTTGAAAGTATACCCACAGTGGTGACAGAGTTCCTGCTGCTTTGAGGAACGTGTTCTCTCAAAAGGAAATTGAAGCACACAAACACATTTTTATGCTCTTCCAACAACACCAACATAGTGCAGAGAATTCAGTCCATGTCTTCAGTGATGCTTCTAGAAATTGACTTCTGCCAATTAAGTCCACATGTAATTCCACCGAAATGCTGCTGTAACTGGCATGGTAGAAGTGCTCAGTCAGGTGGAGATGGGCCCTGTGCAATGAGAGGTAAGATTTGGTATGTCACCTTACAGAGTTGGTATGTTACTTACAAGCAAATGTCTCAATTGTGTGCTTTAGGTCCTGTGGTCTGCCTGCTGCTCTTGGGAATGTTACAATTGCTTTCAGTGCAAAAAGGAACAAATATGTCCAGACTTGTAGCTGCATAATAAGCCCTCACAGAGTCTTTCAGCCAGTATTTTGATGGTGTATTTAGAAAGTCTTTCAAATATGACCTTTCAACTACTGATGCCATCCTGTAACTTTCACAGAAATGACTGTGTCAACTGCATCACATGGCTGAAGCTAGACTGATTTTCAGCCATGTGATGCTATTTTATCACCCTCAGGACAAAGGTTAAGTCCTTTCTTTCTTTTCTCTGTTAGGCACCACTTTCTTTGGTCCTCTTACTTTGATAACTGCTGAAATTCCTGAGGACCACAGAGTTAAGAGTTTCTATAATCCACTGTGCGCTTCTCTGGTGAAGAACCCTGCTGGTGTGCTGCATGTAACAGAAATACCTTCACACAATGAAGCAATCATTCTTCCCTGTCAGGTCTGAATGTCTTGATTCTCATCCTGCAGCAGGCTTGGCAGGCAACAAATCCCCTGGTTTGCACAGGGCAGTGGCCAGCACAATCTTTCTGCATTTTAAAACATTCTTTAATGCTAGTCTCTCTGCATTCAAATGGTAACTTTAGCTGACATAGGCTTTTGTAGAATATTTGAATTGTAGCCTATTGAAACTCTACCACACTGAATTTATGAATAACTTTATTGCAGTATAAATGTGTTATTTTTCCCTTTATTTATAATCGTATGAGCATGTTTTTATACCTGTTCTGTGACTTATTTGGAGGCTATTGTTTCCTTTTTCTTTAGATGGGGGCATGTGCATTTTTGAAAGCTTGAATACAAAGTGGGTATCATTGAGATAAAGACTCATAGTTTTTACATCAACCTAATCAAGCCTGTGGACTGAATGGACAGAAGAAAATAAATTTAATACTATATTGCATATTATATGATGGTGTAATTAAGTAAATGGACAAGTGTTGGATGCACAGCTGGACTAAAGTAAATTTACTGAAGCTGAGGATATTTCCTGTGTGTTTTTTCACTCTAGATTTCAAGATTGCATATGCAAAAATTCAATCTCTTCCTAAGTGAAAACCAATGTAAAATTAATCACACTTTGTAAGAGAAAAGGTATGAAGTAGGTCGGGTTTAAAATCTGAGTTTTAAATATTCTCTTTTCTGCCAGTTCTGGAAAACAAACAAGAAAAGCCAGGAGCAAAACCCAACACTAACAGCAACTATCCAAAACTTGGACAGATACTGTGTAAAACTCTAATACTAAAAAAGGAATTATGGCAACCCAACTTGATATTTGCAGCATACATAAGCCATGCTGGATGCCCACCTGAGCATGAGGGGTGTGATGCCTGGCTGAGCAGTGGTGTGTCCCCACTACCAGTGGTGATGCTGCTCTGCTGACACTGGTGGAGACTGACTTGAGGGGACCTGTTGAGCCTGCCAGAGCACAGGGTGATCTCTGGGCAGCAGGCTGGGGCTTGGCAAGAGGAAAGGCAGCTATGATTCTCCCTGTGCCACTTGTCACCTTGTTCCCCTACCACTTAAGATCCTCAGTGCCACCCAGCCCATACCCACTTGCAATGGGGATGGTCCTTCCTGGCCTTGTGCCCAAGCACTGGATATTTGGGTTTTAGTGACAGCGAGGCAGGTGTTGGGGCAGAGAGGGGAATGTGGGTGAGGGTGGACAATAAGAATTGGCATCGGAGGAGACCTGAGGGCTGGATCTGTCTCAGGATGTGGCTTAATGGCTTCTTCCAATTCACAGCTCCATAACTTGTGCTGGAGTCAGGTTTATAATATCTCAGGCATGTGATTCACGTAAGTGTAAAGGCCACTGGATACAATTACACATTTATTTTTACCTACCACTAAGGGAATTTCCATTCAGTACGATGTGAGCTGGTTGCCCTTGCTCTGTACTGTTTCACTAGTATTTTTCCTGACAATTCATGTCTAAGAAACACAAGACAGAGAGAGACTTAATGTTATGTGAAAGGGTTTTCCTAGGGTAACTGTATTCAGTCTTTGCTCAAACTGAATGAATAACTTTGATCTGTCAACTGTGAAAAGTAAACTGGGTGCGACCTTCCGTCATCGGCTAATCGTCTCACTTAATGACATCTGTTAACTTTGTTCTGATATTAGATCATGGTCTTTCTTTGTACTGTCAAGATTTTTCATTCAAGGTCTAATTATTTCACTTTATGTGTATACAGATATCTTGGGAGTCAGTTGCACCTAGTACGAAGAGCATTTTTTCTATTTTGAATTTCAAAAACTGATCACAGTGGTCAGATTGATGTGGCCTTTTAATGGATAAAATATGCCAGCTTAAAGCCCAGCATTGTATCTCAGTCCCTCTCTTCCCCTCAGTTTCTTTTAGGCACTGTATTTACTTTTATTCTTAAGTGAGAGAGAAGGAGGAAAAGGGAGAATTGTTTCTGTTCCAGATATTTCAATACTTGAAAATTTGATTGAATTGATTTGTTACATACATCCAAACTGGCCCACAGGAAGGAAGAAGAAAATACTGGTTTTCAGACTGTCCCTTTCCCTTTCAAAGTTCTTTTTTAACCTTTTAATAGTGACAAAGGCATGGGTAGGCGGCATTTTGGGGGATTAATGGTCATTTGGGGTTAATGCCCTAAGGCCCTCTGTCCCTCAGCTCTTTGCAAACAGTGATTAATCTCCAGGGGAATGTATGTGCCCTGATCGGTACTCCTGATAATGCTCATCCTTATAGTATAGATCAAAACATGTAGACTTATTGTGGTAATGGCCATGTTCTCACCTCCCAGGCTTTGTTCAGTTCAGTCAGCCACAGCTTAAGCTCCTGGTATCTGGTCACATTCAGTTCAACAGGCGTTTCATCCCTTGGGTCCAATCCTGCAATATGCCCAGTGCTACTCACCAGTGTTTGTGCACACTGTCTTCTCCTCTAGGAACTCTAGGGAAATTTCCCTTAGAATGTTGGGGCACTCAGTTCCCTCTCCCTCTACTGTGCAGTAGCACTGGAGGGTGTGGGACCACTGAAAAGGCAAGGAGTGGAAACTGGCTTTTGGGGTGAGGGGACAGTGGTAGGTGGCCAGATTGGTGGCAGGAGAGGCATTGCACAACCATGAACTCTTGCACCTGTTTCCTTTTTCTGTCCCCAGCCAGCTCTTCATTTGTTACTGTGCTGTACTCTCTTCTTTGCCAGGTTCAGGTGAAAGTAAAATGGTCAGTTAAGTGAATTGCACCATCTGTAGAAGAGCAGTGCCTGTCAGTAAGTCAGCCCATACTGACCAGGTGAGTAGGTCTAATATTTTTCAGATGCTTTCCCAGGTATAGCAAGGGATTACAAGCTGCAGAATACCACATCAGCTCTTACAGATAGGCCAGGTGCTGTCTCTGTATTAGGGGATTGTTTTCTTGTTTACATTTCTTAGTACATTGTCTGGTCTACTTTTCCATTTCTGAAGCAGTTTATACTACATCACCTCCTCTGGGAAATTATTCCATAGTCTAGTAGTCCTCACTGGGATCCAGTCTCATTCCAATTAACATTTCATGCATTTGGAGTAGGAGTGTCTAGTTCAATATCTGGTTATGAAGTAACACCCCCAGGTAAGGAAAAATGTATGGAAGGTATCAAGACTGCTACATGTAAAGGCTTTAAATTCTGAGAATCTGAAATAATTGTTTCAGTACATTCCTGACTCTTTAAAAACATACTACCTGCTGAGAAGTAATGGAATAAAAAAATTAAAACCTCAGTGGCCATATTTCCTTCTCCTGTCCCATGTTTAAGTCAATGTAATATTTTTATGTGGTATCTAATCTCTCTGTGAGCAGCACCCTGAGCTGTCCTCTGGGTTTTCAGCATGCATTCTTTCCACATTAGGAAAAGGATTCTGTCTTATAAACTCTTATATGTAAACGTTGTCACTGTTAGATCTTTATGGTCAATTAAAAGCATGTGAATGGGTACAAGTGTTTGATTTTAGTTTAATAGAGTAGGAAGTTTTATTTTAGTTTATAGCTATCAAAAATGCTATCTTTTTAGTTTATTTTTGGTCTTGATAGGACTTTTAAATACAACAGTTACTTAGTAAGTGATATTATGTTACATTTTCACGACAGTTTATTATACATACATACAACTTTTCACAGCTTCCAAGCAGTTGTTTTCCTTTTTCACTCTTTCAGTGATTGCGATGGGCTACTATAGAACTAGCAAAGCGTATAATCACTGGTCCCTTCTGAGTATATTCCCAAATCTAGTTTGAAAGCATGGAGGCTATTCCTGTAATTCTTAATGAACTCCAGCCACTCTTGATGACAATAAAAGAAAATGCAAAGCCATTAGCAACTTGCCAGAACAGTGGAGTAATAGCCAGTCAGAGCTATTGGGAGCTGTGGGGCTATTTGGAAACAAATGATTATTTCACCAGCAGCAGAGTAAAACAAGCTGCACAGATCTACTCTACTTTTTTTTCCCCTTAAACTCTTCCTCCTCTTTTTTCTCTCCCTCTTTCATGCTGACCATATTTGTCAAAAAAAGCCTAGAAATCAAGCATGTGGAGATTTCATTCACACACATCAGAGTGGGAGACTTTCATCATGGCATTAATAGCTAAGCCTTCTCTCTTATCGCATTTCCAAGTGCACCTTTGCTTGCTCAATTTATAGAAACATTCACTATTCTTGGAGAAAAAATATCCAGTCTTTATTAAGAATTCTAAATTAGCATGACTACTGACTTTCCTAGGGGAATACATTTAAAAAGGAAATGTAACTTCCGGCCTTATTTTGCTTTTAAGTATTTTACCTGCTTATTGCATGTTGATTTTAACCATCTCATGTATTGTGTAATAATCTGAGGTGGTTCATTGTTCTGTATTTGCCAGCTGAACATTCAGGTTCCATTTTGTTCTGTTCTATTCTTTATTTTAAAAAAACTCCAAACCACCATGAACTTGATCTTGCCCAACCTGAGAAGCCCATAAGACACACCACGGACATTTAGGGGTCTGCTAACAACTTCTCCCCAAAAGGTCCAGTATCAAAGAGCCAGACAGACTGCATCTTTGATGCAAACCACAGGAATTAATAAAGGAGATAAACACAACTGGAAAGTTTGAATCCAGTTGATGGGATCCCTGTCAGTGACTGAAAGCCATTTCAGGGCTGTCTTTTTTCTTCAAGTGTCCTGTTTAAAATTATGAGAACACCACTGAAAGGGATGTTGGTGGGAACTGCCGGGTGAAAACAGAACTGTTGCCACCACTAGATCTGGTCAGACATAGCTTGTCTAGAATAATTTAAAAACCCTTCAATTCCAGCACATTGCTGGTTACCTGTTATCGTGCTGCATCTCTCTCTTGCAGTGAATAAAATGTCACTGCATCTTTTTAAGTTCTTGTTCTAGTGAATCCTGTTGGCTTGTACACATCCAGGCCAGTGAGAGTCAAGGCAGAAACCACACACAGGCATAGGCTGTAAACATTGGAAAGCTGCCATGTCCACTCCCAGAATATTTGGTATAAGGAGGCAGGAATATAAGAGCAGTTAAGCTGGGCTGGGCCACAGGGAGAATACCCAGTAATGACTGCAGTGAATGCTTTGGGGAGAGTATAAAAAGGGAGTGACATATAGTGACTGGGGTTAGACAAGGAGTTCAGATGTTTCCCTTTCTACAAGACAGGAGGAGACAAGGAGTTCAGATGTTTCCCTTTCTACAAGACAGGAAGAAAATCATCACCAGTATCATAAACAGAAACACTTAAGACTGCCCTCTGCACTGTATGCATGTGTGCATGTGGCAAATGAAATCCCATGAAGGAAAGTTTTGGAAAAGAAAAAAGGCAAGGAGAGGAAAGCTACCATAGCTCTCAATATTATTATCAGAAAAAAAAATCCCGCAACACAACCCTCCAGAGCACTCATTTATCTTTGCAAAGCCTATACAATGAGTTATTCAGCTCTAAGAGATATCCTCTGAGTGAAGTGACTCATCCTGGATCTTTCAGCTGTGTGCACACACAGGTGAGAAGATTCCCACAGGATACCTTGCTTACCTGACGTATTCTGGAAGTTAGTTAGTAGGAAAAGGCAATGCTTGCTACCCAGGAACAGAGACCCTGCCTTGGATATCTGCAATTTAAGGGGAAAAACCTTTAAGTTTTATTTTAGATACTTCCCTGATAGCAAAGTGGGTAAGGCTTGATGCAGGGCAGGGGAGTGGGACAAAGCACAATCTTGTCTTGGCAGAAAGTGCTAGAAGAGGGGACAGCCATGAAGGTCCAAAACTGCTTGGATATCCTGTGAGAGGTGATGACCATATGGAACTCAAAGATGGAGAAGAGGTTAGGTACTTCATGAGGGAGAGGGAAGATCCAAATCCTTGAAGAAGGTCTCTTTGCAGAAGGATGAGGTAATAATGAACAAATCTTCAGTGAGAAGACACTCTTCAGAAATAGCAATCATGAGCACCTTAGGGAAACTGAGAATCTTGATGTGTTTTTGCTTCAGAATGCAGGGAAAGGTGGGCATGAGAGTCACAACATTGGTCACATGCCAAAAGGTGAACCTGGCCTGACAGGTGTGATGACTTGAGTTCTGGCTGTTAAACAGTATGCTCTGGACCAGGGCAAGGAAAGGTTTACTTCAGTTCCAAGATGTACCAAACATGCAAATCATGAGATTCAGGATGATGATGCTCACATGGAGTAATTGACTTAAACTAGACTGAGTCTTCTCTTCAGAAGCTCAGTGCATATGGGCTATTCTCTACACTATCATTCCTGTTGAATCTTTACAGACCTTTGCTTTTCTGATGGGTCTTCTGCTTCTTTTTCTCTTATTCTCCCCATGCTGCTGTCTCTACTTCCTTTAAATTCTTTCTCTTTGTTGTTGCATTTCTCTACAAACACCTTGGAAATTTTGTCTGAGCTATCCTTCCTTTCTGGGGAGTTGGCCTGATTTATTGAGTTTATTCATTAAGACTTGTTCTTCTCCCCCGTCTTACCCCTCTCCCTTGGTGTAATACGGTCTTTTTCTGCTGTTTAATGTTATTGATTCCTGGTGTAATCTATGTGGATTGTTTTTTGGCCACATCTTCTTTTCTGTCTTCTGGCTTTTGTCTCTTCTTTCTGTTGAATTCAGTGAGATCATGTGCTTCAAGTAAACAGAATAGGCCAAATTCTTGTCTGTATTTGTTGCGGTGGTTTAGTTTCCTGCATTGGTTTAGCAAGCCCCAACCATCCCAGAGAGTGCAGCGGGGCTGCTTTGGGGAGGGCGGCTGCTCCGCTCTCTCGCAGCCCTTTCAGGCGGCCCCGTGCTCCGGCTAGCTGGGCTCCGTAACACGGTGACAATAAATGAGGCAGAAGGGTCCCTGCATGGCGACCTCAGAGGAACTTTCATTTTACACGATGACAAGCCAGCTCCCAGAGGCAGAGAGACCCCATGGTCAGGGAGCTTGGGATTTTCTCAGGGCGCAGGAGCGGTACATGGGAGTTAGGGTACTGGAACCAATAGGGAGAACCCGAGGGTGTGGCTGGGACTAGGGGCTGGGAAGGGGGGACAATGTGGAAAAGGCAGACAGTTTAATAAGAAAAGGAGTGGGAAGATACAGCGCTACATGTATTTTCTGCTTCTAGTGCCTGGTCTCAAAAGACTCTTTTATCAGCAAGAATACTTCAAGTTACAGGTATCTGAACAGGTGCCTTTATCTGCCTCATTTGTAAACTGAATGGTTAGGACATTTTTAATTACTCACCAATATTAACCAATATTAGAGCTGAACAACCTCAGTCAACAAACCAATTTTTTTCTTTTAATGAGTTCAATTCATTGAAATACAACTCATAAAATGTCATCCTTGCAAAAAGACTGGTTCTAAAACTTTGGTTTTATGGTATTGAATGTCACATTACTTCCGAACCTGTATAGGATGGTTCACAATTCTTTCAGGTACTCAACCACCCTTCGCATTGCTGGATTTCAGAAGAGTGGTGGGTTTCTAGCTCTTTGACTACGTAAGTGTAGAGTCTTTATACAGATTATCTAAATTACAGGTATGAGGTCAGATGAGAGATTTTAGCATTCACATTTCCCTTTGATTTCAAAGTAGCTGCCCAGAGCCTTAGAGGAGTGAGTTCTTATGCTGTATTTCTGGTACATCCTGGTTGGAAGTTAATTGCTCTCACAGGGATAAGTTGGGCTGTAACCGCTCTCACCCCAGAGGCTGTCTGTGTGTGAGTCAAAGTCCCAGCTCACTTGTTCTCTCTGACTTTTCCTGCAATGGATGATGGGTATCATTTAGCAATTAGCAATAAAAAAATGATCATGTGGAAATAATACTATGAAGCAGAAAAGAGGGTTTCTAAATAGTCAGTTCTACTGTGCCATCAGGTTGTTTTTCTCTGCCAAACATGTCTTCATTTGAATGGGGTAAAGCACAGATAGGTAAATAGTGGCTATGCTCTGAGACAGACTTGGCTGAAACCATTGATTTCCGTCTCAGTATCACAATGGTAACCTTGGCCTAATGCTTGGCTTGAAAAAGTGCCCCATGTAATGGAGCAGAATATGGGCAAATACCTCATGATTGGTCTTGTGTGAGTTGCAAGAGGACTGATCTCCTGTCCAGAGGAGAGCTAGCTGAGAGGTTACAGTCTCTTTTATGCTAAGCTGGTGTTGAAAAATATCCATTACCTCCTGAACAAGAGTAGGGAGTTTTGCTATGCTCTGAGAAGGTGCACCAAGCCTTGAGCAGGTGATCCTGATCCTTCCATGCCACCTGAGCGGTTCAGAAACTAGGTACTTTGTCTGCAGATGTCCATCAGGTAAAGACTTCCCCACTGAGTGGGAATTATCAACTAGCAGAGAAATCATGGAGGTGCCTCCAGCCTCACACAGGCAGGACACACGATGGAGCCTGCCTGGCCATCCCAGCCCTCCTAGGCTGCCATGACTTTCCTCTGCAACTGTCATTTGAAATCTTGTGCACTGGAGGGCACATCCAGGAGTGCCAGGAATATATGTCCAGGTGAGACAAGGTGTGATGATTAACACTCTGGAAAAAATGACACAAAGGTCCTCTGGGTTAGTGCTCCTCTGGGTACCATCACAGCCACTTGAAGTGGATGAATTATCTTGGCATAATCTGCAGCTCCTGGAGACTTCATACTGCCTGGAGCCTTATGCTGCTCTCACTAGGGGCTTGCATTCAAACAGCACATAAATGAAATGTGAAGTCTCACCCCAAGAAATCCCTCTTTCTCCTTGGGCAGAAATCCCTCTTTCTCCTTTCTCCACCCCCAATCCCACCCCACTGTACAGCACACAGAGATCCCTGCAAGCACAGGCTGTGCACCAAGTCCAGGCAATAAGAGATTTGGTGGAAGACACAACACTTACAGGCTCTCAGAAGGCTTATTGGAAAAATCTGTGAATTAATTAATGCATAATAAGACAGCACAGTATCTTCAAGGACTTCTTGTAGCCTTCCCCTAAAGCTTGGGTTTAATATTTCTCTTTACAGCAGTCATCTCCATATATCTTCTGTAATGTGCTGGAATCAGTGCCTTGGAGATTTTTTTTGAATTCTAGTTGTCAGACAGCTATAGACCAATTAATCTAGAAGTATGCACATTTGGGGATGATATTCTCCAGTGACTCAGCAATGTAACAGATGGCAAAATATTTCATATTTATTTCCATTCCATTTCTATATTGGAAATGAACCCAGACATTTTATTTTTTTTGACAGTCAGACAACATCTGTTGAGAGCACTGTCAGCTGAATTACAACCTCGCTGGCAGGTAGTTGGGTAGACAGCATGAATTACTTTCAGCTATTCTGTATGTGGTTAAATCTCTTTTTCTACTACATTATTTTCATTATAACTGCTGGATTGATGGATGTTGACTAGCTTTACATTGTATCGCTGAGAGTTTAAGTTTAGTCACATAAAGATTTGGTGCATTAAGATGCTGAGCATTAAGTTGTGATATCAATAGATTTATTTGTACTCATTCCTTAGCCAAGACCAATTAAAGAAGGGATATTTTGGAGGGAACAGGCCAGGGGTTTGGAGGAGATGCACTTCACTGCCATGGAAGGAACTCAAGTGTGGGAGTGACTTGGAGGATTTAGTCCCAGGAGCTGGTGTAGTCCAGACATATCACAGTCTGAGATATCTGAGCTGAGCGAGAGGCTGCCAAGTGCTCTCTCTCCTGGTGCAAGCAGCATACTAGATTTCTGGCAGTTCCCAAACAAAGTTTTTCCTGGGGAAGCAGGTGTGGAAGTTGAGGCCTTTCATGGTAAGAGGATGAGGAGCCTGAGCACTGGAGGAAGCCTGATCTGAGGGAAGGGATTTGGTATTTTTGTGCAAAGATCTAAACTCCCTGAGCAGTAGAATTAGCAGTTTCATTTAGGCTTGTTGTCCTGTGTCTTGTATGCCTTATCTCAATGCAGTAAACTCTGTTCCTGCCCTCCTGAGCACTATCCACACTGCCAGTCTACTCTGCAGCAGCACAGTCAATTCTGCCTCTGTCTGGGTGCTCTTCCCCCTCCACAGTACTCTAAGCTCTCTTACCTTTTTTCTGCTGTTGAGCACTACACTGTGTGTGATGATCAGAGACACATACATGTTAATTTTCTAGAGAACATATGGCTGTGGACTGGCCAGCTGCTGCCAAACAGATTGAACAACAGCTGAGTTCTTCTCCCGTTTCCATCAGACATTTCAGATTTTCAGCAAATATGTGTGAGTGTCCTCTAAGATGTTTACTGTCTGCCAAATGCTATTAGGGTAAACTGATGGACAGATAGGACAGACAGGGTAAGCACAGTTCTGGAAAACTAGGTTAAGAATCATAGTAAACAAGTGAGTAATGAGGGAAATATTTGCAAAACATTAGTTTAATTCCTTGGATTCTATGCTATCCCTTAACTGACTTTATTCAGCTTCTTCTTTGGGATAGGAATTAGATGTTCTTCTCTGTTTATTTGGTACTTAACATAATTTGCTCACAGCATACATATGAAGTCAGACTGGTTACATCCACTCAACCATATGCATGTGTGTGTATTTATACATGTGTACAAAGGTATCCGAACCCAAGGGTGATCACTGCTGTTAGTTATTAAAAACTTAGATGTTACTCTAATTGAGCCCTGGTTACAGTTCTTCACAGATACTTCTTTTTGCTGTTCTTTTATTAGGTTATGAAGGTTTTAAGACAAAAGGTGGTGGTCCTTTTAACCAAGAAACACAGCACTGTTTAAATTTTGCGAAACAAAGAAGCTCAATGAAGTTCAGAAGTCTTCATGGCCACTGACCACCTGCTGAAATGATCTGTGGGTGAATCACTTGCTGATCCAAAATCACCTGAGGCAAAATTTTCCTTTAAAGCTAACCCACATATCTTAGGATGCAAAACCCCTTCAGGTCTTTAATAAATTCTCAGTTTCTTGTCCAAAACTTTGGAGCATGGTGAACTACCCCCAAGACAATAAAAGTGCAAAAAATAACCTTCATGACACCTTTGTCAACCCCATTATGGTAGGCATAAGGTCCCAGACCTGGTATAGGGACTGTGAGGTGGCTTCTAGATGGACTCAGTTCCATGTACGCTGTGTCTACAGGTGAATAATTGTAACAGGAATATTACATTTTCCATCTATAATAAAAAGATAGGAAATAATTTAATATAAAAAGCCAGTTTAAAGGGTGTTCCACCTCCTCTGGAAACAGAGAGGGGAAAACTTGTAGCAGTCAGGAGTATTTAGTAGCTGGAAAGGATGCAGATGCCATTAATGAGACAAGCCTACAAGGCTGAAAGAGAAAAACGTGCATGAAAAAGCTGCAGAGTATGAAATCCAAACTTTATCAGTCATGCAGCCTGTTTAAACCAATGTCTTGTCTTCCACAGGAAATCAGTAGAGGTGGAGGACTTAGCACTACCTAGATAGTGTCAACAAAAGTAGCAATGAAAAATAGTGTGGATCAAGGGGTGACATGTACAGATCTTGTAGCTAGGGTGGGGGGAGTTGCTGCAGACAAGTACGTCCTTTTAATTACCCTTCTCACATCCCTTAGATAAAAACAATGCAAAGGAGTAATCTCAAGAGGAATATAGTTCTCTCTAAATGTGAAAGATATTAAGCAAACATTCTTCTGCCCATAGAGACTGTAAAAGCTCTTCTCACTGTAAAGTTTGCGTGCCATCTCCTGTTTCTGCACTTATATGAAGAAAGCAAAGGGTAACAGAAGTTTAGGAATCACATGAGAAAGAGCTTCTTTTGTCTGTGGATCTTTCAGACCATGGGAAGCCTTCTGGGACAGGAGGAATATGAAATATTCCCTTGGTTAGGCTTGACCTTCATTATTCATTTCCCAGACCACTTGTTGACATCAATTTTGTCGTATCAGAACATGGCTGGAATATGGTCATTCTACCAGAATGTAACCAAAATAAAAACCCTGTGAGGATGATGTGTCTGTGCTCTTGTCAATAGTTATCCTTTATTTTTCTGTCTTATCTTTCCTATATTGCTATGGAGAGAGATAAGTTCAGTCTGTGAGGGAGGGTCCTGCATACAAGTTGGGTGTGAGGCAATGCAAGGCAAAGGCTTGATGAAGTCTGTAGCAAAGAACAGCAGGCATCACTGATGTGGGATTTTGCAGGTAAGAAGCCAAAATGTAAACAGAAACCAGTTTCACTTACATTCTTCCAAAAGCAATTAAATGCAGTAAATTCTGTGTAGTGTAAATTAGTAATGTTGTGATTTGGAGGAGCAAAACTGCAGTAAAAAGAGTGGCTGAGCACGGGTAGACAGCATGAGGTGGGAGCTGATGAAGCACTGAGGAAGTTAAATGAGTTTCTCGTCTTGTTGCTGGCAATCTGGGGAGTGAGGTTATCAATGTGACATTTCTCACCTGTACTTCAGGTTTGTTAATTTGTTATTCTGTTTTATTTGTTATTTATTCTTTATTCTGTTTATTTGTTGTTTATTCTTACAACAAATTAATGCATCCTGTTCAGTGGGAGAGTCTGGAGTTTTGCCTGTCACTGCCTGACCAGCTCAAATTGCCACTGACCTTCCTCGTACTCCTGTAAGCAATTACAGCAGTACAAAGCAGATGCAAAGCTCTGAATCTCCACACCTTCCTGCATGACAGTGAGGTGAAGTCAAGCTGTAAGAAAAAGATCCCCTCCATAGACTTCAGCTGGCTTTGCTGATGATAGGTTGGAGGAAGAAATTGGATATGTGCTGCCTGACTGACAGCGTGGAAATAAACCTGACCTTGGCAACACTTGTACCTGAGCCAGCCTGTCTGCATGTGAACTGTCCTCTAGAAACTGCTGAAATACTTCATTTGTTCAGAGCTAATATGTGTTTGAAGGACTGAACCAAAATGGCAACTTCAGGTGTTAGTCACATAGTCAGTCAACTCCCCTCAAAAATTTAAGAGACAAGGCTGTGGTTCTGCTTTCTTGCTTCAACAGGAAGAGCCAGGCAGGCATGTGAACAGGCGGTAGCTGATCCAGAAGATCCTCTGAAAGCTGTCTGATGCTGACTGTTCTCCCATGGCACTGGTAACACCACCGTGCTCAACACGCACGACGTGGCTGGTGTGGGTCTGTAAGAGCCAAGGTCTGTCGGGGCCATGGTCTCTGAGGTGCCCCGTTCACTCCAGCATGATGATACCTCTGTAACACAGGCAGACAGAACTGAAGTGTGCAGACTCAAATGTCTGAGCTAACAACCTCTACAAATTTAGCTCCTTGCATTAAGCAAAGAAGCTTTAAATTGCACAGAACTCACATTGTTGTCTGCTTCAAATTTCGAAGATACACCTATAGAAGTGGTTTTAATACTTTACATATTGAACAATCACCATGTGTCCTTCAAAGTCCTGTTTCTGTGCCTGAGCTACTGTTTCTTGGCTATTTGGGATTGAGGCTGCTGTGCTGTGTTTAAAAGTCAGTATGTGTAGATTAGAATGAGGAATACGTGAAATGTGGAGGTGTTTAGAATTTCTATTTCATTTCCACCTTAAATGTTCAGGTATTGTTTAATTAAAATTAATTCACCTCAAGTATTGCACCTAACCACAAAGAATCAGATTGGAGACAAACTTAAATTTTTTTTTTTCAAGACTGTATTTGCCTTTTTTTTTTTTTTTCTTTCACTACAGCTTGAGATATCCTTCTGTTAGAATGTGGTGCAGGATGCCCTTTATGACATTCTGGTGCATTGTTGTGAAAGGAATTATCATGTTGCAAATTCAATAACCTGCCTTCAGGATCAGTTAGCAAGAAATCATAGGCCATAAAGGAACAAAACCTTGTTAAACTTAACATCCTCAGTAACAAAGCAGGAAGGGTAAGAGGAGTTCTAAAAATTTCAGAGGTTTTGGTTTTAATCAGCTTTGAAAATTTTGATCTAATTTGAAACGTGAGTTTCAGATGATTATCCTGCTTTCTGTAACACAGAAAGTTTGTTCATAAGGTGAAAATCCACTGTGTGCCAAGACTCAGTTTAGAGAATGTTTTTATGGCTATCTAATAAACTTTGAAAATACGAGTTTATAATGGAAATGCTGACTGACTCCTTATTCTAACAAGACTGGTGGATGCTGCTGTAATGTATTGTGTAATTTATAGGAGTCACTTGTTAAGCCATCTGGGACAGGAAGTTTCCCAACTTCTAAAATGTTTAACTTGATTAGCCTTATGAACTTCATTTTACAATGATACCAAATTCAGGCTGTGCCAGCCCATTGTATTCTTGGGCTGTCTTTTCATATTTATCCAAAAAATTAAAAAGAGCTTTTTTAATTACCCCAATATGAGTGGTAGTGGAGGTTAGAAGGGTGATGCTGGTGCTTTGATTTATTGTTTATAGGTGTCATATGGAATGAGTCCTGGGGTAAAATAAAAGTTTCTGTTGTTACTCTTCAGCTAGGGAAAGTGTTGGGTTTTTTTAAAAGGGACTTGGGGCTTTTAAAAAGTGGCTAAACTATATTAGTCCATTGGGCCTTTCACAGGCTGGAGGACTGAACAGAAAGAGAGGTTAATGGAGAAAGAAAGATGATGAAAGATGGGGCATCATTAATGGGGGATCATTAATAGGCGTCAGCTAGAAAAGGCCTGTCTGTGAGTTTATGGGAATAGCAATGTCTCTTGTAGTAGTAAACACTTTAATTTGCCTTGGAAGCCAGTGATCAATGAGAAGCAACTTTAGTTTGTCACTGGTTTATTATTTTGTTCACCAACTGTTTTTTTCTCATCTATAATAATTTTCCTGTGTTCTTTATTTAGTTTCATAGTACTCTGATTAAGAGGTGTTTGTCATCAGGACTTTCACCTCAGCATTTGGGATTCTTCATGTGATTTAGCACGGAGAATTGCTGTTACTTTGCTAAAAGAAACATCCATTTTTGCAGATGATGTGATGAAGATAAAGCACTGAACTTCAGGTGATCATTACAGATATTTTGCATGGGAATTAGAGCAGTATTAGCCTTTCCCCCACATTGCAACTGTAGTACTTAACATTTTGCACTCCTGTTGAAGTGTCTATGAATGTAACTTGGCATTTTCACCCCAGCTGTTGCAAGGTGTTGCTCAATACTCTTAAACAGATGCTAACATCCAGTGAACATCCAGCTAGCAGTAGTCTTTAGACAGCCTGACAGACAAGCTCTGGCCTTGTAGGAGAGCCAGATGTTTCTGGGCAGCCTGTCGGAGATCGTGGAGCCGACTCCTATGGGAATAATGAGCATCCCAAGCCTCAGTGCTTTCCACACCATATGTAAGAGGCATGTCGCCCAGCTTTGTCCTCCCTGAATACATGTAGGGCAGATGAAACATTTATGAAAAATAACTCTGAATGAGAATTCCAGCAAAAGGAAAACCCCGTAGTCCACAGGCAGTTCTCCACCCTCAGGAAGCAGGTGAAGAACTGACTGAAACATCCAAACCAGATAGCAATCCCATTGCTTAATGTGCTACTGGCAGCTTCTCAAAAATTATGGTGATGGGGTGCAATGAGATTATACATATATTGGCACAGACTCATATTCCCTGGTGCCTTCTCTTCATTTTAATTTTTAGGTTTTTATGTATATTTCAGAAGTCTAGACACTATATCAAGGTAATTGAAGCATTAGTTTGTCTGCTACTTGGAAATACGTGAGGATTTGGGAGTCAGAGTGGACACAGCTGAGGATTCAGTGCAATGCTATGAAAAAGGAAGGTGGTGCATATCAAGTCAGTATAGGGAGATTATCTGCCCTCTCCACTTACTATTTATAGGGCTGAAAAATTGCACTCTTGTACTGGAATACAAGAGTGGAAAGATGGGCCATTAACACCTGAAGATGTAAAAAGCATGACCTAAATACTTGTCTGACTATTTTCTAAGAACTTTCATTCAGTGGAAATACATAGCAGTTAAGGATTCTAACCTCAACAACAAAGGCAGAACAAAACGCTGGATACAGTTTAGCACCAAACAGATACAGCAGAGAAATGAGACAAATATTTAAGCAATGCTAAAAAAATGACTGAGCTACCAAGGGAAAAACTGAGTCTCACATCTCCTGAAAACTTCACACCGAGACTTGCTGGAGAATGCATATAAGCCAAAAAATTTCTGGGGCTTAATAAAAATGTAGGTGAATGGAATTATATGGTCAGTGTCATACTTTTGGTCTTTAGGAGTAGAAGTAGAAAGGAAGATGATTTTAAAGGGAGGTAACAGCCTGCTGCAGGCAGGCTTAAAAGAAGACAGAGCACAGACAGCAGTTGATGGTGATCACAACTATTTTTCTTTTCTATTTTTATCTCTGTCTTTTCAGTGACTGCATTCAAGGATGGCAAGAGACCACGTACCATTACGTAACCATTTGAGTGAAAAGAATTTTCCTCAAAAGTACTTGAGACACTAAGCAGATGGCAGCAACTTAATCCAATCCAAAGAAGGAATAAATGAAATCACTTAGTCAGTTACATTCACTGGGGAAACTCTCTGATTCTCTCAGATCTAATGGAAAAAGAAAATAAAACATTACTGAAAGTGCCACGTATATGTATTTTTATTACAGCAGAGTAATCAGTTGTCTTTTGTTTTCTTAAATGGATATTACTGACAAAATTAGTTTGTTTTTTTTTTTTAATTACCTTTTAAATCTTCCTTAACAGTTTCTTACCGTAGTTCATATTAGTTGAACTGATGCTGACACAGAAATGCTGTAGTTAGTAGCTATGTGAGATCAGATTAATTGCAAACTCTGTCTGCTTGCTTTGCTGTTGTGTTTTTCCATGGGAGTCAGCAGAAACCATGGTTGAACGCTTGCATCTGCCCACAAAGCCAGACTAGGAAATGAACTTCACCAAAGCTTTCTCAACATAACATCATGGAAAACAGTTGGAAGGAGGAAAGCAGTGGGGCAGAGATAATTCAGTTCATAACTAGGTGAAAATCGGGTGCTTCATGCTCTTCTGGTGAGGTTTGGACCTGCAGCAAGTCTATGATTGTAGGTGACCACCTTTGAAAAATATCTTTCCCTCTCCTTCCTTCCGAAGTATGACCTTTCACCTACTGTCTCAGGAGATGCATTTTTCATCTCTAGCCAAAGGGGCTTCCACAATACCTCTAAAAGTTTTAGATGCACCCAAAATGCCAACCTTTAAGCTCCTAGGGAAACTACAGACAAATATGAGTTTGCTGAGCTGTATTACACGTCCTTATTGCTGTTTGCAGCGAAACGTGCTCCTGCTGATGAGATATCTGGATGCAAAGCAGAATATGCAGAAAGAATATGGTTACTGCTAATAGTTTGCTCTCTGAAACTAATTTCCCCTTAAAATTAATACTGTTTTAATTTTCACCATTCAGTTAATGGTAAGGCACAATTTTAAATTCAATTAACCTTCCAGGGCACAAGTAGTTACTGTCAGTGCACAGGTATGGCAAGGCAGATTGTCACAGCCAGGGCCCATCCTGACACCCCAGCCAGGAGCAGGGCAGCCAGGGACAGCCCCAGGCACTGGGAAAAGGAACATGTGAGGTTAACAGGAGAAGTTATTATGACACTCAGGGTCCTGGAATTTATTGCACATCCACAGAGGGTTTCTGTGCATGGATTCGTGCCTGTATGTAGAGGTGCACTGGCCACATTCCACCTCCCACTTCATCCTGATGTGCAGCTCCATCGCCTCCTCCTAGCTCACCACCCACCCAGCTTCATGCTACCAATGGATGTCCCTGCAGGTCACAAACCCATACCAACCTGTTTCAAAAAAGAGTGGGTTTAAGCAAGGTAATCCTTGAAAGGAATCTCTGATTTGGAATCATTGTGAATTTGGAGTTGTCTTCCAAATCTTAGTCCTCCAGGTCCTGAATGTGTCAGTTTCCAAATCCTGCTGCCAGGTCTTCCTTGTTTTCTGTGTATCTGGTAACAAAATGAGATGAAAAATATTTTTTGTGGAAGAAATTGGAAAATGCAAGACAGTGACTACTATTTTCAGCTTTGAATGAGCAGAAAATAGAGGATTGAATTTTGCCTGCAAAGAAATAGGGTAATAATAATGTAGATGGAAGCAACCTTCTTTCTGAGCCCCTAAACATGGGAGCAATAGAAACACAGTTGTGTTTGTAGCCTTATTTCAGTAATGTAGTATACAAACTGAGCACATGTAAGTAGAAAGCAGAGAATTTTATCTTGAAATTTTCATACTACCACAGAGAAAACAAACTTTAAAAAATATGCAGAATATCACTTCAAGAATGTTTCACTTAGAACTTAGTGTTCTTTTTATTTTGTAAATTAATTAAAAGCAAAGGAGGTACAGCTAGTAACAATTACTGAAAAGTTTTTGCAAAAAATATGCTTTTCAGAGTGCAGTAATTTTCTTCCTGTTCCTCACTGAGGAGAACTAAGATTTATTTATTGTGCTGGATAAAAATATTGAACTAATAGTAGGCAATTTTTTATGACTTCATATTATCATAAATGAATTCATTTTCAAATCAGATTCAATCAAACCTCAATTTATAATAATAAAATCCAGATTTGCCTGCCACTAAAGATATGTTTTACCAAAAATAACAAGACTTCGGGAGGTCATTAAAGTATATTCTGTATACAATATATGATTTAAAATTTCCCTTCTGTATCATATAAGCAATGCCCAGAGAAGGTGTGGGGTTTGGGTGGAACTGGTTGAATAAAAGAAGTACTACACTGACTACATTGTTGGTTTTGGCTCAGCCCTGCAGTAAGGCTGTTGTATAAACTACACTGCATCCCAGGAGTAATCTTCGGAACATGGCAGTCAAAGTATCTCAGAAAAATGTGACTTAGTGTACTTCTGTGCTTCACAGCTGGTTGATTGTCACCTGCTGTGACCTCTCTCACATGTGCCAGGGCACAAGTGCACACTGTGGTCTTTCCTGTACCTAGTCTGCAAACATGTTTGCAGGGACATATTCTGTGGTCCTTGGTGTTAAACACTTTTAATGGGTTCCCAACCTAGCAAATGGTGTGTCCTTGCCTTGCTGTGCCATGGTCTCCACTTCCTGTTGGTATCTTGGGCACAGTCAGCCACCTGTACCTTTAAATCCACTTTTGCTGTTGTTTGCCTTTGGGAAACAGGGTATGCCTTACATTTTATTCCCCCTAGAAACTCGGGGAGATGCCACAGTGGTTTGGCCTTGGAGATGCCAAGAGGTGTCCAGTGGCCAAGAGGCAGGCAGGGGCCAGGTAGTGATGAGAGGGATGGGAACAGGCTGCATCCCAGCAGCAAGGGGAGGGGTGGAACTGCCCGTGAGAGGGCTGCCTTTGGGTGGTTTCTTCATTTCAGCTCCATTTAGCCTTGGTTCTCTAACTTGATATATCTAGAAGATGTTTAGTTCCCTGCTAAAATACATGTCTAACGTCAGTGAGACAATTTCCATCTGAGGATGGTCTCCTCCTGCCACTCCAAGGCCAGACAAGGAGCTGGGACCAAGCAACCAACTCACTGACATAAAATCAGAGGAGGTGGAGTCCCAGTTGCTGAAACTAATGAAGAGCTTCAGGCAGGGCAGCATGCCCAGGTGCAGAGGTATCCTTGCAGTTAAACACCTGTGGTTCCCCAATTTTCATCTTTTGGCTTACATGCATTAAGTTGTTGCCAAATAAAAGTCTTGAAGAATTTTTTTTTCTGGATGGGATCTGCAGTGCTGCCAAGTCTGAACTTCTTGAATATCCTCATCCTCCAAGTGCTCTGAAGAGTTTCCTGAGGGGCTTTTCCTGCAATGCCCATGGGATGGCCCAGGGCAACCCAACCCATCCTTGATCCCCTTCTGATCACTGAAGATCTCTCAGAAGAGAGGACCCCTTGGCAAAAGGAACTGGTGCCTTGAGACATACCTGCACAGAGACATACCTGCCCAAGCCCAGAAGATGTCCTCTGGCAGCTTAAGATAACCTTGTGCTCATCTTCTGCCATTTCTTCATTACTTTAAAGTATGACTGTCTTCAGATGTTTCAGCCAATGTGTAAATTGCCAGTTAATTCTGTCCTAGTATGGGGAATTATAAGGCAGAATTGGGTTGTGAGCTGTAAAACCTGCCTGCAGAGGCACATGGCAGAACAGAGGAGCACATGGTGGCACACAGAGGCTTGTCTCCACCGGGGCCTGGGGGGAGGAGGTGTCACAGGGCAGAGCCCTACAGAGAGGAGCCCGCGGGGAGCTGACAGATGAGTGAACAGCGAGTGATCACCCCACAGAGGGACATTGAGAAGGTGTGTTGTGATGCAGCAACATGGGATAGGTCACGCCATAGAAGGAAATGCTGTGCCGTAGAAAGGTGTACAAACCCAACGCACTCCTTTGAATAAACGATTCAGATTCCCTGCCAGTCTGGGTCTGGGATTCAATCGCGGACACTTAGAGATAAGAAAATGCTTCCAGCAACCGGGCTTTCATGTCAGTCTACATGCCATCTACATATTACCACGATAAAATATCATTTTCAACAATTGTTTTTCTCTATTTTGGAAGAGTTTAATCAAACTTTTCAGCATTTTCTGTGTCTCTTTTTCAGTTTTTTGGTTTTTTTTTTTAATTAAAAATAAAGAATCCACAGGAAAAGATGTAGAATTTCCTGTTAAGAAAATTTGAATAAAATATTTATTTTCAGGCCTCATTAATCACTACAGTTTCAGTGCATCTGGGGATCTGTGGTTTCATCCTCCCCAGCAGTCCACACTCTCAAACCCACTGTATCTTCTGTAAAGAGCAAAGGTCAGCCTGTGTCTTGGCAGTGTTATTCTGCACTCTACTATTACCACAAATGCTGCTTGCTGATTTTCTGTTGACACCCTGAAGTTGTCCTGTCAATTTTCTTTGCTTTGTAATGAGCATTTTAACAAATTAAATGCTCATTGCAAGCAACTTATTTATTTTCTATTTGTTGCCTTCCCCACCCTTCCTAATCAGCCTACTGTTTTTCATGGTTGAATAAGTATAAATAATTAGCACATCAAAAAAATCGGATCTCTTCTATTGAAAATTATTGAGACTGAAAAGGAGGCTGCATCAATCAAATTGGTTTCTGCAATTGTTTCCTCAGTTCTACTGTGTGAAACTTTCTAACAGACTTGGGAAATATGGATAAAGCTAGCCACAGCTTTTTTGGAAAAAGAAATATCTCTCCAGCTCCCTCAGATTTTTCCCTGAGGGTCTATTTATTTAGTGCTGAGCTTTGCCAGACCACTTGATACTTCTTTTCTAACACACAAAAGCGGTTACAGTATATAAATAATTCAGAGATACATTTTGAAGTAATTAAATGCAGAGCAGTGATGCAGAAAATTAGTCAAAATTAGTGTAAAATTATGATAACCACTATGCTGAATATTGAGTGCAGTGGAAGCTGCAATGGTAGTGGAAAAAAGAGGAAGGATTATGGTTTAAATCACAGTCTTGGAAGTCAAAAGACCAATGTTCAGTCCTAGTGTGACCTCGAGCAACTCACCTAACTTCTGTTCCTCATCTTGCAAAGGGGGATAATTGCAAAGAAGGACATTTACCAATTTTTATTAATTACTTCTAGATGCTGTCATATAAAATGCACTGACACCACAGTCAGCAGGTTTTTCCTTCCTAGAAATCTCTAGGAAAAAGGAGACTATTTATGTAGCTTATTTACTTTGGAAAGTATTCTCAGAGATGTTTTCAATGGTAAAGTCAGATGCTCCTTAACTTTTTGGCAGAACTTCATCATCCTTGACTCTACCCATTTCTAGCCATATCCTGAGCAATTCTGCTTATTCTGTGTTTCATATGAAGAACTGTTGCTCCTTTCTCCTCTCCATATCCCTTCCTGGGCTCAGGGTGTAAGGCTGAGCAGGATGGAGGACAAAACTTTTTGTTGTGAACCAGGGCATAAGGTGCAGCCTTGGCTGAAGGTGCTGGTGGAGCAGGACTTGAGAGAAAATGCCCTTTGTGAATTATCCTCTTGGATGTGTCCCATAACCTGCTTGCTCCCTCTCTACACCACTAGCCTGGAACATGCCTCGGTGAAGTGGATGGGGTTTGGGAGAGCTGCTTTCAGGGGTTGAACAGAGAAAAGGGATTGAAACTTTTTTGTGTCAAAATTGGTTTTGGTGTGAATGTGGGTGTGCATCCAGTGCAGGCACATGCTCAGGATCAGAAGTCTGAATACAGTCAAGAGTCATCTCTGGTCTGGTCTTCAGAGGGGCCCCAGGAGAGCAGTATAGATATCCATATATACAGATCCCCACTATCTCTGTGAAACACAACTCTACTATGACCAGGTTGCTCTTGTGCAGGGCCTCATGGGTGGCTCCATACTGGCACCCATGGCACTGTTTGGGCATTAAGGAAAAGCAGAGTGAGAGGGAGGGCAAGCAAGAAGGCAAAGAAAGAGCCAGAGAAAGAGAAATGCAATGGGCTGGAAGGACAATGATGATGGGAGTGGTAGAAGAGACTGTAAGTGCTCAGAAAGATGCAGAGTTATAATAAATACTTTAAATAGCTTGAAGCTCTTCTGACAAAAACAGGAAGAAGAACTTAGAAGAAGTAAATAAAGGAAGGTTAGAAAGAAAGATCACAAGATAGAGGAGAGCAAAAGAAAGGCCAGTTAGATTAAAGAGAGACAGTGAGGAAAGCAGGCATGGTGGGTGTGAGAAGGAAGAAACTCTTGGCTGGCAGTGGGTCAAGAAGGAGCAGCACACACAGAAAGCTCACGAGTGACCAGGGCAGGGCTGCTGATGGGGAGGATGAGAAGGTACAGCTGTGGGGGCTCTGCACCAGGGTTGTCTTCTGCGGGCTGCTTCCACTGGCAAGTTTCAATGGGAGCCTGATTTCACTGGTCAGCGAGGGGTCTTGGGATTTAGCTCTCTAAGTCATAACATGCTGATGTAACACAGCTGCCAAATTATGTAATTTACATTTATATAACCCCTGTTATTCCAATCTGGACTAAGAAAAGATTGCACCCTGCCAAAACCTTTCCTGCTTGAAACATGATGAAATATTACCTCAGTAACACTGCATGTACTAATTAAAGTACACTAATTAGTTATTTGAGAGCCCAAAGGTTAGGCACACATGGATTACCCACTATAATTTGGGGAGGGGAGGGGGAGCACATGTACAAAATAGTCTCTCTAGGATTCCCAATGGGAACATTTCCTCCTCCCTGCCCCAAGGTGCTCTCGGCCACTTCTTTGAAGCTGCATTAAGATATGTCTACCCAATTACAAATGTAACAACACCACCACTTATGCTCTGCAAAACCCTGTCTAGAAATTGCCACATTATTTTTGCTTGAACCTTTTTTATTTGGGACTGATTCCTGACCTGTTTCCTAAGTGAAGGCACATGGAAGACACTGCAGCAGGACCTTGCAAACTGACGTGGTGCAGGGGCAGCTGCAGCTCTGGGCAGCCTTCAACTCCCTGCAGCTTTGGGTCTACAGAATTCTCAGTGCAGGAAGACACCAGAGCTCAACGATGCACAATGTCAAGTGATGTGGCCATGGCTGCACAGCCCTTTTCAGGGCCTTGTCTACCTTACAGTTACTGGCATGCAATTTTATGTTTATATTAGGCCAGTGTATATAGACCCCATTAAAGAATCTGGGGATTTGTGTTGTTGCATGCTGTACCAACTTAAAGAGAAAATACAGTATCTAAGGTATCTGCCCCAGAAGGCTTGCAATCTGCATGATTTCTTTGGCAGAGGAGTAATTTATTTATTCCTCTCTGGTTCTTTGCTATTCACTTGTAAAATGTTTATGTGAGCTCCTCTCTGATGGCTAGTACTTCTTTAGCTGAATTATTTGAACTCAGAAAACAAATTCTTTCTTTCACTAGTGGATTTCCAGTAGTGTTTCTCACATGTTTCTCTTTAGCTATTTCTCTCTGTAAAAGGGTCTGAGCCATTCCCACTGGGAAATCTTTATGAGTCTGTTGGCAGACAATGTTCTGGCCCATTTTCACCTAAAATCACCATGGTTTGAATACGGGGGCTTGAGGGCCTGGAAGTTTTAAGCCACAATAGTCACTTCTCAGCTGATCCTCCCAGTAACAACCCAGTCTGAGACCCAGGGGAAAGAAAGCTGGGGCATAAGTTCCTCTCAGTTAGTTGAGGTAGTTGAACCATGGTAATTGCCACATACTTGGTAGGACTTAGTCTGCCAAGTGCCAAATAGAAGAGAGGAGGCTGCTTCTAATACCTTTATACAAGCCTTTTGTGAGTGATTCACCATGGGTTGCCTATACCCTTATTCACAAACATTATCTGTAGGTGCTGAGTGCTTCTGTCTCTCCCTCATGTACAGAATGCAAACATGCAGCTACTAATGTCATGTATTAATGGGGTCATCAGCACAAGCAGAACCAAGTCCCTTCATTTCACTGTGTTTTTTCATACCTGAAAGGCTCTTTCTCCCCCTACAAAATATATGTAAATGCCCTGAGCAGAATATTAGTCCAGGGTGTTTCTCTTAGCTCTAGTTTGCATATTTCTACCTCTGTGAGCATGAAGTCAGACAGGTCCCAAAGGTCAAAGCCAATATCTCAAGCGCCCCCTGGAAAGTGCTGAAGTTACCTGCTCTTTAAAAGAGGATGACTCCATCATTGTATACTGCCATGTTCCCCATCAAACCCCAGCTTAATGCCATGATACTTCCCTAAAGGCTGATGTCTCACCCCAAGGTAGGTCATGTACAGATAGAAGTACACGAAGAAGGACTTGTGAAGAATCAGCTTTTTAAATGGGATGGAGAAACTCATGTGGATGGAAATGGACTTTGATCTTCTCTAATAAGGAGTCCAGCACAGTGGAGGTCACTTCATGTGTGATTAATTTTGTTCCCTTATATTATAAGGAAGTATGCTTTCTTTGCTCCATTTCTTTTGGTCTGTTTGATTTCCCATTAATTTTGAAGTCCCCTTTGTGAGCTTAAACTTTTTAACTTGCCCTTCAGTGTTTGCTGAATTGGGGTTACTCAGCACCTTTCAGGTCTGAGCCTTAGCATGGAGCTGAAACAGATGCTGAATGGTAAAATGCAGACATTTCCTCAGTCTTTCTGAGTTTTGCATTATTGCAGTGTCTGTCTCTAAAGATATTATCGTGGTGTATATCTCTAAAACAGCCATATGCAAAGGGATGAATTTGTTGCTGTATTTATTCTCCCCTTCTCAATGTAGGAAATTGTTTCTCAGAATAAAGCTTCCCACAGAAGACTGCATTTGTTAGATTTACTCCAGAAATTTGGCCAAGATAAATTTTGAAAGTGAAGTTATAATTTGCATATGATGTAATATAAGTTATATGAAGTTATAATTTACATATGATCTTTTTTTCAAGCTTCTTCGCTGTTTAAAAGTTAAGTAAAGGTTTGTGCTTGTTTAATTTAGCTTTGATGATTGACTTTTGGGTTGAACACTGAGCAAAAAAAGAGAGAATGCCTTACTGTGATGTTTATGTTTATTTAAAAAAAACCCCAAACAACACACACACACACACACACACAATTTAGGGCTAAACCCAAAACCAACAACAAGACACGTGAGATAAACTTGGAGGAAGATTTTTGTCCCATCCTCCTGTTGGAGTGCATCATTCCATGTATGGGATAAGCTGGTTGAATAGTCTGCAAGTCCTGCAGGTGTCCTGAAAAATCAAGGAAAAACATACAGAGAGCAATTTGCTGGTCGGAGGATTAGCACTAGAGAGCTCTTAGTATCAGACCTTTTCTTGTGAGAGAAGCTCCATACAGAGGGGGATAAAATTCTGGTGCAGCAGTGTGTGGGGTTTGCTTGGATTCCCTTGGTACAGCTCCCTGCTGTCCTCCAGAACCCTTCAACAAGGCAGAGACATGAGGAGGTTGCTGGAAGACAAGTGATGGTGCATCTTTTGATGTCCAGCTCTCACGCTACCAGCTCACCTCAAAATCAAAGCATCAAGAGCAGCGTTGCCTCTGCATTACCACCAGCTCTCCCCCATTCCCTGCTCAGCACACTGGCTACTGTCAACCCCTTTCCAAGGGACTTAACTCCTTTATAATATTTTTGGTGTCTGTAGACACTCAGGTTAAACTCAAAACGGATGGAAGAGTTGCAGCACCTAGAAAGATACAATCCTCAACCAATTCAGGTGTCTAACTATGCTTCCTTTCTGCTATTGTGCTTTGACCTCTTTCTCAGCTAAAGCATATATTTCAACAATAAATGTCTCTGTAGGTAGTTGACACATAACACTCCTGATGGATGGCTCTGTATTGTCTCCTGAATTATTACAGAAAATATGGCTGTGTCCACTAGAAGAACTTCTTTAGTGAGCGTCTGTTAAGATGGAGAGATGAGCTGTGTGCTTGACTCTTGATTTCCTTGTGCTTCTTCTGATGAGCCTGTGTGTTGGAAAATGCTGTGCTAGATGTGCTTGGACTCACCTTGCCCTGGGGATGGCCTGCTGTCCCCGCAGTCCACCCTCTTGCTCCTTAGGGCAAGGAACAAGCAAAGTGCGTGTTGTCTGATTTCACCTCCCCTCTTCCACCTATTTGAGCTAATCTTTGAAAGTGTTTCATTTTCCTGATGTCACACCTTCTGAATACTGACTGGCTAAACAGAAAAATGGCAGGGGAATATGGTCCACGTAATTTATGGGAAAGTAATACAGAAGTAACAAAAGCCACTTTTTTCCTGTGGTTTTTTTACTGTAAAATGGGACTGGATGGGAATCCTGGGTACACTTTAATAATTCCCAGATACTAATAAGAAATGATCCAGCAGCTTGTGGTACTTAAGATTTCAGGAAAAGCAACAAATGACTGTGACTTCTTCTGATCCACATCAACAAGACCACAAACCACTGATATCCAAAGAAATGGTGCATCCAGAAAACCTACTAGATGGTTTTATGAAGGAGTCATTGTTTTTCAAAACAAAATGAATGTGGAAAGGACAATTTTTGGCAAATAATTACATCTGTAATGGAAAACATATTGTCTCATTAAACTACACTCTTAATCTTCCTCATTTATTTATTGTCTTTTGATGGAGTAGAGTCTGGGATTTATATCCTGTCCAATGTCCCATAGAACTTTTGTCCAGTAAAAAAGGTCATCTATAAATTTCACATAGGCAAGTGTAACATTTTCCTACCATAACATCATCTTTAAAAAGGGGGGGAAAAAAAGACATGGCATTAAAAGTTAAAAGCTGCTGTAAACCTAAGAAAATACATTTGTTCAGCTGAGCCCACATTAAGCTTGATTTGCTTCATTTGGAAACAGCTGAAACTGGGTAATCTTGAGCTTGTAGTGAGAAATATCAATTTAACATGTAGTTGGTGTACTAAGGGCTGCCCTGTTCCAATTAAAAATCCACTATGTTTTTATGGTGGTATTCTGGAGGGTGTCTTGATTTGCTGATGAATGCTGACAGGACTATTAAAGCTGTGAAACAACATCACTTGAACATGGCACAAAATGAAAGAAAGGCACTGCCATGCTGCTCTTGGGTGTTATTATCCTGATTAAACACTGGAGCCAAAGTGAAAATCATCCCTGGGCAATGCATTTATTTATTTATTTATTTATCCCTTCAAAATGACTTCATGGTATTGGTAGCTGTGTTTCCTGACAGGACCCCTTAAGGCACTGTGACTAAGTGAAGGAGCATTTCTTATTAGCCCCTCTTTCTTGTGCCTAGAAGCACAGATGAAGAATGACTGAGTGTGCTGTGTGACAGTATGAATATGCAATGCTGAGAGTTGGACAGGCCCCTGACTGTTAGCGTTTCCTGACACTCTCAGTTATTAAAAACCCTTCTCTCAGCACAGCTTTGAGAGTCATGTCAGCAGGCCTTTGAAATTCAATGGGGAAAGAGTCACCTGCATAGAACATAGCCTTTAATTTGTCCCTTTAAATTGCCCATGACGAGCTGAAAATACCTGTTTTCCCTTTTTTTTTGCCATGTATTCAAAAACCTAGGAGTCATTCAGAGGATGACTTGACCCACAAGCTAAGCAACCACACAAGAGCCTCACCAGCTTGAGGTTTTGGTGCCAAATCAAACATTTCTCAGTCCTTTCTGTGTGAGATGTGGGAACATGCAGGTTAGAAATAAAGTAGACTTCTTTCTGTAAGTTCCAAACAACATTTATTTTCTATGCATGATTATAGGGTGATTGTAATTAACTTTTTTCCTGTCCTCAGCCAGCACGTGAGTAGAGTACCTGGCAAAGTTGAGCATGGGCAGAGAACTGGGCATGGCTGGGGAGCTGGGGTCAAAGAGGGATGCTGGCTGGAGATGAGGCTGGCACCAGGAGTGGATGGTGCCTTCAGCCCTGAGGGGAGGGAGCCTCCTCTCAGCCTTGTAAGTAAGGGGACAACTAGATCTGCCTGACAGCCAATGTAAAAGTGGGAACAAATAAGCCCTCATTTTCCATCCAATCAAGATATTGATAAACTTAACTGAGGCACAAAGGATGTGAGGAAAAAGAGTATTTAATTGTCTGTACACCAGTGCCCCATACCTGGTAATAAATTTGTCTGCATTGCTGTCACTGGATGCTGCCCATAGAACTCACATGCCTGGAATGCAAAAGCCCGTGAACATAACCTATTTAGGAAGAGTCAAGAGAGGAAGGCGAATGGCAAGCCACATAAAACGAGCTGTTATCTCCTTCTGAGTCATTGGGCATCCTCTCCCCTTGCCTCTTCTCCTCCCCTACTCCACACCCCCACAGTCTGCAGTCTGGTTTCAGGGGACTTGTAGTTGGAGAATGTGGTGCAAGGAGAAAACATCTGCTTTTGTCCCAGCATCTGACAGGTTTCCCTGGAGAGTGCATGCCTGTGGCAGCACAGCATGAAATGCCCTTCACTCAGGTACTGGCACCAGAGAGAAAGTTGTCCCAGCAGACAGGAGGTGCTGGCTGGTACAGCTGCTTGTGGCTGGGCTTAGTGTTTCTGCACGGTGGAGGAGGGATGGATGGGCAGTGGCTTTATCCTTAGTGTCTCTCTAGCCTTGAGAAAAAAAATCTGTGTGCATTTCTTGTTACTGCAGATTCCTATGTAGAAGAGTGTAGAAGATGGGGACACAGCATCCAGCATGGATGCTCATCTCTTTAAAGGAGCTGCTGAAGCCTAGCAATTACATAGAAAAAATCCAGTCAAACCATTTGAGTGTTATAAGGAAATGTCAATTAGCTACAAAAATTAAAATTTGGCCCCACAAGGTATTATGTGAAGTGTCTGCGCACGGGAAAGCATCTGGTTACGTCTCTTGCAGTTCTTTGTTCCTGGCAGGGTTCACATGAGGTCATGAAAATTATGCTGAATGCTCTTCTATGAAAAAACAGGAGATGCTTTTAATTAGCATTCAACAGAATTCACAAAATCACTGTAATAGAATTCACAAAATCACTGTAATAGGGTTTTTTAATGCCTCCCTACACTGTGAGCTGGAATGAAAAAAACCATAACATGCTGGAAGTTTCAATTTGAATGATATGCTGGATCTCCCATTCTGTCAACACTAAAATATTGTAGATTTTTCAAGACATACTGATTTTTAAACAATTTAGTACAACTGATGAGTATAATAGATTTTACCCTAGTGGATAGAAAAGAAATAATCACAGAGCTATGTGCCATGTTGTCATGAAGGATTACACACTCCTTAGGAGGGACAAACCAGGAAGGTGTGGTGGTAGAGTTGCCCTCTATGTGAGGCAACACTTGGAGTGTATTGAGTTCTGTCTTGGAGTGGATGACGAATAAGTAGGGAGCTTACGGGTTAGAACTAAAGGGCAGAGCAGTCAGGGTGACATTGTGGGTGTTTTCTACAGGTCGCCAGATCAGGAGGAGGAAATGGATGAGGTCCTCTAGAGGCATCTTGAAGTACCCTCAAAGTCACAAGAAGAGGTTTTTGTGGGGGGCTTTAACTACCCTGACATCTGTGGAGAAGCCATACAGCAAAGCACAAATAGTCCAGAAAGTTCCTGGAAAACCTTGATCACACCTTCCTGTTGCAGGTAGTGGAGGTTTCCATAAGGAATGGTGTGCTCGACCTCATACTAACAAACAGGGAAGGCCTTGTTGGAGACATGAAGGTTGGGGGCAGCCTTGGCTGTAGTGACCATGATATTGTGGAGTTCAGTGTTGGGTGAGGGGGAAGCAGGACAGAAAGTAAGCTTACAGCCATGGACTTCAGGAGAGGTAACTTTAGCTTCTTTACGGATGTTCTTGGAATAATCCCATGGGAACAGGCCCTGCAGGAAAGAGTGGTCCAAGAGAGCTGGTTGAGCATCAGTTCCTCCAGGCTTAAGAATGATATATCCCAATGAGCAAGAAATTGGTTAAAGGTGGCAAGAGACCTGTGTGGATGAATAAAGAACTGTCATTAGTCAAGCAGGAAATACACAAGAGATGAATGTAGGGTCAGGCCACTTAGAACAGATATAGAGGTGGTCAGAGTTACTAGAAGTAAGACAAGGAAGGTCAAAGCCCATCTGTAATTAAATCTGGTCAAGGATGTCAAGGACACCAAGAATGGCTTCTTCAAATACATCAATAACAAAAGGAAAACAAAGGATAATGTGGGACCATTATTAAATGGAGGGGGGACAGAGGACACAGAGAAGGCAGAGTTGCCAAATGCCTTCTTTGCATCGCTCTTCACTGACAAGACCAACCCTCAGGGATCTCTCACCCAGGGACCTGGCTAAAGGGATGTTGGAAGGAAGACCTTTCCTTGGTCAAGGAGGGTTGGCTTAGAGAAGACCTAGGCAAACCGGACACCCACAAGTCCATGGGCCCTGAGGGGATGCATCCACAAATGCTGAAGAGAGTTGGTGGACACCACAGCGCGACCATTCATGGTCATCCTTGAAAGGTTGTGGAGATCAGGAGAGGTGCCTGAGGACTGGAAGGAAGCAAATGTGGCCCCAGCCTTCCAAAAGGGCAAGAAGGAAGGACACAGGGAACTACTGGCCAGTCAGCCTCACCTCAATCCCTGGAAAGGTGATGGAGCACCTCATTCTGGAGGCCATCACTATCCACATGGATGACAAGAAGGTGATCAGGAGTAGTCAGCATGGATTCACTAAAGGTAAATCATGCTTGAGCAGCCTGATTGCCTTCTGTGATGAAACAACTGCCTGGATGGATGAGGGAAGAGCAGGGGATACTGTCTACCTCAACTTCAGCAAGGCTTTTGACACTGTCACAACCTCCTCACAGGCACACTCAGGAAGTGTGGACTGGGTGAGTGGACAGAGAGGTGCTTTGAGAAGTGGCTGAACAGCAGATCCCAGAGGGTTGTAATCAGTGGCACAGGGTCTAGTTGGAGGCCTGTCACTGGTGGTGTCCCCTAAGGTTCAGTACTGGGCCCAGTATTGTTGAATATTTCGTCAGTGACTTGGATGAAGGGGCAGAGGCCTCCTCAGCAAGTTCCCCAACAACACAGAGCTGGGAGGAGCGGCTGATACCCCAGAGTGCTGTGCAGCCCTTCAGAAGGACCTCGACAGGCTGGAGAGATGGGCAGAGAAGAACTGCCTGAAATTCAACAAAGGCAAGTGCAGGGTCCTGCACCTGGGGCACACCAGGCACCAGTACAGGCTGGGGGATGACCTGCTGGAGACCATGGGATCCTGGTGGACAACAAACTGTCCATGAGCCAGCACTGTGTCCTTATGGTCAAGAAAGACAAAGGTATCCTGGGGTGCATTAGGAAAAGCACTGCCAGCAGGTTGAGTGTCATATATGAAAGGGAGTGTTGGCCTTTGCATATTAAGTGTTTCAACTTTTAATTGTTGTTTAATTATTGCTTATTCAAATTACCCATCAAGCCAGTTGAGAATTATTAAGTTCCAAAGTTATTCCCCTGATTAGTTGATTAAAGAGTGCTTTACATAATTCCTCGTTAAAAATCCCTTGTTAATAAATTTCCACAAGTTTGTTCCCCTCTTTAGTCCCTAAAAAGTGTAAAAACCCACAATGTCTTAATTCCTGTATGTATCCAAGTTAATTACCCTGTTTTTAAGAGTTCTCTAAAATACTTATAACCCAGTTTTAGACCTTTTACCAAGTGTTCTTAACCTTTGTAAGTTTTAAGTGAGTTTTGACCTTTGCCAAAAAGCAGACCTTCTAACTGACAGGCAGCTATTTTTAGAACCTGGACATTGGCCTGCAACTCCGCACCATGGCAACCTGGAATTTTAATGAGGACTTTTCCTGACTTTGGAGCCATGTCATTTTTCCCTTGGACAACAGCGAGCCATTGGCGGACTGAGATTACCTCACCTGAAGACACCACCAGTCATCCAGGACCATGGAGGCTGGACAGTGGGCGGTCATGGGCGGGACCCAGACTCTATAAAACCGCTGGACACCAAGTCAGGGGGCCATTCACCTCAGATTAGCTGCTGGTGAGGTCTGATGCTGGGAGCACAGGCCTCTACCTCTTTCAAGAGGCAATTTAACCATTCTGACTTTGGGCTAGCTAGAAGTCACCCCAGCATTGTAAGGTCTCTGCCTTGGGATTTTTGAGCCGGTTTGGCCAACAAGGTCTCTAATTACTGCAGATCCGGTTTTTTGGCTTTATAATTCTTTTGTACTTGCAATTTTTTTTTTTTTTTTTTTTGCTGATTGTTCTTTTAATAAGTTGTTCTTAATTATTTTAAGAACCAAGAGTTGTCTCATTCCTCACATTGAGGGAGGTGATCCTATCCCTCTGCTCAGCCCTAGTGAGGTATCATCTGGAGTGCTGTGTCCAGTTCTGGGCTCCTCAGTACAAGAGAGACATGGAGCTACTGGAGTGGGTCCAGAGGAGGGCTGCAAAGATGATGGGGGGACTGCAGCATTTCTCTTATGAGGAAATGCTGAGGGTGCTGGGCCTGTTCAGCCACAAGAAGAGACAACTGGGAGGGGACCTCATCACTGTCTATCAGTCTCTGAAGGGAGGGTGTCAAGAGGATGGAGCCAGGCTCTTGTCAGTGGTGCCAAGCAATAGGACAAGAGGCAATGGGCAGAAACTGATGCACAGGAAGCTCCACCTGAACATGAGGAAAAACTCCTTTACTGTGCAGGTGCACCTGAACAGGCTGCCCAGAGGGGTGGTGGAGTCTCCCTCACTGGAAATACTCAAGAACCATCTGGACACAACCCTGTGCCATGTGCTCTGGGATGACCCTGCTTGAGCAGGGAGGCTGGACCAGATGACCCATTGTGGTCCCTTCCAATCTTGTCCATTCTGTGACTCTGTGAAACACTTCAGTTATGTTTTTGGAGGAAAGCCATGGGAATTAGTCATATTACATGCTGATCCTGATACTGAAACACTTTCCAGTCCAATATTTCTCAGAGGATGTTAAACAGCAGCTGCTAAAGCTAGATATTTTAAAATTAGGATGTCTAGATAATTTGCATCTGAAAGTTTTATAAGAGCTTGCTGAGGACACCGCAAAAATTGAAGATACACTGTAACATAGGGGTACAATTGCAGCCTAGGTAGTTTTAAGTCTTTTACCTTTATACTGCTCATATAAAAAAATCCCAGAATTGTTGATGAAATTACAGATAAATAAAGAATGGAGGAAATTAATACAATGAATTTCAAACCCATAGTTTTAATGGAAAACCTCTGAAACTAACTTGTCATTTGGTGGGGCTTTTTTTTTTTTTGTAATATACATAAAATTTGGTTGAAAAGCAAGTAATGTAAAATGTTGATAATATACTGTGTAGCATTTTAATCAAGAAGAATATAATTTACTCCCTGCAGTGAACTAAATGGATTAGATGCTATAATATTATAATAAATGATTACCACCTCTGAACACATCTATTTTTAGTTGCATTTTGGCATTCTAGGTGCTGTCTTCTTCAATCTTTTGAACTGAAGATCTGAAAGGAAATCATTACAGAGAAGGTTTCTAACCAGTGTGGAGATTGGGAGGGGTAAGTGAGAGAGACAGACACCTAATAAAAAAAAGAGATGGGTCTTCTGAATCAAGCACACCGTAAAGGTAATGCCACACCTCTGGGGAAAATAGAAAATGAGTCTTTCTTGTGAGATAGCAGCTCCAATTTGTCAGAAATAACTCTGCAAAGGATTCTGTCAGGCAAGGTAATTTCCTGAAAATGCTGATCAGATCCTTCATTGTACAAAGAGGACAGGTAGGACAGGTAGGGAGATTTGAAGTGGTAAAAGGTTAGACCTTCTGGTGAAAGACTCATGGGGTTCAATCTGGTTATTTAAATAAAAAGGGAAGTTAGAATTTAAGGTAAGGACTTGAGTTACTTGAGGTACTTGAGGTACTCTCACTACATAGAATTGTTGCTTATGTTGTGTGAAGGCTCCAGGTAAGCAATGCTAGGAGTTAGAGCTCTGGTACAGTATGAGACAAAACAACCTAAGCTGCAGGCTGACAGTTTTGGAGTAGTAATAAGATTAAAATATTTTTAGAGAGTGGTTTTTAACCTTTTGAGCTATATTACACTAGTGTGTCTCTTTTTCTTCAGGGGACACATTAAAATCAATTTCTAGAGGAAGTTATGGTCTCATTCAAAAAATTATTATACAGAAATTTTATGTGTTTTCTTTATAATGGAGATCAGAGAAGAAGAGCATACCAAGCCACACTGATGTAATAAGTATATTAATCTACTGGATGAATAGCTGAGTTTGTAATGTGGTCTGGAAGGCTGGAACTAGTAGGGGAGAATGTGGAGGAAGGAATGAAATGCTAGGGAATCTGGAGAGGCAAAGAGAATGTATCTGTTCTGAGCTGGAGACCAGATGAAAAGTTTTGGGTCAAGTGAGGTTATGCTGCATGTCAGTGACCACCAGAGTATGCTGTGAAGTTTTGAATGGACACGTGCTTCCCACATATTGCTAGTGTTCCTTGTCCACAGAAAATCTGCAAAGCGTTCTAGCCCTTTGGATGTCTGATCCTGTCGCGGTCCAGTCCTGGTGGAACAGATACGTCTCATTCTTGCTCTGGAGCCTTCCTCCCTCGGGCAGACCACTGACTTCAAAGCCTTCATTTCCACAAACTCTAGCCAATGGGACTACTAATAGCATGGTACTTATCTTTTTTTCTCTCTCTTAAAAATCCAAGCTAGCAAAGAGTCAAACAGCCTTTCCCCAACCCTAATCAGTCACATAATTTTAGTGAAAGAATTGAATCTGAAGCTAAAAAAGCAATTGCTCGGAAACTTGGAGCTACTGAGAATGATTTGTCTCCCTTGAATTTGTGTGAAATGAGGAAACCTATAGTCATCCTTCCCCATGAAGCATTCAGGGTACAGTATACTCATGCCATCGTGAGGTGGATTGGATTTTCTTCAGGGAAGGGGGCTCTTGTCTGTAGGGCACTTGATTCTCTGGCTGCAGAAATTAGTAAACTGGACTAAATGCTAGAAAAGTGTGTAGGATGAGAAAGAATAGTCCTGTGATTAGGGCAGCTGCTCTGAAGAGCTGCTTTCTACCTTTGCCTTTGCTGCAGGAAACATCCTAACTTTTTCAATCCTCACGTGACTTCAGCAGGCCCACTGATCTGGTTTATAATCTACATTGGCATACAGCAAGAGGAAATCATGATTTTCAGTTAAGCATCAGGCGAATGCCTATGAAACAAGTGAAGCTACATGTTTGCATCTGTAGGGACACAGTTGAAGACTGTCATTTGGTTGAAGATCGTC
The DNA here is from genome assembly GCF_009650955.1 of Corvus moneduloides. Taxonomy (NCBI): domain Eukaryota; kingdom Metazoa; phylum Chordata; class Aves; order Passeriformes; family Corvidae; genus Corvus; species Corvus moneduloides. The sequence goes on from NC_045476.1 coordinate 142,175,109, forward strand.
ACTTGAGACTTCTGTGGCAGCCAAATGGCTAGTGCTGAAAAAGCTTTGTTGTAGGAGCATCCTGTGTGTAAACAAGACAGAGCAGGTGAATTACTAGCTCCTTCTCTGTGCTGTATTGATTTTTAAACTTTGTTTTCTTTTCAGTGACATGAAGGGGCTCTCCTCAAGTGTAGATGGGCATATGCTCATATGTGAAGAGGATTGCTTTAATAGAGAAGAATGTAATAGTTCCCAGTTGGAAGGGACCTACAATGATCATCTTTTCCAACTGCCTGACCACTTCAGGGCTGAACAAAAGTTAAACCATGTTGTTAAGGGCTTTTTCAAATGCCTTTTGCGTACTGACAGACTTGAGGCATCCACCACCTCTAGGGAAGCCTGACCACCCTCTTAGTAAGAAGTAGTAAGAAGATGCATCCTAGTGTCCGGTCTAGGCCTCCCCTGGTACAGCTCTGAACTGTTCCCACATGTCCTATCCCTGCATAACCAGGGGGAAGAGCTCAGCATCTCCCTCTCCTTGTCCCCTCCTCAGGAAGATGTAGAGAGCTTGAGGTCACCTACTTCATTCCAAACTGGACAAGCTCGATGTCCTCAGCTGCTCTTCACAGGATATTCCTTCAAGCCCTTTCACCACCTTTGCTGTCCTCCTCTGGACACGTTCACATCCTTTGCCCTCATTCTTCAGCTGAGGGGCCCAGAGCAGCACCCAGAGCTCAAGGTGAGGCCGCACCAAGGCTGTACAGAGGGACAGTCACCTCTGTGACCGGCTGGTGATGCTGAGTTTGATGCACCCCAGGAAGGGGTTTGTCCTCTGGGCTGTCAGGGCACACTGCTGACTCCTACTGAGCCTGCTGCTGACCAGCACACCCAGATCCCTTCCTGCAGGGCTGCTCTCCAGCCACTCCATCCCAGGTCCAGAATCCAGCATTCAGACTTGCTGAATTTCGTCCCATTAATCATTGCCCAATGCTATAAGCTGTCTAGAGCCCTCAGCAAGGCATCTCATCCCTCAAGGCCCCTGGAACTGAGTCCTGAGGAACATTGCTGGGACAGGTTTCCAGGCAGATGTCCCCCCTTTCACTACAACCCTTTGAGCTCTGCCTTTCAGATAGTTCATTGCGCAGCTCACCATGAACCCACTCATCCCAAAGGTGGACAATTTGTCCTGAAGGATACTTGAGAGACAGTATCAAAAGCCTTGCTAAAATTCAGAAAAACTGTATCCACGGTCTTCCCTTCATCCATTGGGTGTGTGGCCATATTATAGAAGGATAATCAAATTGATTAAACAGGTCTATCCCTTTGTGACCCCCTGTTGACTGCGCCTGGTGATATTGAGTTATTCTTAAAACACATTTCAAGGACTACTTCCAGTTTACCCTGATGGATCTCTTGCTGTCCATGGGAAATCATCTGTGCTACCTGCAACACTTTGAACATGCAGTTGTGGTGGTTTCAGCTGGGATAGAGTTAATTTTCTTCACAGTAGCTAGTATGGGGCTATGTTTTAGATTTGTGCTGAAAACGGTGTTGATAATTCTGGGATGTTTTTGTTATTGCTGAGCAGGGCTTACACAGATCCAAGGCTTTTTCTACTTCTCATACTACCCCCAAATGAGTAGGATGAGGTACACAAGCAGTTGGAAGGGGGCACAGCCGGAACAGCTAACCCTAACTGACCAGAGGGATATTCCAGACCACATGGTGTCATGCTCAGTATATAAAACTGGGAGAAGAAGGAAAGGGGGAATGTTTGGAGTGATGGTGTTTGTCTTCCCAAGTTACTGTTACACGTGTTGGAACCCTGCTGTCCTGAGGATGTCTGAACACCTGCCTGCCCATGGGAAGCAGTGAATTAATTCCTTGTTTTGCTTTGCTTACATGCACAGCTTTTGCTTTACCCATTAAACTGTCTTTATCCCTGCCCATGAGTTTTCTCACTTTTACTCTTCTGATTCTCTTCTCTATCCCATTGTGGGGAAGTGAGAGAACAGCTGCATGGGGTTGAGCTGCTGGCTGGGATTAAACCATGACAATAGCTCATGAGAAAATTGGAAATAAACTGATAGGGACATATATTTAGATATTTATTAATGAGAAAAAGAGAAGCCTCAGGCTCTCTGTGAGAATCAAGGTGCCTTTATACTCCCAGCTGGCCTACAGGATGACTTTTCACTAAGATGCCTGAGGTTTCAACAAAATGATAATCTAATCCCATAAATAAAAGATTTATTATGTCTCTTTTCTTCTTCTGTGATGTAGTATCCAAATTATTAACCAAACAATTCTAAATATATTGATTAAGTATTTCTATGTCTTAGCTGTTTTGTGAACAATAATTTTAGAATATTTTGGTTTTCTCCAATTGAGAGTTGTGTTTTCCTTCCCTATTATCTTTCACAGATACTGTCAATGGATCCTGTTCCCAGTGAGGATATGGCAGTGTATCCTAGGAGTCTTTCTGAAACCCCAGGAGATGAGGTCTTGCCAAGAAACGCAGCCATGGATGAAAGTGGAGACAGGAAATTATTTGCCCACAGCTCCCATAAGACTCTGTTATAGCAACTCAAAGTGGTTTTATATATATATATTTTGTATTTTATATGCTTATTAATTTTTTTGTTTTGGTGGAGCGTCTACTTGCCCAACCTCTTTTTTTAATTCGTTTTATGTTTAAAGTGCCCCTTTTCTGTAAACGTTAATTGAGTCACAACTCTGGGATGTTCCACTGAAATTAGTTTCCTATTGGTGAAAGGGAAGGTAACACTGAAGGCACTGGACTGTAGAACCTGCTCTGTGTTACAAAACTACAAGCCCAGGATAGTAATTTCAAAATGTTTTCCCTGAAATCTTCAGGCAAAGCAACCACTTCTTCGGAACTGGGAAATGCTCTCAGGATCCACAAGGCTGAGGTGCTGAAGTTTCATGCCAGGGGATAAAGAGGTGCTGGGACAATACAGCAGGAGGTTCTATATACATGCAGCTATATCAACATCAATCAGCAAAGTGAAACTGCCTTTGGAGATTATTTAGACAGGTCTGTGCTGTGCCCTGTGCTGCTGAGTTTATAGAAAGGCCCAGCCAGAAAAGCACTCTACACCCAGATATCATAACAAAAGTGACATCCAGGGTAGTAAAATAAATATTTAATTTCTTCATCTTCCCATATCCATCTCAGACATCCAGCTAACTCTAATAATACTTTACACTATAATACTTTGGAAATACAGCTATTCTAAATTAATATAATTGTTTTGATAGATACTTGTGAGTTCATTTTGCACTCTCTGTCCACTGATGCCTTTCCAGCTATGGGACAGTATTAAGCCTTTTTTTGCATGCTGTAAATGTATCAAACCTAAAAGCCAAAGTAGATTTTGAAACACTAACAATATCACTCAGTGCTTATATTACCCTTTACATCTTCAGAGTCTTTTAGGAGCAGCCATGAATGAAGTATAGTAATAGCTTTATTGTATTGCAAACCTGCTTTGCCATTCCTCCAGCTGCTTCAGTAGGTCTCATCCTGCTGCCTGTGACAACACCACATCAGAGCTTCAGATGACTAACCACTGAAGCTGGGCTTTGTAAAGCTATGGTTTTCCCTGTATCTCCTCCAAAGGCAGATTAGACACTACATACCAAAATTTTGGAACGCAGATGTGCGCTCAGCATGGTCAGGTGCCACATACTCAAGGGGGTCCACCTCCCTCTGCTGTCACCTGTCCTCAGACTGCAAGTTCTTTGGGTGCCAGACAGCATCTTTCAGCTTGGCAGAGTGTCCAGTGTGGCCCTGGTGCACAATTTGGAGCTTGTAGGAGCGTAAACACAAGTTACTATAAATTGTCATCAAGGATAACTTTTCTAGATGCTAATAGTGGGAAAAATTGTAGTGCCTTACACAGAGGGGTTTGGACCCCACACTGGGTCTCAGCTGTTCACCATCATCCCTGCCCTGGGTCTACAGCAGTGTGCCCCATTGCTATCATCCAAACCACAGAGGGGGAGTCAAAGGACAGCTGGAGCAGGGGCGAAGCAAACAGTGTGGGAAATGCCCAGCAACCCTTCAGTCCTCCAAAGGCTCCCTTGTGAAAGGAGAGGCTGAGATAGCTGAGGTCCCTGGGCTGTGTCCTCCTTCCATCTGCAGACTTGTCTTCTCACAAGGGATGGGAACTGATCTTGGCTGCTTCCTCCTCCCCAGGTCAATAGGTGCTTCCAGGATGTGTCCTAGCTGGCATTGCTCCTCCATGACCAAGTTTGTCACACGGGTTCTGGGGCCACAGTGCCACTGGCCCAGCAGGGGCTGTGCTCCATCGTGAGCACGATGGCGAGGCCACCGTATTCACTGCTGAAAGTAAACTGGATGTCAAGCACTTTTCCCATCTGGCATCTATTAAAATAATGTGTGTGAGCGTGTGTGCGTGTGTGTGTGTTTGCGCGTTTGTTATGTGTGTGTACAAAATGTGGACACAGTCTCTGATTTCAAATATAGAACAAAATGCATGTTTCAAATTATGTTTTAATTTTGGCTTTTTTGTTAACTGGAAAGATCCTTTATTTTAGAGTTTGTGCAAACTATTTTACTTAACATATTATCTGTAACAGATTGCATAAGCATGACTGTTATCTGCGTTAGTCATCACTTTAGACCATGGAATATAACTCATGGCAGTCTGGATTTAATGAATGTTTGAATTAACCTATACCTAATTTCTTGTGTTTTAAAACCTAAATCTCATTGAAAGCTGAGCTTTGTTTACTTCCCAAAATTGATCTGAGGGCCATTTGGAACACTTAGTGTATTCTAAAATGTGATCGTATCAACAATACACGCTCAAGTTTGTTTTAAAGTGAGTTTTTCTTTCCTAGTTTACATAAATCATTTAAAAAAATCGTTCACTTTTTTGGATCATAATGTACTCACTTGGCTTTTAGACCTACATAGCTCACAGACCAATTTTTCAAACAGGATTCTAAAGCTATTTGTGGATTACTTTCTGTTTGCTACTTGTAATCTGCATTCCTGAGGCAAGCATGCTAAAACGACTGAGGATTTTCATCAAGCTAAGTGATTGTACTAAATAGGGCAATTTTGGGTGCTCTTAGCTTCTGTGTTTAAAAGTACAATACAGAAGAAACCAACACCACATTTTCTGTTAAACCACAGAGGGCACTGTTTGTTCTTAATATGAAATGACCTTGCTACATAGACTCTAGTCAGTCTTCATTGAGCAAATTATGTTAAGAGCTTTAATTTAACCTTTTTCCCCCCTTTTTTTCTTTCTTTGATTTAAAAGTTAGCCAGGTGTATTACATTTATGCACACTGTCTTGTACTTTCAGTGTTTGGTACCAAATACTGCCCTGGTCCATCCCTCCTCTCCTTACTGCTTCATCACACTACTGGAGTCAGAGTTTCCTTTCCAGCGGTGGGTCTGGAGATGTAGTGCAGAAAACTGCCTCGTGATTGTTTAATGGTTAATTAGCACTCTGCATTTTTACTTGGTCTTTACTTTTAAAGTATTGGAGAAAGGGAGGCAAGGCAGCACTGGCAACAACTGAAGTGCTAACTCCTAATATTTCTTCTCTGGTGCTTTCAACCAGGATGCAGTAGAGGAAATAGTGAGGTTGAAAGTCAATTGGCTATGCCAATTTTGCAAATTATTGTTTATTTATCTATTATTTGAAATATTCTGAACAAAATATGATGACATTTTCAGTTTTCTCAAAATAAAAAACCTTCCAAAATATCCAACACAGAAAAACCAACAGCAAAATTTACAGGTTTTGCTAAAAATGAAGTGTTGGGTTTTTTTAAATTCTATGTATTTGTTCATTTTTTAGTTTCTGTAAAACATGCTGGGAAAAAAAATCAGAATTTCATGTGAAACAAATTTGGGACTTGTTTTGTCTTGGAGTTTTGTTGATACAAAGTGGCCTTAGATCCTCGTACAGAACATCACACACAGACAAGATAAACTGTTTATAATATGAAAATCCTCATAGATTAAAGGAAAGAAATAAAAAGTAGGAATTGCGAAAACTGTCAACATCAGATTAGTGGAAAAGTTGTTGCTCAGTAGTGGTCCTGTTAACTATTGTGCAAGTTTGGGACATCTCAGAAGCGGTAAAGTATTACTTCATTTGCTATTGGTTCAATTAAAGGTGTATTTTAGCAGTTTCTCTCTCTCTGGCACAGTGACCCTTATGAACTTTGCTGGTTAATTTAATTTGTTTGTTAGAGGTCTGGATAACTTATGTGATATTTTTTTTTCATTTCACTTCCCCAGCCTGAGTGTAAAGCTGGTGCTGAGACCCACAAGGTGCTTTGCAGCTCTTGATGACACACTGCATTGGTCTTAGCCAGACATAGCAGGTTTTGCTTTGTCTTTTTTGTGCCTTGGCAAAGACAAAGGACACAAATGGCTGTTCATGTTGCAAGCACTTGAAAAGGACTGCCAAAATTATGGATGTCTCTGGAAAATAGGGCTGCCCAGGATCCCCTGATGGGCTTTAGGCAACTTGTGATTTCGTCACTGGGCAACCCATTACAGTGCTAAATTACCTGCTGCTCGATTTTTTTTTTTTTTTTTAATATTCAGGTTGAATCCCTCTTGTCCCAGTTTATATCTGGTGTCTCTAATCTTCCTGACATGTCCCAGCATAGACCCTTGAGGAACTCCTCACCAGGCACTACATAGGGTACTCGTCAGTAGCAACTACCCTTTGAAATGGACAATTCAAACAGGTTTTTCTCCATCTTGTAGTCCAGCCATCAGGATTGTAAAGACTTAGCTTGGATATAAGGATGCTGCAGGAGGCCGTGTTGAAAGTGTTGCTAAAGGAAGCCTTTGCTCCCTTGGGAAATGACTCATGAGAAGGGTGCTGTTCGTGGGGCTACATTTAAAGGGACAATTTGTAAGAGAGCTAATGGAGGCTGTCCAGAGAAATGGAGAATTTTCTCTGCTGGTTTCTAGTTATTTTTCTTTTAAAATATGAGATGATACCGGGAAATTCCCTTCTGAGAGTAGTTCAATCAACTCATCCCTTGCTACAAAGCCAAGGATGATAAATTTTTGCAGGTTTCTTTTAAAGCATTCAGGAATAAAGGTCTAAACTTTTTAAAGTCATGTGAATAGGAGATTGTCCACACCATCAAACAGGCAAACTCAGCTGCACAGCTGGAGTGTTATTTTCCTTGAAGGCACTGGTAGGGGCAAGGACATTATCTTGCTGGTGAGGTTACATGCTTTGTATGTGTTTTAGGATTGGGTCTGCATTACCATGGGATAGTTATAAAAACATGCGGATAGTTCTGCAGAAGAATTTGATTTTTCAAAATGTTCTTCCTTGCCTGTCTGATTTTCAAAAACTGGAAACATAATCTGGGAAATAGGGCTGCAAAGTCATTACAAAAGCCCTGCACAGCACAACTCTTGCTGTTTTTGGCTTTTCTATTTCCTCCATATGCCAATTCCTTCCTTGCTATGCTTATCAAGGGATCATAAGCATTTTCCATCTCATTTGATTTTTGAACCTGGAATTCAGTATTCTGCAACATAGAATATTGGAACTGCTTTAATTTGCTAAGTTTAGGCATATCCTGAATATCTAAATATTATTAAACATAAGGTTCCTTTGATTTTTCCTTTTAAGTGACATAGAATGAATTTGTAGAAGAGAAAGCAGTACTTCAGTTATCCATAATGCATCTGTTTATGTTTCCAACTGGTGCACTTTATCACCAAGTCATTGGTTTATATTACAAAATGATGGCTGTGTAATAAGTAGTTAGCAGAAACCACAGGCACGTCTTTGAAATAACACTAATGGCCATTTTTGATGAAATATATGAGGCTTTGTGAAAATGATTTGATGAAGAAATGTATTTTCTTTACTTCCTGTTAACAGTGAGCATGTTGAAGCCCTTTAATCTCTGCTGCACAACTAAACATTTTTTTTTTCTTATTTGGGATTAGTTTGAACTAGCAAGCACCATTTAATAATTAAGAAGCTTTAAAGCAAGTGAATTTGATCAGGGAAGAACTAATTAACAATAGCTGGTAACATTGGGAATTAGTCATTCTACCTCTTTCTATACTTATCTAGTTTATGGTACCGAGGATTCTCTTCTGCTAGCAGAGTTTTCCTATGTAGGAATCAATAAGTAATAGTAAATTATAAAGCATGCTGGAAGGCCCAAGTGTGATGACATTTTTAAGACTAAGATTTGCTCTGAAGGGATTAAATCTCTAGATTTTTATGAAAAGTGCAGCCAGTCCTTAGCAATTTACCATACTTCACATTGGATAAGTTTTCTGGCATTTCACAAGTAAATCTTCCAACCAGTTTCTAAGCTAAAATTAGATGTAAATTGGATCTGTAGTTAAAGATGTGATCCTTGGACAAGTTTAACGTTTATGTCTGTTTTATACTCTAGCTTAAAAAAGTTCAGCTGCAATGCATTGTGCAAAATGATATTTTGCACAGGAAACATTTGAAGAAATAGTTTATGATTGAATTTTTGTGCAGTGTTGTTTTTAACTCCTATTACATGCAGTTTTGCTGATGCTACATATTTTCAATCTTGTTCTCAGAAAATTTTGCTAAACTTTGGCTACTTTTTAATGCTTTTTTTTTTCACCCAAGTGAAGATTACTTGCATCCTACAGGGGAAATGTTGTTTTGGGAAAGTTCTTATCCAACTTCTTCAGCTTTAAGAAATCAGTTTATTAAATATCTACTTCTTCATATTTTTGACATTTTGGAAAAAAACATCCTTCATTCAGAGTCCCACTAGGCTCTGGTATCAGGATTGTAAATATGGCCTTTGTTTCAAGACTGTATTCTTTGTTATCTTCATGACGTAAAATTTAATATCTTCAAGGAAGAAAAGAGTCTTCCAAAGAAGGGAAGAGTCTTCCTTTCATAATTTGTATCAATTTCTAAAACATTTGCTCTGTGACTTGAAAGGGATAGGGATCCTGCACTTAAATACCCATATCTAATAAACACAGTAAAATGCTAATTAAATGTTAGTTATGCAGGCAAAATGAATGTCAATGTTTCCCAACTGTTGAATGCTTCTCTACTTTCTTAGCAAAGTTAACCAGATTTAGGAGAAAGAGCAGCTTCCAACAAGTTACCAGAAGGCATTTCACTGAGATGAATGACTTGGATCAATGCAACTGTTTTGCAAGAAAGTCTAGAAGACCTGGGCTGCCCAAACAGCACATGCAACCTGCCCAGATCACCAGCCCCTGCTATTTCTTGCTTTCTGGGCTGTCTCTCAGAGATATAGGCTGAGATTGTGGGGAGGAACAGTGAATAGGTGACAAAGGACACGAGGCTGTAGAAAACCAGGCTCATTGGTTCTGTTGCCACTGGAGCAGTGTGTATGTAAGGATAAGTTAAGCTACGAAATCCTCTTGGTCTTACAGGTGACTCTGCCACTGACAGCCTACAGGTAATGTGTATATAGTGCTTATGAGAGGGACAGTGCCTGATGCTTCTCTTGCTTGGCCCATATGATCCCACTGTGTTCAGAGAAATGATGCAAGAACACAGTCAGAAGCTCAGACACTGATTCAGGACTCTCCATCCAATCACACACTCCACAGACAACTATAAAAGTCAAAAATAGCAGCAAGTTCCAGACACTTTGGGCTCTTCAAGTGTGACCAATCTAATTCAAAGGCACATCAACGACTTGGCCAGGTCTGGCAGTTTTGTGTACCTTTAATGCAATAGTAAACCTGTTTGTAAGAGAGAAATTAAGCAAAAAAGTTTTAAGTGAGAACTTTTGCAGTTAAGCAGAACATTAACTATATCTTTAGGAGCATCAGCAGGTGAAAAATGCATAAAGTATCTTTAAAAATAACTTGAATCTTATCTGGAGCCAGTGCAATAAAATCATTCCATCGCAACTGCATAATTATTTTGTCACATTATTACACCTTGTTATGTAGAGTGCTTAAGGGTCTTGTCCATGAATTTCTTACTGAATGAATTTGACTTTTTTTTCTAAATATATTCTTAACCAGGTTTTCTTTTTAGTTTTCTACCTATGAAATTCATTGTTGATATTTTAATTTTTCTCCAGAAAATGACTGTTTTATCTGAGAATCCAGCCTGATCTCTCTGCTTTCAAGGGATATGATGGGAGGAGCATTAGGCTTATCAAAATGCTTTCTAGGAAAGCTGAAATTCAGGATTTCTTGGATCAGGGTGTTATGGACCAGGAAATAATAGGAATAATACCGAGGTGGGTATTATATTTTTAAATAGGGATGCACTGACAGTATTTCCATGTGTAGCATTTGTACAATGTGATCTGCTCAGCATGGCCTAATGGCAACAGGAGTTTTGCTATTCGTCTTCCATGTGTCCAGGGATTTTGCCTGGATGCATTTTTTATCCATAACTACTTCATTAGTGCGAAGATTCACATGGAGGTGCTTTAGAGACCTCCTTTCAGAAAGCTACCATTGATGAGGTGGATGTTGAATATCCTCAGAGGAAAAAGATTCACACTGAGAGAATCTCATCCGTGAGAATATGATGCGAGCGCTCCCTGGGGTCTCTACGCTTGCATGAATAAGAAGGATTAAAGGTTCAGGCTTATAGCCCATTTGTCATGAAATCCTCTAATGATGACAGAAACTGTAGACTTGCCTCATATAGAATATCTATAAAGAGCAGAGTGAAAAGGATATAGTGAGGCAATGGTGCATGACCCTAATTTTAGAAGTATTGAAAGTGGGAGAATTCAAGGAGTTTACGACAGTAACAGAATATTGGGGTTTGGTTTCCCTTCCTCCCACCAGTGCAAAACCCAAGCTCTAAAGACTGTGTCTTGAAAAGTCCATACGAGCATCTGGATATTCTTCTCACTCTCCCTCTGTCTCCCCAGCACCTTCTAGGAAATACAAAAACATTAGTGTAAAAAACTAAGATAACTCAAAAGCCACAATATGTAATGGGAAAAAAGCAAGAAGGCACTGAATGGCCAGCAGCAGCTGGGATGCAGCTGGTAGGAGAACTGTGATGCTCCTGCCTGTCTGTCTTTGGAGGGATGGGGTAGCAGTGCCAGGGGTTATGGAGGCACCTGCCAAGGGTGCCTATCTGTTGGTAACCTGGGACCTACTTGAGCCCCTGGCTTGACCCTGATCCCGAGCCATGCCAAGGCTCAGATGGTCCAGGATTGATGCAGTCAGCTGCTCTGTTTCATTATAGGTGGAAAAAATGTCAGAAATTCTAAATATGCATTTTTTATTTCAGCTGGAATTCAATATCCTACAAAATAGAATTTCCTTCTCTTTGTCTAGCTGCAGCGTGGAAGAAGGGTCCTTTGAGGAGAGGCACAAGAGAGGCGTAGCCTGATCTTCAGATGAGAAAATGGGTTTCAGACTCTGGTGCTGCAACTCTTCTGTAGAAATAGAGGTGTATTCCCTAATTTGAACATTTTGTGATTTAGCCAATGAAAGTAAGTTTGCATCTTTTTGCTGAACACCTGGAATTTTTCAAAGAGATATCTATACCTGCCAGGTTTAGTTAGAGGCTTGGAAAACACCAGTGGCAGGCTGGAATGAGGGAGGGAAAGCAAGGTGTTTCTGGACACAAAGCAGCCCTCCTCTGCCAGGTTGCCTGTTTAAAGTACAAGCTCATAGGAGCAAGGATAATCTTTTTTCTGTATGGAGTGTGGTGTCCAGTGAGCTGTTACAAATCTGTAATAATCTGTTTTGCCAGGCATATCTTCTTTACACTAAATTTTTCCTTGTGAATTTGTAGCACGGTGTTACACATCTGTATCCTGGCACTGCAGCAGTGTCACTTGCTGCCTGTGAGGGAGAAGGGTTACGTGGTGGGGACATTGTCTGCATGCAACTGCTGTGTAAGCAAATGTGAACTGTACCTCTGTGAGAACTAGTCTGGTAGGGAAAGAAAGAAACCCCACAAATTTGCTGAGAGGATTAAGCACAACAGTTGAGTTTGAGGGACTCATGGGTATTTGTCAGGCCATTTACCATGACAGGAGGCATACCTTACTTCATGTGCTCTCAGATGACTCATGTGCTCTCAAAAATAATACCCTGCAGGTATGGAAATTTTTAAGTTCCTTGTTTAAAAATGCATTGAAAGTTCCTCAATAGAAAGTGTAAAATATTTGTTCAGTGGGCTACCTGGTAAGGTTTTCACTTCTGTAATTTTTCCTGCTTACCCTAACAGCTGTCTTCTTTTTTTCAAACTCTCAGAATAGGAAATGCCTTCATTAATTTAATTTAGATAGTTTGATTGCAGTGGTACCCACTGCATTTCACATTTTATAGTTTGCAGTTAGGAAGCAACATCTGGACTTATCCCAGTAAAAATGTGATTTCCTGCTCTTAATACCTTTATTGTATTTTCTTATATAAATATTGTTTAATTATAGAAAGGAATCATGTCATTAATCTTCACTATGTTGATGACTTGAGGTACCTAAGCCCAGAGCTTGCTATTTAGTGGCATGAAAGCATTGCATTTGAGTGGGTTATGGCCATTAATATGCTCATGAGTCCTCAGGAGAAATGGAGCTTAGAGCACAGTCTATCTACTCACCTCATACTTGACATCACTGGGAATCTAAGTCCTTCTGGCTCACCATTGAAATACGGTGCTGGTGGGTTTGGTGACTTGAACCATTTAGTGAGACAAACACACCAGAAATCAGATTGCTACTTGAGTGATCACTTGCTAGTCATGTTTTCTTAAGCAGATGGTCCATGCTGTCCATGAGCAAGCAGCTTTTTAAGCAGCTATCCTGCTTGGTTTTATGGGACTGGATTTGATGCATTTGTAAGGTTTGCTGTGTTATGTAACCCAGTCCTCCAAAGTTTTTTACTTTTTTATAGTCACAGTTGATTAAAGCTGACCTGGCAAGAGACCAGAAAGCCTTTGAGAGGATTAGTGGTTATTAGTGTCATTGCCTCTTCTACTGTAAAAGTGGCCCTGCTATGAGCGGCTGAGCAGCATCGCCCCGGCACAGCTCACCCCTCGGAGCACCGTGGGGAGAGGGGAGCTGCGACCTGCCATCGGCAGAGCGTCGTGCCAGCGCTGGCCTCTGCTCCGGTGTGCGAAAGAGCCCCGTTTGATGTCAGCAAACACCGAGGAGCCCCTTGGCGGGCGGTGCTGGGGCCGGGGGCCCGGCTGCCACCCCCTCCCTGTGCACCGCCTCACCTGGGTGGCGGCGGAGGCCGGGCAATCACTCAACACCCGCCTCTGTAGCGCTTTGTCTCCCTTTCTTCTCTCGCTGCTTTGTACGCTGCAGCGGAGAGGTGGCTGGCGCTGAACTTTTTACCTTCAAGGCTAAGTATTTTGTGTGCTGGGGAAAATGGCCATTAAAATGATTTGTGAAATAAATACTATCACTGAAGCAGGTGTTGGACCAGTAAACAGTTAATTGCCAGAGCTCTGCAGACGTCGACTATTTCTTTTGAGACATCTGCCAGCTAATATTATCTGATAGCAGCTCATTGAGTTGATGAATCTGTCATTTTGCAATTTAGCTACCAGAATGTGTGCTGGGTCGATCAGCTTGCAAACCTGTGTTTAGAAGAGCTTCACAATCTGCAGTCATCTGGAGACATTCAAGGTATAATGCAATTAATAATTTACCATCATCCTGACATGAAAGTAACTTACAGTAGAAAAGTCAAAACACATCGGTTTTCTGCGCCTTTGAGACTCATGTGAACGCTGCTTTTAAACAATGGTAAGAATAATAAAAGCCTGGCCCAACCTAAGGGTCAACGTACAGCAGAAGATGGGGCACATTGTTAGGAGGAGATTTAGCCAAAGCTTATTTGTAGAAACTTGGTGAAATAGTATATGTGTTCAACATTTGCGTTCAGCATTTTTCAGCTGGTTCGTGCCTTGATAATTATTGCAGAACTTTGCTTCAGCTAAACCAATCATGTTCTAAAAGACATACATGATACTCCAAAGTTGATCCATAAGTAACCATGGGAAGAAAGAGGGAACTGTGTTTGAAACACACAGGATTCATATCTACTTTTGTATTGGACTGCATTTTAAACTGTTCAAATCAAAGCAGTTTTCTAAGTGAGAAGCATAACAATACTTGTGAGCTGGTCCACGGAATATCATTTTTCTGTTGATCACATGCAGGTAGCCCTTAACAACCTCCATAACAATTTCAGCTGTGTTTAGTAATTTTGCTTTTTGGTTGAACAAAAGATGATTTGTACCTGAGGAGAGTACATTCACTCAAGAAGCCTAGAAAGAAACCACGGAATTTGAATGGGATTTTATATAAAGCAAAAAAAAAAAGAGAAATGAGCTGTTTTAAAAAAGCACTAACATCAAGGAGTCTTTGGTGGAATTGCAATTGAGTCGTAATCTCTTAAAAAAGCCCCCACTAAGGCAGATAACTAATTTGCTCTGTAGTCAGGCTGCTCAGGTTACCCCCTTGATGTTTTGGGCTGTGGGGACCCTCCTTCAGGACTTTGTTGCTCTTGGTGGCTACAGCCGTGGGGCCAGGGATGAATAGGATGGAGTGGCAGGAGGGTAAATGTGAGAGCTTTGTGTTTTCAGACAGTTCTTTTGCTTCTAGGAAAGTTAATTAGGAAGTGAAACCTTAAGCAGTTGACAGTGTGCATTGTTGGCTGCTAGTGCTCTGTGACAAATACCACTGAAAGGTACTTCACTTTCTTTTGTAAACAGAAAGGTAAGGAATTTGCACAAAAATGTATTGGTGAAGATCTGCTTTTCATCATGGCCTAACCACATAGTAAACAACAGAAATAACTTGTTTTAATAAAGTATGGTGTTGAAACATTTATCAGCAAGCTCTTTCTCTCCATTTCAAAGGTATGTTTAGGTAAGAGGAACTGTTGCCTTAAAGAAACCCAATCTGAAATTTTGTTATAACATTTTTTTCAGGTCAAGGTCAGGAAACTTAAGGAAAAGTTTGACTTTTGGGCCATCATACAATTACGCCTGAGTTGATTAATACAGTGTGCTGAAACAGCCATCTAAGAATTTTGTAGTATTTTAAATGTATCCCAAATAGTAGTTACTCATATAAAATTATTCTAGTAGTCACATTATAAAAAGCATGACTTCATTTTTATTGTCATTTTTTGCATGTAGCATGCACAGTTATGAGGCAAGTGTAATAATCCATGTATTTTAATTTCTCTGTATAACAATAAAAAAATTAACATACCTTTCTCCTATAGGCTATGTTCCCTTGAGTGGCATCATTACAAGCCTCTGGGGAAATAATAAAATAGGCTTGGGGACTTCAGAGTTTAAGCCTGTTAAAACAGTTCTGCACAGTACTTCATTTGAATTAAACTTTAGTGGTGTACTTGTGAAACCAAAAGGAGAGTGGTGTAGAGGTGGCTTAAACACTACAGACGTCCATTTCAGAATAAAGGTAGCTGCCTTTTGTCCTGCATTTCCAGCCTCTGCAGGTGGAGCAGCTCTGCACACAGGCTTTCACAACGTCAGCAATACAGAGAAGCACAGCAGAGTATTAATTATGTGAAGACTGTACAAGGGTATGGCATTTGTAACGTTTGGAACTCAAAAAGCCATCACCACAGATGACTGCTCCGAGAGGCTGGTAAATAGGGAGGAGGGAATGGCATGTCTACAATACATTCATGCAGGCCAGTGCTTAGTCTCATAGAGGAAATGCTGCAAAGGATATTTTCTAAGCAAAATCCAGTCTTTTTGCAGCATCTGTCTCCCCTGGAGCAGCTATGGCTGCGGAGACATCTCCCATCTCTGCAGCTCACTGCTTATCCATGTTGTCCCCTTGCTTGTGACCATTAGTCTCAGTCCTCGTGGTAACACCAGTTTCCTCAGCCATGCAGATATTTCGCAACAGCTTTCCCTTTTGCCAGTGTTCCCTACAGAAAGGGAGAAATTAGTTTTCTGTTTATACATTCCCGTGAGGTGATGCTCTATCTGTTTTTATAAGGCCGTGTAATGCCATTTAGATTTAGTCCACCGAGTGAGCTGTTTTTAAAGGTTTTCAGAGGGGCATTGTAAATACTAAATTATTCAGATACTTTCACATTTTTCCATAAGAAACCCCCCAAATATTATTAGACTTAGCTTCCTTTTGGGTTGCTTTGAAAAATGGAGTAGGAAGATTTTCAGGAGTCCTTAGTACTGGTCTGAATTTCTTACTATTCCCTCCTAATGTTCTTAAGGATGCAAATCCAAAGCACCATAAAATTTACAGTGATTTAATAGTAATTATAATAAATATTGTATAGTATAACTATGAGATAACAGTGCTTGAGTAAGGTGGGCTGAGTAAGTGCTTGAATAAGGTTGTTATGCATCAGAACTGCTTTTCAGGCACTTTAAATAATGCCAGGGCCAGGTGATACAGGTCTGAGTATTTGAAGTTAGCTTTCTGATGGCTCTTCCTGCTGTATGACTGGAGGTGAACATAGGGAGAGATAGAAGAAGGCTGAAGGGCTTCAGGGGTATGGGTCTGCCCCTACCTCTGGTTTGGGCTGGGGAGGAGGATTCCACCCTTATCAACCCCATTGTGAGCTCATTCCTCATTTCTTGAGCAGAGAGGAATGTTTATTCAGCTGACACAGTTTCTGGGAAAGAGGCTGGAACAAGAAACTGCTGCGTGACAGTCTTCCTCCTTATCATCTGAAGTGGTGATGTATCTGTGCAACATGTGCAGTGTGGGAAGAAATGGGGAAGGATGGCCAGCTAGACAAGGGACAGACCTAGGAAAATGAAGTATTTGAATGCACAGGGGATTATTACCCCATTTCTCTGCATCTACAACAATATTCATCTGAACTCAGCCTACCAAACCCTAATCAAAATAACCTTTTTCACTTGAGCCGTTGATTAACCCCCAAAGGCTCCATCTTTCAGTGAGTTTACTCAAATTCAGTGAGTATGTGTGGAGTATGCAGTGCTGATTTGCACCAGAGTATTTATTAATAGCAGCATCAGTGCAGGAACAGGGAAGGGCTGAGAACAAACCATGTGGGTATCTGCCCTGCATGGACAAGGAACAGCTGAAAGCATGAGGCTGCCTCCCTGCTCCCATATGACTTTGTGTGGGAGAAGATTTGGAAGGGTGTGATTAACCCACAGGAGAGGCATGCAAGGCAAACTGGAGAACAGCCCATCATCTGATTTCTTCTGGGGACTGCTCTTCCCTTCACAATATCAGCCCTCCTTGCTATCCCCTCTATTACAGCACGGCGGGTGTCTCCGGGACCGGATTGGTGGCCTTCGGCTGCATCTCCTTATGGAAATTGCTCTGACCTTTATTTTCATTTGTTGGCCCAACTGCTATCCTCTCCCTGAAGCGGAGTGTGGTTACACCTTTCTGCTTAAGCTGGCATGTTTGGTTTAAAACCAGAAGGAATAAGAACTTCTCAGCTTTCTAGAAATAACTTTTCTTCTCTTTTTATCACCTACAGAATGCCTGGAGAGTTTCAAACTAATAACAAGATTATGTAAGAGAACAGGAAATAAAAACATACATATTTTTTATTTCTGCAGAAGCAGCCCTATTGCATTTAGTCTTCCAACACAGTAAATGAGCCCTCTATATACTTTGGCACTACAAAGCATTTCAAAGATACTTCTGGTAAACACCAATACCATATCTATCCCTTTAAACCTCATTTTTCAGAAATGTATACACTGTAGAAGTGGAACAAAAGCCAGCTTCAACATTTTAAGCAATCAGTTTGATTCTGGTCACAGCAATTACTCTTTCTGTCAGCAGAAGGAAAATTTACAATCAGGAAATCAAAGAGTCAAACTTATTCCTGTATTGTGCAGCATAAGATGCATGTAAATGGGATCACCCCTCTGGAAAACCTGCTTCCTCTCATTTGCCTGAGCAGAGCTGGGTGGCCGCACAGAAGCGCAGGGCGTGCTGGGCCCAGCTCCGGGCAGGTGGAAGGAGCAGGGTCGTGGTCAGGGCTGTGCTGCTGTGCCAAGGCAGCATCCCGCTGTGCTCCCATCCCTGTCCCTGTCCCCCCTGTGCACTGCTGCTGGAGCTGGCCATCCCACCACCCCACCTGACCCGTTTCTGCCGTCCCAGAGCAACACATCTGTTCCAGGTGCATTGCACCCCTTTTCTGTCATCCCCTCTTCAAGGAACATCCACCTGTCCTCATGCCTCCATGTCTGTCTTTTTTTCTTTTCAGGAGTGAGGCATTGACAGCTTTCTCTTTTCCTTTCTCCCCTTTTTCCCCATGGGTTCTTTGGAAATGGCTGAGGAAAACAGTGATCAGCCAATTTATGTGACACTCTCCCAGATAACAAGTGAGAAAATGGGACTTTTGAGGCTTGTCTGGACAGTGTAATTAAAATGATCCTTGTGTGGCAGGTGTAAATTGACCCTTGGCAAACAACCTGGCTGGTCAGATCAGGTTTTGGAAAGAGCCTCATCATTTCTTAACATGGATTCCGCATTTTAGTAATTCTATAATGTTGGGTTTTTTCTCTTCGGAGAATTCTAATGGATTTATTTATAAAATAGCATAGATTTTGAGACACCTACTTCATCTCCTTTCACTGAATCACCTACTTCTACAAATAGCTCAGGTTCACAATTCCTTTCACAGGGAGTTAAGAAAAAGAAAAAAAAGAAGGGGGGAAAAAAAGGAAAATAGATCTCATTTCACTCATTTCAGTTGACAAGAATCAGTAAACTGGTTCCCAGATCTGGAGACCTTTCCTTTTGGTAATACATAATCCTCTCTGACTACATTCATTTAATTCTGCAAGCCCACTCTGCACTTCAGTGTGTTCTCAGGTTTCTAGCTCTTCATAGTACATTTTTAACACATAGAAATAATGTCTGAAAGCTAATTACAGTGAACAACTTCAAGGTAATTTCAAACATACTAAGACTTATAGAAGAATTTATGCCTAACTTTAAAAATAATTTCTGTTAACAATTATACAAAGAAATCATAAATACTTCTGCTCTGTTGAGCAGGATTTTGCCCTTAGAAAAATAATGTTACCATTACCTGTTTTTATCATAGCAACAAAAAAAGAACCAGGTGAGGTTAAATTCTGTTGTGCACAGTCTCCCTACTCACAGTCATCCATTAGAGTCTGACCTTCTTCTCAAAATATTTATAACCCAAGTGGATGCTAGGGATAAAGATGAGAGGAATTCAGCAGTTTTGCAGTAGTTGCTGGGAAAGGGGGCATATTGTATCCCTTCCCTTCCCTTCCCTTCCCTTCCCTTCCCTTCCCTTCCCTTCCCTTCCCTTCCCTTCCCTTCCCTTCCCTTCCCTTCCCTTCCCTTCCCTTCCCTTCCCTTCCCTTCCCTTCCCTTCCCTTCCCTTCCTTTTCATTTGTGGCATTCAATATCTACCAGTGAGAATGAAACTTATTTTCAAACTTAGAGGCCTGGCTGTACATCTTGTCTGAGGAAAGGGACTTTGATATGATAAATGCACCTGACAAAGCTTAATTTGTTCATATATTTCTTGAAATTAATCATTGATGTAGTAGTTAAAAACACAACTTGAGATCATGAAGAAATGTGTGGGAAGCATATCTGGACTTACTTAAAACCTTGGAAGAATGTGAGAATTCACATTTATTAAGCCAAAATATAATAAATTCACCATGTAAAATACAACTCCAACTAGGCCAGATGATAAACGTTTTAATGCAATGCATGCAGCTGCTCCACTCTCTTGTTTCCAGTCCTTTTCTGTCTGGTCTATTTACCTCCCCTTAATAGCTGCACGACGTATTTATTGGGACCTAAATTTTCCCTAGTTGTTTGCAGCACAACATTCTGGTCCAAGGAAAGGCTCATTTCTTTGAACTGTTTTTCCAATAAGAGTAGAAAACAGCAAATAGTGAATTAAAAACTACATAAGCACATTGCAAAGCAATTTCACTGGGTTTCTGCTTTCTGGGGAGCCAAAGAGGGGAGAAGGTAAAGAACTCTGTGTGATGTGTGCACGCTGCCTGCCTAAAATGGCTGTGCACCTCTGCAACGCTTGTAGTGACCTCCTGGGAAGCTGAGGGGTGACAACCCCAACTGACAGACAAATTTGTGTCAGAGGCAAAATGAAACAGTGCAGGGCAATGCAGGAATGTGGAAGGTAAAGTAAGGTGGTGGCTGAACTGGGTTTGGCTTCAGCAGTGGTTGTTCCTGTCCTGTATAGGGTGATCGGGCCCCAGGTTACAGATGTTTCAGAAAACAAAGCCAGTCATTGAGGGAGTGTATGTTCTATATTAAAAGTTGTTCTGGAGCCTCTCTCACCCAGGCATATGAAGACAATTTCTGTATATGAGGCAGCAGGTGAGCAACCCTGCTTATTCAGAAACACAGAAATAAGACCAATGTGACAGAAGTAGTGAGACCTTCATAGATACTTTTTCTAAGTAAAATGAGAAGATTTTGTCCTGGAAAAAAAGTATAGATTTTTTGGTTGTTCTGTATGCCAGCTGCAAAACCTGAGATAAATGGGCATTATGACAACTTCTTTTGTAGCAGCAAAGCAAAGGTGTGTGTTGTGGGAACCTCTGGCCAGCTCTAAGATGGTTGGTCACCATGCCATGCTGGGAAAGCGCACTGTATGTTAATTTGGGCAGTAAGGACAACACTGCCACTCTGCATTTTGCATAGTATGCTGTGCTTTGTTTTAATAACACTAGGCAACTCTCATACCAGGAAAAACATCCTCTTTGCCAAACCAGGGGACCCAAATATTGACCAGTAAAAATAAAATGCTCTCCATGAAGTGCAGAATGTAAGGGAATTAGCCTAAAAACACTGGCCTCAGTGGAGGATGGAGAGAGAATATGATAAGACCCTGGACTTACGTAGGGGGCAGGGCACAGGTATGCAGAGCTTTGAACATGAAAATGGAAAGCGCCAAAGTAACATGATATCCCTCAGGTGAGAATATCTGCAGCTCAGCAAAAATTTCAGCTGTCTGTGGCCACTGTGCCCCTGTCACAGACTCAGAGCCCCTGAGTGAACTGATGAACTTGAGGGAGCAGTCCCAGCTACTGCCTGTATAAAGCTGTGTTTCTGATATGCTGATGGCAACAAGGCACAAGTGTTTTGGGCATGTTCTTATGGCAATCCAAGCTGTAAAGCACACAGCTGTGGCTGTTTTACTTCCAGCTCATGTTGGTGTGGGTCTCTGCATCGCATCCCTCCCTCCACAAGCCACAGGGACCATGATGCATATTCCACATCGGCTTCCCAATGTGTGAAATTCTTAAGCAGATGGTCTTACTCAGCATGACATCTTCAAATCCTCAATTTTTTGTTAGAGGTAATTTTTTCATAGGTGTGTATATTGCACGGAACAAAGGCACAGATCATATTCACATGGTTCCAGGAATGTTTTCACAAGTTTTGGCAACAACTCTTGATCTAGTGACTGTGTGGCATAACACATCATTGAGCTTGTTGGCTGTGGGAACACATGGTGAGACAATCTTGTGGCTAAAGTGCTTTAACCTGCGTATATGTGCCATGGGATGGACCTGATAGGTGTACTTTGTGAGGGAAAGGGAATTAGATTAACCACTCCCCAGTGGTACCGATAGGATTTTTGCCATGTACTTTCCTAGGGGCAAGTAGAGCCTTTGCCCCATGAATCCTTTTATTGGACAGACTTGAATAAGCAGATAAAATACTAGAGATTCTTTTGAGTGGCCATTATCTTCTACAATCACTGGATTCAAAAAGTCATTTCAGACCATTGATGTGTCCCATATATTTCTGAGTTGAGTGTAAACTAGAAAATAGGCAATTTCCTGGCTTTTGGAGGGCTGGGTATGGACTGTTACATATAGCATCATCTCCTGTTTATTTTTATGAAATAGGATGAGAGGGAAAAGCTAAGGATAGGATGGAATTAATTTTCTTGGAAATGAAACATCCATAACAGAGAGGATGAAGATAGACCATTCCAGGTTAGTATGGTGCCAATGCTGTCTGCTGTCTCTATGTGCATACATTCCCTCATTCAGCTTCAGATTTATGGTTTTGTAATCCACATGCTCACTTGCAAGGTTATGATGACCTATAAAACACATTTGTATTGTCTCATGTCTTTTTCAAACTCTCTGTCTTCTGCTCTGTCTCTGGTTCCTTTCAGTGATGCAGAAAATGAGAAAGGAAGACATTTTTATCACCTGGTTTGTTTATTCATTCAAATAACAATTGAATTGTTTGAATAGCACAGCTCAAAATCGTAACCCTAATCAAATAACCTAAAAAACCAAAAACCCCCAACAAACCCAAAGAAAGTCTGTTGAGAAGCATCTGAGTACAGCTTGGTCCAAGGAGAGGACACAGGCTGCTATCATTCCTGCAACACTCAACAACGTCTGTCACTGCGGGGTGGGGGAAGAAAACCTGTTTTTTGAGCTGATACTTAGGTATTCGTATGGACTTTGCTTAGATTGGCAGCAACACTTAAATGAAAAGTTTTGTGAAGAAATAGACACTAAAGATAATGTTATTCCTGTTGTTTCCATGGCAATGGACATGCTTGATGGACTATATCCATCATGTGTGCTCTGTAACCATCTGGTTTCACAGTCTTCGTTTCAGACACTCTAGGAATGAAATGTAGGTAAACTTTAATCAGGTTTATAATTACTGTTGTCCTTACAGAAATTATTTAACATGATTTTTCAGCTGCCTCAGCATAAGGCCCAAAGGTCTTTTTATGGTTTTATTGCCACTTTTAAGGAATAGTTTAAAAATTGTTATTGTACTTTAGCTACAGATGCCACTGTTTCTTCTTGGTTTCTGAAACTGTGTTATAATGACATCACATTAAGATTTTTTTTTTCCAGGCTCCAAAAAGGTCACGGTTATTTTTTCCAAATGGCTCTGTCAAGCATAAAAATTAACCATACTTTGAGCTGGATTTTCTGTATTTGTAATGTATGTTTATGTTAGAGTTTCTGTCAAAACAGGCATTAAAGATAAATGTAGCTAATTAAAAGAACATTTGCTTAGAGCTCCTGGTAATAGATACCTCATTGTGGGGTCTTGAGGTAAAACTTACTTTCACAATTGATTCAGTTTATGGGATTGTGTTTGAACATTACAGAAAGCTATTTCAATTTTCCAAATTGTGCATATTAGCCTGAGAACAATCAAGTTAAGTCTATAAGTAAATTGCAGAAGAGAAGTTCGGGTGTACTTGCTAACTATGTAAAATGTTCTTGTTGGCTCTACTTCCTACACTTCATCATTTCAAATAATGCTTCCCAGCAGTAAATGTAAGTGAAAACTGGTTTTACAGAAGGGAAAAAGCCTATTTGGCACTGGATGAGTCAATAAGTTGCGCACTGTAGCGTAAGATAAAGAAAAAAATTTAAAAAGATCCCATATCAAATTAGATAATTGTTTCTTTTTATCTTACTCTATTTTACTAAACAGCTGTGCTCACAACATTAATTTCATTGCACATGACATCTGTGTTATCCTAGGGACTCCTATGCTGGGGGAAAGGTCAATGCCAACTGCTATTGCTTCAAGTTTCCATAAACTTTCAATTGCCAATAATATTTTGGGCTTTATAAAAAGAAAGTAAAATAATAATGTATTTGTGTAGCACCTTTCATATTAAGGGAATTCAAAGAAGACTACAAACTGTAGGCCCAATCTTTTAGTTACATAAACAAAACTCCCATTGATTTCAGCAAACCTAAGCCACAGTAAAGAGGGCAGAGGAAAGGTGTCAGGATTTGGCTCTATGCACTGCAGGCAGCAATCACTTCATCCACTAATAAAGTTCAGTCACTTTTTGGATGGGACTTGGCAGTTGTTTAACATGAGTGGTCTTGAGCTGACTCAGTTTAAATGGAAGGATAAACAAAAAAATTGTTCTCTAATTAAGATTTCAGATTTCGCTGGAGCAAACTTTGAAAAATTGAAAGGACTGGTTAGGAGAGACAGATGGGGCTGCGTTGCTCAGGGTCTTCAAAGTGGGAAAGGTTTGGAAATGCTTCAGGTCAATGATGCCGAGGAATACATCAAAGTGCCATGGGCAACATTACATAGGGATGTGTTTCAGACTTGGCAGAGGGAACTACTGCCTCAGGAAGAATATTGAGAATAAGCAGGGAACCTATAGGAGCTGAAAAAAGGACTGCTCTAGAGGAAATCCTTGTTGCAAAAGTCAAAACCAGTGAGAATAGTGTGAGAACTCTCTAATGTGTCAAAAATCTTTTGCCCCAGTGTTCAGGAGGGGTGACAATACTGGCCATGAGGACAAGTAGGGAAGAATCTTTGGGAATGTGGCATCCAAGTGCAAATTTCAGCTTGAAAGTTCATCTTGAGTGGGACATATCAGCTGTCTCCATGCCAAGAGGCTGGAAGGTGTGCTGTGGAGAACTGCAAGCTTCATAGCACCTTTGGGTGGAGTGAGCATTGTCACTGCAGACAGGAGAGTGGCAAGGGAAACAACAGTACTTGAGTATGTGAAAAGGTATGTAGACAGCCATGGACAAAAGTCTGCCCTAAGCTGTGTGTAAGGCACTACAGCAGGCTTTGAAAGAGATCCTGCAGGAGCACTCGGAGATAAATTAAACACAGAGAATGACAAATAATAATTTAACAGAGGTAGATAACACTGAACTTTTATATTTGCCACAAAAATAATGTGTAAAATATCAAGATTTCAGGAAAACATGCTTTGGAAACAAATGGGCAACCTTTACTTGTCATAATGAGAGGAATCCGGGGTGGCATTGTAAAGTAGATAGCAGGAGACATGAATGTGGACAGCAGCAGTCTGTGGAAAGGAAAGGGATGAAACCAGACTGGTAACCAATTTTAATTTTGTTTAATACTTTCTCAGTGACTTGATGCAAATATGGATAGAGACCTGACAAAATGTACTGATATGCAGGGTTTAGAGGCATTGCCAATACACGTCTTTTGGAGAGAGCAAAGTCTAAGCGCCCAAATGGGAATGGGATAAAATATAATAATAAAAATAATATAAAAAATCTGCTAGAAGCTCAGGGCTCATCTGTTCATAAAAGAATTTTACTTGTTGATCAAGGTTTGAATAAGAGCCATCGATGTGATGTAACCACAAAAAGATAAATGCAGTTTCAGAATTTGTCCGTCAAATTACTGCCAGTGCGGATAAAAAATACTAGCATCACCCTACAGGGCTTTGGCTAGACCTCTTCTCAACTTCTGTCTTTAGAAAAGGCATTTGGAAGCCTAGCAGAAACAGACAAGGACCCATGCAGGTTCAAAAGAAGTGTCTTTGTCCCTGTGAGAGGATGGAAGACATGGTCTTGGTCAGACTGGCAAAATGAGGGTATGGGGGAGGGCATAAGGGAAAGCAGCAGGGAGAAAAGTCATTTAAACTAAATTAAAATATTTTCACATGGACAGTGGGTGTCAACTGAGAAAAAACAAGTTTAAGTTTGAAACTAGAAGGCAACTCCTCACTCTTAGAGCAAGTGCATTTTGGAATATTCTCCAGTTGAGTAACAGAGGCCAAAACCCAACAACTTTTATGTTGGAGTGTATGAAAGAAATTGTACAATGTGTTTGCTTGCAGTAACAGGGGAATTGACTTAATGGCCCAGAAAGTTCCTCAGAGCCCTGTGTTCAGATATCCTCTGCAGCAAACACTGTTGCTGTATAAGAGATTTGAACAGAAATTAAGTGCAGTCCTGTTGAAATTGAAGTGGGAATTTAAGTTCCCCAAGAGTAATTAGCCTTGCTGTGTGTGGTCAGGACATGGAAGAGGCATTTAATGGCTGTGAATATCAGTAGGTCTTTAAGTGGTGGAGGAGATTATAAGTTACTGGGACATTCATATAGTAATACTCACTTAAGTTCGAGGGATATCTTCTTTTGAACAGCAACTATTAACACACTGTTGAGATACTGGTTTAGTGTTCACTTAGGTGACAGCTGCTATGTCTGACTGTCCCTGGCCATCCCAGATGTGGAAGAAACAAAATAACACAGCCTGTCTTTCAATTAGCAATTGCAAATGTCCTGTTTTGGGGGATATCTTTGAACACACACACTACTATAAAAAGAATCCACTTGTAATGATTAAAGGGACATGCAACAACACAGTTTTCATGCAACAGGATACCAAATATAGCAAAGAGGGGAAATCAACCTCAATTTCTCTAAATACAGAAACATTTTTCAGCAGAATGAGTCAAATTGGAGAGTGTTCTTAATCTGTTGTCTTAACATCTTAGTTTTAATGTGCAACTTAAAATGAGATCAGGGAGAGGTATTTTGAATGTAGGCAGAAATTTTTTGCCAGCACCAACACTGCCTGGCTTACGAAAATTGTTGAGAGTTGTTGTCTAACAATATGATCACTTCAGCAGCACACAGTGATAGGGCTTTTTTCTAAACTACTAAAAACATTAAGAATTAATTATGTTAGAGGCATGCCATTAATTGCGGTCTAATTTTCACCATGTGTATAATATTTAACTGCACATTTTGTCACAGTGCAATTATAGGAAATGTTTTTCCAAGATGTCTCTCTGGCTGTATATACATTGTGGTTGCTCTAATTATTTTCCCCTGTGATAATGTACAAAATTCCCAGGATCCTGTCTTTTAAACCATTCACTGACAGACAGGATACATAGAGAGTAGGGTAGTGTAGTTTTCTCTTAATTTTATACTTCGTTGAGAAATAAATTTGAAAAAGTAGTGCAGTCTGTGCACATGTATTCGTCTCTGCCTTTTTATTTATATTTGACACATATCCAGTACTTTGTTTCCAGTGCTGTGATGCTCTATGTCCCTGAGGACACTAAAATAGCTGAGTGAAATTAACACTGAAAAAATACATAATAATTTGCCTCAAAATGACCACTGCTGTTTGAAGTATGCTGTGCAGCATGGTTCTGCTCTGAATTTTCACCCACATTGTATATGTGGATGCAGTAATGATGGGCATGCAATTAGTCAGCAATTGGCAGACACTGCACAAGTCACCACTCTACACTTAATCTCTTCCTGGAATCATGGGAGAATAATATTTGCATTGGCTTATAACCAAAAATCCTCTTAAATACAACTTGATTTTGTATATTTTACCCAATTGTATAATTGTATGGACAACATTTGTATATATTAAATGGCATATGCTACATGAAATTTTCTCAAATATAGTATTAGCTATTTTAAAAACAATTTTTCCAGACATATGGTAACATAATGTGGCCAACACACCTGTCTGGCTGGATAGAAAAGCTGCAAAAAAGAAATAAAAAATTATCTGACTCTCCTTTTACTTCCACCTGACAAATCAATAGAGATTTCATGGATGTTGTTATTCTTAGGTTGTTGTATGTTTAACGTAAATTGGAGAAATATCCTGTCTGTTGTCTTGTCAAGGTAAGGTAAGTTTTCCTGATGCGCCTAACCTCCACACCCCCCCACAAAAAACCCCCCCTAAAACACTCCAAGACACTACACATAAAACATGTAATGTGGTGGGTCACATTTTTTAAAATATGATTTTGGAAAAGCTGTAAGATTAGGAATTGCAAGCTATATTGTTGTATCACTGAAAAATGAGACTGAATTTTAGTATAGCTACAATTTGAACAAAATCTTCACGCAGAAGCTGTGAAATAACAGGTTGGTACCACATGCATTAGGTTAGACCCACTGACTGTACTCACTGGGAGTTTAAATTCTGGTCACACCACGATGATAAGCATCAGATAAGTCAGAATTACTACTTTATGATATCCGTAGGACATCTGAATCAGTTCCTTTTCTCAGTCATATTCAGTCTTCAGATCTATCTTCATCTAAGCATGCAGACAAAGAAGTTGTAATGTAACTGGCTCTGAGTGTACAGTGAAAATGTAAGATTTTAGATATTTGTTGAGACCTGAGGTCAATGGAGATCTTTTCATTATTTTTGGCTGGTTCAGGGTCATGTCACTGCACAGGCTGCATGGTTCACTCTCCTCCAGGCACGGATTTGCCAAACATGTGGGAAGGCTCCGTGCATTGACACCATGACCACATCCAGTGCTTCAAGGCTGTCTTCTTCACACAGGAAACCAGTATGAGAGACACTCTGAGAGTACACGATACAGCCATGACTACCTGATCTGACGGAAGAAGTTGAGATTTTCTTCAGTTTTCCTATCTATGGAATGGTTTCATGGGTGGAATCATAGATTAAATGTTCTTTATACATTTTTGGAATTATTTGTTATCTTGAAATCAAATCACAAGGGAAATAAAATAACACAGCATAAGCAATTTCTAAAAGTATGAGAAAATTTATTAAAAACAAGCATAATGGACTTTATTTTTCTACTAAAATGGTTTATATTAATCTGTTAACTTCTAAATTCAGATTTTTCTTCATATAAATGCACTAATTTCAATGTTATCTTTGCTATAAAGACAAGAGTAAACCAGAATCAACCCAATACTGTGGTGTTCTTAATGTCAACATCCAGAGACCATCAACAGCAGCAGTTCATAGTTGTTCATAAGTAATATAATTTATTTTTTTATTTAGAAGTCTTAGTTTCTGATATTAAAAGGGTATTATCAGATCATAAGAGCATAATTTCAAGCCACTCTCTAGGAAGGAGTCTGAATGTAAATAGAGCTAGAAAGGAGGAGATTTAAACTAAGCTTTAGAAATACTCCTTAGTTTGAGCTCTTTGGAGTTTTTTGCCCCAGCAAAAAAGAGAAGTGATGAATCCTTTGGTCTTTTAAAGTTAATCTAGGTGAGACATTAGAAAGTACAAGAAATAACCTTTTGCTTGCAAGGAAAGTGCAAGTTGACTTTTTATTTTCTAATGACTAATTCTATGATTTTAAGCAGTTTTGCTACCCAAAGAGCACAGAAGCCAGCAATCATGAATAGCTACAAGGTAATGATACAGGTCTTGTTTTACTTCATTGTTTTATTTCATTTATTTCATTTCATTCTCTAACTGATAGCAAAAAAATTTTTTTTAAATGTTGGTTTAATGTTTTATTCATGAAGGACTTCCTGATGATGAGCTTTGTGAAGATCATCCCCTGTGCTACAGAGGCAGATGTTTTCTGTGGCCCCGATTCAATAAAGCAATCCTGTTCAGGAAAGCAGTTAAACCAGAGAATATCGCAACAACCTGCGGATGAGAACATGACAGCTTTTCACTATTGAAAAGATCTAAAAACATATGCTTTAATGTGACATCTTTGACTGACAGTCAGCTTCCCT
This sequence comes from Corvus moneduloides, assembly GCF_009650955.1. Classification (NCBI taxonomy): domain Eukaryota; kingdom Metazoa; phylum Chordata; class Aves; order Passeriformes; family Corvidae; genus Corvus; species Corvus moneduloides. Next base: position 142,204,375 of record NC_045476.1, read on the forward strand.
CAGATTATCCAGGAAGGAATTGAAACCAGGTTAACCGAGGGCCTGAGTGAATGTATGAGCTTTTATAGATCTGATTTTTCCATCACTTATAAGCTGTTCTGAGTATCAGACTAACTTCAGGTCAGATTATTCCAAGTTTGGCAATTATTTCTCCTCATCCAGTTCTAAATCTCCAGCTTGTGTCCTTTCCAGGCAACACATGATGTCAGTTTCTTATTTTGTGCTGGCACTATGTGTCCAAACTCAAGAACTGGATGACAACACACACTTCTGAGCATCATGAATGTGACTCCAGAACCTGTGTATGAACCTATATTTACATCCATATAACTTTTGCAAAAAGACTTTTCAAGTTTTTCTTTGCAGCTCTGAAACTTTTGGCAGAGTTGCCACAGGCATGGGACAATTTCCCCTTCCCATTCCAGTCAGGTGAAGTCCCAGGTGACTGGAAAAAGGGAAACAGTGCACTCATCTTTAAAAAGACTGAAAAAGAGGACCCTGAAAACTACCAACCTGTCAGGTTCACCTCTGTGCCTGGGAAGATCATGGGACAGATGCTCCTAGACACTGTGCTAAGGCACACTGAGAACAGGGAGGTGATTCGGGACATCCAGCACAGCTTCACCAAGGGCAAGTCCTGCGTGACCAAGCTAGTGGCCTTCCTTGATGGGGTGACTACGTCAGTGGACAAGGGAATGGCTATGGATGTCACCTGTCTGGATTTCTGTGAGATCTTTGACATGGTCCCCCACAATGTCCTTCTCTCTAAATTGCAGAGAGATGGATTTGATGGGTGGACTGCTAGGTGGGTAAGGAAATGGTTAGATGGTTGCATCCAGAGGGTAGTGGTCTATGGCTCACAGTCCCAATGGATATCAGTGAGTCTGTACTGGTAGCAGTGTTATTCAATATCTTCATTAATGGTGTAGATGAAGGAATTGAATGCACCATCAGCAAATTTGCAGATGAGTGGTGTGGCTGATACACCTGAAGGAGGGGATGCCATCCAGAGGGACCTGGACAAGCTCAAGAAGTGGATCCATGGGAATCTCATGAGGTTTAACAAAACCAAGTGCAAGGTGCTGCACCTGGGCTGGGGTTGTATCAACACAGGCTGGAGATGAACAGATCCAGAACAGCCCTTTCAAGAAGGACTGGGGGTGTTGGTGGGTGAGAGTCTGGACATGACCCAGCAATGTGCATTTGCACCCCAGAAAGGCAGTTGTATCCTGGGCTGCATCAAAAGCTGAATGGGCAGGAGCACGAGGGAGGGGATTCTACCCTTCTGCTCTGCTGTTGTGAAACCCCACCTTGAGTACTGTATTCACCTCTGGGGTCCCCAGCATGGGAAGAACATCAACCTGTTGCAGAGGAGGGCCACCAAGGTGGGGCCAAGATTAGAGGGATGGAGAACCTCTAATCCTTCCTATGAGGAAAAGGTAAAAGAACTGGGATTGTTCGGCCTAGAGAAAAGAAGATTTCAGCGTGACCTAATTGTAGCCTTCCAGTATCTGAAGGGGACCTACAAGAAAGATGGAGAGAGGCTATTTACAAGAGAATGTAGTGACAGGACAAGGGGGAATGGCTGTACATTCAAAAAAAGAAAGAGAGTTTGTTAGATTAGATATTAAGAAGAAATTCTTTACTGTAAAGATGATGAGACACTACTCAACACAGGTTTCTCAGAAAAACTGTGGGTACCCCATCCCTGGATGTGTTTAAGGCCAGGTTGGATGAAGCTTTGAGCAACCTGGTCTGGTGGACAGGGTCCGTGCTCATGGCAGGGGGTTTGGAACAAGATGATCTTTCAGGTCCCTTCCAACGCAATCCATTTTATGATCTATGATTCTAAGGTCAAAGTAGTTCTTCAGCAGATTGTGCCACAGGACAACACAGGTCTGTAGCATGGGCAAGGGAGGAGGAGATGACACAGCTGAGATTCAGACCCTATGGATTTCTGAGTAGCTGCTGCTACCACGACTGCTTTGAAGAAAAAAAGCATTCAGCTCTAGACAGGATCACATCCCCTCCATAGCTTGCTTTTTGTATTTTTATTCTTATCTGTGAACCATCTAAACCACACAATAGTCCCTTTCCCCACCTTAATCACATCCCCATGCTACTTCTGTTGACCAGAGTTGATGCATTTACAAGCTGGAAACCTGCTGGCACTGACCAGTCTTGATGACTGACCTCTGTTCTGGTATAAGCTCAGTTAGTTCATACAGGGTCCATATGGCAGCTTTCTCTCCCCCTTCCCCCTTCCCTTCTTCTGATTCTCCGAAAGTCTGCAGTTCTGTATGTCTTTTGCAGTGTCTCCCCATGAGTATTTCACTTCTGTTGGCACTTTCCATAGCAGTATTAATAATGACATTTTGCTGGCATGGGGCCAGCTGTTAAAGTTTATGGAGTAATTTTGTAATAGAGCTGCAAGAGCATAGCAAAAACCCAGCAGGTGAACAAGCTTTCCCCCTCACTCTTTTAAAATAAAAGCTCTCCCGTTCCACAAGCTTTGCAAAGCCTTTGCACCAGGGTTTCCTGGAGGCAAGATGTGCATATTTTAATGTGACAGGTTTAAGAACCAGCGTTCTCCTGTGGCACTCCCACCTCCAGCTGCAAGGCTGTGCCCCTAGTCCCCATTCCGAGCCATGCTCCTTGCAAACATTGAATATAAAATTGCTGTTTTCCCCTTGCCCTCCACCTTCCAGCTGCATATTCCCACCCTGGTTCCCTGCTTGGAGCAATGATTTAATAAATATATCTACAATAATCATCAGCGCCTCTGCCTGCCCTCCCCCTCCCAGCTGCAGTTTCCCACCCTTATTTCTCTTTCGTGCCATGATTAGTACATATGTTTAAAATAAAACTCATCATCTCCTTCTCCCTTCCTCCTTCCAGCTGTGGATTCCTCCCTGCCTCCACCTTACCCAGATTTTCACATCTAGTAGATAAATTCCATAGAAAAATTGAACCTCGTACCTACCTTTAGTAGGTAAATTCCATAGAAAAATTGAACCTCGTGCCTCCCCTTCCTGCTGTCTGCCATTGCTCTGTTGCAAATGAAACAGTGGGCTTTAATGTGAAAGCAGATCATAGCCCTCTGTGGTGTTAACATGAAGTCATGAGTGATCTGAAGAGAGCAGAAAGATTCCGCTGCATTGGAATCCCTTTCCTGCCAGTGTCTCAGCCATGAGGGGCAAGATCCTGAAAGATGAGGCTCTAGCTGGGACTGCAGTCCTCTGTGTAGGAAGCAAAAGCTTTCCTGATACCTTTTGGTTCAGCTGTATAATGAATTACAGTATGATGAAATAGCTGAGGCTGGAAGGGACCAGCCTCTGGTCCAACCCCGTGCTTCAAGCAGAATCAGCTGCAGCAGGTGGCTCAAGGTAATCTCCAGTCAGATTTGAATATCTCCAAGACTGGAGACTCTATGACCTCTCTGGGAAACCTGAGCCAGTCTTCAACTATGCTCATGGTAAGGCAGGTTTTCCTAAGTTTAAGCAGACTTTTCCGTATCTCATTTTATGACTGTTGTCTTTTGTCTATCAGTGGGAACTACTGAGCAAAGTCAGATGCCACCTTATTTACATGATCCATCAGGTGTTTTTACACGATCCGTCAGGTGTTTTTACGCATGGTTAAGATCCCTCATAGTATTTTCTTCTGCAGTCTGAGCAGTCCCAACTCTCTTAACTTCTCCTTGTATGTTAAATTCTCCAGTCCCTCAATCACCTTTGTGGCCCTTTGATTAATTTCTCCCGTATGACTGTGTCTCTCTTCTATTGGGGAGCCCAGACTGGGGCGCAGCACCCAGACATGTCTCACGAGTGCTGAGAAGACGGGAAGGATCGCCTCTCTTGACCCGTGGGTGACATGCTTCCTGATGCAGCCCACCAGGCTGTTGGTCTTCTTTGTCACAAGGGCACATTGCTGGCTCATGTTCAGCTTGTCCACCAGCAGCCACAAAAGCCTTTCCTGCAAAGCTGCTTTCAGAGGATTAGCCTCTAGCATGTCCAGGTGCATGGGGTTTCTTCTTCCCCAGCTGCAGGACTTTGCACTTCCCTTTCTTGAACTTGTTGGCCCATTTCTCCTGCCTTTCAACACAACCAGCAATGCAACCAGCTGGGATAGCAGCCATTCCTCACAGTTTTGTATATTCTGCAAATTTGCTCAGAGTTCACTCTGCTCCACTACCCAGGCCATTAATGAAGATGCTAAATGGGCCTGGATCCAGTATCATCTCCTGGGGTACACCTCTAGTGACTTCCTCCATCTGGTTTTCATGTCATAGATAACAGCCCTTTGGGGTGGCAGTTCAGCCAGTTTCCAGTCACCTCACTGGCCGTTTATCTGACCTCTGCTTGAGCAGTTTATCTATGGGTTAGGGTTTAGGGTTAGGGTTCTAGGGTTAGGGTTCTAGGGTTAGGTTTGGGATGTTATGGGAGACTGAAAGCCTTGCTGAAATCAAGACTAACAACAACCATTGTTCTCCTTTCATCCACTGGACGGATCAAGTCATCACAAGGCTGTCAGGCTTGTCAGGCATTTCTTCTTTGTAAATCCATGCTGATTATTCTCAATCAACTTCTTGTCTTTTGTGTTTAGAAATGGTTTCTAGTACTATTGGCTCTACCAGGTGCCAAGGGACATGAGAATGACTGGCCTGTAGTTCTAAGGTAAGACTGAAAACCATGCCCTCCTGAAGAACGGAGTGACATTTGTTCTATTCTAGTTCTCAGGAAAGTCCTCTCATCCCTATGATCTTTCAGAGATAACTGAGAGTGGCCTTGTCATAACACCAGCCAACTCCCTCAGCATCTGTGGGTGAACCACCACTAGTCCCATGAACATCTGTATGCCCGAACTGTTTAAATGTTCCCTGATATGATCCTTCTTTACAAAGGGTAAGTCTTCTCTACTCCAGGCTTTACCATGGGTCTCAGGGCCTTTGGATTCCTAAAGGCTAGTCTTACCAGTAAAGACTGAGGCAGAAAAGACATTAAATACCCCAGTCTTTTCCATGTCCTTCCAGGTCCTAGTGACCTGTCACTAGGTCCCCTGTCCCATGCAGAAGTGGGGCCTAGTTTTCCTTTTGCTGCTGGTGTACCTGTAGAAACCCTTCTTGTTTTATTTCACATCTTGTAGAGGCCCAAAGGACTAGATTAACTTCCTAACTCCTTCTCTGCACACATGAACAATATGTCTATATTCTCTTTGGGTAATCTGTCTTTAGTGCCACCTTCGCTTACCTGTTTTATTTCTGTTTTGTCAGGAGCATCTTGCTCATACATGAAGTCCTCTGGCTGCCTTTGCTTAATTTCCTGAGCCTCAGAATGACCATTCTGGAGCTTAGAGGAGCTTAAAGGACCAGTTCTCCTTGTCCCCTCTTTTATCCCGGCCTGTCTTCCCCTGGGATCCTTTCAAGACATGAAGAGTCTAAGTTGGCTCTCCTGAACTCCAGGGCTTTGACTCTTCTGCTTGCTTTGCTCTCCTCTTGGGATCCTGAACTCCATCATTTAGTGGAGCTCAAAGGCCGTGCTGTACTTTCACATCCCTGATCAGGTCTGCCTTGCTTGCAAATATCACATCCAGAACATGTCTCTTAAGTATGATCATCTTGATCAACTGTGTCAGAAAGTTGTCATCTGTGTGCTCCTGAAGCCTGGATTTCTTGTGCCTTGAGGTTTTGTTCCTGAAGAAAATATTGGGATGGTTAAAAAAGGCTTTATTTATTTCTCCCTGATCAGGATATTGGTAGGAGGCACCCATCGCAATGCAGCCTGTGTTGGTCTGCCTTGTAATCCTGACCCACAACCTCCCAGCTGGCTCAATGTCCAGCCCCAGCCCAAGGTCCAGGTGATCCTACTGCTCTCACACAAAGGGCAGCTCCACCTCCTTGCCCTCCCTGGGCAAGCCTGTCATTCCTAGAGAGCCAGCAACCATCCACAGCAGTGCAGCTGTGGTGGGAGCTGTTCCACCACAGCTCTGTGATCCCAGTGATATTACAGCCCTGCAACAGCCCACAGACCTCTCATTCCTCCTGTTTGTTCCCCACACTGCTTGCATTAGTGCAATGAGTTAGTGCCCTCCAGAGAGGCACCCAGTCAGGTTGATTCCCCAGAAGAGATATAAAGCTTTCCCAATAATACTGTCCAGAAGGCACTTCCTAATTTATGAGCGTATGTTTGAGATGGCCTCCCTTCAGCCCTGTTTTGTTGATTAAGCTTTGTCAGGTGGATCCCATGTGTGATTGTAGCATTCCTTGACTGTCACATGGTTGTAAAAAGCAAATCCCTACTGTCAACACCTGCTGTGGAACCACAAAGTCTGTCCTCTCTCCTCAAGCCCATGTCATGTGGGAGAGACAGAAGGAGTTTTGTATTGGACAACGGTCAAGGATGAAGCATGTGATATCTTACAAAAAACATTGTGAACTTGCTGTCCCAGGGAATTTTTTTTCCTCCCAAATTCACTCAACATACACACACAAGGTAAGAAAGGGACCTTCTCTTCCCTGAGAAGTTTGCAAGGACTTCAGAGGCTTGGTGAGTTTTTGGGCTAGACTTGGACCAATAAGAAAGGTGGAAAGCCAGAAATCCTTGTTCAGGCTCTGAATCAGCATCACTAATTCCTACCTCCCTTATTCTGAGGGATGCTGATGGCATGACCCAAGTCAAGTTCCTTGTGACAGGCACTGGGGTGGTCCTCTGCATGATGCACGAGTGGGGCTGGCTGAATGTACAAAGGGACCTTTTGGAGGTTAAATGATCACACATGAGTAATGCTGAGTTCACAGAAGAAAATTCAGTTTGGGTCTAGATGTTACTGGAACACTTTGGGGGTGGCCCAGGAGGTTATGGTGTCTACAAACTGGATGATCTATCTTATGCTAGTGCCTTTTTGGAATGTTCCCACAAAGTAAAGAGGAAAAGGCTACCATGTTGCAATAGCAATTAGATTGTGGTATTGATAATAATTGGTCTTGATGGTTGTCAGAGACTGAAATATTATAGTCTACGACTTAGCATTTTCTTAAATGTCATTTAAAACTGTATTACAAAAGCTGCAGAGAAGACTACCACACCCTGAATGGGGCTCTGACTGAGGCCTTACACCGCTCACTGATGAAGATAAGATAAAGTAAAAACTCAAGGCTGGGGACATTCACTGAGCACAGGTTTAGCACCTCCAAGGTGGAGACCACATCATCAGGGCTATCAGCTGCCAGGCTCACACAGACCCCCTGCACAAAAGGGTGGGGAGATGAGAGACTTTGGGTATCTCGGAAAAGCCTGTGGTCAGAGGCGCAGTGACTGCCCATCCTCCAACTGTGCAGAGCCCAGCTGAGGGGTCCTCACCGGGGCGGGGGGGAGAAGCTTATCCACAGCAGAAGGGGGTGACATGGCCCATCAAAGGGGCCCCCCTCACAGGGGTCCCCAGACCCTGCACCAGAGCACCAGAGATGATGCAACAGACCCTCAGTGTTGCAAGGGACAGTGTCAAGCCAGCCCCTGCAAGGGAAGACACGTGGGCGTTCCCACCTAGCCCACAGCGTGTATTAATCCACGCGATTTTGTACTCTTTGGCGTGTGGTGGCGTGTGGCGACAGGGGACCCTCACCACCAGCAGACCAGATGGAGGGGAGCAATGAGCCATCGTTGGGACCCTCGGATGGGTGATATGCTTCCACCTAACCCCTGTCACCTCTCCCTGTCCCCCCACCCCCCACGCACACTTCTTTTTTCCTTTTCTTTCTTTCTTTCTTTCTTTCTTTTCTCTTCCCTTTTCTTTGCCTCTTTTACTATTAAATAAAATACATCAATTTTTTGGCATCAACATCTAACCTCGTTTGGTTTTAATCTCATTTCTGGGAATATTTTGAACCTTCTAAGTTCTTTCTGGTTTATGCACAGAGACTTAGCTTGCTTTGCTTTTCTGAGTTTAAACCGGATCGTAACAATGGCATGTTCAGAACCACACACAGTTCAAATAAGTTCTTCATCCATACAGCTTATGGATGTCATCTGGGATATGCATCAGCTTCTGCAGAATGAGAGATCTGCTGGAAGCATGGTGCCTGGACAGAAACTGAGTGATACCCTCTCCAGTGTCACATGAAGCAAAACAGCTTTGCTGCCTTCTCTGGGACAGGGGCCATGATCTCTTTGCCCACTTAGGAATGGCCAGTTCTGTTAAAAATGTTAATGAGGAAAATCCAAGGTTGTTGTCCAATTGTCTGTGCCTAATTGCATTTAATCAGTGCCTTAGAAAGCAAAGGTGGGTCTGCCAGACAGTGCTACTGCTGTGTTATAACAGGGTGAGTTATTGTAATTGTTATTCAAAGTAGATAGTTTATAGGAAATTAAAAAAAAAAAAAAAGCTTCTGTTCCACAGTTTTTCAGTGTTTCTAGTTGGCTGGAATAGATCAACATCTCATCTTTCACCTAAATAGGAATCCCTGAACTCCCCCTACTTCTCTCATTTCTGAGTCATTTTCTAGCTGAAACAGCATTCCAGAAAGAAGATAAGATTATCCTTGAGCAAAACAGTGTTCTTATTCTCTACTCTGGCTGGAGAAGCTCTGTGGAGGAAGTGGCTGCTGAGACAGGGAGAGAAGAAAAGCCAGTGTTAGGCTATCTTGGGACTACTCCACCTTCTGGAACAGAGAGAACTGGAAGAGCTCTGTACCTTGCGGAAACATGAACTATGCTCCGCTGGCCTCCTCTAGCCCTGTCTCACCTCTCCCTTAACATGTCTTCAGCATACTGTTCTCGCAGCCCTAAACCTGTGCAGCAAAGAGCTGTTTGGTTTACAGGCTTATGCACAAAGCCCAGACAGAAACCCCCTCTGACATTACAGTTTTCACCACAAAGGAGACCTTTGGCCCTATGGTCCAAGTATAGCAGTAGAACAAACATTCAGTGGTTGCAGAAAGCTGCAGGTCAGGGTAATCACAATGCATTGAAAACTCACCAAATAGTCATCAATCAGAAGCATGGAGCCTTTGTTCGAAGACCAGACCAGCATCATCTGGTAGAAATACTTAAGGTGCCTCAGTATTTGTTATTTGACAGTGATTTGTAGTTGGAACAGTAACACCTGCAATAGCTAAGCATGGAGTGCAGCTTGTATTATGACCTGCATGGTTTCATCCAAAGCCCATCAAAGCTGGGAGGGAGTCTTTGGCTTCAAGTCTCTTTCAGTCAGGCATTAATCTAATGTACCAAAACTATCTCAGACAAAATCCTTTTTATATCAAACTGCCCTCTGAAACTACCTTTTTCCCTCTTTTTTTTATTGCTTCATCAAAATACATCCAGCTGTTCCTGTGCTTGTAGCAGTACAATTTGCCCCAGACATTCCAATGGAAAATTGTGTACATATATAAGTCAGTAACAGCTGAATCCATTTTCTTCAAACTCCCCTTATTTTAAATCTAATGGAAATCTAGAGAATGTGATTTGCTTGCCCTAACTTAATTAGCTCAGTAATTTTAAGATTATTAGCACTGGGCTTTTTTACTTCTGCTCAATATGTTCTGAATTCTACCTCTTTGCTTGTAGAAAAATGTTGTTACACAATGAGTTATTTTAAACTGTAATCATCCAGCAAACTTTAAACACATATTAGGCCAGTACAGTGCAAAGAGAAAGAGGCAGTGATCTCTTCACTACTCCCAGCTGCTATTGGCTGCATGACATGATAATAATAATAACTTGCATTTCTGTAAAATATTTAGCTTCAGGAAAAAACTTGAAGGATGTTGGACTGCTCTCGAGTAATTTATGAATTCCATATGTTTATAAGTGTCTTTAAATACCGTGAGGGATTTACAGTATGGAAATATGTTTGCTCCTAGGAGGTGTTGACTGTCCATGGGCAACGAAGAATATAATTGCATTTAGGATATGCTGCAAATGCCATCTGCTTTGATGTCCTACATCTGTGCAGCTGTGGGGTTTAGCAAACTCTGCCCACCAGGGAACAACGTGTCCCAAGCAGGAAGTAGAGGAGAACCAAAACTCCAGCATACTGAGTCTAACAACTTCTGAAGGAGGTTAGGAATGGGCTTTCAATTAACAGATTTTCAGGGAAAACTAATAAAGAAATGTCATTGAAGTTCTCTGTTGAAAGGTGACAAACTCCTAGGTAACATGAGTGTATTAAACCTGATGCTTTCAAAATCTTTTTAATTTTTGTTCTAAAGGATTAGTCCGTGCAATGCTGTTAAGAAGGCTGCCCCATAAAATCTTCCAGAGAAGTGACTGTTCAGCCTAAAAGGAGCTTGTAAAATGATGTTGGCAATTCAGGCAATCCAGGATCTAGTCTAAGGCCAGGAAAATTCTAGCCTTGGTCTCGAGGATGGATGAGGTGCCTTCTGAGGGACCACAACATCATGCAGAAGGGCAACTAATCCTATAAATACCATCCAAGATAGGGACAAGAGTCAGGGGCTGAGAACTGTATCTTTCATTTGTGTGGAGTCTTCCATGAAACTGGAAGTTCATGGCACATACAGATGTATGGCTTGAGACAAGAGAATTATTCATTTTGATGTTTTCAGTCAGCATATTTCCACTTTTTGTGTTCCCAAGTGAAAACATTCTGCTTTGTTTAACTGCCCAAACTGTCCCAGTTAAAATCCATGTACATCTCCAGATGATTAGGAGAGCACTGTAGCTTGGGTATTGCAGGCCAGTGTTCACCACTGTGGCTACAGGTGCCTGACCAAGTTTCCTTGTGGTCCCTTGTGCCTGGCTCCCATGGGTCCCCACAAGACCTGGTTGGAGGGGGAACTTTCCCATTACAGGGAATGTAGTCTGGCCAAGGCAGACCTGTAATGTGGAGGGGAGAGAACATGGACCACCTGAGTTAAAAACTTTCATAATGGAAAGTGTTGCTGCTGGGAAAGCAGAATAAATCTGGGATGACTTGGAAAAAAGTCCATTTCGTAACGTCAATAGACCAGAATGCATTGAAAATGCTGAAGCAGTATAAAATGACTACTTTTTTTTTAATTTCAGTGATTGAGAACTGAAGTGTTTCACAATATAAAAATCCTTTGAAAGCTCATTTAGACAGAATCAAAAAAACCAGACCTCCTTAAAAACAAGTTGCTTTAGATTATAGAGCAGAAAATATAGTAGGCTCATAGGTAATCCACCAGACCACAGCACTTCCCAGGAAAGTCATTACATCTGAATCCTGTTTGCATAGAGGTTGACAGCAAAACTCCCACTGATTTTACTAGCAGAAGTTCACCTCTTGGATGCAGTGTAAGTTCTTGCTGTAAGAGTCAACAAACACCTCTGTTTTAACCATGAAAAATCAGGACCACACCAGCACAAGCAAAGATTTTCTGTGAAACTTCCACTGCTAAATGAAAAAATAGTAATGTAATTTAGCATGCTGATGACTACTGCTCAAAGTGTATTCCCTGGTTAATGCACAAAAGCAAATGAAAAGAACAGGTTCATCTTCTCTGAGGTATTCATTATAGTTTGGGGATTTTTTACAATATTCCAAGCAAAATAATTTTAAATATTCTTCTATATTTACTTTCTCAAACTCCAGTGAAGCCTAAAGAGAACTTTTGTAGAAGATGGTGTTCTCTGGAAAATAGTGGAATAGTATTTTCCTTTTTCTGAGAAAACTGTCAGTCTAAACTTACCATTAAACAACTTGATAGAGAAGATAAGGTAGGACTTAAGTGATATCCTGCATAAGAGACTTCTCTGAAACGGTCTGCATGTTTAAATGAAGCCATATATAAATGTATGCAGTTATCAGATTTTTCCCGTCCCAGACAATGAAATTACATTGGAAGTACTGATGCTATTTCAGCCTTTTAAAATAATAATGAGATTAATAATAATATTAATTAATTATTATTATTATTACTAGTACAAATAATTAAAAAGTATTAATAAATATAAATTAAATTAACAAATAAAAAGCAATAGAAGCCATGAATTTTCACTGAAAATCAGATTTTTATTTTCAAGTCATGTAATCTGAAAGAAATTTCAAGTAACATTTTATCTCTGTTTTGGAGCTGTAATAATCCTACCTCTTGGCATTTTAACTAAATTGCAGCACACCACTGTCCCACTGAATGTTCTTATTTTTATTGTGTTCACAATATAGCTTTCTACATGCTATCATTTTTTTGAAGAAAATGTAAGCATTAATCCCCTGCCTTGGCATGTGAAGTTTGGGTAATTCAAGTTTCACACAAAGGTTTTCCCAGCCCCATTTAGAAGTACTCTGGAGGTGTGATGGGCTGACTAGAGCTGATTGAAATTGAAATGGTGTATAAACCTCTTTCTGGTTCTTGCAGAAATCACACAGTGAATTCTATCCAAAATTAATTTCCTTATGCCATAGGTATTAGAATTGAAATCAGACACTTTGATTTTAAAACATCACAGAATCACAGAATATTCTGAGTTGGAAGGGACCTACAGTGATCATCGAGTCCAACTCTTAAGTCATATCTTTTGCAAAAAAAACCACAACGCTTTCAAATTAAAACTTTTTAAAAGAAGTGAGATATTGTGATTCACATTTTTCAGCCTACCATCTTCAACATGCAGTGCAACACTTGAGGAAGCAAGTGCTGAAATTGCCTTCCTTAGCTAGGTGTATAAAACAGGAATATCTTTCTGTAGTGATATTGCCAATACAATACTGCACTCAACAATGTCAAGACTTTTTGTGGACAATGGTACAGAAAATCTCTGAAAAATGCAGTGAGGAGTGACTTAGATAGCATTTGCCAACACTTCTAAAATTGCTAAAGGAGTAGACACTATCAACAGAGGTTATACACACAGTGCCCTGGAAAAGGACTGTGCTTCCTTTCTTCTGCATGTACAAGGTTAAAGAGTGGGGTGTTGTGGTTTGAGGTACTTCAAAAAATTATTAAAGAAAGGGTAATGAAGGTCTAAATGCAGGTAAGCGTGTAAAGGGATGAAGTCTTACACTTTCCTGTCCGAATGACAACTTGTGAGACTTCAGAGTCAACAGTGAAGCAAGATTCCCTTTCAATCCTAGCTTCTGCCCTCCCATTGCTCTTGAGATCGCAGGAGTCATTAATTAAGTTCCCTCTTTACCTTGTTCTTAAACCTCACATTTTATTGCACTGTCAGACTCTTGTCAGCAACTTCTATCCCAAATCTGCCCCTGCTCAGAAACACCAGTTTCAAACACCCCTATAACATTCATGCTGAGACAGGGCAAACCTGACCCCAAAACAAATATTTTACAACTTACAATGACTTTTCAAGGTCTTGAATCAACATGCCTCTATCACAGCAAAGCTCTACAAGATGTAGAACTGCCATCAGTTACTTTTCATAGGTATAAAAATACATTTGAGTAAAGTGGAAAAAATCAAGCCTCTCCATTTTCAAGACTGAAATTCACGTCTTGAGTAGCAGCTTTTTGCAGAAGTAAAAAAAGTCACACAACCTCTTTAGACAGAGGGTGACCTCCTTTCATGTGCATTCCAGGATATTTTGATGGGAGCGCTGAACTTCATAGGGCACAACTTAAAAGTGCAGTTGTGATGTTTCACTGAGTTGACTATAGTTTCTGAGCTGCTATGTTCAAAGGCCTACAGGACACTTTATTTCATTTATTCCCTGAATGAGAGTAAACATCCAGGAGTAACTGGTCTGCCTTCAGTTTATCTACCACAGTTTGTGAGATCCCAGCATATAGAGTTTTACTTCATCTGACACATTCTTTACAGATACCTGGGTATGAAATACTATACTGGAGGGTGATAAAATGCTAAGACACCATTGTCTTATCTTCCTAACAAGACTTTTACTTGGGAAAGTTAGTATGGGAGGCACTACGTTATGGGAGGGGGAAGGACAGTCAGTTTAGGATCTGTATAAGGACCAACAGAGCTTACTGTTGTCTCCTCTTGAAAAGCTGAAGCAAAGATTGTTGCTGTGTTTTATATAGAGCAGAGAGACTGAGAGTATACATCAAATGGGGGAGGAATGTTGTGATGTAATGTGAGCAGGAGATGCCTCATCCCACGCTGCACTATGGGACTGCAGAACTAAAGTGCTGGGAGGAAAAGGGGAAAAAACACAGAAAGGAAGGAAGTTTCAACAACAATACAATTCCAGGAACTAAAGTATTCTGATATTGGTCTAAGAGTCAAGTCAAATTATATACAGTGATACACTCCCTGCTACTCATTAGTTACAAATCAAAAAGCATCAGCTGACATTCTTTACGGAATATTGTGTGGATAGACTCCTGGTTCAGGGTGCAGAGGTCTGGCTGCCTTGACAAACGCTGCTCCTGACCCTGCTCTGCCTTGTACAATTCATCCTGCACTCGCCTTGAGGCATTCGCAGAGATGAAAACAGGATCTCTGAAGTGATACTCAAATACCAAAGGTGTCAGCTTCTTAGATAATGTAAGGACAGCTGACAATTATCACAGGTTTGAGATCTTAAGGTTACATGCTTAGTGTGTTCCCCTGTGCTCATGGTCCATGGATATTTCTCAGACATCTTTTAATTTCCTTTTCCTATCATCACTTTGTATGTGTGTTCTGCATGTGAAATGTTTAAAAATAGCATGAGAAGATAAGAAAAAAACCCAGAGTCTTTCAGGTAAACTCAAGGTTGTGTTCTTGGATAATTAGGGGTGCCTCCAGCTCAACTTTGCGTCATCTTTTTCTGGAGTCTGGTACACCCTCTAGCCTGGGGTTGGTGTGTTCATAGTGCAGGGAGGACATCGAGGTAGCAATGAAGATTTTTTTCTTAGAACTGATCAGTTGCTTGCTAAGTCAGTCCATCTCCAGAGGAACACAGCTACCAGTCAGTCTTTTAAAACTGCATGGATTAGCAACAGATGTTTTCTCAGTCATACAATGGAAAACATTTTTTTCTTCTTGTGAAGGAAGCAACATATTTCTCTGGACTTGGTACAGTCTGCAATGGTTTGGGTATGGTCTTCATCCACAATAGCTTTGGTAACAACACATATAATATAAGACAACCATCTTGCATTCAGTTACTTAAGAGAAACCTGATTCCACTCCTGAGACAAAAAAACTCTGGCCAAAGGAAGTTCAGTTGGCTTCTTCTTTCTCTGAAAAACAGACCACACAATTGTGGTGGATGAAAAAGTAGCCAAAAAATTAAGAGATCATTTTCAGACAAATATATTTTTTTTCTGCATACAGTGTTTTTTCCCAGTCCTTCCACCCTTGTGATATGAGCTACTGCATATGCTTCATAAAATTACCATCTACTGCTTGGTTGTTTATTTTTGTAATCACTGGATTTCATTTCATTTGTTTGCCTTTTGACCCTGTTTTGATTATGGAGAGTTTTAATGATCAAGGGATCTGTAGATTAAAGTTTATTTTATGCAAAATGCTTTCCACATAAAATTGGAGGAATTTCACTGGCATTATTGACATGCTGATTTATCCCCACAATCAAAAAAGCACTGAAGTTACTAGGAAGGGATTTTGATTTCTCTGCTTCCTTTCCTTCTGATACTGGTTTGTTTGTTTGGTTGTTGTTTGTTTTGTTTTGTTTTTGGTTTTTGGTTTTTTTTTAGATTATAATCAGATAATTTTGTTAAATTCATTTAAATCTTGAAACCCAAGCATGTGGTTCATTTTAGATTTTTAAAAATCTACCAACTTGGATTTTTCCAGTAAATTCATAGCTGAGTTAGGTCTGTTGACCCTTGTAGCTGCTTTCGCTTAATCTGCTGAATTGTACAATACTCATATGAGCATAATGTTAGACTTGAAATGCCACCAAGTATATTTTATTTCTGAAACACCCTGATATTCTAAATCACTCAGTGATTTGAAAGTCAATGGAATGAAGCTCAGAAGAAATGGGAGAACTAGATTTACTGTTAATTTGATATTTGGAACTGACATTTCGCTTTGCATGTGAATGCTGAAAAAGCTGCCAAAACCAGGCTTTGCTAAAATATCATAATTACTGGTTCCTCTACTCCCAAATACAACATTGTTTGGTGAAAACAATATATTCTTCAGTCCCTTCACTCCACTATCTATTGTTTTATACCAGTTATTTATAAAAGGAAATGTCTGACTTTTTAAAATGGAATAGTTGTGTCAGTATTTGATTAACTTCTCCCTCTGTATTATCAGGCTTGATTGAAATAGCAGGTCATTGTGCTCTGATTATCTCATGTTTTAACCAGTCAGGTCCTTTTGCTTTTGCCTTTTCTCTACCAAGACAAACCTCAGGTTTTTTCCCCCATAAGAATCTCTATATATGTTATGCCACTGTGCTCTGAAATGGACCCTTGTCTCTTTTGGCATGCTGAGAGGAGGCATGGGCTAGTTGGTGTCTGAGGCATGTCTGGGTGCAGATGTCCATGGCCAGACAGAGTTTCTTGGCTCCAGTGGGTCACTCCCCTCATGAAGAGCCTTGGTGCTCACTGATAGTGCTGTGTGAAATGAGGTCCTGCCCAAGATGAAAATTGGTTCCAACTGACTTCTGCAAGAGGTCAGTAAAGGCATTCTCTTTCTCCAGATACTATAAAAAATAACAATGAGCAAAATGTAGATAATGCAAAGTGTCAGGCAGCCTGCCAAGGGGCACAGTGTAGCTAATCCTTGGTGACTGTGCTGTTGGAGGGAGAGCACTGTGCTGTCACAGGACATGGCTGTCTGAATTCAATTTTACTGTTACACATATGAGACTTCCTCAGATGAGACTGCTGATGCTCTCCTCTGTACCTCAATTGCAGTTCTTCTTTCTCAGAATAGCTCAACTGCTCCTGAATAGCAGGTATCCAAGGATGCGATTGCTACCTGTGGTCAGTGCTATCTTCCAGGGAAGGAAGGTCGTGTTTATACCCTCAACAGGGCTCAGGATGTGCCCTTCCAGCCCCGTGTACCAGATCTGCATTCTGCAGCAGTTCTGACCATCTCTGAAACCAGACAAGGAATTGACTCAGCCAGCTGGATTATACAAAAGCTGTTTTAGATTGAAGACCTTCATAGTTTTGTCACATGCTCCAGACTCTTTCTGTGTTCACTTGCAAAAGAGTTCTTGAAAGCTGAAGGATCCCAATCTTTTTGTTCTTGGTGAAGGACTTGACAGGGCATGGTTTGTTACAGCAATACACTGTTCTTTCCTGACTCTACATATTAGTGCTGCACTTCCTCAAGCAATTATCTGACACCCTGAATCTTGGGAGAAAGGACAGTTGCAGTTTTTAGTGGTGGTCACTGCACAGAGCTGACCACTGGTCACTTCCCAGTACAGACCCACCTGTTGTGAGGGCACTATGCTGGTATTATGTCTAGAGGCACTAGTAATCTGCTGAATGTTTGGCGTAGGGCTGACTTTGAACTGCACCCCTTTAAAAATATCTGTGTGCCTGGCTGCTTGGCAAGGTTTTTCAGTCATACATTTCTTCCCAGAATTCACTCTTATGAGAAACCTGTCTATTCTCTGCTAGTCAGGGCAAGCATGTTAGTGACAGCCTGCATATATTGAAAACTGTCCGTATGTTGGGTTGGGCTGTTGAAACTTCTCTTCCACGTGTGTTACTTTCACTATATAACATTTAGATTACACTTACTGTTTGTTTAACTTCTTTGTAGAAGATGTAGCTATTTTCAAAGCTGCTTGGAGCCTTTTATCATGATATTTTACTTTTCCCCCCTCATCTGTTTAGGCTTAAGTACTCTGTATATGATAAAAAATTGTTTTATTTTCCTATAAAACACCTTGGATATGGAATACAACCCATATGGCAGTTTAAGGAAACAGCATCTCCCAAAGAGGGTGTTGAATGTGCACAAATATGTTCTTGTTTTTTACTAGGGGCACCTGCCAAAACCCTGCTGACACATCAAGTGTAAAAAAATATTTGGCATCAGTCATCTCCTCCAAAATTTCCTTGCAGATATTGGAAAATATTCTCTTTTATGTATTTATTTAATTCTGTATGATATTTCTTGGTCCTCATGGTCACATCTGTATGGAAAAGTAAACATGGCATGGCACGTTCTCTAGTATCAAGGCCAACTAGTCCATCCCAGTAAATTTGCTGTCCCTCAAAATAGTGACAAGTTAGTGGAGATGGGCCTTGAAATGATTTAATCTACTTATTGAAACATAACTTGAAAGGACTAAATCAGAAGTCAGATTGGAGATTATCTAGCTGCCTTATAGCAAGTGGTAGGTGTCAGGAGCAAGAAGTGGGTAGGCGATGGCAGGAAGAGAAAGAGGAAAATCAGAAAGATGTTCAGGTCAGTGTCATCCTCTCTTCCCTGCAGGTGGAGGCAATCTGGGGCAGCCCACATCACCCTGAGCATGCTTCTGGAGCTGCATGCTCATGGAGGACTGGCCAGCTCTGCTGGGTGAACATTCATCTCTGCTCTTCAGCATGTTGGTCTGCAGTGCCCCAGAGCACAGCACAGAGACCTGTGGAGGCAACAGGCATCCTGAAGCAGAAGCTGGTGTCACCGGGAAGATGTTTTCCACGCAAAAAAAGGTCACATCTGTCTGTTCTTGCTTGTGTCATGTGGCTATGGGCTGGTGGGGTCTGCACCATTGCCTGTTCAATAACATGGCACAGGCTGCCCTGGTCCTCACAGTTTTGGGGGTGAGGAGGAGGAAGGAAATACAACCAAACAGGCTCTTGCAAGGACCTTGCACATTAGCTGCCAAAAGAGGCAGCATTTGCAGAGCATCTGCAGCCACCCAGACTCATCCCTGAGCAGATGGATGCTGGGCAGAGTTTGATTACCTGGATGGGATTGGCAGTGCTGGAGGAAGTGCAGGGTGAAGGTCAGGGATGTGTTTCTGTGGGTGCCTGCCATGGCAGTGCCTTGTGTGACCCACAGGCATGCCACGTGGGGTGACCACCACTGACCACTGCACTGCCTGGGACTTTGTGGTGTGTGGTGACCTCAGAGAGAGGTGGGTGCTCCTCGCTCTGCCTGCTGTTCCTGGTGGGCTTCCCTGAGGAAACCCAGGGTGCCGTTGAAGAGTTGGGCAGAAGGTACCATCAAGTCTACATAGTGACAATACAGGGATAATGTAGGATATAAACAATCTGGGCAATGAGCCTATCCAGCTTCACATTAGTCCTTTTTCTATAGCTATGGGAACTTTTTAGGGTTTGTCTTATGATGCTCTTTCATTCTTATTTTATGACATTATGTTCTAGAAGTTTTCCTTGATTTCCTAAGTATTTTTTCACGTGTTTTCTTGGTGACACTAAGAATTTGACATATTTTTATGCCAATAAAAATTTCAGCAAAGCATAACACATTGCATTTAGATTTGATAAATTGTTTCAGTTGAAAAAAGGCAAGGTTTCTGTTAATCACTCCGAGTGCAAAATTTAGTTGTTTTGTTTTAGTTTATTTTATTTCAAAATACATTCAAAACTAAAGTGAAATCAAAACAATCCATGTTAAAACTGCACTTGTTTTCAAGCAGGTTTAATCCAAACAAATTTTTTCAGCTTTTTTAAAAGTAACCTTGAATACTTTATGCAAGGCTGACTAGAACATGAATAGGCATTGATTTAAACATTAACTTGTTTCATTTTGTTTCTTTTATGTACCTCTTCTTGTTGAAATGCCTCTATACAGATATTTGTGTGTATTGTTGGCAACCACCAAATAATACAGAACTACACATGACTGAGTTATAGTTGTTATTTTAAACCAGATGTTTTCAGCAGAGTTAATCGTAGTTATTATATCTAGCTATGTAATTATTTGATATAGTCCCAAGTAGGATAATCTGCACTTAAATCCAAGTGCCTGAGAGAACTGTAGTCCATGAGGGAGTATGCAACAAGCCTGTGACATCCAAGCACGTGAATCCTTGCCTAAGAAAAAGACCTTGAATTCCCTTTTGCTGCCCAGCTTAGGTTTGCCAACGTCTGAAAATGTTGTGGTGTCAGAGTCAGCACTCTCAGGCTGGTGAAGAGCAGGAGGCTCTTCCTAAGAGCACTGCACCACTCCCACATTGGGGGTGGGAACTACCTTGTGCCAAGCACAGGAATATCCCTGGACCACGGCCCCACTCAAGGCTGCCCATGTGCTTTGCAGAAGCTGAGTCCTGTTCCAGGAGCAGGTTCCTGTGGGATGACACGTGGTTCCCCAGGACAGTCCTCCCACTGCAGCGGTGTTTAAGGTGGCATACACTGTGCTAGCCCTGGGACTGGGAGCAGCACCTTTGAGCAATCTGATGATAACAGGACTAGGATGCATTGCCTTGTGTGTCAGTGCCAGGGCTTTCCCATCTGAGCCACACTCCAGCACAGGATGATGACATGTCCTGTTCCTTGCTCCTTTCCTCATGCCATGCTTCTGTTTCCTGAGCATGCTTAAAGATTTTGCATTGAAATCCATATTGAGTTTTAACTAGTAAATCATAGATAATAGGTCTAATACTGAGCAACTATCTCAGTACCATGAGCTCTCCCTCACTTAGGGCAATGTGAAGCAGGATTTCAATCTTCCCCTGCATGTATGAGTTCCTTTTCAGTCCCATTACCTGCATCACTGGGTTGGTAACAGACTGCTCAACTGCAGCATTGTCTTCGGGTCTCCATCCGGGTGCCTTGTGTAGCCAACAGCATTCACTGACACCCTCTCCATAACCCTCAGCAGCACACTCAGCTCTTCTGCTTTCCTAGGCTTTCAGGATTTAGTGTCCTCTTTGATTCTGGCCTCAGGCTTGGAAAAGTGAATGCTGCCAACCTGCTTGGAGCCTACAGGGTATTTTACAATTAATAGCATCCCTATTGTTTCCTCAAAGACCACTTGGTATTTTCAGCTTGAACATATCTTTGCCATTGTTTCATTTCCTCTTTGTTTCCTCTAACAGCCTGTTTTGATTTAACTCTATGTGGTCAGCATGACATAGATTAAACTGAACTGTGTATAACATTTGAAAAGCACATGAATAATTGTCCTTATGTGGTTGCAGTTTGCACACTGATGCTTGCTTTGTTTATTACTCTTGCTGAATCGCCATCAGACCTGCACCTGCAGCCTGGTTCTAAGCTGGAAATCTGTGTATTTGCACCTCAGAGTGCCTGGGAGCAATCAAAACACTGAGTTAGTCAGTTTTTGGGCTGGTGGCTTTCTTCTAGTGCTTTTTCTCAAAGGAAAATTGGCTTTGGTCTAAACATTTTCTGGGAATGTCTCCTTTTTGTAGAGACTTTTATTGAAGTTTACTTTTCCCAGTTTTCACCACTATTACTGCTCACTTTCCAGCCAATATTAATCACCCCAATGAAAAGTATCAACCTCAGCTCTTGAAAGCATACCCTCTTAGGTGTCTTCTTTATGAGCTACAAAAGTCTGCATGAGGTTGCCCAAACATATGTTTGTGTATTTAACATTTCTCATAACCTGGCAGATGTTACCTGCTCTATCATGTTACAAGGCAGAGTTTTCAGGTGTAATTCCTATGTCTGGAAAACTTTTCCCTGCACACAGTGTGGGCTTGCAGCAGGCCGATCCTGCTCACAGGATCTAGTGCTAATCTCTTGGCCCATATCCATGAAGCTGACCAAATCACAGAGCCCTTTTTTAAAGAGGTATTTATTCTGTTTTGCTAGTGAGGGACAATTAATAGATTTCCCACCAGCAATTTAAGAGAATGGATGAGACTACAGGAAACAACGATGAGTAACACTGGAGTCAGAAGTTCTTAGAAAGAAAAGTCCTCTTTTCTTTGACATTATTTTGGTTGCTTATCACTTCTTGATGTACAAAAATTGGCTTTCAAGCTATGACGCTAATAAAGGGCTACATTCTTTTGTGCCTCTACCTCCCCTGGATTTTTCTGAGCTTCCAACAGGGATTAATTTGGTCCCAGGCATCCACTCACAACTTCTATGGTTGCAGGGGTAGGCAGGCTTTCTGGCATATGATTTGCCGAGTCATTACAAATTCGGTCTCTGGGAGACAGCTGTGCTGGGGCTGCTGCTCTCTCTCACAGACACTTCACGTAGCCTCAGGCTGCTGACACTGCTCACCTCCTTGTTGTGTTTCCACCTTGACTTCCCTCGCTGCGCCAAACCAGCACAGTTATTGCTCTGCTTTTCCCCCTGCCCTTCTTTGTCATCAGCAGCATGGACTGTTGGGCTTCTGCGCCCGGCCACCCCTGTGCCCCATGTGCAGGTGGCTCCCAGCGGTCATGCGTCCTGTTGTGTCAATGTGCAGCTTGGATTTCAGGAGATCCTGGAGGTTGCTCCTCATAAAGCAGAGGATGGAGTTCAAAGTAGCTCTGAGTGCCTGATTAACACTTTCAGGATCTCAGGCCATCCATTAACAGCGCTAATATATGAGGGAGTACAGCATTCTAGTTTAATGTGTCCAATTTCCAAGGCACTCCTTTTCTAATATAATTATTTTTTATCTGGTGATCCAGATAAAAGAAAGTTCTAATGTTGTGACTAGAAATAAGTCAAATTTAAAAAAAAATTTGCAAGTCCCCAATTTTATCTTCTTTTGTAACTTCTCGATAATTAAGCCACGTTTTTCATGGTAGAAGCGAGATTAAAGTGTTTCCCCCAGATATTCTCAGGTGTGTAATTCCTGGAATTTACTTCTGAACAGCCATGATAACACCATTTTGACTGAACTGTGGCTTGTATCCTCCCCAAGCAGTGGGTTCCAGTCATCTCTCTATATTTCCATGTGAATTAAAGAAAACATAATTAACTCTATTGCTTTTGCAGAGATTATAGAAGATAAGGAGGTGGCAGTCCCTGAAGATGAAGGTCTCCGCTGCTTTCCAGTGCAGCTCTAGAGAAAGGTAGGAGGTTTCCTTCAGCCAAGCCTTGAATGTCATGCTTCTTGTCCCCAGTCTAAGTCACTGAGCAGTGGTGGTCTTCATGGAGGCAGGAAACTCCTAACTCTTCTGTGGGGTAGGTAGATTTTGCTAGAAAGCATCTTCTCCTAGATCTGAGTCTGGGTTTAAAATTCCACACTGGCTGCCAGCATTGGTACTCGCTTTGTCTTTTTGCTTTACAGGTCGTGACCCATAGATGTTTCCTCCTTGCAGCTCACATGACTACAGCACATCTAAAAGCCAAGCAGCCCCCACTTCATCATGTACTTCTCGCAGTACATCTCCCTTCAAGGATCCTGGAGGCTTCTCTGCAATATATTTTCCCTACAGTAGACTATTTCACTCTCATTTTATTTCATCTAAGAAAACAGAGGGTGCATGCAGCCCCAGCATTAACGTCCGTGGCATCACGCAGGGGCCCTGCCCGTGCACATGCCCGGCACACAGCAGCATGTCACAGAGCAGCACATGGTGGTGTTCTCATTTCTGCTGTGTGCTGGTTCTTTGACTGCAGCCTGTGCCTCCAGAGGAAAACAGAAGATATGTCAGGCTAAGTTACTCTGTGGGCTAGACAAGCTGAACAGTATCTCGGTAAGGATTTTGCACAGAATGTACCGGTGTCTCCAGACTTGGAAAGAGTTCCCTTTCTGAGTCAGGCAATGGGAGCCAAATTCAGATGTGAATCTGAGTTCTCCAATTCTGGAGGGAGTCTGAGCTGGTGTATTTTACACCTTCTTCCGCCTCCCCTCATCCCAGGAGTGCATTTGGCTGGCCTAGCTTCCCTCAGATTTAGTTTTCATTTATGTTCACTGAGATGCACTCAGGCTCACATCCACCAGCCACAGTTTAAATCCCCCAGCTTTTTGCATGAATCCTGAACCTAGCCATCCAAGGCTGCATTTAAGGAATTTAAGGAAGCCTTAAGTTAGTTAGTAACCCACCACCAAGGGGTTGAGAGAGAGATGAGTGGTGCAAGAAAAGCAGCTAACAGAGGAGCGTAAGTTCAAATTAGGTTTCTCTTTTTTTTTTTTTTTTTTGCCTCTGTAATCATTTGCTCCTGACTATTGGTAAGTGATAACTAATTATTAACTGGCCTTTCCAATGTATTTTTGGGACCATGGTCCTGGGCTGACCCCAGGTGATCCTGATGTGAAGAGGACGGTTCAGAGTGGGATTTCCTTCCACCACTGCAACCATGATAGGCATGGGTTACAGATGAGCCCACAGCTTTAAACAAAGACTAGGCATTTGCATGTCCATACTAATGTATGTGTGTCAACATGTATCTCATTATTAACAAGGTAATTAATGACACTTTTCTCATTATTGACGGTACTGATAAATTTACCATAAATTTAATTATCAACATATATGCTTTGATATCCTGAAGACAGCCATTTACCACTTCAGAAGAAAGAGAGATCTACAGAAAAACACACATACAGCTAAAACCTTAGCATATCTCATTAAAAATATATCTCAGTTCATATTCAATAGTGACTAAACTTTGAGGTACCTTCTATATTTTGGTTTAAATCACCTAACAACTATGCTCATATACTCTGAGTCATATGAGCTTTGTCCTTGCTGTTGTCAAAGTCCTCAGGGAGACTAAGAATTGTATATATCTTGTGGGGGGAACAAGTTATTCCTTGAAATAGCTTTCCCATCTACACCAGTTTTGATTGGTTTTGGTGGTACCCTACACTATGTTTACCTGTGGTTTTCTCACTCTCTGGGTGAGTAACATGCTTCAGTTTCCTAAGTTGCTAAGCTGGTATTTTTCATCAGCACTAATTTCACATTGAAAAGAAAATGAAATCAAGCCATTATATTTTAGCTAAAGAAGTGGGCCAAGAATGAAAATAGCATAGCTGTAATCCTTTTTCATGATAAAGGGACAGTTTTCACTGGTTATGCATGATAGAAATATTATTTTTTATTGACCACTACAGTCAAGGAGCCATAGAAAAGATTTTGTAAAGGCTATGATTTATTTATATAATTGAAAAACTTCTCCTTCCAAACATGAACTAAAGTCAAGATTGTATGTGTTTGAATTTGGACCAGTTTCTCTTATATCATCTTCTTCCATTGCTTGCCAAGGTGGAAGAGACAGAAAGCCCCATGAAGAAAACATCTCTCAGCATCAGCCAAATTAAGGATTGCATGCTTTGAAATGAAGGAAAGGTGATCTCTCATTGTAGTTTATTCCATCAACAATTTCCAGAATTCTCAGGACATCTGTAAGTAGTGTAATCTCAATTTCCTCTTCCTCAGCACTTTATAAAATTGAACATCTGTTAAGAGAGAAGGAGTAAAGATAACTGATCATATTTGGGTGTGATTATACTACTGCTCTAGCTTAACGATTGAGTTAGAGCAGGGCTCTGGAAATGGAAAAGACTATGAATTCTCTCTTTTTTTCCTTGCTTTACTGGCTGTCTCCCACAAAGATCAAGGAAAAACACACTTTCTCTTAGTAAAAAGCAGGTCTGCTTTTCTGACTTGAATAAAAAATAATGGTGAAATTCATAATTCAGGTATTCCTTTTTAACTTCAGATTCTTTTTTACTCCTTTTCCCCATATTTTATCACTTTTAGTTATATAAGGATAGATCTGTTAATATTGTGTTCATGTAAGAGATGCTGCTTAGTGGCATTTGTCCAAAGCAGGTTTTTTAAGCTTGAGAGCTTTCCTTCTGGCTCACAGCCCTAAACCTTTCCTGGTCTAAGAAGTTTTACCACTCCTGAGGATGGATCTCACAGATGAAACTCAGTCTGGTGGGCAGAAGGGACTGTCACCTCCTGCTCGCTTCCCCTTCCAACTCTGCCTGCTCATCACCCTCTTCCTACAGATACCGCTGCTCCATTGGATTTGCTGCTGGAGCTGCTTGAGTATGTTTGCTAACCTGTGCCTGCCCAAATCAGCCAGATTACCTAAAATACTCTAAGTAGTAATGTTTGATAATCTGGATCAATCAGATGAGACAGTGTTCTTGTGAGTAGATCATTTGGCAGACTTAAGATGGACAAAGGAGAGGAGATGGAAAACCTTTTACACTCCATAAAAGATTCTACCATAGGGCTTTTTGGTTGGGTTTTTTTTTTTTTTTTTTTTTTTTTTTTTTTTTTTTTTTTTTGTGGTGGTGGTGGTGTTGTTTTTTTCCCAAGTGGGAACCAGGTAAAGAAAAGCACACTGAAACAAGTGATGGTTGGCTAGCTTCTGTAAAAGTGGGCAGTTGTACTCTATGGGCAAGAGATCATTTACACCCAAAACTGCCGAAGGCAAGACCTGAGCAAGTTAATCTATTTCATATTGTGTTCTGACTCTATCTGGTTAGCAGTGTAGCATTCTTGGTCATTTCAAACCCTGTTCTCTGTTATTTTGGTAGCTAAAGGCCTTCACTATGTAACTGGACTGTATTTTCCCATACACTGATATTGGAAAACAACTTCTGGGCCCTAACCAGAAATCAACAGCTAAACAAGCACAGCTGAGAAAAGTTGCTCACTGACATGAGTCACTACATAGTCACTACTAAGCTGAGCCAAATTCACATCAGTGGCCAGGTGCATCACAGGTGATTTTGCCATATGCATATTCAAAGTTTTATCCGCTCCCATTTTCTGCTCACTGCAAAAGTGAACAAACCTATGAAAATATACAAACAAGGTTTGGATGGTGTACGAGTGAGTGGTTTTTGTTCCTCCACATCACTTTTTCCCTTCACAACAGTGTGGTGCCTCAGCTCCACACAGCAAATTGTATGCAGATGACAGTAGATGGAGTTTAGTAGCTGCAGCTCTGGATGCCAGGTTCTTCTCTCTCAAGAGAGCTTAATGAGCTATTAGAGGGCGAGAGAAGCCAAAGAGCCCCAGAGCCTGGGACTTCTGCCAGTAGTTAGTTGAAGGCTGCCCAATCTGTCCAGACTTCATGAGCAACAACAGGTTGGGGTGAGACTCTAGAGATTTTGGAGCCTGAGGTGAACTGCTGGGTCCTGGCAGTGTGTGTTGTGGATGATTGTTCAATGTGCCCCTGAGCGAAGGCTCAAATATCCCTCAAGAAATAGGTCAGAGCCTCTGGCAGATCCCTGAAATGTGCATCTTTGTAGGTCTTCTAATCTTTTGCATGTCTGCCAGCTTCCTACAGTAAAAGGAATGATGCATAAGACATCTGAGCATCACTCATGCTTTTGACTAAAGGCTCTGCCCCTGCCTATTATCAAGCAGGCTGTTTCCTGGTGGCTCTTTGTACAAGTTCAAGTGAATACAGGTCCAACACGTGCCACAGTGCCATCATTTAATAATGTGTACTATGTTCAAGGGTTATTCCAAAGTTCAAGCAAGTTACATCTCAATCCTTTGCCAAGTGAGAAATTAATTGCTTGAAGTTGATTTCTCAGTTGCTGGATAGTGTCTCTTCTGCTGTGACACAGTCCTCCTGTCAGTAGGTAAAGCAACTTTAACTTTATGCTGCACTTGTCAGCTCCAGGCAACAGTAGTCTTCTGAAGAGAAGCATTTGTCTAAAATGAGTGGTAAATTCAGGAGTACAGATAGTTTTACCTGATCAATATTTTAAACCACTAAAACGCAGAAGATGACCTGTGCAAAAATAGTTCAGTCAAAAAGAGTTCATGAAAAGCCATCTAAATTGCTTTTCATCGAGCACATTATGTAAGATGAGCAAAGAGATCAAATTGGTAGACTTTACTAATAGTATTTTCCAGCTTTCAGTTGGTGCATCTTTGCTCTAACTCACAGGAGAAATATGTGGAATGTGCACGTATCCTTATCCTCAGTGGTAAAGCTTATTCTTGTTTGGAGGCTTTCTTGCACAAACTGGGAATAGTCAGACTGAAAAGCTTCCAAGTGTGACACACTCCAGGTTTTTCTTGTGGTGTGTCACTCTCTTTTCTTTTTGGTTGTATTGCCCACTTTTTCTAATGCTTTAACTAAAAAGAAGAAAATAAAGGAGGAATTTTGTAATTTTGATAATGTCAGAACAGAATGTTTCACATTTTCAGAATTCCACTTTCCACCCCCACATTGTTTAGCTGAAACAATTTGCTGAATTCAATCCAAACTTTCAAACAGCTTCAGTTGTCCTTCATTTTTTGGTGAGTAAACTGTTTGTCTGAAAATTTTTGTCCAGATCTAAAATTCACGCCAAAGTTCTCATAAATGAGATTTAAAATGGAACAGTTACCACTGCCATATTTTGGGGGGAAAAAAACCCCACTATCTACCAGTGGTTGTAAGCATCATGGATTACAACCCAAAAAGCTTCATTGTAAAAGATTATATTCCAGTCAAATATAACATAAATAATTTAAGGCTCCCTACTTATGTGCTCTTGAATTTTCACTGACTTTTCAAATCCTCCTAAGTTATGGCATGGCTTTTCTTCTGAATATGTGCTGTTTTCCATCTCAGAGGAGACTTACTGAATTTTTGGTATACATCCTGTCTCTAGGTTGAGCAATCTGTAATTAAATAATGCTTTTCAGGTGGTTTGGGGTCCATGGGTAAAAGGCAACAGAGAAATTCAGATTGTTGTTTTCAGAAAGTTCATTACTTTGTGTTCATGATATACTAACTCTGTAGACTTGACTTGCATAAGTAATTTCACTTTTTGTAACATCCCTAACTAATCACAGTTGCAGTATGACAGATCCAAATTGGACAGATGTTTCTTAAAAATAAAATGTCCAAAGGCAATAGTGTTGAAGTTGCCAGTGAAAAAACAAAGACATCTGTACTTTTAAACTGAATTTGAGAGGGTTTTATTCCTTCTCCTAAGTTTCTATAATTTTTAGGTCACATTAGAATCAGTGTGTGTTAGTGATTTGTGAAGTCCATTGTCTAGTGATGTCAAAAACTAAAAATGAAATCTATTTAATTTGGTATCACTCTGTGAGCTTCACTGTATTTTTCAAATGTTTCTTCTTGGGGTAACATTCTCTCATGGGCTGTTAGGCCAGCAAATGCGTACTTTATGCACTTTCATGTGTCTATCAACTGAAAGCTCAATTCCTGCCAATCTCTTTTTCTCTTTTATTTTCTTACACTGGTGTTCATACTAAAAAGATTGATTTGTGGTAGGCATGCTAACCCAGTCTCTGTATCTTAGGCAAATTTTGTAATACAATATTTCTGCATCGAATGTCTTTTTTGTTAGTTATGGGCAGTGATGGTATTTTTCAGACTGACAGATCTAATGCAACCTTAACAGTGGTGTTGTGATCATATTTAATATGACAAAAAGGTGCAGGCAGAAGCCATGTTGCCTAATAGGATCAGATGGTCTTCTACTTCCCTTTGTCCCAGTCTGCAATCAGGCTGATGTACTGAGAAACTCAATTGCAAACTGTCATATAAAAGCCTAAACAGAATGAGACTGGAACATGAGAGAAAAAAAATAAACAAAACAGAGGGAGTGTTTGTCCCATTCTCTAAATGCTTTCTTTTGGGAAGTGTTTCACTGAAATCAGAATAGCAGGCGGCAGGCGGTCATCCCTACAGAAAATATTGTTATCTTGCAGGACAAGAAAGATAGCCAAGGGGACAGTTCTACAGCAATATAAAATGTAAATCCCATATGATGTATATTTTCCTCTGTCTCAGCTTTTCAGTCCAGAAAGCACATCTGGTTTTTTGTAACCATTCTAGAAAGACTATGATGAAGCCTATGTCCAGATTTCCCAATAAGCTGGAAAATGAATGGACCAGTTTTCAGTGGAAGTTTAGCTTTTTGACTGTAATTTTTTAAAAGAACAGGTAATTTGTTTTCATGTGAACGTGATGCAATTTGCTTTTTCAAAGTCTGCCTTCCAGTTGTGCTAAGTCTGATTCTGGACACATGTGGAAGGAGGAGCAGGTGCCCCAGGTGCATTATCAAAGCATCCAAACTGTTGGCTGTCTGAACCGTTGGAAGTGAGCTACAGCCTACCTTAACAACTCTATTAAAAATTAATTTAATTAATATGTCTCACAGTATAAATAGACATGTCTATATACATAGGTATTAATAGTTTGTTAAAAGCAGAACTGAGTATGTTTTCCTTTTTAAAGCTTCAGATAAATGATCCATGTTTTCAAATACACCATTCATTTTCAAACTATAGCACTAAGACAATTAGTGTTAATTCTACACTAAGATTTCCATTATAATAATTTTTTTAAATTATTACTTCCTATTATCATCCCTATTTAACAAATCTTTAGGGATTGTCTATCAAATTATCAGGAGTTCTCTGAAGTCTTTGGTAATGGAAGCAATTCTAGGATGCTGCCTTCAAAAAACATTTACGAGGTTTGACGCCTAAACCAGTCTTATTTTATTAAATGAAGATTAAAATACTCATTTTTTAATTTAAGTATTGTCACTAGAATGTCATTTGGAAGATTTTGCATGCCATATTGTCAAATTAATAAGTAAATGAGGGTTTATAAAGATAATGCTAATTCATTCATGGATACCTTTTGAATGTCTAATGTTTCATGAGCTCTTATTTGTAATTAATCTAGTATGGATATGGGAAGTAAGAAAACATCTTAGAGCAGTTATTGAACTGTTCATCAGTGACAAGAAAACCTTCAGGTAATTAAAGTGCATTTAATAAGTGTCGTTCCACATTTAATAAGTGCCATAATGGCCTTGATGGTGAAATATAGTTGGCCCTTGCAACAGTCACTGTAAGAGGGCCCAAACTGAATTGGGCCCTGCTTCTTCTGCCAAAAAGGAGGGGTAGGAATCTGAATTTTCCTTTCCCTGTCCCCGAGTACATTACTTAAATCAATTTCACTTTCTCAGATTAGGAAGGTGATTCTTTAATCTGCATTGTCTCCATGCACAGTACTTTTCCTCAGTAGGATAACATCCTTAAATACACTGAGCTTTAGTTATAGTTACGAGTGAAAGGAGCCTTCAGCAGTTGAAAGTATAGTAAATGTTGCCCATTTCATAGTCTGCTTTCCTGAGATGCAGAATCCCGGACACATAAAGAAGGTCAGAAACAGAAGTGGTGAAGACATTAAAAGAAAAAAAATGAAAAAAACCCCCAAAGCAAAATGACTAATGATTCATGTAAGTGTATATCCAAATTATATACATATATATGCACTCAAACATATACATGTGTATATTTGTGTATATGTATATGCATACACACATATGCATAACCTTTTCCTACTGAATTTAATAGACAGTGATTTAGCTTCAGCACCCAGGCACTGGTGAAAGTCCTGTCTGTAACTGAAGATGAGACTACAGCTACTTACAACTTTCTCCAGAGCTCAACAGGTGGGAGTGATTCACTGACCATTTGTTAGATTTGAAACAAGCGTTCAACTCCCCAAGTAGTCAGGATCCTGCTCTGAAATTGTGGCTTCATTTCCATTTGAATTTCAAATCCATTTGAACTGCCTCATTACAAAAAAACGGACATAGTATCCAGCAAAGAACTATTTTCAGGTAATATCAACACTATATACCAAATATACAATTCTTTTTTTTTTTTTCATGTGACACATTGTGTTGTTATTTCTCAAGGCTTTCCAAAGAGTTAAATGGTAGTGTGTTTACTTGAGACTAACAGAAAAGCTCTTTCAGGGCTCAAAAAGCATTTTTGTATTTCCAAAGAAGTTTTCAAAATATGATGGCCAAAATATTTGAAATATGTGTCCCTGTGGTGACGTCATCCTCAAGGGAAACATACTTCTGATATGAAGTATTCCTATTAGGAATCTTGGAGATCTTACATCTGTATTCTTAACCTCAAGAGGTTATCAAATGATAATAGTTAATTGTAAAAGGGGATGTCATCTAATGGACTGCTGGCAGGCATGTTGGCCGGTAGTTATAGGTCACTGCACAAATATTTGTAGAGGAAGTGAAGGCTTCATTTGGCGTTAGCAACCAGACATCTTAGACAAATATTCATGAAGTGAATAATGTTCAGATTCAGGCAGAACCAGAGCCTTTCCGGTCACTTTGGAAAGCAGACATGCATGCACACCAGAGAGGCAGAAAAGCGCAGTGTCTATGGCAGATCTGTGGGACTGAAGCCTAATACATTATTCCTAAACTAGGAATGACCACTCAGCTGCTGAGCCCTGGATACACTTAGATACACAAGGTTGTCACCTTGACCATCAGACTCACCATCTTTAGGAAATATCAACTCTCCTGTGCAAGGACTTGGCAAGTAGTAGTCTGCAGAAGGAGCCCTGCAAGGGGAGAAGCTTAGCCAAGAGAACATCTCGAAGCCATTCCCCTTGAAAAGACTAAAGAGGAAGACACACGGGTGCACCTCCTTCTCTTCCTCTCTCAGCTGAGAAAACCAGATGCTGGCAGGGCAGCTTTGGTCCCCTTGGGAAGGGGCCTTGCTGTTTCTCACAGCAGTGGCAGTGACAGGATCTCCTGTTGAGGGAGGCAGTCTGCCCTCCTGTGTTGCTGCCCTAGCATCGAGACAATGTGGTACCTGCCTAAGGAGGCACCTGGCCATAAAGCTCTGGAGAGAAGTGTTTTAAGTGTTGACTTGCATGGCGACTAGTCTCTGGTGGCTGACCCTCTCCTGCTCCTTCAGACTGCAGTGAGGAGCACTCTGTCTCGGCACAAGTTTTTCTCCTGGCACTCTTAGCAGAGAGGAGTGACAGATGCTATACCTGAGTTGACCACCAGCAGGGTTCAAGCATGGAAAGTCTCTTCAGAAAGTTAATCCAAATTAACCAGAGATGCAGAGAGGATTTACCAGAGGATTTACCAGTAATAAAGCCTTCATTTTCAGATTTAGCT
This sequence comes from Corvus moneduloides, assembly GCF_009650955.1. Classification (NCBI taxonomy): domain Eukaryota; kingdom Metazoa; phylum Chordata; class Aves; order Passeriformes; family Corvidae; genus Corvus; species Corvus moneduloides. The sequence goes on from NC_045476.1 coordinate 142,237,040, forward strand.
TAACTGCATTACAAGTGGAATTAAGCTGTGCTGAAATCAGGTCACTTTAATTCTGAATAATAAAATGCCCACAAGAGTTTGATGGGCTGTAACTAATCCATTTAAAGCTCATTCAGAGATTCCAGGTTTGTCCCCCTGCAGACCAGGCAATGTTTATTTCACAGTGTTCCTTCAGCTCCAGAGCTGGTTGCAGGGACTGGGTTCCCGCCCCAATACACCTGCTTCCCCCCTTGCAACTTAGTGCAGATGGAGGAACTGTGAGTTTGGAGCTGAAACCAGCCCTAAACACTGTTTTGTGATGAAGCAGACAGGAGCTCTCAGGCCTGCCAGTGGCACTGTCCTCACACCATGCAAAGCACCACTCAAGCAACATGATACAGCTGTGCTGGAGGAATGTGAGCCCACGCTGAGCTGTGTGCAGGCTGCAGGCTTTGGCTGCGGAGCCTGCTCCTTCCCCTCGCGGGGGGTGATGATGGCCCCAGGGCCAGCAGAATTCCTGAGATGACACCAGAGGTCAGATTTCTGCAATGAGTTGCTTAGAAGACATATCAAACTGGCTCTAATTTCCATGTGGTGCCGGCAGTTGGCTGAGGCACCAGGCAGAGGACCTTTTGTGGAAGAATTCAGTGCCACCAAAGCTGGCTAGATGTGGAAAACCATGACCACTCCAGGTCCTGCTGTGTGTGCAGTGTAGAGCTGTGATTATAAAGTAGCAGGAAAGTTAATCTGGTCCCTGGTCGGAAGTTCACAGTGAGCTCCTTCGGCATTTGCTTAGCCTTTCTTGAGCCCTAACCTCAATTTCAGGGTGCAAGAGTTGCATGGTGGATGAGGGCTGTGATCTGCTGCACAGTGCTTGAGCTGCTGAGCATGCTTTCTCTGCTGGCAGGCACATCTTGAAGCTGAATTTGGGGCAGACTCATCCCTCTGTTTCTCACCTCTTTCCCTGGTGGTCAGGCCACACCTGACCCATTTGCAGCAGAGTACCGTGGCCTTCCTCCAGCTCCATGACATGCAGCTGGCATGCCTGAGTTGCTGTGTGTCCTGCATGGTAATAGCTGCCACAGCATGCATTTGAGGAAGATCTCCATGTCATAAGGATCCCTGCTTGGCAGCACCCCCCTGGGCAGCTCTGGGTGCTACCATCATCCTTTCTCACCCTGTGCCCTGTCTGCCCCACACCTGCATGGCAGTAAGTACAGGAAAGGAGCAGTCCCAGCTTTGTGCCAAACCTCCCCATCAAACTGGAGTTTTCCAAACAGTGGCATTTAGAGACCAAACTAACCCAGCTTGTAGCTTTCTGAGCTGAAATCTGCCTGTCATACAGACAGCAATACCTTCTCTGCAACACAGCACTTGAAGCACCTTTGTGTCCTTGCTGTGTAGGCTGTGTCAGAAGATGTCTTGGTCTCCTCAGCAATCTCTTCTGCCCTCCTGAAGAGGGAGAGAGGGGACCAAACAGAATCAAGAAGAAAACAGGAATATTTCTCTTCTCACCTACATCACTGTATTGCATGTAAGAAATAAAAAGGCAGAAAATACACTGGTTGTGGGATTTTTGGAAAATTTCTCCACATGGGCCTAAAAGAATATAATTTCAAACTCCTAACTGTAAGGAAATGTCTCCATTTTTCCTCACTTCCAAGATGCACTCATGTTTTTTCACCCTATTGAACACTCTGATAGTCATCAACAATATGCAGACTTACCCACGTGAATCAAGGCAAGAACCTTAAATAAATCATTGTAAAATGTTTTTTTTACACTGTAGACTTTAAAAAGCAGTGAAAATTCAAATTTTCAAGACAGTTAAGATGTATCTGAGGCTGATGCATCCAAAAGAACATATAATTACTCAAGCTTGGGCTGTTTATATCCATTAGGAATAGCTAAAATATGCCTCACCATAAGATGCTGTAAATCACTGCTGGAAGAAGGCCACAGAAATCACAGGTGAGTAATTTTTCTAGTTTTGCACCATCAGGGATGCTGAAACATCCACGTGGGTAGCCAAACTGCCATGTCTGATGAGAAATTGACTCTCACATCACAGGCATGATCATCCACAAGCTCAGAGCTCAGTCTGTCTTACAGAACCAGACTGAAGAAGATGAGCCTTCTTTTCTCCCAAATGAGCTATAAAAAATACAGAAAGTCTCATTTTATTGGGCGCTTCATCTATCTACACAATATGTACAGCTAAAAATAACCTGTAAGTAACACTGTTAATTGTTGCCAGCCCATATTGAATCAGTCCATTCTAGTGACATTCACACCAATAACACCATCAGGAAATCTGTGCAAGTTGTCCTCTCAAGACTGGGAAGAAGGACAGAATAACTCTAAAGGCTCAAGAAAATCTGAGATTTTGGTTCATTGAATTATGTCATTAAAGATCCCTTGTGTGCTAAATACACTCCTAGGGCAGACCCTCAGAATCTAACTGGTTTATCACAAGCTTATCCAACCATTCAAGGGCTGGGAGATTATGTGGCAGGTTTCACTCGTGGAAGTCCATGCTTTAAATACCAGGTGGGGGAGAGCATGTGAGGACCTGTTGGATCTGGTTCTGTTGGCTCTTAGATCTGTATGTTGGACTGATTTTGTTCTCTATTACTCCCAGCTCCGGTCAGGGTCAGAAAACAGACAGTGGGCTGAGCAGACCTGCCTGGTATTGCCAGACTGTCTGATGGGCTACCAACAGTACCTCTCTGATCTAGCTAGTAGGACCAGGAATCCTTGAAGAACATAATCCTATAGAATGTTATGGAATGATATAGAAAAGCAATTTACACAAAACCAAACCACCTTTGAAAAGCATAAAATTGGCAGGTCAAAAATCTGTACCTGGTAAGTGTATCTCTCTGATATCTGTATCTTTGAAAAAACTAAAAACAAATGCATTCTATAGTCATTTTCAACAAACCACTGGTATTGTCTGGATATTTACCCTAGAGGTTACAATTACTCACACAGAACTTGGCTGGTATCACTGCTATTACTTCCCAGACAACTTCACTCTATAAACTTATTTTCTTTAGTCATGTTCCTTTTTAAATTTATATTTGCGCTTTTTGGTTTTATGTGACATGCAAGTTGTATGTTAGCAGACTTCCTTCTTCTACACTTACATATATTATTAAAATAATAAGTAAAAAGAAATGCCTGGCATTGTCTTGCTCTTTGGAGAATTGCTGGAAAGTACAAGCAGTGTTTACTGTGATTTGTAATAATTAAAATGGTTTGACTCTTAGGCTTTCAATAAAGTTTTCTTCTCTGCAAGTGGTTAAAAGGGAAACTAAATAGAAGTTTAAATGGTATAAAAACCATTTTAGTTAGCTTGAAATCCTTGTCTTGCAAAAAAATCTGCAATAGCAGCACCACCTCACTAAAACCCAGTCACTACATCTTCTAGCATGGCTGAAAAATGAATGCCTAATGTAAAAAAAAAAAAAAATTGAAAGAAAAAAGAAATAAACAGAAGGTTTTTTTCCATCTTTAATTCACTAGTATGCCTACATTTTGGAAAAGGGCTGTTATCCTGTCCAGATTGATTTGTACCTCTCTAGTTGCAGTTTTTGTGATAGGTAAGAAGAGTTAGAATTTGATTAACCTCCCTCTTCAGTTCAGATGTTGCTGCCCCCATGTCACTCTCACCTATTCAGCAAAGGAATGTCATGTACAGCATGCTATTATTTTTTGTTCAACTGAAAGAACATGTTATTTATAAAACATACTCACTTTTCCACACCTAAAGGGCAAAACTGAGCCTTTTGACTTTCCACCTTTCCAGATGTGAAATTCCAGATCAGATACAATCTAGAACAACCTTTTTTTACGGGCCATCTCTTCACCTCTCTTCCATTCCTTTTCGCTGCCAATAAATTGCACGAAAAGCAGTTCTGTCTGTCTGAGGACTCTGTCTCGAAAGATTGTAGCAAGTCTTGAGTGACCTTTGACTTCTTGGTGTTTCTTGGTCAGAAGGATTTAGCATCAGTAAGGAAAAATATTTTAAAAATTAACAGGTAATTTTTTTTTTTCTAATGTATAGAGCAGGATGATACAGAAACAAGTCACACTGAACAACTCCCACATTGTAACAAATCAGGTTCAATTGACCCAAAATTTCTAATTTGAGATCGGGAATAATTCTACTTATGCCTCAAGCATTTCTACAATATTGAAAGTCTTACTCCATCAGCCTGCCCATGTGGTGTTGTCTGGCAGTATAAATCAGTCACTTTAATAAATCCCCTTGGTCATCTGTGGACATCCTCCAGTGTCTGCTTCATGTTGTGGTTAGCTTCAGTGATGTTAGAAATATGGACAGGTTCTACATTCTAATAACAGAAATTATACGTTGTGAGGTGCAAAACAGACAACAGACTCACATTATTTTTTTAGTTCTTTGAAGGACATATATTATCATCTTCTTCTTCATTCATTCAGGTTCCTCCTCATAGATTAACATCTTCTTTGAGATCAGAAAAAATGAAATGGATTAATATTTTGCATAATCATGATCTTATTTACCTTTGTCCACCTTCCTTTCCCTTGTGCTTTCTCTGTGGTGGTACATGCCCTTATTCTGCATGGCTGGCACTTTAGAGCAGTTCTGTGAACTCCATAGAAAGGGGTATCTTTGCATAATGAAAAAAAAAATATACACTGCCTCAACCTGTCTCCTAAACAGGCCAGAGTTTGCCCTCTAGAAAGTCCGAGGTGGCAGTTCTGCTGACCTCTCCCCTTACTTCTCTGAGAATTGAAAACTGTCATTTTGCCATCACTATTGGCTAAAGCTGTTTTTCATGTATAGGTACGCCAAAGCACAGAGCCTGGGAAAGAAGCAGGAAGAAGTAGAGCTCTGTATGTATTTACAAAGCTACAGCATCACTGGAATAACTCAGATGTGGTGGGGTATGTTGGGAAGGATGAAAGTTTGGTAAGAAAGTTTCACAGATATGTAGGCTTGGCAGAAAGATCTCTGAATGTGGAAACTGAGGATGAGATAGAAATGAAAGCAAGTTTTGATACAGAGTAAAAGATGTTTTGCTGGACCAGTGATCACTGAATAACTGAGAAGGCAAAGGTGGGAGATGAGTTGGAAGGAGATTTTTATGATTAGGGCAAAGGTATGTGACTACAAAGACATGTTTTTCACCAAGTAAAAAAGTCTCAAGAAGAGCATAAGTAAATAGAGAACATGTCTTTACCAAAAAGAGAGATATCACAGGCAAACAAGAAATGTTGACGTAGGAAGAAGAAGAGAGATCTGAGAATTTTCCACTGTAAGCTTAAATTGTAACTTACTTACTCTTGTGATTGGATAATAATGACTATAATATGGTGATGGTAGTAGTTATGATAGGCTATAGGCAAATGTAAAGGTATTGTGTATAGTGCTTATTGGTTGTTATGTATTAAGATACTCAGCAAAGAAAAGTATATAATGCTTTGTAACTTGAACAGAAAGTGGCTTCAGGTGTCCCTACAGCTGGAGCTGGCAGCTGTAGGGCTGGCTCTGGATACCCACTCCCTGAACTGCTGTAACTTCACCTATGCAATAAACAGCTTCCAAGAGCCGCCTAAAGCCCAGACATCCTTCGTAGACACTTCTCCTATAGGGGTAGGCTCTCATGACAACATGCTTTTCAGGACAGATGGGGAAGAGGAGCGTGGCTTGTTCCCCATGTTAAGGAACAGTCTTAATGTATGGAGCTTTTGTATGGGATGGATGATGGGCTGAGTGAGAGCTTGTGTGCCAGGGTCAAACAGCTGAGTAAAGATGCCACTTTGGTAGGATTGTGTTACAGACCCCCTGAATATGGTAAGAAAGTGGCCAAAGCCTTCTTTAAACAACTCAAGAAAGTTCTTGGATCAGAGATTCTGGATTTTATGGGGTATTTCAATCTCCTGACATTTTCTGGAAGAGCAACAATACGGGATCCTACAGTCAGAGAGGTTTCTGGACAGATTCAGGGATCGCCTCTTGGCAGAGGTACTCAATGGACCTATCAGGAATGATGCAAAGCTAGATCTGCTAATTACAAGGAAGAAATGGTTGGCAATGTGAAAAGCAGTATCAACTACTCCTATTTTAATGCCCATGAGCCAGTGGACTTGAAGCTCCTGAGGGGAGTAGGGAGGGGGAATAGCTGGGTACAGATCCCGGGCTGTAGGCTTTGGTTCATTCAGGAAATGGGTAGATGGGATCCCATGCAAAGAGCTCTGAAGGTAAAGAGTTCAGGAAACCTGTAAGGGACAAGACAACAGTGAAATTGAATAAAGTGGGTTTTCAATGGAGTAAAAGGAGAAACCTTTTCCCATGTGCCCAGTCAAGCAGGAGAGCAATTTACCCAAAGGGATTGTACAATCTCCATCCTTGGAGATTTTCAAGAACTGACTGAATAAATTCCTGAACTCCCTGGCATGACCCAACAGCTGACCATTCTTGGAGCAATTCAGGTTCAGTCAAACACCCTGTGAGGTCCTTTCATACCTGAATTGTCCAGTAATGCTATGAACATGACAGCAGTCTGGTGGAATCAGATGGCCATGACAAGATTCAACACCAAAAATGTCGTCTCTGTTGACTCTGACTCTGACTTCAAATATTCATCTTGATGCAGCTTTCTGACAGAATAATGGTGCACAAGTAATTCCATTTTAAAGATATCTTGCAAATCCTTACAGGAAAAAAAAGGTAGGAAAGAATTGGTTGGATCTGTCTTCTATTACAGGGATTACAAGTGAAATTCAGCACTTGATTGGTGGGTAGATACTGTGACCACTTGACTCTTCTCCCAAGGGCTGAGGAAGAGAGTTCACATACACTGCTCCAAGACAAGGTGGACCAGCTGCCAGGGAGAAAACTGTATCTCTGGCTTTCATAGTATTAGGCATTCATACTCCAGACTGTTACTGTCAGTTTAGCAAGTGACTGTGTTATAAACCCGCAAGCATTGGGTCAGGCAGGTTGAGTGTTTCAGTTCCAGACCATCTCACCATCACATTTTCATGTATGGAGATTTTCAGATCTTACAGCAACTCAACACCTGTAAAAGCAGACAACCTAATGGAAAAAAAGAGCAACCCTTGAGATGTTTTTCTCCACAGCTCTGTGGCGTAAAGAAAGTTGTAAAAATACTTGAAGCAGAACTTGGGTTTTTGTTCTGTTAACTCTTTCTTGTGTCATCACAAAGTCATTGTTAAATCACAACTGGAGCTAGACTAAAGGAATTCAGCATGCTATGTTTCCAAATGCCACACCAGCAAGTTAACAGCCATTCTTCCCTGCTTGTTAGCTGAGGAGTTGCATTGACAGTGAATCCTGCATAGTCAGGGAAGGAGGGACAAATGCTCCCTGAGCTCTGAGCTTAGATGGAAGCTCAGGTCAGGAGTTTCCTGATTTAAACTGAGTTTTGCAACGCCCCCATCCTTCACTTCTAGGGGATAACTTTCGGGTGTCCAGCAGCAAGGGTCCACCTCCAAGGTGGAGATGAAAAAATTTGAAAAAGGAGGAAAGGAGATTCTAGAAACCCCAGATTTCTTAGATGTGTTTCAACAGTGTGCGAGGCTTTAGAGAAAATCTTGAAAAGAAGAATCAAAAAAAACAGGGGAAACAAAAAATAGAATAGAGTACAAAATTGATTTAATGAAGTGGGTCAAATGAGACTTAAGGTGATACCTTCTTCTGTGACATTATATATATTTGGAACAAGGAAAAACCTGGCAAAATGCTTGTCATCTGCTACAAAACCGCTAGGATGGAGTTTTTGTTTTTGTTTTGTTTTTGGTACAAATATATTGTGCACAATTTTTGCACTGAAACTCCAAAAAGTCTTTAAACAGAGATGGTAATTGGCAGTGGTATTAAAATTGACTTGGAAGAGGTTATTGACAGAGTACATGAAAGATATTTTTGAACTGATCTCACAATGTTTTGATGAATTGCTTTAACACAGAGGGAAATAAGTGTATTAGTGGCACTTGCTGATGATATCAAACTGGGAAGCATCATCAGCTCAAAGGAGGACTGAAATAGGAGCATGAGATTAAAATAACAGTTCTTTTGGTAAAGCCATGCTTTTATGTAAAAAATGCAAGATTTTTCTGTTATGTTAGTTCATTACTATGAAACAACAGAAGACAAGGAAGATCAGGGGGTACTGGTCTGCTACAGGGTGTCTGTGATTCCTCAGCATCATACAAGTGAAACAGGTTTATTTGCTCTTAGGAGGTGCCAGTAGAGGGAGGGAAAGGTCAACGCTACTGACAAAGCTTCCTGGAAAGACTGTGTGTGAGTCCTCTTCATCCAGAAGGGATGGGATGGGTGGAAGAGAGTGTTTCTTGTGTGAAAAGACATTTGGGCAGTTCAGCCTCCCCAGCTCAGACAAACGAAGAATGAGAAAGGACAGAACTAATCCATAAAAATACATCTTAGGAACACTAGGGAAAGACTTTATGTTGGAGGACACTGTTCATGCAATAGCAAGTAGGACTACACTGTATGCATAAAAATATTGGGTGCAAATGAGTGGAAATTTCTCTGTAAAGGGTATTTTTGAACAGACATTCACACAGAAAAAGAGGGGCAGATTGCTGGTCTAGTTTTATATTTCAGTAAATGTGTTTTTCAGTCAGTGCTATGTGCTCAAGTTAGGGACATAAACAGATTAGTGGGTTTACAGAGCTAATTTTGAGAGATGGATGCTTTTCATAACAGCTTTTCTGGCCAGTTATGTCCCCTTCTGCCATCTATTACTCTAAGTGATTTAAAGTAGTAAATGGAAGTTATTCTCCCAGATTTCAAGTTCAACCTCACTACAGGACTGACTGCTGCAGTTTTAAGTATTTTCTTGCTTTCCATTGCTCTTCCTTTTCCATTCAGAAGGTCTTATTTCCCCCTTTTTAAGTTAAAAAAAAAAAAAGAGAGAGAGAGAAAAATTAAAATCTCCAAAGCAGCAAGGTGAGACTGTAGAATTGCTTCCTACCCTGAGTTCTCAGAGAGCTTCCACTCCACACGTTTATGGGATTTGGGAACACAGTATTACTCAGGGGGCACAGCATCACCACCACTGCTGAGGTGGGACACCAAGGAATCACACAGCACTGCTGGCAGAGGCTTCAGTGGGATTTATTCAGCAACTCTCCCATCTTCTGGTACCAGCACTGCTAGTGCTGGCCTTGGATGATCCTTGCATGTCGCAGCCAAGAAAACACCTAGGTAGGGCCTGCATTTGTCCCAACTGAAACTTGTGCTAAAATTTTCACAGTGACCTATAAGAGTTGATGAACTGATGAGGAAAAAATCCACAAGACCTTATTCCAGAAAAGTATGAGTTTACCCTTTCAGTCAAAGTCAGTATTGCATTCAATAACATGCAAGCCTAAGGAACTTCCTATGAGTTTTTCTTTTTTTAATTTTTTTTTAAATTTTGATCTCATTTTAAGTATCTTCTGGATAATTTTATAGTAGAAACAGTGAAAAGGAAAAAAAAAAATCTTATCCACAAAATCAGAGAGTGAAAAATGAGATCTAGGTATCAGAAGACAAGGCTGAGTCTCTTTTACAAGATACTGAGACTTTGTGAAAATGCACAGAAAGCTTTCACATCTTTCCACTGCCTGACCCATCAACTTAAACTTTCACTCATAGCTAGGCTCTGATTTCTCTAGATAATTAAGTTAACTGATTTCCAAAAAAAAAAAAAGAAAGGATCAGACAGCCCTAGGGAATGTGTAAGGCTCTCAGTATTTCTAAAACATTTGAAAAAGTTTAAAACAGTTTTAAAATCCATCCATTTAATTTAAATGCCTACACATTATTACGACTGCTCGGCAAACCTAGCCCCTGCTGCAATATTGACACAGGAGGGCATCACAATAAACTGATCATGTAAAAAACTTAGTTTAGGAAAATTATAAATTCCATCTGAATTCAACGTCACAAAAAAAAATTGTGTATAATTTTATGATTCTCACTCTTCTGGTCCAACGTTGCCTACCAAGAGCACACCACTGAGTTATGGCACTCTGTTACTAATGTTGGTTCAGGATTCCAGTTCAGCTGTAAATTAGTCATCAGCAGAGAGTCATTATGAAATAATCCTGCAGGCATTTTCCCTGGAACATCGCTGAGAAATAAAAAGTTTGCTGAAAGTCAATCTCCACTTAATAATTTATAGTATCATTTCACTTTTTATATTCCTGTTAGAGGTGTAGATTATTAATTTTTCTACATTCAAATGAACCCACGCTGAGGCTAAAGCAAATAAAATTTAAGGCAATGGGTGCCTGAAAGCAAATATTAATGGTAGCTAGGAAGCAGGAATAATTTGTTAGGAGTGAATCCATGTCAAAGTCACAGATTTCCCCTGGAGAATCACAGCCTTTATATTGGCTATATATTTTTATTGCACCCAATTTCAGTTTTCTTGTTAAAAGAAGGTCTCCTTAAGCCCTTGCATTTCTTCTGCTTCATTCCCCATGGTTCACAAGTACAATAGTGAATGTAAGGTACAATAAAAAGGTCATTTTCTTCTTTCAGCAACAGTAACACAAGTGGCTGCATTTCCTGATTCTGGATTAAGTTCAAGATTTCAAATACGACTGGGCTCGTTTCTGATTAGAAAGTTTGATATTTATCACAGACTTACCTGTCTTCCATATCCAGTGTGAGTGAGATTGTAAAAGGTAAACTGAAAGGAACCATTCTTTTATTCAGCAATTAACCCCATCTGAGTAAATAATACGGTGTTGTGCACTTGAGCCTTCGCTGTTATGCACTGAATTCAGAATTCAAAACGGCTTCAAAGCTGCGTTCGTGAAATGATGACAAGATGCTGCAGAAACAGCTTTTCATGTGGAATATAATGCAAGTATTGTGTTACACAGTACAGTAACAAATAGGGTATAGTTGTAATGATATAGGAGATAAAGTGTCTGGAAGTACTTACCTGAGGGAAACTCAATCTTATTTTACTTCAGGGCCTGAGGGTTATAAACACAGTGTATGGTCTTGAAACTTAAATATTAGAGGAATCATTTTATTGGGGGGAGGAGAAGGTAATGTTTCTTATTACAGGCAAATAAAACCTCTGTGCCCAAATACACAGCAGAAGTAGTCCAAATTCCTTCAGGTGGTGTCTCAGCTCGACTCTGCTGTTTCACAACAGGCCCACAAAGTCTAAGAGAAGTAAAATAATGCCACTTGTGATCAAGGAAGGCCAACGGCCTGGATGGGCAGGAGATGCAGTGGCAAGGCATGCAGCAGGGACTGTATTGTATTGTCTGCTGTGGGGGGCATGCAGATGGCTGGTGCTGGAACAAGGGGTCTCCGGATCCCACCTTGCAGCCTGCATCAGAGCCACAGCACCAGTGGAGATACCCCCACAGCTTTAAATAACCCACTTCAATGTGTGAGTGCAGATTAAGCACAACACAGGGCAGAAAGAGCATCTATTGTGATAAATAAAGACAGACCAGGATATAGACTCACAATGACATGAATAATTTAATTATTTACATTCACCCTTGAGTCGCTTTTTACCTGTTCTGTCCATTTTTGTCCTGGACATTGCTGGGGCATGGTTCAAGGCTAACTAATGCACCAGTGACCGCTGCTGAGAAGTGCTGTGGGCAGGACTGTGCTGCTCGGGGTGGTGGGATGTACCGGATGTCTGGATGTGGGCAAAATTTTCTGGGTTGACGGTTGGACTTGATGATCTTAGAAGTCTCTTCCAACCCTGGCAATTCTAAGATCAATCAAGTGCTTGTCCATCAGCCACAGAAACCCCACCAGTCTGGTTTATTTAAAAACAGGGATGAACCCGAGTGCCACCTTTTCCCTCTCCTGTATTGATTGAGACTTAGTCTGAAAGGAAGAAAAAGTAAAATGAATAGGAAAGTGCAAAAGCTGTTATACCTGTTTAAAGTCTGAAAAGAAGCAGAAAGGTGCTGCATATTTATTTGGATGTTTTCAGAACACCTCTGCAACCATGTGCACTTAATGAGACTGAGAGTGCCTGAGAGAAAACCCTGCTGGGATTTCTCCTCTGGCTTTCAGTCTCTGAGTCAGGCCCTGCATTATTTCAGGGTGGCGTGTCTCATGTGGCTCAACTGGGGCTGCTGTCCTTTCCTTCACAGAATAGAATCATAGAATGGTTTGGGTTGTAAGGGACTTTATCATCTGGTTCCAACCCCTCTGCCATGGGCAGGGACACCTTCCAGTACACCAGGTTGTTCAAAACTCCATCCAACAAAGCCTTGAACACTGCCAGGGAAGGGCATCCACAGCTTCTCTGAGAAATTTGTGCCAGTACCTCACCATTCTCAGGGTAAAGAATTTCTGATCAAAGCACACAGCTTAGTGAAAACACACTTTTGTGGGAACAGGCCACATACTAGGACTCAGTCTTGCTGGAGAAACCGTGCCTGGGCAGGTTGACAGGCCAGTCAGGACAGCTTTGGTCTCAGCATTAACTGTACCATCCTTCTCCAATTCTGGATGCTATCCGTTGAAACATATATGAAACTACTGTGCTGCAAACAGAACCCTGGGTACCTGAAACTTGGCCACCTATACAGCAAGCACAGGATCAGTGGTTATTTTTCAAAGCTCAAGGTATGGCATGCAAAATTTGGAAATGGTTCTCACTGTTTTGCAATCCCCTGTGTAAATATTCCCTTTTTGTGAAATAAATGTGAAATAAATGTGAAATGTGAAATAAATAAAGGTGAATTGGAGGACTGCATAGGAAGCCCAGCCAGGTGGAGTTGCATAGGAACACTTTCTCTCCATTGCCTGGGCACTGTCTACCCAGGATCTCCTGAAAACATTTGGAAGAGTGCTCTAGCGGTGCATTTATCAGCTTCACCCAGAACAGTGATCTGGCATGCTGACCGGCTTTGGTAGAAACAACAAAGCAGCCTCAAGGTAATTTGTATATACACGTGACTCAACTTTAGAACACCAAGCAACTCCTGTCTTTGGGTTATCTGATACTGCCAAGTTGTTTGCTGTCACTCCAGATCTTTTTGAAGGGAGGGAGAATTTTGGCAAAATGCACTAGTAGAAGAAGAGCCAGTTGTGGGGATGAGAGTACAGGTGTATGTGGGGTGATGGGATAGCACTGAGATATAATGAAGTACAAGGTATGAACAATGATTTGCAGAGGCATGAGGGTGGGACTGACTGTGCTTAGTTATCTAAATAACATCTTTGTCATCACAAAATCACAGAATTGTTAGGGTTGGAAGTGACCTCTGGACATCATCCAGTCCAGTCTCCCTACCAAGACAGGGTCATCTAGATTAGTTTACACTGGAATGTGTCCATGTGGGTTTTGAATGTCTCCAGAGAGGCAGAGTCCATGATCTTCCTGGGCACCCTGTTCCAGTGCTCTGCCACCCTCAATGTAAAGAAGTTCTTCCTCATGTTGAGATGAAACTTCTTGTATTTTAGTTTATGGCCACTGCTCCTTGTCCTGTCACTGGGCACCACCAAAAAGAGTCTGGCACCATCATCTTTGCACTTGCCTTTGAGTTAATTATAGGTGTTGATGAGATCCCCTCTCAGTCTTCTCCAGACTAAACAGGCCCAGCTCCCACAGTCTCTCCTCATAAAAGATGCTCCAGATCCCTCATCATCTTTGCCTCCCTCTGCTGACCTTCTCCAGCAGTTCCTTGTCTTTCTTGTACTGAGGAGCCCAGAACTGGACACAGCTCTCAAGATACCATTGGTCCTCCTGGCCACAAGGCCACTGCTGGCTCATAGTCAACTTGTCATCCACCAAGACTTCCAGATCCTTCTCTGCAGAGCTGCTCTCCAGTGAGTCAGCCCCCAGCCTGTACTGGTACTTGGGGTTATTCCTTCCCAGATGCAGTACCCTACACCTGACTTTTCTTAGAGAGGGAGACATTTCTCAGGACCCTGAAATTTGGACTGATCCCCATGCTTTTGGGAGCTCTTAGCATTCCTGAAGAGCTTTCTGCTTCCTCTGCCAGCAATATGGGTCATCTGTCACCTAGGCAGGGCTGGAGAAGGGCTGGGGCATCAAGGCAGGATAGGTGCTCAGCTTTTAGAGGTTGCATCAACTTACAAATATGTCTAGCAGTCTGTGTCTTTCTGTTAGAAGTTAATTGAATTCAAAGCATCTTGGTTTTGGAGAAAAAAATGTGATGCTTTTCTTTGTTACCTGATGCTTAGTCTTTACATGAGTAAAGAAAACTGGTGAATAAATATGGCATCTCATTTAGTCCCATTCCTCATTGAAGTTTCTGCACAGACCAGTCAACCACCATGAATGTTTCAGACAACTGAGAAGTCACTAGCTAAGGTATTAAATATCCAGTGAAATATATTTTGCTCACTTTGAGTCATTTTCTGGTTTGAAATATGAGGATTTCTACACCTGGAAGGATTAAGAAAATATAAGTAACACAACTGTAAAGATTCTTAATATCTGTGTAATTACCTGATTGAATCTTCTAATCCTGTAAACTCTTGGCAGCTTTGCAATGAAGCAATGTTAGATGTACTAGGTGCCTTAGAAATACTAAGAAAAAGATAGGATAGCTTACTTGAATGGAATATTATATCATGAATGGATCCAAGCAAATAAGACACAAAGTAAATCAGACTGAAAGAACATAGAAAGGGAAATTCCACTACCTAAAACTTCTTGTGAATTCATCTTTTCTCATTAATTTCTTTAAATACTTTGTTTTACACTGTAGATTGAACATGAATTCAAGTATTAAATAGGATTCCTTGTTTGAGATTTGTCATCCATCACGTCAAGGTTGTTCCATCCAGAAACACTTGTGATGTGACTTTCAAATTTTGTTTCCTAGGTATTTTTCTATTAACACTTGAGTACTACACTTTTTGCAAAACACAGACAGGAAGGAGTGAATGCATCAAAATAAGACAATTTAAATATGTGATAGAATTATGAACAGAGTATAAACTCATTCTCATGAGCCTCTTAGGATATTGAAATACAATTTCATTTTGAAATTTAAAAAAAAATCTGCGAGGAAAGGAAAGTTCTGGGTAATTAAAATAATTTGGGTTTCATAGCATTAAAAGTTTTGGGCTATTTTTACTTTGGAAAAAAAAAAGTCAGAAAGGATTGAATCAGAAAATACCAAACCAGTCACTTTTAGCATTCTTAGAATAATTCCTAATAAAAGTTTAAAAAAAGCTCAAATAGTTTCATGAAATCTTCTAGTTTAGATGTACCTTCATTTTTCCCATGGCAGCTGTGTCAGCCCATATTTCTTTAAAAGCCCTAACCTGCACAAGGATTCACAGGGAGAAGCATATTGTTATTTTGTTATTTGATTGCAGGTAGCAGATAAATCAGTCTGCTGATTTAAAAAAAACTTACTGTCTTTGCCATAGTCTATTGGTCTGAATGTGGCTGGGCCACACATTCCACATATCTGCTGTAGTCAGTAACTAAGCAAACTTTTCTCTGAACGGAAAAAAACCCATTATGCTACATTTTTTTTGTCCAGGCAACACAGAGCAGTTATCCTAGTGCTGACTTAGTGCTATAATCAACTCTGGTCTGTAGGAATGAGAGCACTTTCATTCCATACTTGTTCTCTCCAATGAAGTTATTGAAAAGGCATGAAATAGTGACTGTGAGCAACTCTCCAAAACTCGAACAAACATCACCAGGTTTTATTTCCTGCACTCCAGAGACAGTATGCCTGTGAGCCAACAGACAATAATGGCATTAGATCATTTCTAGGCAGAAACAGGCTTCAAGGAAGGACTTCAATGTAAATTCAATGCTTCTAGCTATCAGTCCTTGAGCCACACAGCCACTGGTATCTGGATCTGTTTTGCAACTTCACTTGATTTTGCAGAGAAGGACTCAGACCTCTCATCCTTCTAGAGTCCAGATGTTTTTAAAACAGAAAAATCAAAATAATCCTTTGTGTGTATGAAATAATTCTACCCAGATTTCCAGGGTATTTTGGTCATTCTTTTCCCTACCTACATTTTTGGCCAATATGTTGCTTCCCTTTTTTCACTAGTCCAACAGCTGCTGGGGACCCAAAGGAGGTGAAAATACAGAATACCCAGGAGAATGCCAGTAAAGCTGGCAACAGAATGCCTTGAAGATGAAGGCATAGAGGAGTAGAAATGCTGATATTGATGCTAGGTGAATTCAAAGTAAGAACAGGCTGAAAAGCTTTAACAAAATTGAGCAGAAAGAAGTGAGTTCCACACAGGAGAAATGCACACACACTTGCGGGAGATGCTTGTTGGGAGGCAGAGTAAGGAAAGACCTACCTCTGCTCCCTACTCAAACAGCCACTTTCTGTGTAAGTTTAAGGAAATAAAA
The DNA here is from genome assembly GCF_009650955.1 of Corvus moneduloides. NCBI lineage: Eukaryota > Metazoa > Chordata > Aves > Passeriformes > Corvidae > Corvus > Corvus moneduloides. Next base: position 142,253,401 of record NC_045476.1, read on the forward strand.
CTGCTCATGTCACAGCATTTAATTCACTCATCCACAGAGACTCTTTGCTTCCCACCTGCCAGCTGCAGGGTAAGGCTTACAGCGCCTTCTGAGGACTAACCATAGCACAGACAGTGTGGTGTCCCTGAAGCAGGGCTCTGTGGTGGGCTGCCCAGAGAAGGATGGTGGTTACCCATGCAAGGATAGGTACTTAATAAAACTCCATGAGCTGGATACAAATGCAGGAATTTAGTTTGGGGTTTTGTATCCTTCTGTGAGAGCTGTTCTCTGACTCCTCTGAGGCTAAAACAGTGAACTGCTAGGCTGCGCTACAATAAATAAAGTGTTAGGATTTTAAATTACTGAAGTCTGGGTTTATAAGGGGATAAACATCATATTAGGCAGTTTCATACAGCTGTGGAAAAGTAGATTAGCTAACAGCCATGTGGTCTGAAATCGTCATCACGCACAAGACACTGCAATGTATTTTTTACAGTCAAAGACAACAACTTCCATGCATGTACTTCATACCTCTTATCCAGCTGACTTTACAAAATATAGGATTTTTTCTATTATTCCCAGTGTTTACTTACTGGTTACTCCTCTTGAGACTAATATTTTTAGGAACATATATTGTACATTTCTATTAGAATTCATATGTGTGATTCCTCAGACTTAACTGAATTGAACAAATTCAATGGGAGACAAAACTATTACATGCACTGACCCAGAGAGGGGGCATCCACCATGCATGCTGGTGAAATGTGTGGATATTCAATAGATAGTTTTATTGTTATAATTGAAGTGCATATGAAAAAATGCCTATGAATCTGGAGGAAGGAAGATGGGGAATATGCCTCTATCAGTACTGCAAGAGTCCACCCACTTTTGATGAGGTTATTTCTATATTCCAAGTGAACTGGAAAACCTGGGTAATACTTACAATACATCTGTTCAGAGGCTTGTAGAATCATTAGGAAAAGTTAAAAACTATTTAACTAGTGCCAAGGAGTAGCTCAGAATGTTCAAATGACAGACAACTTGCCCAGCTGGGGTTATTGGCAGAGGCATTGAACAAGGTCTGGAAGCAAAAATCTGTCTTTTCTGTAACTTTCTCTTGTATTTAATACCACTGCTATTGCCATAAACATCCACATGGCTCTGTTGTGCTCTGGTAAAGCTGACAGTATCACTGCCAAGATTTTGCTGAAGAGAGAAAGAGGCCTGTGCTGTTTCACAAGAAGTTTCACAGGACAAGGCAAGCATGGGCACACAGGTGGGAAGAAGCAAAAGTAGAGAATGTTTTTTATAATTGGCAACCTTCTTTCCATTATCTTTTGCCATGACTGTCCCTGTAACATTGAAATAACACCATCATTGCTGACAAGTAGTCCAGGCAAAGTTAATGGTGCACTATCAATACAGGACTACAGACTTTAAAAAATACATGTTTTGTCATAGCTTCTCGGAGACTAGCTAGCCTGTGACAGGCTAATGAGTGTGTGAAACCATACTCACCCCCTTTTTTGCATTGGCTGTGGGACTTCTCAGTCTTGCTTGTATTTCAGCCAAGCCTTTTCCAGCTCAGTGTAAGATAGCTCACAATCTGCAAATACACGGGGAAGGGATTTTTCCTCTCAGAGTAGCTCAAATGGCAATTTGTGGGAGACAGAGGAGTAGAAACTCCTGCAATTAAAGGAGGCTTTGATTTACAACCCTGGAAGAGACTAGGTCTGGCTTAATTGACAGAGATTTGTGGACTTTAAGCAAAAGGATTACAAACTTGTGTTCCTATCATTTTAAGTAAAATTGTACACTGGGTGTTTTGGTGAAGGGTTTTAAAATATAATAGTGTGATTTTATATAGTTTAAGTTAAGAATATAGATGGTATAAGAGAGACAACTGTGTGTACGTGACATGAGAAGTTATTGGTCAAGACATAGCTGCATTGCAGTGAGAAGTGCCACAGGTGATAGGTCATTAATCTAAAACAAAGTGTTGTTTTAAGTATCTATTGGATTAGAAAATTATAAATTACAATGTAACCCTAAATCTTGTGACTAGTCGCCATTACTCGGAGGTGTTGTAAAATCTCATGCCTCGACTGATGCGTTTGTTATTTTAAACAATAAATTCGTGTAGTTGCATAGTCCCATCCCTTAAAGTTATTTTCCTCCGACACGTGAAAGCGCGGGAAACAGACAGCAATTATATGATTTTCAGAGCTCATGGAGATGTTTTGCCCTTCCCTGAAGCATGAGAGATCAACTGCAGCCAGCAATGAGAATGCAAAGTGGCACACATGCTTTAAGATTGTACTGACGTTTCTCAGCCTGAACCCTGACTTCTTGCTCATCGAATTAATACTGATCCACAAATTGGGGTTAGGAGGGAATTCCCACTTCTCACTTTGAAAGAGGTTCTGTAGGGGGTGAGGGGTTGCCTCAATTTTCTCATGCTGGAGCTCTTTTGCCATATCTCTTGGGTTTCTAGATACTGGGAATCTCAGCCTACCCTGTTCTTTGCTTGTAGCTTTGACTGTTAAGCTACCTGAAGACTGAAATTTCCTAGTTTAATCAGTCTTTGATCCTAAGAATAGAAACATGCTAGTGACATCCCCTAGCTTATGTACTAGCCGAAGTCAGACTTGTTGATCTAACAATTCCTTTTGGACCAAAATTCCAGTCAGATCTATTTCAGGTGTTTCTGTTCCACTCCTGTGTGAAGTTAGAATCCCTGAAAAAACGTATTCCAAATTATATTGCTGTTGAGTGTGTGTCCCAGAGAGTTACATAGGAATGGATTGTCCCCATCAGCACAGAGAAGGGGCTCCACTTGCAGGTGTAGCCTGCAGACTAAAAGCAGGCTGAGCCAGCATCTGCTACTTCCTGAAGACCTGGGGAGGCAATAAGGACATCTCACTCACCCCTGGACTTACCCTGGCTCTGCTCTGCACTTCACTCTTGCTTTCTTCTTCTGCTCCTCCAGTGCCTTCCAGGCTGCAAATTGTACTGCCTTGCTCTCTTGCTGCAGATTAGCCTTCTATGACCTGACTGGAAGGATGAGTTTCTTGCCAACTGTTTTGTCTTGTGTCTGTGAAAAGATCTCAAAACCTTTCAGTGCACATGCAGAATGAAAATACTTACAGACTCTCCCCCAACAATTTGTTTCCTAAAGGAAGGATTGTCTGCTCTGTAATTGTAAATGCTGTGGACCCATCTTTTCTCTCTTGATATCACCCTGTGTTTATAGCTGTACTTCTGTTTGGTTTTACAGCTTCCTGAGGGGTGCCCAACTAGATAAGCCCTGTTTTACTCCAGGAACAGCTCAAACTGTTGGCAGAGTGGAGTGTTCACTGGCTTTAGGGATGTTCTCTTACAAATATGCAGCACTCAGCAATGTGTTCAAGCTCATTGCTATTACTTCCATGAAACATCACCAGGGGACAATGAGGAGGGTTAAATATTAGTTTGATACTTGTCATGGGAGTTTAATTTTGAGCTCAACCCTCGCCACTAGTGATTAAAAAGATCTAGCTGAAGGAACAATGATAGAATGGTTTTCATTGTGACACTGGCAGGCCATTTGTAAAACAAGGATGATCATAATTCAACCTTTGTAATGCAACAGGGATCTTTGCATGAAATGTAGTTTTTATGCGCAAAATATTTTTACTACTAATCAAAGATACATGTTTGTCAAATGTAGGAGCAGACTGTTAGAGGTTAGGATTTTACTTTTTTTATTCTTTTTTCTTTCTCTCAGGGAATTTTCTCCCATTTGTTACCTAAAAGATGGGAATGATGGGTATTTAAGAGACACAAAAGATGTGGCCAAGATGGGGGTAAGGGTTGCAGCTGGCTGCAGTCTCTTAGCTGGGGGTATTTTCTCTTGGGAAATGCAGCGATACCGTGAGATTTTGACTGGGGGGTGAAGAGATGGGCTCAGCTCTTGCTCTCTCTCTCAGGATCGGAGGTGAAATGGTCATGGTTTTGGTGCTGGGCTGCTGCTGCAGGGACAATTTGCTGCCATCGTGGAGTTCTGCCCTTTACTGCTTCTCCTACCGTGGGTGAGCATTTGCTCTTAAAAGCAGCCATTGGACTGGGACCTTTTCAGCACCCAATCTCACTGGAAAGGAACCTCACCATCTGCTTGGGCGCCTCAGGGGAAAACCTGGGACCCTGACCCCCAATTGCCTCCAGAGGGAGCATCTCCTGGCTGTGTGTGGGAGCCCGGCTGCTGCTGCCCAGCCCCAGTGTTTTCTGCCACTGCTTCGGGCTTTTCTTGCTACACTTCAGCTCCACACCCTGTGTCTGCCCAGATTCCCATGGCTCCTGGCATGGCTTCGGAGTTTTTGCTGCACTTTGTTTGCCACTCCAGGTGTGCTCGCCTCTGCTGTTCCAGCTTGTTGCTTCCAAGGCTCCTGCTACAGCCCATTTCACCATCCAGAGGGGCACTGAGACTGGCTGCCCACCCGGAGTTTGTAAAGGAAGCCCCTTTTCCATCTCTCCCGCTGGCTGTGCCTGCCATTACCATGTGGAGAAAGAAGGCCGAGCTGGCACCACAGCGCCCCCTGCAGCCGCGGGGGAGCCACCGCACCCGCCCTGCCCGGCCGGGAGCCACCAGCGCCCCTGCCGGCTGTGAGCAGAACTGCACCCGAGGGGAAAGGGCCTGACAGCCGAGAGAAGGCTGCTACTGGGTTTGTGATTCTGTTTGTTGTCGCTGCTGTTGTTGTGTGTTTGCATTGTTTGCCTTGGGGAACTGCTGATCTCCAATGGCAGTAGGATGAGTGATTATGTTGTCAGTGTGTTTGTTGCACAGGTGAAGTTAGAGATAATGTGTGGCGTGTGAAAATAGGAGAATTGCCATGTCACAGACCTTGATTTTTGAAAAGTGAAAATAAACAAATTATGTTTGAAAAATACACTACAAACAATGGCAAGACTGAACATTTGCTAGTTGTTTTGTTAGGGTTGTCGTAAAATGAACAGAGAGGCAGAATAACGGGAATAGGCAATGATAAATTCTTCCTCCACAGTGTGGGATCCAGGAGTGTTTCTCCTGCTGGGACAAGACTCAGATGTGCATCATTTCCAGACAGTCTTGGCTAGTTCTGCAGAGGAAACCCAGGCTCAAAGTCAAGAGGGAACCTCAAAATGTTCCAGAAGAGCCCCAGAGCAACCTCTCAGGGGACCAAAGCTGTGGAGGACACCTGCCACGTGATACAGGTCCCGCCAATACGACCAAAGAGAAGTTGCATTTGCATTGCTTCGGTTTGGCAAAAATTGCATATTGCTTGACTGAAAATATCATTATCTCAAATATAAAAGTATTAATGTTTGGAACATTCCCAAGTGATCGTGCTTAATGACAAACCTTGGCAGTCTCTAGAAGACATAACATTTCAGCAGTGACCCTTGGCTGCTAGGATAGTGTAATGAAAGAAACAAAAGGTTTTGTATGATTTTTCCTGAATCTCATGAAAGGACTAGCTTTCTGTAAAGAAAAAGGTGTAAAAAGCAGCTCATTCAGCAATTTCTTACCTGGAACCTTATTCTTTTCCCACGCAAGTTAAAGGAAAAACACCATTGACTTATACGAGAGCAGATGATGCACTAATTTCTCCAGGTCACAGGAACTCAGTGTCGCCAGCATGAAGGAAATGGCAAGTTATTGCTTATGCAAACAGTCACATTTGGCCAAACAACGGAAACAAGCTTACAGATTGTTGCAATGTCAAAGCAAATTATGGTAGTAATTAAAACCCATGTCCCATGATAAATCGCTGTTGGAGATCCTTGCAAGAGTATCAGAAATAGGAAAGAATTTCACAGCCACTGAAAGAAATTCTGTTTCTATCTGGGGAAAAAATGACATTCTTCACAGACAGAGGAGTGAAGCACAGTCTTGGCAAGGAATAACTAAGAGATAAAGATATTATGAAGTAATCAGGCAGTAATGCTTCAAAGGAATATTTAAAAAAAAAAGACATTAGTTCCTTTTTATTGGGATTAAATGCTTGTAATAACAGTATTGTTTTGGCCTTGCCAATATGCTGTCAGTGTCAATTTTATTTAAAAGAAGGAAAAAAACAAAAGGCTATTATTACAAGGAATTCAAGCTGAAACAGTGAAACTTTATTGCTTATATGATTGCATTTAAAATTAAAGTCTGTATGTCAAATGAAATCCTGGCACATACTCATATATTTCATAGGAGCTTTTGGGCTTGACATATGTACCCCTGTGACAACAATATTGTCAAAAATGGCAGCTTTGTATATCTATTAGAAAACAGCAATTTGGTAACAAATTTGTATAGACTTGTTATAGATTGTCAGAAATAAGAATAATGGACGCAGTACAAATCCAAACCATATGTTCCATGAAAGAGTATTGTCCTTTCAGCATTTTTTTAAGCTATAAATTATCTATCACACTACCAATAAAGTACTGTAGAGGTAAGGTCACTGACCTCAAAGCACTGACATTTAGCTCAAGAACAAACCCCTGCAGCTTAGCACTTCATCCAAATTTTCAAATGTGGAGGGGATCTCCTTTTTCCTTTTCTTGCGATGTTTTCCCACAGGCTACTCTGCTTTCTGACGTTTCCATGATAATGTTCTTCACATTCCGTCAATTTCCATTTAGTAGCTCTACTACAGTAACAGGAAACTTTTAGATCATCTCCTCTGTGAATACATACAGGCGCTGTGTATGCTCTGTGTCCTCATAAACATTTACTTGGCTGGACCACTGGAAAATTTCCCTACTTTCAACTGGCTAAATGTTGATAGTTTGGGGGTAGTGGTGCCACAGGGCTGGTCATCATATGTGAGGAAGAGAGCTGTAAGGAATGGCTTTCTTTCAGCAGAATAAGAGGCAGAGTGTCCTGAGGGACAGGATCTGCAGCCATGACCCAGGTCCATCAGGAGGCTGAACATCCACAAAAATGTTGCGTCAATACCACACAAGCAGGAATGAGCAAAGTACCCAATCAGAAAAGACAAGCAGAGCAAAAAATAATGACAATGGGGAAAAAGGGGGGGAAACAGAAGAGGAGATGAAAAGAATCTCCGAAAGTCTGAAAGTGATTTTTCATTACAAGCAAAAGAGGCTGTGGTAACTTTGTTACCATTGCTTTTCATTTTCCTCATCTTGCTACTTCTCAGTCTGGCCAAATCCACCTGTGAGAGATTACAGATTGCATTCTCAGGTGGGGTAAATCAGTGTAGCTCCATTGGGCCCAGATGGCAACGCTGCTCCCCATAGGTGTTATTACTGTGCCGTACGCCTGTAGTGTGGTCAGCCAGCTCTGAAACATAAAAACTGAGAAACAGAAACTGCTGGTTTCACCTTACCCTGACTTTAAAATGTCCTTCTTTCTAAATACTTGAGTCTTACTGTTACAGTAACCCTAATTGCTTCCCTTTTCAAATATTTCTGCATTATGCATTGCAACTGGAACAGCACTGGGCAAACATGCTGTGGGCTGAACAAGAAACATAAGCAGAGAAATGGAGAGGAAAACATCCAGAATAATATTGCTTTGATATTCTGCAGTTAAAGAGACTTTTCTGTACCTCATGTGGTATCAGTCCCCTTCCTCTCGCCAGGCTTAGTTTAGCAATAGACTGGATGACCTACACTCTAAGAATTTCCTTTTATATGAAAGTTGCAGAAGAGCAGCCCGCAAGACAACAATTTTCCTTCTGTTCTTACATTTTTAAAAAACTCCTAGAAGCAGCTATTTGTTCATGGAAATGTGGATTTGCAATTCTCACACAGGTACTGATCCATTATACCCAGCACTGTAAGTGAAAGCCCTTCCACTTCAAAAGCAGCTGCCAATTTGTGTCTAAATGTGCATTCATTCCTGTTAGACACTGCAAAGCTGTCCACACCATCCAGTTAGTTATTTATTCACAATGTTATATATACATATATAACATAGTAATAGGTGGTTTTTTGCAGGAATGACTTGTTTTTTTCCTCCTGACTATTATTGCACATAATCTTCCCAGTTTGCATTCCAGGTCAGGAATGCTCCAGGGGGTAACTTGGAGATTGGTTCTCCACCTCACTAACAGGATCATCACTCATATGCAAAAGGCTCTGAAGAGATTTTGCAATTCCTTTATTTTTCTCCTTTTGATTAATACAATGTATGGAAGGTTTGTTTGGGGCAACTATAACTCTGTCTGAGAGGTACCTCTTGAGAACCTTGAAAGTTAAACAAGTTCAACTTTGTTTCTTACTCCTGAAATCCAAATATTCACAATGGAACTATTTGCACAGTTACGATACCCATCTATACATTCTTCTTTCTTTGGGTGAGGTTGAAGAAACTTAGATGTGAGGAGCTGAAGGGAAGGTCAGAGACAGAGACAGTGAAGAGGACTGAGATGAATAAAGGCTCATCTACCATGCGCATTGAACCCCTTCGTGTAAACTTGGCACATGGTTGCTCCTATCGTGAGGATTTTTCATCTTGACAAAATGGTAGAAACAGGAATTAGTGTAATGTAATCATATATTTATTTTTATCATATTACTTTAAATGTTACTTTCAGTTTCTTTCTTTCTTTCTTTCTTTCTTTCTTTCTTTCTTTCTTTCTTTCTTTTTGCTGGTTATGCTACGAATACAGATCCTCTGTAACTATTTTTCCAAAGAAAAGCATCTATTGCTATTACAGCTGGGAATTTCCCCTCTGTTTCGTAATAGAATTAAATTCAGGTGGCTTAGTATAGCTTGATTTAATTTGATTTGGGCTGGCATGGAAACATTAGGATCATCTCAGGATTTTGTAATTCAGATGACACAGATCAGCAGACATGCCTAAAGCCTTTCAGCAAATTTTGAGGGAACTGCAAATTTGGCAGTTTTGACACAAACAAGCCAGTATGTCTGCATTTTTCTTGACCAGTGGTCTCACAGTTGGTGGCGGGGAGTGCTTACAGCTCTCAGTATAGTGAGATCAGTAGGAACTCAGCACCTCTGTAGTAAGGCCACAAGAAGACAGACACTCAAATCCTGGTGCTTGCCCAGAGATTTGTTGATGATAAGTTACAGGCAAACAGCTCATACATCCTAACACATAGAAAATTTTATATAAATAAAACAGACCCATATACAGTGAAAATGTTGATGAATAATTTTTGACAATTGCAGCTCTCTCATGGTTGTTTTAGGTTTCAGCAGACTTGCCAAAAATTCAGTTTTCACAGGAATTCATGGGAACATTTTCCTTAGTTTTGATCTGTGTGAGTTTCAGCCCAGTAAACTTATGAATACTGTAAAAATCACAGAATGAAACTTATTCAGAGCTCTTGAACTCCACTTATTTTCCAAACTGAAACTGACCCAAGTTGGAAATGTCATAAATATTTCAGTGCAGAGCTGGAAAATAACCTGGGTTCTTCTCAAAGCCTCCAGAGTCTAGGAGAACTTTTTGATCATCGTGACCAATTTTTTTTGTGTGTTAACAAAAGTTGTCGTCTAAAGGACATTAAGTAGTGTTAAGGTTTCCTGAAACAAGTTCTCTAACTCCAAAAAGTAACTGAGTTTCTCAGGAATAGTCTTCTGAAGTGTTTTGGCAATCTAGAAATAAAATAATTATTAATTTCTGAAGTAAAACTCCTACACTAAACACCTCCTGTGTGACGAAGAACACTTGAGTAATTATTTTTCATTGTCTCAGATACATGCCATTAAATTTTAAAAAAATTGATAAATTACAGGATTTCTGTTGTTATTATTAAGATTTATCTTGAGGATGAGAAGATGCAATGATCCTGAATACCAGGAAAAATATTCTTTAAATCATTACTATTGGGTATAGCAACTGAGTATCTTTAAAAAAAAATTTTAATAGCGAATCACCAGTTTGCCTATAATACAATCTAAGTGACCCATGAAGTGTGCAAAAAGAGAGAAATATATGTGTGTGTGTGTGTGTTATCAAAATCCTAAAGCAGATTACTGCAGTATCTGAATGATTTCAATGTAATATTCCACTGATGAAAACACTCCATGAATTCTTTCTTATTAGACTTCGGAATGTTTACTTAGACATGAACTTTACTATGTGGAGTGAAAACTGAATAAGAGATTGGAAACAAATGTTAATGGTAAACAGCAATATACTGAGTTGGAAGAAAGTCTGCAGGGATTATAACTGATGCTGATTTTATTTAATTACTTTATTTTCATGATACAAGAATTTTTACACAAACACATATGTATATGTATATATATCTAGAAAAGGAGGTTGGTAATGCATTACCAGCTCTTCCATCCCTTTTTCTCAGGGATCACTTGTATTTTGCCTGCCTACATGATGCTGATTTCTAACTACAAGCTGCACTGTGCTTATGAAATAAATGGGACCTGGGAACTGTGAAACTTTATTTCCTTTCTGGTTCCTGTTTTCCTGGCCCCAGTGATTGCTCAGTCTTCGTCACATGTAAACTTATCCAAAGGGACTTTAAGGTTTAGAAATATGTGCAGGAAATAGCAGAATTACATTCAACTGAGAAAACAACACAAACATGTATCTCAGAAAAAAAACATCCCAACTGGATAATCATCAGGAGGGAAATACTTGGAAGCATTTGAGTTTATTAAGTTTTAGGGAAGATCCTAGATAACAAATCAGATGTGACTTAGTAATATCTTGTTATACCAAAGATGCAGTTGGGTTGGTAAGCCATGTAGACAGAGGCGTTTTATCAGTTCTCAGGGAGGTAGCTTTCCCTCTCAAGGTGCTGCAAGAGACTTTCCTATGGGATTAGACACTCAGCACTGTTCTGGGCTCCTTGGTTTGTGAATAAAGTCTCAATCTCAGTAATGAGCCACAGACCTAGTTTAGGATATAGGAGAGAAATTGTAAAGGCTCAGAGAAGTAAATTCATATGTTTTAGGAAAGCAAAGACTACATATGATGGAGGGGTGCAGAGTGAGGAAAGGACATGTGAAGACACTTTAAGAAATTGTAGGGCTTACCAGAAAGTCAGTCACTTTTTCAACTTGGCGGCCAATCTTGGGATGTTTGTCTTTCCTCTCATACCTGTCCTGACCTCAAGTGCTTTGAAAGTGATTGCAGAAGTATTCAGGATAAAGGAGTGGAATAGAGATGGAGACTTCTTATACCATTACAACAGTTTATGCCTGACTTACTTACACTGGAATGGGATTGTTTCCTTATTGTCTCCTTGTTCAGTCTGGCGAGTGTTGGCCAGAAACTATGAAGAAAGGGTGGGAAATTCTTCACTGTAATAGGAGAAGAGTAACAAATACAGATGTACCAACACCACCCCGGAAAACAACTGTGTCTTTTTATTCTTCCTGCCGAAATCGTTACAAAACTTGCGCTCTACCTCATGCAGCTGGGTTGGAAATCGTAGCAAATGTTATGCAAGTGCTATCTAGAATCAGCTAAAACCACAGGATGAGCAGTGGCTGGAGCTATCCCTGAACTCATCCTGAACACACTGATGTGCAGAGCCCTTTATCATTGTCAAGAGAGTCTAGTGGGTGCTCTCCAGGGCAACAGTGAAACCTTCAGATCAGTGGCAGGTGGACTAAAAGGAAAAATATCCCAGCAATGAAGTCTCCTGAAATGATACCTGAAAATTATATTAATATCACTGTGCATTTCTAACACAGACTAGAAATGACAAGGACTGCAAGAAAAGTAGATGCTGTCAAAGACACATTGAAGTTCATGTGTAAAGAGATGTCCATTGAGAGATCCTGGTAATTAAGAGAAAAATCCAAGAAAGGACCGAATACACTGTCATTTGAAAGAGCTGTAATTTCAGGTATTTAATTAATTTTCATGGTGCTAGTCTGGGAAGTGTTGTAATACAGAAAATTACTAATGATATATCACAGAATCACAGAATGTGCTGAATTGGAAGGGTGTCACAAGGATAATTGAGTCCAGCTCCAGGCCCTGCACAGCACCATCCCCAAGAATCACACCATGTGCCTGTGAGCACGGCCCAAGTGCTTCTTGAACTCTCTCAGGCTTGGTGCTGTGACCACTTCTCTATGTGTTTTTTGTTCTGTTCAAACCCAGGGCTAGACAGCACTCAAAATTTCCTAACACCTAATTCTCTTTCTGCACTTCATGATTTAACTGTCATGATCTAACGGAAAAGGAGTCCCCACATGGATATTTGGGCTGGACTGAGTCTCACTAACATCCTTGGACAGGCCAGAAGTCTTTTTCCAGCTCACATGCTGAGGCTCTGATCTGACATGGAGAGATGTTCCAGGAGTTGCTTTGCAGAGTTAGTGACTGTTTTCTTGTAACTCTGAGGTCCGTGAGACAGCAGCTTGGCATTGTGCTGTCTGGATTGGTATGTATTATGCTATTCAATCCAGATTCACACCTGGAGGGTTCAGTCAAGGTGGGTTAAGAGTTATATGAACATGTAAAACAGGCAGGCAAATGCTAGGCAAAAAGAATTATCATTGTTCCCACTTTCAGGGGAAAACTAGGAACCAAAATCTCATTTTCAAGAAAGACAGGGGAGTTTTGCATATGGTCTGCATAGTTTCTTTAGGCTCCTTTAAAATTCCAGCTAAGAAGATGTTTTAGATTTCAGGGTTAACTTCATCTGAAGGTAGCTAAAGATACAAGAAAATAGGCCTGTAGCAGTCTGCCTGAGTTACACAGGAACTCTGAATCATGCTGTGCATATGTATCAATAGGCATTTGAACTGGGGTGTGTTTGCTGTGTTGCTTGTGTACAGCACAGCATGCTCCCATGGAGAAACTTTACCCTGAACATTTAAAACATTTGCAGCATCTCTGTGCAATCTCTGCAAAATTGTACTGCTTAAAATAAAGCATTTCAGGTACAAGAAATTACACTGCCAGTTAAACGGCACTGTTTTCTTCTACTTACTCTGAGAATATACATTACTTCAACAGCCAGAGCAAATATGGGTTTGAAGGTGTTTAAACAAATGTACACTTCAGTTGAAAGAAGTTTGCAATAACTAGGTTCAATAAAAAATTCTAATTGTAGGCCTCAGGTTAAGTCCTGAAACACATTTTTTGGTCCCCATGTGTCTTGTTTCCAATATGGCAGCACCTGGAAAAACATGCAGTTTGATTTTCGTGAGAGATGTGAGCTCTGATAGTCAGGACCGCACTGCACCAGCCTTTTTTAGAAGTGGTGGCAATGTTGCTGCAGTTTAAGTGGATGTCTTTTATACTAGGAAATAAGAATGTGTTGGGCTAAGAAAAACACTGGTCATAAGCAGGTTCCATGCAACAAAGTCAAGAAACCAACAGCCTCTTTCAATAGCCAACCCAAAACTTTATGAATATTGTGCCAGCTGTTGCTTTCTCTAAGGCTGTTTTTGTCTAAATGTCCCTGCAATTGCATCTATTGATTCCTTCAGGGGGAAAATGGGAAAAATGGACAGTGCTTTCTAGTACCTTCCTAAGTTTACTGAAATCCTTGTAGAAAAAGATGCAATCCTTAAGGCAAATGGATGTTTTAACAAGATTTTACCGATTTCCTTACAAAGGTTGCCTGTTCCTTCACATAATTTCCTGTAGTGAAAATAATCTCAGTGGTCCATGAACTCTGTTTCCTCATCAGTTAAAGTTTGAAGCAAAATCAAGTGCAAAATGTGAGCAGTTAATCCTTACATGTGTAATATATTTGGGCTTGGTCTGTTGGTTTGTTGTTGGGTTTTTTTGTTGAGAACTATTTCGCATTGTTCCAGTTGCTGCTTCTAATGGCAGTAAATGCAAATGGGATGAACCAAGAGCTTCTTTCTGAAGAGCAGGTGAGGAGCACTGTCCCTGCTGGGGCACAGCAGACTGTAGGAGGTTCACAAGCCATTCATGCAGTGGGGAGCCTGCAGCTGCCCTCCGCAGTAAATTAGTGCAATGCTCGTGTTTTTTTGTTTTCACACCCCCTTCACAACTGCACTAAACATGATAATTAAACTGGAAAATTAATAAATGATGAGCATAGGATGACTGGGGGCAGTGCGTCATTGTAAAGAAAAAGAAGCATCAAAAGCGCTGGGAAAAACAACGAGTAACAGGCAGACCCCAGGCAAGCTTTCCCACAAAGCTCTGCCAATATGCCTCAGTCCTGATTTACAGCACTCCCGCGGCTCCCCCCTGAGCCGTGTCTGCTCCAGAAACTGTCAGTGGTGTGAAACAGCTTTAGGAGTTTTTGCAGGTGGACTCCTCTCTGCTCAGGGCTGCACTGAACTCTTACGTGTCTCTGGACTGTAACATAAAAGGCAGAGTGGGGGAAAGCGAACACATTTTGCAGGAACTGATCCTACTCTCTGCTTTGCCATAGACTTCCCAAGTGGGTCTGGATAAGGTTTGTCATCTCGCTGTCTAAATTCCTCCTGTGTAGCTTGGGGATGGTAAGAGCAATATTACCTACCTGTTGCATAGCAGGGAGTGTGCTGGTTAATTACTGAGTGTTTATACAGTGGGGTCAGCAGAGAGAGTGCTATATGATAGCTAAATATTAGTATGAAATCACAGCAGATAACTGCACATATCCTCCCTTGCACGGCATGGTGATATTTTATCTACTTGTTATTTTGAGTCACATTCTCCAAAAGCTGAAAATACTTAGTGTCTGTTTAAAAGAAATGTTTCAAAGAACACATGCTGGTTTGAGCTGTTTCCCACTGTGCATAGCACCTGCACACAACCGACACTGGTGAGCTTTTTGCTTTAATAGAAAAGGTAAAATGAAGTGTTACTTCTCTTTAGGTTCTGTTAAAGGGAACACTATTAAAAATACTTGTTCCCTAGCCAACTTTTTCCTCCTTTTTTTCTGCAGTTGTATCTGCTTTGGCGTACATCTGTGCCTGAATGTACTCCTCTTGCCGTTATACCCTGACAGACATCTCTCACCAGAGGCAGGTTTATGAGACATGTGCCACTTCATTTTTGGAGGGGGAGGAAGGTTTTCATAAAAAATGAGGCCAGTTTTGCTTGTCATCACAGATGACATAGTGACTTCCTTCAGGCAAGGATGAAGCTGGGGTGGGTGAGTCAGGGTTGATGGGTCCTCAGCTGACTGCACAGGTCTAGAGGTGATAAACACCTTTTATCACACAGCTCCCCACACTGTTCAGTGTGGAAGATGGAGCAGTAGCAGCCGCTGCAGCAGCATTTTCAGTAGCGCCCCCATAGCAGTGTGCCATCCATCCCAGGGTGGTGGGACAGTTTTCTCTCCTCAAGCAGGTCAGTGTGTTTTGCTCAAGATGCAGGAGAACACGAAGGCAAGAGTGGCACCTCTCACTCGGGCTTGGCATCTGGGGCTCAGAGCTGCCTGCTGTAGCATAGTGTAGCACAGACCATCCTGCTTTAGGGGCAGGACCAGTTGAGGAATTTTTCTTCAAGAAGGAAGGTCAAGAGACTCTGCTCTTTATTAGTGACCGGGGAAGTAGCTCACAGATCCAAGCCAAACGCACATAGCAACTCTTATATGTATAGAGCCTTGGGGGATAATATTACTTGCAAAACAGAGGGGACAAAACCAAGCTGTTCTCTGTCTTAGCCACTAAGGGCACCAGGTGGACCAGGAGTTCAGAGAGGTACAGTGAAGGGGAGGTAAGTGCTACATGCAGTTGTTAGAAAGGACTCGGTATCGCTGCCTGTAGACAAGCGGACAGGCCACTGTGCCCTACAGTTGATACAAAGTCAAGGAATGACTGTGTCAGACAGATGGAGACATGCTGGAGACACCATGTGGAAATGGTGTCCATGGGGGCTGGTTTTCCACTGATTCCCTTCCCCTGCCTGACACATATTCCTTTGAAAAAATACGAAACACAGAGAGTGAGTCTTCTTGGGATGATCATTCTTCTTATCCAGTGGGGGAAAGATTTGGTGGGAACCAGCCATGTGGGGGCTCTGCCATAATACTGAGAAAAGCCTTAGTTTCCTCTTGGTGGTGGAGATTTGGCACCTGCAGGAAGGTCCAAGAAGGGTCTGTTGGGTGCATCAGCAGGTGCAGGCACAATCTGGGGTCCTGGTTCCTGTCGAGGTGGAACTGATGTACACCTCTTGGGGACAGACATCTTACTGACATGTCCATGAGAAGTGTCACCAAACAGTGCTCCATGTCTCAAAAAATGGCATTTCCCACAGGCAGCCAGACTACTGACTTGCCCACAAAGGGCTCCCAGAATACCTCATCGCCTGGGAAGTTTGCCTTCTCCCACTCATAAAAAGATGTTTTATTCTTTAAGTCTACATGCATGCCAGCCTTCATTCAGACTTGGGCTTTCCCTCCCCAACACCTCAGTCACCTGGGCAACAGTCACTGAATATGTAAGGCCTTTTGAAAATTAGCAGTGTCCTGTGTGAACTATTTCTGTGTGGAAAGAAGGGCACCGGATCCCTCCTGGACCCAAGTTGTGATCTCAGGAGATAGGCCTGGGGCCACTGGCCACTGCTATAAACAAGAAGTCTGTGACTACTCCCTGAGCCCCAGGTTTTGAACTAAAACATGATAGCCACAAGCAGACTGCTGAATTCACTCAGAAAGGTGTACAGAGGAGGACTGGGGGCAGGTACCCCAAGAGGCGTAGTACAGCCTTTCCACCAGAACCCATCTGAGTTGAAAGATGAACTTTGATTCCACCTTGCTCAGACTCCTTGTGGTTGCTTGCTGCAAGCACATTTTCTCATTTGAGTAGTCTCCAGAAGCAATGTCAAAGTATAAGAGAGAAATAAATCCAACTGTGTGATGCTCTCAGTTAATTTCCAAATATCTAATTTGGATGACTGGTTGATCTGGCAAATGGGAGTTTCTTCTCCCAGTGCCCTTCAAGCAAATCAGATGTAATTCTGAAACATGTTTCTAACCATTCAAAGGCTGCAGGAACAAATGCAATAGCAAAATTTAAAGGCTTGTTGTATACAGAAACCAAACTAAATTCTACTGTTGTCTCATCTGACGTTGTCTCTTTCTCCACTGGAAATGTGAAATAACTTTGTACCTTTTTTAATGAAGGTATTTTAGTGAGGGATAAACTCAGTCACATTATCTAAGAGGGGCAGCAAGGCAGAAATATCTACACAGATTGTTACTACTAGTAACAAAATATTGGAACAAAATAATTTCTTGTTCATCATGCCCTCAACAGCAATGACTTGGCTGTGTTTCCCAGACATCCATGGAAGGGTTCAACCCAGCTGCCTGGGCTGACAGAGCAAGAAGGCTGACAGAAGAAACCTTCTGATGGTACTGCTGATGGTGTCTTCACCTCCCCTCTGCAAACCCAAGCGTGGATTTGATCAGACTGCAGCTTTGTGCCAGAGCAGATGCACCAGTTTAGGCCATGTGATCCCCTCAGATACCAGATAGTTTTCAAAACTGGCCCTATGGGTGAAAATCTGGCCCACTAAAGCCACTCCACTGAGCTCTACAGAAGCCAAGAGAAAGTGTCTCATCCCAATCAGGGATGGGATCCGGGATCTAGGAGTCACGGGATCCAGGATCTAGGCGTCACAGGATCCAGTGTCTAGGAGTAAATAACACAAAAAGCACAGAAATAACACAGAAAACACCTACCAAAATGACTAGTTAGGAAATTTATCTTTTACAGTTTCAGTAGAGAATTTTACTCAGCTGTGAGCAGATGTGTATTAATAGATGGATTTAAAATGACTAAGCTCAGACAGATCACAAATGTATTTTGGCAATGTAATGCACAAAGTAATACTTAGAACATGCCCAATAACACTAATATTTCAAGAGGGCTTTAGAAAGAGATAAGATTTAGTGGTTGAGAATAAGAAATAAGATTTTATATTTAAATGTACAGGGACTTAAGCATTTGGATGAGGAGGTAGGAGTAACACTGTGAAAGGTTTTCAAAGTTCAAACAAAGAATCCTGAAGTCAGCTCTTAGCAGGATATGCTGAAGTGAGTTACGTACACTCATACAATTACAGTGATTTTTGTACACGTGCAAGAGTCAAGCTGCTGCATATTTGGTGTGGTCAGTTGTGGCTTTTGCTGGTAGCAAAATTTTTGATCGTTCACAATACCTCATAGACACTGGTTTGAACAATTCTGTGGCTACCATGAAGTTACCTCCACTGAATTTAAGTAGCAATGAGGCTATCAGTCCCAACTAGGTTCATGGCCATATGAATTACTCAGCATCACTAGAGTATCTGATCACTAGCTGAACAGGAAAAATTTTTAAGTCCCAGTACAGGATGCAAGTAGTGTCATCTTTTTGGAGAAACAAGGCTAGAAATGGCTGGAGGGCCAAGTCAGGATAAAGTCCAAAGAGCTGTGGGGCTAAGATTAGAAGAATTTATACTGACAGAACAATGCAAATGGCAATGAGGTTTTTAGATGCATTCATGGTTAGTAGCATGTAAAAGAAATTAATTTATCCTTTGAGATAATTCCTGTTAAGAAAAAGAGGTATAGACCTCACAAAAAAGGTGCAACTTTGGGTTTTTATATTTTGCTTTGGGTTTAACAAGCCTGAGCAAGTACTGAAAAATGCATTATTCAAAGCATTGCCTGAAATTTCTGCTGTCTTGTTATAAACACACACTTCTGTCTGTGCTGCCAGCAGATACGGTATGGCAAAGACTGTCTAGCAAGTGCTTTCATGGAAGTAATGAATTTTGCTGTGTCTGCAGCTACCCAGAAGAATTAGTGTATGTGTTATACACTAATTGTGTAACCCTGGATAAATTCCACCAAAATTTAGGCAACTAGTCTGAAGTGTCTCAGTTAAGAGTTCAGTTTCAATAGTTGACATCGGTCGCCAGTGAAGAGAAGGCTTATTCTAGAAAGCAGTTTAACTTAAATCTGAATAGCTCTGAGCACCTGGTTCTTTCTCACATATGTGAACGCAGAAGATTTCTGAGTAATTGCACAGGAGAAAGGTTTCCTGACTCATGATGGGCCTGGTCCTGCTGCTGCCCAGACCAGGGGCTGACTGGAACGTGCTTGTTTCCCTTCTGCATACTGGGGAGTGTCCCATGGCCACAGATTAGGCACCACCAGAGCTTCCAGTGTTGGGAACTTATCTCAATACCCAACATGAGGCAGAATGATGCTTCAGAGGTCCTTACTCCAAAAGTTATCTCCATCCCGATGAGATCATCTTTGCACTCATTAACCCTATTATGGTTCTGAATTTGGCTTCTTGCTGCCCCAGTAAAACTACCCATGGGCACATGGGGTACCAAGAGGTATTAATGGGTCTTAATTAGCAAATAATTTTGATTATAGCATAGGACATAGGGATTGCTAATCTGCAAAAAAACATTAGAAGCATACTTCACCTAAGAAGTCACTCACTGCAAACTATTCTCTACCCTCTACACTTTACAATGCAAAGCTGAGCAGAGCCTCACACTGCAGGCAAGAGGTCCTCAAGTGGAGCAGAAGAGGAATTCCACCCCAAACAAATCCCCTACCAGTGATTTGTCAAAGATTAGATGCTCTCGAGCTAGGCAGAATTTGAAGGAGTGGGCTTTGGCTAGCTCTCAGTCTTGAATTTTGAAGGAAGGAGGAACCAAAATGAGTGATGCCTCTACTGATAAATGTAGGTAGGCATTGACATCTGAAGGGACTAGGAAATACAGGTACAGTGTGTGTGACTAGGCAGAGGCAGCAATAAGCCATTGTATTCTGCATGGGTGCTCAGGATACCGTGTAAATACTTTAAAATTATTCAGTGAGGGAACAAAGTAAAAAGTACAACTTTATTACAGATGGCAAATACGGTTTTATGAGATATGGGTCATACTTAATTGAGTGACTAATTATTTTTCAAAGATGTCGTTATCACATTAACTGTGGAAGGGCAGAGGCGTTTTACAGCTGAATTTCAAATATGTTCAGTACAGTAATTTCTCATATTATTAATGAATATTTTGAAAACATTCAGAAGAATGCTCAAAAGAAAATTGGGTCAATAGGGAAACTTTTTAAAAAATAATCTATCTACTTGCTGATTTTGAGTACCTACAATTTCTCAGAGTTCAAAACCACAATTCTCTTCACATTTTCCACTTGTTCATATTGTCTCTAAATATAATGTGGGTACAGATATTTGCACAACTAACATCAATAGAAAAAGGAGTGTTTCAGAGTGTGATAGTCAGGAGACACCTTAACTCTTGCTTTTACTGCTGTGCTGAAATGATTTCCACATATTTCACATGTCCTGGTGTCCCCTTTGCCTATGAGGTGTGAACACTAATTAGATATTGACTTCTATCTGTGATGAAATAATTCCCCTTGTAGCAAGTTGAGGTCCAAGAAAGAGGTTGTTTTGAGCAGTGCCCAAGTGCGATTGGCTTTGGACTGTGGTGCAGGCTTTGGCACAGCTGTGAGAGATGGTACAGATATGACTTACAAACCTCTGCTTCATTCTTTGCAGAGAAAATTTGAGTTAAAAGAACATAGTACTAATGCAGAAATAGGATGAAATTTTAGCATATGAATATTATTTTTCCCAATCTCAAGTAGATAATTTAACTTAATGATAAGTAGACATTTAAAGACAGTTGTCTCTATGAGGATGAAAAAATGAATCAAGACTGTGGAATTTAATAACAGTCACTTTTTCTTGTTTTTACTTCGAACTTTGCCTTGAATGGTAGCTACTTTCCAAAGTACTGGGCAGTAAATTTCCCTCTTTAATTTATTTAGTATCTGGTATTCAAAAACTACAGGGCTTTAATATGCAATATGAGGAATCTTTAATGATTCCTCACCAACTTCTTACAATGTTTTTAGCAAGAACTAGCAGATCAGCTTTTTTGTTTTTATTAAAAAGAGCTTCTCTGAGAAATCAAAAAGAAAACCCTATGAAAGATTGTTGAGTTGTAAAGCACAGGAAAAAGGAAAATGGAAAATATAATACTCTTTTCCCAAAATTCTAACAGCATTTGGAAAATATTAGGAAATAAAAAATTTGGAAATATAATGCTCCAGACCATGGGAAATAGGTGGATTTGGAGCTAATAAAAACGAACGTAGCTCTGTTTAAATTAATCCAAATTTGTGACATATGATGATCTGGCCCAGAGGTAATGTCTTCTAAATAATATTTTTTCTTATTTTTGACTATGCTGATGAAGTCACTGTTCTGTGCCAAAGTATCAGCGTGTTTTGAAACAAATCCTTCATTTCAGGGGAGGATACAATTCCTTGTTACATTAGCCCTCCAGATTCCTGAAAAGTATTACACTTTGCATTTCAATTGCAGGGTGGATTTGGATGCTAGCTTTCTGTTTGCCATTTTATTTTCGAGCTCTGCCAGTCCATTATGCTGATCTGACAGAGAATCAAAATTATGAACAATAATTTTATAGGCAGGATGGACTCTAAAGTTCATTTAAAGAACCACTTCCAGGGAGATACCCCTGGCTGGGAATCTCCCTGCTGTCAGTGCTGGGCTCTTTCCCAGTCTCTGGGAGCCAGATCTGTCTGAGATTGGGAGGAGGAAGCACAAACCATCTGGCAAGGCAGCTTTTTGAGCAGAAGAGACTAGTTAATTGAAAAGAGGCAGGAATTTTATCTTTGGCTTCTGATGAGATACAAATTACTTGATTAACTGCAGATTATTGGCTGAAAGAGGGCACCATTTAATACCATAGGTTCAGAATATTTTGCCAGTAACACAACATGGAGGAGGTGGAATGGGGACAAATAAGACCAAGGTCAGTAGTACAAAATTCATGGTCAGTTACTCAGAGTAAGTAATCTGTGAAAACTGGGAGCTCATTATAGGGATATAACATCAGACAAAGACAATGTATTAGTTTCAGAAAAATCACAGTGTTCTGAAGTTATAACAGCATGGAAAATGTCAAGGTGAGGCATTTGCAGGAGAGATGTGAAATGCTGCTATACTGCATGGGTCTCTGGCAAGTGTTCACCTGACACTGTTCAAGTCATCTATGATAAGGGATGGTGAGTTAAGAGCAAAACAGGGTTTGAGGAAATC
Organism: Corvus moneduloides; assembly: GCF_009650955.1. Classification (NCBI taxonomy): domain Eukaryota; kingdom Metazoa; phylum Chordata; class Aves; order Passeriformes; family Corvidae; genus Corvus; species Corvus moneduloides. Next base: position 142,275,383 of record NC_045476.1, read on the forward strand.
TCTAAGACAGATACCACAAGAAAAGACTTAGAGCATATTTTTCAGTTCACACACACAAAAAAAAAATTAAAATGCCTGAAAAGGGATGGGAAATTATTTACAAAGGGACATAAAGAATAAAGGAGAGAGGCTTATTTGAGTCATAGTCTGTACTGATTTGAGAATGATTCAGTATAAATTGGTTTTGAATGAACAGAGGAAGAATTTGTGAGCATACATAGGCCAGCTATTTGTAGCCATGAACATGGGAAATCTCTGGAAGGGCCCCTCCACAGTTGTTGTGCGGGTGGCAGCTCTGCTGCTCAGGTGGATGTTGCGGCATTCGTGGGAGGGTCCAAGAGCAAACCCAACCCAATGACTCCAGCAGTCTCATGTTCCTGTTTCCTCAAAGTTAAAGATATCCCTTAGCTGAAATACTACCATGTATCCATAAAAATTGAGATTTTCGTTTCTTGGATTACACAGTACATTGCAGGAGGAAATTTGCTCCTAGAGTAGCTAGTATAATTCATCCCTGAGGCAAATACCTGGCTGCTGCTGGGCTGGACTCTCACTGTTTCAATACCAAGTCTGGCAACTCAGGGATAGCACAAGACTGAGGAGCAAATCCCCCTGCCTCCAACAGAAATCTGTAAAATCAAAACAAACAAAAAAACCCAAAAAACTCAAAAAAACCCCCTGCCACGTGGGATGCCACAGGGACAAAAAAAACCCAACTCACATGGGCTCATCACTGCAAGCTCTGAACTGCAGAAAAAGCATCAAGTGGCATGGATAGGCTCATGAGACTTTGCTGATAATGCCTTGAAACAGAGTAGAAGCCAATGATATTTAAGTGATGCAGGCTCTGCTTCTCTTTGCTTTTGTGCTTCCCTTTAATGTCCACTGATCCTGCCCACTGATGCCTAACCTAAGAGCAATTTGTCCTTACTTCCATTGACACTGCTATACTTTAATTTGTATCTGTGCAACTTTACCATAATTTCTTGTACTCGCCATATGAACAGAGGTGGCTGTCTCACATACTGATGAGAAAAAACCTTTTGAGAAATAGAATTTTTTTTCAGTCCTGTGTGGGGCTGTTGTAACAGCAGGAAAGAGGACATAGTAATAAAGTCCTTTGTACACAAAGAAGTCTGAGACATAGATGTGTAAGGATTTGTTTGATTTGTTTGATTTGTTTGACCTTAATTTGTGTTACAGTGTTCAGCTCATGCCACTGTTTGTGAAACACCATGTTTGAAATCTTTCAGGCAGGCCTTGTATTAAGTGATACCAGTGTAAATACATTTATTTCAGAGGATTTTCTTATTCCAGAGTGATACAGCAGTACTTGGGATGACCTGAGATGTCTGTAGAGAAACTTATCATGAGAAAGTCTAATTAAACTGTGCCACTTCCTCCTTCAGTAATTCTGAGATGACCTAAATGACCTGCCATTTTCAAAAGGATAAGCAGGATTTGATAAAACTAGTTGAGATGGTGCTGAGTGTTTCAAATCTATCTACCCAACACACCTTGTTGTTCTGTATTTTACCCATCTGATTTCTCCAGCCCCACCTTCCTGCTCTTACCCACAGCCACTATATCTCCCCTCACAAGTCAACTCTGATTTTGATCTTATTTATGTTGTACTCAGAACAGCTCAGCTCTTGGCTCCATGGTGAGATATGGCCATTCACACATTATGCAGCGTATCTATGGACCTGGTGAAGTCCCAGTGGTATCCTGATAGCTGAAGAAAGGAGAGGAATTTTTAAATGTGCTTTCTCAGACAACAAATCTTTTCAATTACCCAGCCACAGCCCCACTGTGATTCAATCGGGTAACCATTCCCTCTGCTCAATTTGAGAAGAAGGATCTTCTGCAACACTCAGACATTTATTTTCTTTTTGTTTTTCAGTTGTAACATCCCACTTTATCTGTCAAGAGCCAACGCGTCAGTGATATGTCGACATTTCTAGAAAATTGGAGGCAAAGAAAATTCTCTTTTGGCTGAGACACAACTCAAGAATCCTGGTTCTCCCACAGAAATAGAACAAGAATTCAAGATTGGGTGCAATTGTAAGAGTGAGCCTGTGGATTTGGGAAAAGAATTGTACCTCCTTGGCCACATACTCTGCTGCAGACTTTCAGAGTTCTGAAGAGTAAAGTTTTGCTGAACTGGAAAACTACACTAAATTAACAGCTGGGACAGGGACAACACATCCAGGTTTGCTTAGAGGATTTGGTTTGCTTGGAGGGAACAAGTTTTTTATGTTAAATTCAAGACACAAGAGGGGCACTAGCTCTCACTTACTGTCACAGTCACTATCACTGCTGCACATATGCAGTAGAAGGGTGATTTTCATAGCCTGATGGCATGCACTGAGTGGGTTTCTGACTCATTTCACCATACATACTGATATTTCTCATCTACATCATCCCAGGATGCTGACTGATGCTCTGCAGAACCTGAGCGGGCTTCCTGCAGTAAACTCACAATCAAACCAAAATGCAAAAGACTGGAAGGGGCCTATGGAAAAAGTAACAACATGGCCCTTCTGTATACCTCAGTTCATTTCTTCTTCCTTTTTATTAGACTCACCTTTTTTTTTTTTAAATCCTATACTGTGTGTTTTTGGAGAACAGTTCTAAATAGGACGAGGCAATATTACATGAAGACAGACCAGGCTTTGTTTTGTACCCTCAACAAGCTTGCTTTTTCAGTGAATATCATGGCTGAAAGGACTCTGTTTTTCTCCCACAATCATAACCGCCTTCAAGCCTTTGCTTCACTAATGCATACAGCTGTACCAGTCCATTCCTTCACCTTTGTGCCTGAGGTCAGGGATGAACCTCGAGGGCTATTGCGCTTCTCAGCAGGATCTTGCTCTGGGCAGCAGCTTCCAACTACTTCTGTTCTCACTATGCAAAGAGGCACTTAATTGCTACTTGCATTTAATCCAAGTAAGAACTAATTTTCATGGCTGGGACTGATCTCTAAAATTGAACCCCTTTTAACAGCTGCCATTAGCTGCTTTCAGTGTAACAATGGGGTAGTTTTGGCAAGGTCTGGAGAGGGAGCAACTATGCAACAGGGAAAGAAGCATCCTCAAGTGCCCTTGTACTGATTCACATCAGTCCTATATTGATTCATTTATAAGTTATGTATTTTTAAAAGACTCCTGCTCTGCTGGAAGCTCAGAGAATTGCATTTTTGACAGAAAAAGATTGTGCCTAGGAAAATTTGTATTAGGTTCTGCAAGAGTATATTGACCTGGACCTCTCAGTGCCATGCACTTGGGACAGTAATGCTGGGCTCTTGAACAAGGCTGAGGGCCTGGAAAGTTCCAGTCTGCAGCAGGGTAGGCTTGCAGTGCTGGCAGCTACCTGGCCGTGTTTCCAGGATGTCTCTGGGTTGGGTGGGAAGCTCAGAGAGTAATGTCAGTGTAGTGTTAGTGTGTGCTTCCCAGGACAAAGACCTGGTAAGGCTCTGGTGAGGCTTTCCACCCTAGGGAACCAAGCAATGCCTGTGCAAGGGCAGCACTGTGGGAAGACTTCCCCTCCTGCACCTCTCCAAATGTGCGTGTGGCTCCAGGGAGCCAGGAACAAGTGTGGAGGGGGAGGGCAATTTTTTAATCTGGGACCGTATCTGATCCATAAGAATTAAAGTGTGGTGTTTGGGACCAGCGCTGGTCTAGTGAAGTCAGAAGGATTTCTCAAGAGGGCAAAACTTGCCCTGGTATTTTGCTTTTTATACCCCTAAGGCCTTTGAGATGAAGAAGCAGCAATGAAAATTGCTTTGGACTGAAAAGGAAATTGCCCCATAACCTCATGAGGGTAAATTTTGTATTAGTCTCTGTGCTTTACAGCTTTGCTGCCTACTACAGAGCAGACAAGTCTCAGGTCCCACGCCCCAGGGCTCCACTTGCCTTGAAGCACAGCAGTGCTAAGGTCCCTTCGCTCTCACAACTGCAGTGGAAGAGCTCTCCTTTGTCAGCCATCTGCACTTTGCCGGTGCCAGGGGCATGAAGGGCAGCTGAGCTGGTCATCTGAGACAGAAGAGGGCAGGGGCATGCACTGACACTGCTGTGCAGAGGAGCAGGAGAGGGGCCTTGGTCAGCAGGCAGAGCACAGGCTTGTGCACCAGTTCCTCCTTCTTGACAAGTGCTTCGAGTCAGCAATGCCCCAGCAGCAGATTGTCTGCAGGTTTCTAGTGCCCAGCTAGTGCAATGTAATTGAAGTTATCTTTGCTAACAGTCAGAGAGCTCTTGCAAGAAGTCACCTCTCCTTCCCTTTGTCCTGGGTTATCCATGAGTCTGTCAGAAGCTCCTGCCACTCAGCTGATCTGTGGTGACTTGCTGATGTGTGACTCTTGTGTGACTCTGGTGATCTTAGTGCTGTGACAGTCATTCTGTTTCAGGAGCCGTGCGGCACAGTAGGAGTAGCAAGCAGAAGGGAGCAGCAAGCCAGACCTTAAATACAAGCACATACATTAATTTATGAATGCAGGTATGCATGTATTATTTATACACTATATTTATGCAACATATCTATGTTTACATATATTTACATATAAACACCCACACTCACTGTGTACATGGATATGGATAAGGATATGGATATATGTGTATGTATGTGTGCATGTGTGTGTATAGATAGCTATATAGGTACACCTGGACTGCACGTCAACTAGGTGTTCAAATTCAGAGTATTTGGACTCAGAGCGCTCATGCTAGGATTGAATTAGATGAGGATTTATGTTGGCCAACTCTTCTTGACTACCCCTTTGCCAAAGGAATGAGAGCAGATTTTGGCTAGAACAAGTAGGGTTAACTAAGTTGATAACTCCTCTGAGAATACCTCAAGCCAAAGACAGTCAAAAGGGGGTGGAGGGATGGAGGGGAAGATATATGAATGATTAAAGTATCTAAAAGGAAATCAGTAATTTTGAACCATCAGAGCTGGAAACAATTAGTGGCTGGCTGGCAATTCAGAAGAATCAATAAGAGAAAGATGTGATTTCTAATAACTCAAAAATAAAATCTGCTGATAAGTTAAGAAGGAGCTATAGGGGGAAAAAAAGAGGTGAATAGGATACTAAATCTGTTAACAATTATTGTCAGTGCCAACACTGGCTTGGAAGAGTCACGTTTGTTCTATCACCTCCACCCAGACAATTATAACAATATGTATTCACCAGGCTCTCATGACAGGAGCACCCACCAATCCCATTAGCGCTAAGGAGCTGCTGGCATTTGTTTTTATTTTAATTTATCACTCAGCTGTTTCAAATCACGTAAAGCTAAAACTTGGCTTACAAGTTGTCGTTTCCAATGCTAATCGTTTGTGCTTACTGCATATGCGCCTGTGTGATATGTATATCTTCTGAATTTTAAAACTGGCATGGAAAACTCGCAGTCTGGGTATGAAATGTCCTCTCTGGCCCTTTACTGTAAAGGTTGGTCATGTTAAAGCTATTGACATATGTTTACTCCCCAAACAGCAGCCTGCCAGATGAAGCAAACTAGCTGGGTCTAGTTCACCACTCCTTTATAAAAGTTTAACAAGCTAACCCAGAGCAGTAGCTCAGATTGTATGTATATGGGGTCATCCTATTTCAAGGCAAAATGTGATTTCCTCAATTTCTCTAGTCTGGTGACAAACAGCACAGGCATGTGATAAATTGCATTTATTTTTCACCTTTTGACCTCCTCACTTGTTCTCTGCCCACTAATCCATTTCTGCTGGGACCACTTCTGGCATTAGAAACCTCTGAGCAGTGCTCAAACAGCCAATGCTCAAAAAAGAGCCCTGTCACAGATGGTTTCCTTCTTTCCTTTGTAAACACAGAGTTTCCCTTTTTACCCTCCTCTTCCAAATTGCACTAGTCCAGAAGAGACGCCAATGACAGCTACAAGGATATTGTAGTTGGGGGTCTGGCTCTTCAGCCAGAATGATGTCCAATGCCACTTGAGGTCCTCCAGTCAGAGGTACAATTATTCTGGTGTAAAAAACAAATACCTTGGGAAGTGCTTTTTCTAGAATGTGGTAGAAACAAGATACATGGTGGCTTGCTCTGGAATAAATATTATGTTACAAAAATCACTCATGTCTTCAGTGCTTCAGAAGAATTTTGCTAGTTTTGGCTCCAATCCTGTAATATGCTCTTTATGGTCAAGAAGTCCCTCCTCATGGACTAACTGAAATATTGAAGCTGTATTTGGACCGTAGAGTTGAAAGCATTCAGCTGCTTCTCAGCACTGATGAGTTGCTTTCCATTTCCAATCTAACTTAACTGTGCAAGTTCTGTTGTACCTAATATACTGGGAATTTGCATTCTGTTTGCTCTAGGACATAAAGGTGCAACACTGGAGTCCCAGAGCTCAGCACAGGGCTAGGGATGAGCAGTGACCTCCTGGTTTCTTTCTTCCAGTGCCCTACCCTGAATCATTTTCTGATATGACAAGGGAATCATTGCAGTTTTATAAACTTGCAACAAAGCAGTGTATGCTCTGCTAGGAAGATGAGGAGTACTAGCAGTACTCCAGGTGCCAGTGGCATTGTAAGTGGTGGGTATGGATTATGTCCTGATCCCAGGGAGGCTCTGAGGGAAGGCAATTTGTGCACAGCCTGTGTGCTGGTAGAGCAACTTGGTATCCTTGGTATGCAAGTGCTCAAGAGATTTTCTGTCAACTGTGCAGCAAACTCGGGCTCTCTTTCACACTCTCAGAGAGCCGAGACTCCATATGACGCTGTTGTAAGCATGACTTTGGATTTCATTTACACTGAGATTGACTTCACGTGGCACAGGATGAGCCTGCACACACTGCAGCCAAGGTATACAGCCACTCTGCCCATCTCATGCCCAGCTGAATGCAATTGCTTAAATAAGCTGATAAATTCTTATATTTAACAATTGTTATATTTTCATACAACCAAGTTTTTTAGTCTGGGGAATCAACCTATACTAATCTGTTCAGCAAACACCTGCACAGGCTTTGGAAAGATTTTTGAAAGAATCACAGGCCAATCACTCCTTCAGCAGCCCAACAAACAAGCAAAACACAGCTAGATCACAGTGACATTTCCATGCCTCATTTTCCTCCATGCTCCTACACAGTCCATGGAGTTAGATTCCAGAGGTCATTTTGGTATATGTTTACCCCTTTGAATCAGGCCTTTGAATCAGGAAATTTTCTGCCTCCTTCAGCTGTTTCCACACTAAAACCAAACCTCTTGCCATGCATAGCTTCAGCCTCGTCAGTCATTGTTGACGCTGACTTGTTCTTTCGTTCTGTTCTTGGCTCTCAGGCCATTTTCCTACACATATCACGGACAATGGACACTGCATACATCCAGCTCGTTTTTCCGTGTTCCTTTTGTCTGAATGGTGGCATCTTATTCCCAGGGATTCTGGCCACAGGCAGTCCTAGCAGATTAAGGTTGAGTCTACCTAACCCCTGTCACACGAGGGAGCACCATTTTTGTAGGAAGAGCTCTTACTCCTAAGAATTTATACATGCAGAGGCCCAGCCAGAACAGCACCAATTCTCATTTCATTTAGGGGATGTTTGCATGAAGCTGAAAAATTACAGCATTTTTCTACATACGTATAAACTGGAGCACATTAAGGGGAGGAAAGACATGCATTGACCTATAAGGACTTAGTTTAGCTCTGATTTATTAAAGGTCACTCAGCATGAAATGATTAAAAAAAATCCCATGTCTGAGAAGTGTGTTTGGATTTTTTGAGATACATTAACCTAGCTGGATAGATATAATTTCTTTGGATTTCAGGAATGTGTTTAGTGCTGTACCGCACATCAGTGCAGTCTCAGTAAGTCAGAAAGCATTACAGGGATGATGAGGCACAAACTGTCAAAGCAAATGGTTCAGCAGTAGTTTGGGGCACCCAAAACCTGCAGAACACAAGAAAAAGCATAAGATATTAATATATTTTTTTCTTTTTTTAACTGTACAAATGTTCAAAACCCACCTGCTGCCCAAGATCTGGAAAATTAGTTTCGAAAACTTGGACTTAGTGAAGATTTCTTGAGTATTTGCATGGTGCAGAGTAAAAGTGTTAGGTGCTGCTTGGTCCCCCAGGTGAATGACTTTTGTGTAGCTGGAGCTTGTCAGTGTCAGGGGGATGGCAGACCCTGCTAGCTTCGTCCCTGTGCTTTTCTGGCCTGCTCTGGGGCAGAAAGAGAGCTGCAATACACCAGCCAAGTGGTTTCTGTCTCCCACGCTTCAGAGGGGAAGTATCAGATTGTCAGGCACAGTCCAGTCAACCCTCTGCTCCTGGGATACTGCAACCACATGCTGTCCTTATTTGGGCTGGATTGCAGGGTTACAAACCAGTCCTTGGACTTTTTTTTGCCTTTTAATAAGTTCATTTTTGTGAGACACTTTTTTCCCCATGTAAGAAAAAAACCCACAAATATTTTTAGAGCTGGTTAAATTATTTGTTATGAACGGATTGTCCAATGAATTTTGGCCTTTTTCTGAACATGAGTCATTCACAACCTTATTTCAGTGGGTGAATTTGTTATTCATAAATACTGAAGGAATAGTTTATGCAAAGGGACTTCAGTCTCTGCGTTTTTCCAGAAAAGCTTGTGGTTTTTTATTAGTGTCTGCTTTTCCTGGTCCAACATTGTTTATCTACACTATGAAGCACTCTATCATCACTGTAAATAGTAATAAGGGATTTTAAACATGTGAATAGCAGCTAAAAATATTTGAAAGAATAGAAAATCATAATGCACCACTACTTGTGGTAAAAATCTGCTAACATATGGCTTCAGATGTTTTTGTGGGTATGGCAGTAGTCACTGAAACCATTGCAAACATAGAGGAGTATCATTCAACAGATCACATCAAGAAAAGAAGATCAGTATATCTAGGCACAAAACAATTGGGTTGTATACCCAGCAAGAGATCTGGACACCCAAAGTTTCTCCAGGAAAAGTGAGTTGAACTCCTGCACAGTACATGGACTCACTCCTAGCACCCTTGTTCGGCTTCAAGTTTTCTAGATCATTAGTTTTCTTCTTCCTTTTACCCAGACTTAGTCTGAGCAGGTTGGTGCTTGCTCCTGGCATAAACTGGATCAGCAATTAAAGTTAAGGTATGATTTAGGATCTGAACATCTGAGTCTAGTAGACCAAGTCAACTTCTGGACCACAGAAAGACCTCAAGGCTAGGATAAAGATGGGACAACCCCTACTATCAATACAGGCTTGAGATGGAGGGATTGAGAACAGCCCCGCAGATGACTTGGGAGTATTGGTGGATGAATAGTTGGATGTGAGCTGGTAATATGCGCTCATAGCCCAGAAAGACAACTGTAGCCTGGGCTGTATCAGAAGTGTGATCTGCAGGTCAAGGAAGGGGATTCTTCCCCTCTACTCCACTGTGGTGAGACCCATCTGACGTACTGCATCCAGCTCTGGGTTCTTCAGCACAGAAAGGGCATGAACCTGTGGAACAGGTCCCAAAGAGGGTCACAAAAATGATCAGAAGAATGGGACATTTTGTCTATGAGAAAACACTGAAAGAACTGTGGTTGTTCAGCCTGGAGAAGTGAAGGCTCTAGGAAGCCCTCATTGTGGCCTTTTATGTAGGGGACACAGGTGGGGATAAACTTTTTAGCAGGGGCTGTTGTATTGGATAAGGTGTAGGAGTTTTAACTTAAAATAAGTTAGAGTCAGACTAGATAAATAGAAGAAATTTTTTATGATGAGTGGTAAAACACTGCCAGAGGTTGCCCAGGGAGGTGGTAGATGACCTATCCCTGGAAACATTCATGGTCAGGTGGGATGTGGCACTGAGAAACCTGGTCAAGTTGAAGATGTCCTTGCTCATTGCATGGGGGTTGCACTAGATGGGCTTTAAAGGTTCCTTCCAACCCAAACCAATGATTCTGTGTTGGCAGAGGCAAACAACTGTATTTCTACAAAGCGTAGGTGATTTATGGTTAAAGATACTGTTTGAGTCATTGACAGATGCAGACCTATTTTATGTGCCAGAGCCTACATGCAGAGGGGGAAGTTACAGCAATCACCCTATTTCCGTAGCCAAAAATGCCTGTACTCACCCTCATCTAAAGTACATGTTAATGATCCCAGTTGACCTCTGTTGGCAGAGACTTTGCAGAGGCTGAAGGCTTTTGCAGTAAAAGTATCTCTGTGGCACTTGGTGTCACAAATCCTGTTTTAATTCCCAGTCCTGATCTTAATCCAGAGCAGCCCTAGCAATCCAGTGAATCACACTGACCACTTCAGACAGCAGGTTTGAAATAAACTTTGTGAACACTCTACATTTAGTGATTACTGGAGCTTTTGAGATCCTGCTTTCATAAACCCTCCCCAAAAACTCTTGCATTGCCCACTTCACCTGAAAAAAAGTCTCTTGAAACTTACTTCAGTATAGCTCAGTGGAACAGGCAAGATCCATCTATACTTGGCCATGTTTTGAATATCCTCCAACAACACTTCAGCGCAAAATAATGTCAAAATTATTTTAAGTTCATACTTTTTTAGACAACCCTCCAGCATGAACAAGGCATATCTTCTAAGTGCTAATTAAATTACCTCCTGTGTTTACTCTTTCAAGCTGTTTTTCTTGCCCAAGGAGACTTTCGGTCTATTTGCAGCCAACACCATATTGGATGGGAATGTTGATCTGCTGGAGGGTAGGAAGGCTCTGCAGAGGGATCTTCACAGACTGGATTGAAGGGCTGAGGACAACAGCAAGAGTTGCAATAGGGCTGAGTGCTGGGTCCTGAACTTGGGTCGCAACAATCCCAGGCTTGGGAAGAGAGCCTTGAAAGTGATCAGTAGGAAAAAGATCCGTGGGTGCTGGTGGACAGCAGCTGAACATGAGCCATTGTGTGGCCAGGTGGCCAAAAAGGCCAATTGTTCCCCTGTACTTGGCACTGGTGAGGCCATACCTCAAGTGCTGTGTCCAGTTCTGGGCCCCTCAATTCCGGAAGGACATTGAGGTGCTGGAGCATGCCCAGAGGAGGACATTGGAGCTGGTGAAGGGTCTGGAGCACAAGTCCTGTGAGGAGCTGGGTGTGTTCAGCCCGGAGAAAAGGAAACAGAGGAGTGACTGTATTGCTCTCCACAACTACTTGAAAGGAGGTTGGGGCCAGGTGGGAATTGGACTCTTGTGTCATGTTTCAAGTAAAAAGGACGAGAGGGAATGGTCAGGGAAGATTTAGATTAGATATTAGAAAGAATTTTTTCACTGAAAGAGTGGTTAAGCATTGAAATGGGCTGCCCAGGGGGCTGGTGGAGTCACCATCTCTGGAAGTGCTCAACAGGCATCTGGATGTGGCATTTGGGGATATGATTTAGGGGTGATTATGATGGTGCTAGGCTGATGGTTGCACTAGATGATCTTAAAGGCGTCTTCCAGCCTTGATGATTCTGTGATATATTCTATACAGTTCAACAACAACAATTATTTTTATATAATTTATATTAATTTATATAATTATTATAAAAAATTTATACAGGGGTTTTATCCTAAAAGATTGAATTTCATTGATTAAACTTGACTTACTAGCTCATGCATTACTTGTTTCTCCTTTTCAAACAGTTACGTGCAGAGGATTTCAGCAAGGACGTAATTGGTTAGGGTGTTTTTATCTGCTGGTCCTATATTCAACCAGGTCTCATATTTCCTTCTCTTATGATTAATTTTTTTTTTTTTTTATTAGGTAGCTCAGAGAAGGCAAATACTAAAGATAAGGTGGAAGGAGTGTGACTTCATAGTTTTGAGAAATAGCCATAAATACAGCTTTGATGAAGAAAAATACAATGGAGATTGGTCTAATCTTTAGGCTACCTCATAGACATCATCAGAAACTGAAAGCATCAATCAATGTGCACCTAATTTTTCAATTAGGAAATTGTCATCTGTGACTTACTGTTAAACTTTAATAGTATTATAACATTATTGATGCCCTCCTAATTGTGGCCTTAAGGCACTGTGTCTTGCCCTAATCAGTTCAAGGAAACACAGGGAGAAACTGAATCAAAAGACTTTAGAAAAATGGATGGCTAGTAAAAGAGCTGACCAAAAATCTTCATCATGTCAATTGTTCTGATATTTGGAGTCTGACAAGCCACTTCTCACCTCCTCTGGGGCCTGGGAGTTTAGCACTGCAATTAATTAAATGCAGTTTATTGCAACATTTAGGCTCATATGAAGGTTTGTATGCCATACAACCTCAAATTTCCTCCTTTTGCCAGTCCTCTTGCCACACTGTTCAGCCCAGATGAGTGATAACCTTCAACATCACACTGAAGTTTAGGGGTTTTTATGTTTTCTTTTTCCTTATTTTCCTCCTCCACACCGCAGCCCACAGCAGGCTACCTGTGAAAACTCTTTGAGATGAGCCCTTGCTCATAAAACGTGGAATATTCTTTCTCAGGAGATTATTCTTAATGAGTATTTTCTCCTACCACTGTTAAGCATCTTTTTGCTAGAATCCATGCAGTAAAGTAGATCTGTAGTGTTTCATTTTACATGTTGGTATTTAATCATGTATCAGATACAAATGTCATGTACCACATTGGCTGGTGCTTCATCCTGCCAGAAATACATTGCCTGACTTCTCTAAACCAAGCAGATAGATTCTTAATATTTACCATTTTATGTCTCACTTTAACAAGTACCAGTAACAGTCAGATCTTCAGTACTCCCTCGGTGATATCAGTTGTGTATATCACAAGTGGGCAGATGCCAGAACAAAGATAGGTGTACAAGTCAAATTACCTGACATGCCCATAGCCTCTGACATGCTTATCTTATGACATAATCGCAGGTCTGAAATTCTGCTGAACCCACTGCTACACCAAATAAATCTTCAGTGCTGTGAGTAATATAATTACTACAGATCTTGCTTAGTATATCTAGAAATTTGTGTCTGACTGCTATAAGGAAGAGTTTGGATGTTTTCCAGGTGACCTGCATACTTATATATAAATGTATGTGTCTCTTTTAAGAGTACCTTACACTGTGAAGCTGACCAGAGAATCTGTGAAAATATTAAATTTATTAAGAGTGTGTTGACTGCTTTCTTTAGCTATGTGAAACTTTTATGGATGATCCTTCAAATCTGGCTGCTGGTTGGATTCCAGATATTACATGTTCTTATGTATAGTTATAATAATACAGCTACAGGATTTGCCGTAGGAGATATGAGAGGAGTTGCATATGACTGTGCACACGTCTCAAGCCTGCCGCAGTATGGAGGGCCAAAATCAAACCCACATTCTAAACCATCAGATCTCAGCTACATTAGCTGTAAACCTGCAGTTTCACAGATTCAATGCAAAATGCAACAGCCTGGTAGGTGGGTTTTAGGTCTTTCATCCTTTCAATAATCTTAATGTACTTTAAAGTACTGAAGTGTATTACAACTCTTCAGACTGAAAGGTTTTATGAAGCAGAGTTACCTCAGCAGCCCCAGAATATACACCTTGGAAAGCAAGGTACAGGAACCACAACCATTGTATGACTGTCTGGAAGGAAGCAACACACCAGTTTAGGGCAAGATCTAGAAGAAGTCATATATACCTGCAAGTTCTGGTGAGTTCAGTAGAAGGACAGTACCAGAATCACCTCTGCCCAGGATGTTGCTGCCAATACCAGATTGCATAGACTCATGTAACCAGAAATGTTAAAAAAACCCTAATATTTCCTAATTTTCATTATCTATGTGAATATTTGAGTCCCTGTGTATGCTACATTATGGCTAGAATTAGAACTGTATATTTATAATATTTCATTATGATTGCAAACTATGATGTTATACTAAAAATATATTTCTTGGTCCTGAAGTATTTTTTTTTATTTGGGGATAAAAGGGATTCTTTTAGTCTGTATCCTAACCAACTGTGATGCTTAGAAATTTCTCAATCCTCCCTATCTACTCATCTTAATAAAATTATGAAATAATTTCAGTAATTTCTTGAAGAAGTACTTGGAAGTCATTACATCGCAGAGCAGAAATTAAAAATATTTTTGTATCATGAGGTAGTGAAATGGCGTAGTGAAATATTCTGAAAGGTTAGTGTTAAGTTCTGGAATAATAGGCAGTAACTAACAGGAGCAGAATGGAAATAGTAGGACAGCAACTTCTGCTGTTGAAGTTATTTGAATGTCAGAATGCAAAAGTAAAGAAATAAAAATTTGAATTTAGGTAATTTTTTACTAGAAAATGAAATAAAATAAGTATTTGCACAATACTCTTGGGCACTTGGTGTGACTCTTGGCAATGGTCTTGTGCAGTGCCAGGAGTGACTTGATGATCCTTGTGGGTCCCTTCCAAGACAGCCTATTCTGTGATTCTGTAATAGACAATGTGAGAAAGATTCTGCTCCTAGTTACGAGGTCCCTCATTTGTGTTAGTTTTGGTCTTCAAAATAGTCATGACAAGAGGCAAAAGAATGCTTCTGTCTTGTGTTATGAGAAAAATTCCAAATTTCAGATGCTGAATATTTTGTTTGCCCAACAGCATAATTCACATAACAGAAAATGTTGACCTGGTGAGCCATCAGCAATCCCTCCTAGTCCTGCTTTGAAGCATGTCTAACTTGAAAGTTTGGAGTGCTGGACACAAATTTCTGAAGAGCTGAATGTGTAGAGATACTCTACAGCTTAGACAAAGAACCTTAATTAATTGCAATCACATAGTGAAAGTCTTAGGTAACAGCTTCACCACTCCAAGTAATCTAAGACAAGTAAAAGGCAAAATAGAAATGTCAGAAATATTTTAGCTAACATTTTTGTCATGAAATTACTAAATATATGTTATGTTACTGCATAACCTGGAGCCTTTCAACTTCGGAGATAATGTGTATTCTACAGGGTTTTTGAGAAGCTTGAGAAGCTCCTTCTCCCTCACACACACCATGCAAAGCAGAGCTGTTACTACTCTGCTTCAGACCCATTTTTTTTCCCCATAGTTTTTGGTTACACTGAATACTCTGACTGCAGAGACCAGAGTGAGCAAATTTTTAATTCTTCTTTTCCTGACTTGAATTCCCACAACCTAAAATTTGTAGTGGAAACATGAAAAGGCAAAAGCATACACTTCTTGTTAAAGAGGATTTTACATTAAGCAAGGAGTGAATCAGGGTTAATTAACCTTTGCATTGGGGTTTTATTTGCAGTTCCTGGGGTGAAGCTGATATACCAGCGCCACGGCTCCAACAAGGTCCTACTGGAGAGGGGGACAGCCTCCATCTCTTGGACCTGAGTAAGCAGATCAGGACAACTGCAACGTGTGGTCTGTGGTCTCCTCCCTGCTGACATGCACAAGGAAGATCAAGCTGTGCTAAAATGCTTTTTAAATAAGCTGTCATAACTTGGAGCAACTTCATGCGCACTGGAGGACAGGACTCTCAGGCATTCCAGGACTGAAAAATCAGGATGCTACCAAACATTACTATTGTAAGAGAGTAAAATACTTTAAAAAGGGTAACATTGTAAGACAACTTACTCCTGAAGTGCCTTTGGGAAACTATTGGCTTGTGTCCAGTTCCAGCAATGGACCTTTGGTTGTAGTGGATTGCAGGCTTCCTGCTGGTCACCCACACACTGAATGTGTGCACCAAGTTGTTGTTGTGAATGGTGACCATCATGACTGGACTGCCTTTACCAGAATTTGTACCAGACTAACCCTTCTTCCTGCTCCTCTCAGCTTCAGCAAAGCCTCTGCTGGACTGCTGCTTCCCATTGTGTTGCCAAGCCTTGAGGCAGATGTGAATCAACCAGAAACTCTTTATACAGAGAATGATGAGGTCTGGAGAAAAGGTCAGGGAAAGAAGACTCAGTAAGCTCAAGTGACTGAACTGGAGGGAGGAAAACTTGAGACTAAAAATATGCCAGCAAATATCCAAGATAAAAAAGACTTCTGTTGACCACAAGGGAATAACGTCTTCTTTCTGTCTGTTGTGATTAGGACAGGAAGTAATGGACTTAAATTGCAGAATAAAAGTTTTTGTTAGAAAGAACAAAATGTTTCTGTCAGCAAGGCAATGAAGGCTTGTAACAGATCAGTGAGTACAGCTACAGAATGTCCTTCACGGAGGGAAATTTAAGGATATGACAAATCAAAATCCATCAGGGTGGCAAAGGTAGATACTTCTTCTGTGTTGAAACTTTGGACTGGAGTGCATCCCATCTGGAAGCACTTTCCAGCCTTCTGAGTCTACACAGGAGGGCAGAGACCTTTGAGTGCACACAGGTTTTTGTGGGCTTTCCAACTGGCTCCTGTGGGAGCTGTGACACTGGGCAGAGAGTGCTTCACTGGGCATTGCACAGGGTGCCTGTCCTGGACAGACTGGCCTTCATCCCTCTAGCTCTTCTCCCAAACCTGTTTCTCAGTATTGTTCTGTACAAGCGCATCCAGTATGGCATTTCCACTGGAAGCAGAGAGTCCGAGGGTCAAATGTCCAGTAGACAAGGCCAAGAAGTTGCTCTCGCTCTCTGTCTGTAGCAGATGGACAAGTTCTCTCCTGACCAGCAGCACAGCTGTGGCATGGGAGATGGTGCAGGCTTGCCATGCCATGACCTAGCCTCCCCTGTGAGAAGGATGAGGTCTGAACCTTGGTGTTCTCCAGCTGAAGATGGAATTAAACCTCAGGCTCCCCCTGGTTGGATGAACTCTCTAAATGCTGTCCTAGGTCACCAAACCATTTTCACCCTCAGTGGCTTTGATGAATTTAGATGTATGACAATGCTTATGAAACATATAGCACCATATACAAGCTCTGAAAATGCCTAATTTTCTTAGAATACTTTTCTGTTAAGTAAGCCTATGTCATTTCCCACCTATATGTAAATAAACCTTCAAAAGGTTTCCCAGGTTTCCTTTCTATCCATAAATTGAGCACACTGTGGTGCAGGTTAGGGGTCTGGTCTTGGTGCCTGTGGTTTCTCTTCTCCCTCAGCAGTTTGAGTTCTGCACTGGCCAGCCTTGAGGATTTGTGGGTAAGCAGCTTAGATGTCTAAATAATGTATGGATCAGTGTACGGGGCCTTTCATGTAGAGTCTGTGTTGCAGGCAACAGTAGCACTCCAATGCAGGACTTCAGGAATTCTGGGTTTGCTCATGTCTGCTGCTTTGCTTGTTGCCTTTATGTGATTGTGTGGGTTTTTCCTTGGCAGGGAGCACTGTGTTAGAGATGATGTATTAGCAATGATGCAACTTCTTCAATCATTTGAAAAAAAATTCCTGAAATTCTTGCCCTTATCTAATATAGCACACAGTACATTTCATCAAAGAGCTCCTGGAAGAGGAGCTGGGAGCGTTTGTGGCTGGGTGATGGCGTGTTTCCAAGGGCACGCATCCGAGGTGTTCTTCCTGCCCCCAACTGCACAGAGACACAGCAAAGGAACGCCTTGATTCTGGTCTCAGGTCAAGAGGCCTCTTGAATACATACTTCAGTGTAACAAAATTCCTTGATTTTTGTCCCAAATCTGTATGCAATAGTCATTTAATGCTAAAAATGTGGTCATGAATATCAGGAAAATTTATCTGAGAAGAATGTTCAGTCCTCCCATACATCCACATATTTCACTGTCTGTCTGTTTCCTGGACCCAACATTTTCTTTGGTCAAGCTTTACTTCAGAAGTTAGTAACTATTAAAACTGTCCACCATTTCCCCATCCTTTTTCATAAGGCAGTGAATTCTTATGGCTAATTTTTTCCTTGCTTTTCACTCTGACTGTATGATTCATTCCAATATTTTTACATTAAGTCGTGGGTCCAAATCACATCCATTACTGCTAAAATGAAGTGGTGAGAGTACAGGGGAAAATTAACCAATGAGGTGAGTATACACACTTCAGTGGCAATGCTCACAATGCTTTTGCAAAGACAAAACATGAGTCAAGAGGATGACTGTGTATCTGAGCTTAAAGAGTGTTGATTAAAATGACAAGTTTGAAAACAGGTGATGCTTTCTACAAATATGGGATGTGATAGTGACAAAAGTGATACAGGACCATCTTTTCCAAGTCCAAGAAAAGTAGGGGTTACAAAAATATGTATATTTTTAGAATAATTAATGGTCTTTATTATTCTCTGTAGCCATGATTATTAAAGTAAATCAGGTCAATTAGAAATACTTATTTTGCATTTTTTGCTGTTTGAAAGCGAGAGACAGAAGAGAATCCAAGGACAGAAAAATAAAAAAGTTCTTTAGAAATCTAAATGCGAACACATGGGAGGTTTCTGCTGTCTTGAGGTCAGCTAGTCAAAACCAGTTTTATGATAAAGAAGGGCTGAGGGAGAGGGACATGTGCTTGTGAGTATATAATCTCATCTCCAACATCTCTTCGTCTGCAAAATACGAAGCTGAAACAAATGACAACCTCCTGACATCCGATTCATCATACCACACTTGCAGTGTTATCAATGAAGAAGGGGGGTAAGAATGTTAATACATAACAGAAAGACCAAGGTAGGTAGTGAAACCTATTCAGTATACCCATCAGAAGCAAGCATAATAGCTGGCTTTGTTTTAAACCCACAGACTTAGAAAAATGAGTCATGACAGTTTTAACAATGAATGTAAGGTGCCCTTTCATGGTAAGAAAAAATATATGAAATACTTAAAATACTTACGTGCAGTAACACAGTTTATCATCTTGATTGGTAAGTTTGGCCATATAACTTGAGCTTGCCTCTGGATGTACAAAGGAAGCGTCAATGGCTGACACAAGAGTAATGGCAGCAACAAGAGGCAGAGCCCCAGGATTACAGGAGAGAAACGCACTTCCCAATGAGCTGCAGGTTATTCCAGGAAGGTAAACTGGCAATCGGTCCCTGCATTTTACAGTACATTTAAAACACAGAACTCCCACCACTACACTTTGCAGAAGCCCCTCAGTGGCCCTACGCTGATTTATGGGCCAGGGTTAATGATAACATCTTCTCCAGTGATGGCTGAAACCAATGGATATATTTCAGCAGATCCACTCTTCTCTGGTTCAGTTTTGCTGTCTGAACCAAAGGCTCCTGTATCTCAGGAGATTCTGCTGCCTTCCTAGTCATGTCTGCTTTAATTTATTCCTTGAAGAGTAGTCTGCCACAGGACTAATTTGGGATTTTGGTGGCTCAGAGGTAACAAAGGGTAATCTGGTCAAATGTCTCCATCTGAGAGTCTTGGAGGCTGGAGGATTCACCATTACCTGTGTCTGGCTGGCTCAGGAGGTGTTCAGAGGAAGTGTAGAAAGGCTATACTCCAAAGAACTGGTTAAAATCCCTAACTTGCATGCTCTCTCCTTTTCTTGATGTGCATGTATGAGCTGTAGCATTATGCACCGATAGAAAACAGTGACTTCCATGGTCTTTTGTAGAGTAGATCCATATCACACACGTATGTGGAACACCAGTGGGTCATAGACTGACACACCTCTCTGGACCTACCAGCACATCTGGAAAGTACAAAGTTCTGTGTTTGTGACAGCTCTTTAAAACGTACATCTTACATTAGAAAATGTAAAACATTATATATAAACACTATGACAGTGTATTATAAGTAAATTTTAAAGAGCATGACATTACTAACTTAACCCAAAGACTTTTCACAGCAAAATGGCAAAGCATTTTTCAGTACTTAATTGTACCCATTGTTCTGTCTTCTGAATTCTTTTTTTTAATTAAAGGAACATTTTAATTCAAGCCCTTAAAATGTATTTATTGTGATTGATAATCAATACAAGATGACATTTTCAACAAGGAAAAAGCACTTCCCATCTGGTGGGAGGAGAAAAAATACATTGTTAGACTAAAATATATCTTGTAGTCACACCCATAGACATGTATCCAGTAAAACAGGAGAAAACACTTCCGAATGGAAGTAAGAATTCTGGCTAGAAGTGACTTCAAGTGCACATACCTTCAGCAAATATGTTCATGATTTATAGAACATAGAACACATATATTAATATTGCCAAATTCAATAAATTGTAAGGGATTACATGTCAATTTGTTAAATGTAACATATTTTAAATAGTGCTTAATGATATTTTTATTTATGCAAGGCTGAATGAAATGGAGATCTGGTTCTCCTTTTGGCTGCAGCAGTCACAGTGAGAGTCAGAGGCATGCATACAAATCAACTGCAAAGAAACCACTGATGGGGTGCTTTCCTGCCTGAAGATGGGAATCTGTTCATGTTTATAAGAGTCAAATTAAAGTAATAGCACATTGAAGTTTGGCCACAAGCACAGCTGCACCATGAGTGTGTTTTTGGGTTCTTATTTACAGTTCAGAAATGATCCAGTGATATGCTGGAGGGCTTGCTGGAATCTGAGCTAGAGGTTCCTTGGGTGAGCCAAACTGGGCAGCACTAGACAGAAGAGAAAAATTAACAGGATTTAAACTTTTGTTTTATTTTTTCTTTTTTTTTTTAAATATATTTGGAGAGCTGTGGAAACACTGGGGTTGTGGAAGTACTGCTGCTTTTCAATACTTAGGATCCAGAAATTAAGGAGAAGTTGTTAAGAATTTAATTTTCACTTTTACTTGGTGTAAGAAAGATACTCTTTCCTTTGTTTTTTGGAATGATCATAACAAGAAAGCAGCCCTTAAAAACCGTCAGGGATGCAGCAAGAGTAGCTTCAGGAGAAAATGGTATTTCAAGCCTGGTTTTAGGATACATCAAAAGCCAGAAGTAACATCAAATGTGTCTTGATTTTTTTCCATTGACATATTTTTAATTGAATATATATATGAATATCTGTGATCTTCTTCAGAACGTTATGTTCTCCTGTATGTGACACATTTTGCATGGCCAAGAATACTGCATACCTACTGCACAGCTGATGATTCCCAGACTTACTGGCTGCACCCTTAAAGAGACACAGTGTGACTCTATTGGGCTGGGTGACTAGAAAATTCCAGAATTTCAGGGGCAATGTGAATGGAAACCAAAGCAGTTCAGGTCTGGGTTATGGGAAACGTTTTGCAATAGCCACAACCAGGAAATCATGCTTTATTTTCAAAACTATTGTCAAACACTGCTGCAGACTACCTCTCAATGGCATTTACAAACATGGCTGACAGTGGTGGATTTCTGCTAACATGGAGATTAGAAATGACTCCTTAGTTCAGTGATAAAACTGTGAAGCTGCAGTCAAGTCCTGGTGCGATGAAACCATGTTTGCCATTCTTATTTGAACACAGCTGCAACTAGTATCCATAATTCAAATTAAGTGCTATTTAGGAGGGTGTTTGGAAACACGATTAGTGCTCCAGGATTGAGATTTATTGTTTCCAGATTGGTGGTGACTTTTCCTTTATAGTTTTAACAATTTAGGTTAAATGAGACAAAACGTCAAGTGGAGAATTTAGTATTTAAAAATGTCTGCATAGAACAAGCAATAAAACTCAGATTTACTTGGCTAAGCCGGACTTTGCAAGTTCACCTATTTATCAACTTTGCAAGTTGGTTTGTTTTGCAGGATAATGGTAAGCGCCCACATTTTCCCCAGGGGTCTCAACAGTACACCTCTCTGCAGAATGACTGACAAACCAGAACACAGTTTGCCACAGTGAACATCCAATCCAGACATGGTCTGTCCTGGTATCATGCCTGCCTTTCACACACACCTCTTGTCCAACTGGGAGCAAGTAATGAGGGGCAGGAATCACCTCACCTTCTTTTGCTCATCTAGAATGTATCCCTGTAGTCTTAACCGGCCACCAAAAAGAGGCAGGTAGTTCCTTGGAAATACTTGTGCCATCCTCAGGTATCTGTCTGAGACAGTCACAATCACTCTTGAGACACCTGTCAAATCAGCCAAATCTAACTTACACCAGATTTCACTCCTTGAAAAAGTTAAAGACCAAGCCTGTAAATCTTGATTTTCCCACATGGAGCAAGAAGAACAGCTATCTGTTGCACAGGTTCAATCAACTCTTTGACAAAAAAAAAAGAGTGCTCTGATCTTGAGTCCTACTGCATCTCTCCTGGAAGGTTATTGTAGCTTGAACCTCTGTGCAGGAAACGAGTGGGAATACAGATAGTGAGAATGAAATTGCTTGCCGAAAATAAATTGTTTGTGTAAAAGGCATGGAAAATCAAGTGGCAGTTGTCAAATCTGTGTAGGTAATGGGAGGTCTTTGCTGAGGAGCTGGATAGAAATCCTGTCCCACTTATGGCCACTGCATGGGGTATGGGCAACGGATTGAGCCACATTCTCTGCCCCCCTCCCGCCCCCCCCGAGTGTGGATACCAGAAAGAAAAATGGGATCTAGGTATAGATCTAGACAGTTCAAAAAGAGATGCTCTAAAATGGTCTCCCAGCAGTAAAATCCTCTATGCATTGACTGAGGGTAAAGCGTCCTGATGAGGCATAAGGCAGCAAACAGATGTGTAAGGAAGAAAAGCTCTTATATATTCCAAGGCAAACAATTAGCAGAGGTCCCTACTGCAGTCAGAAAGAAGAAAATAATCTTTCTGGTATCTGTGTTTGGTTATCTGGGCAAGATGGAAAAAGATGGAAATATTCAAGAAGGCAACTTTGGATGAAAATGTATCTGCAAATCTACTTCCCCTGGCTACATTGGAGATTAATTATAATTGCAAAATGTGTATTTTTGTGGTTTACTCTTTGCCCTCTTTGAAAATAATTCAGAAAGTAAATGTGCTGTAATTTCTAAAGAAGAAGACACAAGCAAAAGATGTTTATAAAAATTTACAGTGTTGTTTTTTCCACAGTGACCTTGGGCTGTAACGGTCAATGACATTGTATAAATATTTGTTTGTCAGATTAACATCTTCATGTGATTTGCAGCCCCTTCTGAGACGGGAGGAGAGGGAGCTTCAGCAGGCTCTCCAGCACCATTTGCCCAGGGAACAAAGCCCTTTTTTCTGTCAGGGATTATTCATTAGCAGAGTTTGTTGGCTGGCTGGTATTCACCAGTCAAAGATGTGAGAAGAAGACCTTATTGTGGAGCTGGAGTTCCTTGTGAGCATGTGTAGGAGCTTGTGCCAGGGTGAGGAGGCCAAGAGGGAGGCATAGCCTTTCATGTGTCTTAGTTTCCATGTGCACAGCTGTGACCAGCTCTGCCAAAATCTTTACTCATGAGTGTGCCAGAGAGAGCACTCAAAATGCAAGCCTGATGCTACTGAACTGCCACTTCCATCTCATGGCAAAGGGGCAGTTGTGAGCATTTGAATATTTCCCGGTTTACTTTCCAGGGTACGCTACCATCTTCCTAAGTAACAGTTCTGCCCAGTTCTGCTCTCTGCCTGTGTGACTAAAGTTTAGAAGTGAAGGGGAGAGGGCACAGCCTGGCACAGAGAGCCCTCTCTGCGAGTACCTGCATGCAGGAGTGCACACATCCACATCTTCAGCAATCATTCCCCACTTATCTGTGAAAATAGAAACCTTTGGCACAAGTGTTTATGAAAGCAAATAAAGAAGCTAAATTACACTTAAGCAAAGTGGCTTTAAGTGTGGTGACAGAAATGGAAGGGACCTTACTGGGTTACTAAGTTGAGTCTCTTCAAGGTCACTGGCAACTGCTTGTTATAATTCCTTTCTCCGCTTATGAAGTTCAGTTTTGAAAGGCTACATTTATAGTCCTCCTCTATGCCGGCTAGAAGTGCTTTGCAGAGACTTTTTGCTCCTCTTTGCTCATACCACAAGCAATGGTAGTGCTCTCTAGGATTTTCCAATCATTGCTAAGGAGTTATTTGAAAGATGGTTACTTTAAATATTTTTTTTTACTTGAACAGATTATATTTCCTCCTGTTCTTCATGTAAGATTCCCCACTGATTTTGGCTTCGCTACTTCTGTAAAGATAACAGAATCGAGTTATTTTAGGCCGGAAATAATCTTTCCTCTTTGAAGGAATTCCTTTCCACTGTAGAAGAGACTTGTTTCCCCTTGTTGTACTGGCTAGCAGTTGTGCCAGCTGTAATTTCCCCTGTGAACAAAACCACACAAAACATTCTACCTCTGCAAAGAAACTTTCTTTACTTATTTGCTAGCATTAGAGATGCTTTTGACTTGCAACCAGGAATTGAAATGATTGTTTAAAATGGCAGTGATGCAAGTAGTGAGGATGGCTCTCAGAAGGGTCTAAAGTATGAGGGGATGCTCAAGGTCTTTTGTATGTGCTGCTTGGAAGGGGCTGCATTCTTTGTACCATCTCACTTACCTGTAAATCTAGGAACATGGCTGCTTAAACAGTGCTGTTGCTGCAGACTGAATTTACCTCTAATTTGTATGTAGATTTCACTAGTTAGCCTAGATAAACTGACATCTTGGTAAATATTTCAAGGATTAGATCATAGTGGAAAGAAAGCTAAAGGCGTATTTGATTTTATGAAGCTGCATCTTTTTCCATCATTTAATGAGTATCTTCTTTATCTCACAAATTTGTTGTTCATCGATTCATTACATTATTTACTGGAAAATAATGGCACCATTTACCAGAAAGAAAGTTTAATTTGCATTGTTTTAATCCATTTTATAAAATTGACCGTTCATCTTTAGCATTGAACCTTTCATAAAGCCTTGCCAGAGGAACAAGAAATCTATCTCATCAGACAGCTGTGAGGCATCTGATATAATTAAAGGGTGGTACTATCCTGACCACCACATCCAGTGATAAATGAGTCCATTTCATGAAGCCACAGAGCTGGTGCTGCTTGCATGACACTAACAGCATATGAATGAACAAGGGAGGCTCATGTCGTGGCTTGGAGTTCATTTAGGAATCAGTTTACTATGTATCTGACAAGGGTGATAGGGAAACATTCAAGTACTGTGCAATAAAATACATAAATCTGAAATTTGTCCTGGAGATCTTGGATAGGATCGCAGATAGGTAGATAGGTATTGCCCAATAAAAAATCTGAGCATTTTGGGACATGTCCACCTTCTTGGATGAGCTGAAGCCAACAGATCAAACTGTCCACCACCCTTCTCTGAAGCTATGGGAAACAGAGATAGTAGGGGAAACAGCCAAATCAGCAATGTGCAGCTTTTATAATCATCTGACAAACCTCCAGGTTGTCCCCATTGCCCAGAGGACAATGATGTTTGGGAGGATGAGAAGGCAGGTTTTACTTTCCTTCTCTATTACAGATAAATTCACATTAAAACATGAACCACAATGTCTGCGTAGCATGAGGTAAGCAGGAGCCTCAGCTGATAAATTGCTCAATAAACAAAGCCTGAGCAGGAGAAGAAATGTCAGTGATGCAAAGAGGCTGATCCCAGCCCTGATGAAGTTAGTGAAAGGGTTTGGAATTTCCAGGCTGTGGATCCACCTACCTGGGGGCAGGCCATCATTAAATTTTGGCCTCGATGACTTTAGAGGTCTTTTTTGACCTGAATAATTTTGTGATTCTGTAAATTATCCGAGAATCTTGGCAGCTGCCTCATTAAGCCTGTTAAGGGAAAACTTCATGGCTTTTACATTTTCTGTTGGTTTAGTTTTTGTCTGAGCTTAACTAAATTTTAAGTATTACCAATTTTCATCTATAGCAGGAGTTTGAAAAGTTCTGCAAGTAGAGGAATGTGCCAATCCCAGTTGCTGGGAACCCAAAAGTTCAAGTTTAGCAGCACCAGCAAAAAATGCAAAACCTAAATGTAGGAAATCATTATAGCAAGTTTCAATCAAAAAGTGAATATTTTCAAATATATGAGTATATAAAAACATAATTTGGCATGTGACTTGTCCTACACTCAGCTGCCACATCTATGTAACTACAGTAGACATATCAAATATGTGGGTCATCCATTACCTGTCTTATATTGGATCTCAACCTTGAACTGCTGATGCAAATCAGAAAATACTGGTCTAATATCAAATACAATCATTTTAATTGTAATTGTCACCTGTAGAGATGCCTGCCACGTCCAGGTGTGTGGTGACGGAGAGGCTGTGTAGCTGCATGGTCACTGCCCCCTCATATCACATGGAGCATGTCTCATAGTAAACAGATGAAACAGGGCTGGGGAGGGGGGGGATATTCTGGAAAGACCTTTCCAGACTGAAGTGATAGATAATTTTCTTATAATTAGAAAGAGAATCTGTCCTGTACACAGACTACGTATTGTTAGTGACTCCAAGTGTTTATGAAGAACTTGCTGTCTCAAGGATAAAGGCCTTCCAGTATTTCTTTCTGGATAAAATATAATGATTAAATATTTATAATGGTACAAAGTCTCATTTTTCAGAATTTACATTCATGTATTATTTCAACTTTTGTTACAAGCCTAAGTAAATATTTTATTAGACCTTAAGTTCACACCTGAGAACTTGACATCTTGGTTTTCATTGGGAAATGCAAAGTAATTATTTTTACAACTGGCTAGAGAGATATAGTACAATTATTACTGTTCAGGGAGCTGTTTTATAATGTTGGTTTCCTTACTGAAATCAGTGTAGTTATTTTTTGGGGGCCATTTTTGGACTCTTAATCAAAGCAGGTTAGCTCTGTGTGGTATAAATCACTTGTAATGGAAACAGTATCTGCACACAGTGTAGAGCACGATGGGCGCAAATTCTAGAGGACCTAATTTTTGAACCATTAACATGTGAACTGCATGACCAAGTATTGACTGCTTGTGCCCTGTACTCTGTATACTTTAAAAAGCCATAATTACAATACTGGCTTCATCTATTCTCGTTTGCATTTTCAAATTTTCTATGCAAATGAAATCCAGTTGGACAGTTCTGAATAAAAGAATAAGTCAAGATGGCATGTACATTCACTATGGCCTATGTTTTACAATATATTAAAATTCTTTAAAAGTGTTGTTTTCATTAAAGAGTTGTCTTTCCTGGTTTTGGGCTCATTCACTGAGCATTTCATGCTTTAGTGCCTCTCTATGTAGAATTTTAAATATTAAATTCAATTAATTTAATGTATCTACATTAAATTATACTTAATATAGATATTTTAAAAATATTCCTCTGCCATGCCATAATTTTCCAGGTTATAAGGAGAATTTTCCTATCCATCCTGTGGAGGATGGAATGCTACTACTACTGCTCCTGCATCGGTGAGGGCTGCTGGTTGACACAGGCTCTGTAAATTATCTCTGGAGATAAAGGCAATCAAGAGTTATTCAGGCTCTTGCTCTGACTTCACCGCTGCACTATGTAAAAGACAAATCCAGAAAAGTCAAAGGTGTGTATGACAGGTCTCCATTAGCAAAAGACCTTGTGCAATTCAAACACATCGTTCCTTATGGTGGTAAATGCATCAGCCAATGGAGCAAACAATAAAGATCAAAAAAGGTCAAATATCAACCAGTCCTACAGATCAAAGAAAAAAATCCTGAAAACATCTAAAGCAAAATCCAAACACTCATTCACTTTTAAAGTCTGTCTATGTTTTGAATACAGACACTGGAACCAAGTTTGGGACTAGAAAGTCGTAATACCTTGACATTTTTGATCAGATACTCAAGTACAGATAGGTGATGGTGTGGATCATCTTTCTGAAATATGAGACTATTAACTTAGGGCAGGAATTATGTATTTTACCCTCTGCTGTCTGGTGGTGCCAGCGAGTATTTTCAAACCAAAGCCTGCATCTGAATGAAAGCAGTAATGGCCAGGAAGAACAGATCTAGCTGCATGTGTTCCTGGGACTTCTCTGGAGCTTCTAGTCCAACCAGCTGTTTGCTTGAGTACAGCTACTTGAAAACAATTCACATGAATTTGGTCTGAGAATTACATGTTATCCCTGGTGCTAGGCAGAGCAGCAGGTTTCTTACAGTCCTCTAGGACACGGATCCAAGTGGAAATTGGCTCGACATTCACTCAGATCACATAATGAATTATGTTTTGAAACTGCATTTAAAAACAAGCAAACTACTCTGAGGGTGGGAGTACTTACAGACTCATACTTTAATATATTAATTACATTCATTTGTCATCACTTGAACCTAAATACCCTGTACTACATTAAAGTTGCCAAAATCCCATTCCCCTCTCACAACTGAATATCCAGAAGTAATCTCTTTAAATGAAAATCAAGTGAGAGACTTTCAGAGTCCCACAAGATCCTGGGGCAACAAAGGTGAAGAGGGGGAGAGACTGAAGTAGGTCTTTGATGCATGAAATTGCTGCAGTGCTGCAGGAACAGGAACAGTAGCGTTAGACTTAGATGCACTGTTATTGTCCTCAGGAAAGCAGTGGCAGTCAGTGCCATGAAACCATCCGTGCTAAACTCCTGCCAGGCACCGTGCATGGGACAACAGGTTCTTGTGATGCTAAAACTGTTACCCAGAGCACACACTCAAGATTCCTCATCATCTTTTATTTGAATAATTTACCAGATGACACATTGCCTGTGTCTGTTCTTTCTCTGACCCTAATATTTTCCTCTTCTGGCCCTGCAAAAGTGTCTAAGACTGGGCTAACTTGCCATGTATGCAAAACTGAGGAACCTACCCTGCTGCTGTCCTTTTTGTGGCATCAGGGGGCGAGATTAAGGCACACTACTGCTTTGCCACTTAGTAAATAAACCACCTGAGGTCGGCCATTTCCACAGCTTTCTTTGGAAGCTCTCTGCCCATGTTTGCATGAAGGGCTTTGGGGCAAAAACAAGGGGTGTGGCTGTGTG
Source organism: Corvus moneduloides (assembly GCF_009650955.1). Classification (NCBI taxonomy): domain Eukaryota; kingdom Metazoa; phylum Chordata; class Aves; order Passeriformes; family Corvidae; genus Corvus; species Corvus moneduloides. Next base: position 142,304,000 of record NC_045476.1, read on the forward strand.
CGTGTACATCTGTGTTTCACTCCTTGCCCCTATTCCTGGCACTGAAACCCAGCACACTGCTGGGAAGACCCTGCATAGTCTGGTTTCTGTGAGAAGCCATCTCATTCACAGCAACATCCCCCTCTCTCACAGGCCACCTTGATCTCCATCACTCCCAGAAAAGTTCCCAGGCAGATCCCTTCTCATGTCTCCATGCCTGCAGCCTGGTAAACTCGTGTCCTTCTGTAAGTCCGACAGTGTAATACCTACCAGTTTTTCTGAGTAATTTTTATGTCTTTAGCTCTGGCCGCAGGCTCACAGATGAGCTGGAAGAGCAAAGCTCCTGCACTCCTGTGGGTTTTCTGTAGGCATTCAGCAGAGCTTGCAGAAGGGGTAGCTCTGACAAGGCCCTTTGCACTGCCACCTCTTACACACATTTGAATGTGCTGTACGTACACAAGCCTCAGGCTTACAGGGAAGCACCTTCCCATCTATTTCACCTCTGTCCCTCTTTGTTCAGTCAAGTATCCAGCAAAGAGTATCCCATAAATAGGTCTGTTCACCATCATGTTGCTCAGCTCGTATTTACTTATGCCATATTCATATTGCATATGTATCATCCTAATTGTTTCATAATGTTCTATAAATTGGCCAGTATAATCAGGAATGCTGGATTGCATTAAGCAAAGCCTTTTTGACATGTACTGATATATTAGTTCCATATGATAAAATTCATAAAATACAATCTAGATGCCAATGAGATTAGGAAAATGGGCTCTTTTCCACTCACCTAGATGCTGGAAAGATACACAAGTTGTGAGCTTTATATGAAACTAATGATCCCTTGAGACTCTGGCGAAGGATTTAGGAAGTGGGTAAAAATTAATAAATAGTATATAAAGAGACACAGTCTCACCTCCCACCCTTGCACACTCCTTATTATACAAACATACCCTCTGAAGAGCCCTGAAACTCTCTGAGGTCAAGGCACAGAGACCCCCTGAAACACACTGGGCACATTAACAGCGTGGCTGTTCATCGCACCCTGCATGAAGTCTGCACTGGCATCCCCAGCCTGAAGTGCTCCCAGATTCAGGAGATGCTCAGCTACACAGTTTTGCAGTATAACTCTGAAATTTCAAACATTCAACTAGGAGGGGGAATTGAGGCAATGTATAGGGGAAGAGTGGCAAGAAAAAAAATTGCCTTATTCCTAATGCATCTGGTCCTGATGCAATGAGGAAAAGCCCCTGGACAAAGCAGTCCTAAAAGGCACAGGTCATGTTTGACAACATCATTGCTCCTGACCCTTCTGTGGGGCAGTGGAAGAACAGGTTCATGCCTCACATACACATGGACCAAGCAGCAGATCTGGCTGGAAGGATTAAAAAGCATATGAAATACAATGGCAAAATGCCCTTTTCCTGCACTTCCTAGGGTGGCAAAATGAACCCTACCAACCAGACTTCATTTCCAAGCACTCCTCTAGCCATTACAGAAGAAGACAAGAGCAATAATTGAGGGCTTTATGGATTATGATTGATAAGTATTTTAGCTCTGGAACCCAAGGATTTGTCTGCATATTCTGAAAGATACAAAATTGATATTTCTTTAAAGTTGTCTAAGCTGGCTTGGCTAGCAAGAGAATTCTACTATGGGTTTTGTTTAAAAAAGTGAGATATTAATAGGTTTGGGTTATAAATAAGGAATTGTACAGACAGCTTCCTCATGGTGTAAGAGGGAGACAGAAAATTCAACTGGTGGAGAAAAGTTTTAAAAGGGAAGGCAGGGGAAAAGCTTTACACTCGCAGTAGAGATTTGTTGAGAAACATGTAAATTTCAGGAAACTTTACCACAAAAATCTGTTTCAATTCATTCAAAATAAATGATGCTGAAGAGAAATCGATTGTAGCCCCATGTCTCCAGCCTGCCTTAGTTCTCCCACAATGACAGGAATAAAAAGCTATTTTTTACATCAGCCCACAGAAATGAGTCAGTGCATTCAAGGAACAGCTCTGATGAGGAATCCAGGGCCAATTTTATGTGGTTACATCCTAGAGCAGAATTGATTGTTATTAGAAAGGCAGTGTTATTCCAGTATCAAGTAACTGAGATCATCTTGAAGGAAAATTCAGTTAGGAGAAACTAAATGCCACATTTTTTTTTCTTTAACTCTGAGCCATTTAGAGCAAACTGCGTGGTGTAAATGTTCCATCTTCAAGGGGTTCTCAGATTCTAGAATACAATCAGCACCAACTTCAATATTGACCCTTGGGCTGACTGTTAGAAAGTATAAATACACATCAAACAGATTTCAAGTCCTTCCATTGTAGCAAATATAATTTATTTTTTAATGAGAAATATAATTAGTGTTGCTAGCCCTACTGGTCTCTCAGAATAGAGTATGAGCTGCATATAGATAATTCCATGAAAACACTACTGGAAATTCAAATACTTATCTAATCTTTATGTCTGGCAACCTACACTACATTACTGATTGTTGGTACCAGTGAAGCATAGTATAGCATTTACTTCCAGAGGAAATTAAGCCAAGAAAAAGAGTGCCATTTAGTTCAGAGGAAAGATGTTCATACATTTTTATACTTTAAATGACTCCATTTGAGAGCTTGGAAAATTAAAAGGGCACTCAGCCAAAAATAGCTCAATGTAATTCTACTGAACGCAGGCTAAATAAGGATCAGCCTTATCTAACTTCTCAGAGGTACATTAACCAGAGACACTGTATAAAGTTCCAGAACTATCATTTGCCTAAAAGGGATTAGGGGATAACCAAAGTGAAGAAAACCAATTTATTCATAATATGAAACAACAGGTCATAGAAACTAGCTCAAGATAGTTCCAAGAGAGAGAGCAAGAGCAAAACAAGAGTAGTGTCCATTTGTTTAAAAAGGAATGAAATAGTTTTATGTTGAATCACTGGACAAAATGCTCTGGTTTAAGCTGAAACTATTTTCAGGTGTATAATTTGTGTAGGGAAAGGAAATTCTAATAATCTGCTTATAGTGCGGAAAAAACAAGGAACTGTCATCTATTCCCTTATGAGTAATAACCCACCCAGAGGGGGAGCTAAATGACACACTTTAATGGCTTTGGTCCCCCAGGGCAAGGACGGGGAGCTCAGCTGGGACCAGAGCTCAGCAGGTCACTCTCCAGCCTGCCAGTTTCCTTCCCATGCTGGCACCTCTGAATTGTTCTCCGTCTTCTTGCCTGCCATCTCAGCCCCAGGATGAGCTGCTCCTTTGCCATCACTTGCCACAGAATTCATAACTTTACTGATATTTACTAGTGGTTCCTCTTCAGAACAGAAGGGAATGGGTTATTTCGTTGAGTTGTATAAAATTCAGCTTTTGCATATATGAGAATTTTAATTGAAAAGGAGCAGTTTATTTGACGTTTTCATGTCTACTGATTTAATGTTCATTTGCCACCTGGGGAAAATGGCTACTTTTATACTAACAATGAGAACATGCTATTGTCCTTATATTTTTTTGTGAAAGACATTTTTTGCCCTGAAAGGAGCAAGATTTCACTTGCTTGGACTTTTAGGCTGACCCATTGCACACGAGGAAATGATCTGGTTTAACTAATAAAGAAATGATTAGGGAGCCATTTGCTGAGTTATAACAAAATAGAGAAGCAAGGGAAGTGTGATAAGCATCACATCTCCTAATACATAAACAGCACACTACTAACTTCTTCTTAGTGAAAGGTCAGATATTTAAAGGTAAAAGGATACTCCATGGGCAAAAATGTTTATTTTATAGAAATGAAAGGGTGAAAATGAAGATTCAGAAACATTTTTATGAGGCATTACCATACAGAATATGACTTCCAAGTTTGATGATAATTTATGTTAAAACAATATGAAGCCACTAGGGCTATCTTTTCAATCATGTTTGCAGTATTATTCCTCATTTCCGCAGCACTGTGATCAAAAAATGCTCACAACAAGTGAACCCTTACAGAGCATGGCAGCTCTGTAAATTCAATAAATATTTAAACAGTTTATACATTTTTCTTATATAATACATAGTCTGGCAATCAAGAAAGTCATTATTGTAATTTCTAGTAATCAGAAATATAACAAGAGTTACCCATGAAGTAACAATTTTATTTAGAAAAAAAATTGCAAATTTTAAAGGCAGAAGCACTTCAGTATTTAGTTTGATCTACATATGCCTGGAGGTCTGAGGATGTCAAAGTATCATTTCAGAAAACAACAAAATCTTGGATACACAAAGATGTGTCGTTTATTGAAATGCTTTTATTTAATGACTTCAAGAGAAGAAAACTCCATCAATGTGTCTAGGTCAGTGTTAGTAACTCCTTTTTATCCCTTTTAATAAATGTCACTTTTTAAATGTTTGACTGTGTCTAGACCAGTTTCCAACAAACTGATTGTTCAGTATGAAAAATTGCATCTCCACTTGGCAGTTGCAAACCATGTGGGTTCCTTGTTTAATTGTGTCATGGTCACCTTGGATCTTCTAGGTACAGGTCATATGCAATAATTTACCTGATGGTTTTTCTTTTTCACTGTATCAGTGAAATATCAGATATAATTTAACATCAGGTAACATGAAGTACACACTATAAAGAGGAAGAGTTTTTTCTTCTTGGAATGCGTATGAAATCTTCACCTCTAAACAGAATAAGAGGTTTGCCACCAATTTCAATGAAGCAGGATTTAAATCAAAGGGGGTTTTACACATAAGCAAGGGAGAGAAAGGCTGGACTACAGAAGAGAGCTCTGTGATTAAGGCTAGGCACACATTTGTTGGGATCAAGTGGTTACAGCATTTTGCCAACCATAGCAAATGCCATAACTGTGTGTTCCTTGTTATCCAAAGCCTCGGTGCCCTTGGTTAATGAGATGCAACTGAGTTACTGCAATTAAGAAATAAGTTAAGCCTTTGGTGACTCCAATGACAACAGACCAGTGAAGTAACTGAAAGTGACTGCAACTCTTTCAGATTACAGTACTACGATTCACCCAAAAGACTCAGGAAGCACTTGGGTTATGATGATGATGATGATACCAGCAGGCTTTCCTTGATAAGAAGTCATCTGAACACAAGCTAGATAGAACCAGTTGGGTACACACGGTTCTTCGACATTGACTGAAAGTGTTCATAGGGCTGTCAAAAAATCATTAGATTTTTTTCTCAGTAATTAGATAGAGTAATATATTAGGAGGTAGATGTTTCCCCTGGAACAGTGACAACCACTAACACTGAATCTTCAGTGAACTAAGATTTTTCCCAAGCCAAATATACCTGTTCTTGGACCAGGCAAACTATGCAACCTTGGGGTGTCTGCAGTGTCTTCAATGTGCTTTACTAGGCCATGAAACCTGACTCCAAGTAAATCTTACTTCCATAAAAATGAAATTGAAATAATATTCCTCCAGAAATGTTTTCTGATTCTTTTCTAGCCAAAATGGACATAACCTGGGTTGGGTGAATAGTGCCCACTCAGCTTAGAGAGGGCTAGAAGAAAATAAGGAGAAGAGGAAAGAAGCGGAACCCATGGAGCCAACTCTTGCCAAACCAAAGTGAAGCACACAGCAGGGAGGAGGACAGCAGTTGGCAAAGCTAATTGAAAAATCAGTCATCTGAGATCAACTTTATATGCATCCCTTGACTTCAAAGAGAAAGTCCTAGCTCCTTTGGAAATGGCAAAACCTGTTTTTAAAATTCTTTTAGGCTTCTTATAAAGGCAATATTTCAAATATAAAATATTTTTTCTGAAACTAAATATTCCATTTTACAAATATTGCAACCAAATAAAATATTGTGATGTTCTCAAACCCATTCTTCCCTTTTTGTTTATCCAACAAGAACCATTCATGAAATTCAACCAAATTCACAAATAGATGAGTACTTCCTAACTTATTCTTCAGAAAAAAAACCTGCTTAATTTTAACCAAATATTCTAGTGCCATGAAACAGGGAAGAAGGGGTGAATTGTTCTGCCCTGTTCAGAAGAGGGAAAGCCAGTGCCAGTGGAAAGCTGCTTTTGCTGTTGCAGGGCTTGTGTAAGAGATGTCTTCTCTCACGCTACATAAATAGGTTCTGATCCCTCCTGGGAGGCTGGAATTTGCAGGGGTTCATTAGTTCACTGGTTGTAGCCCTACTCCAGGATGACTAGGATTTGGATGCAGCTCACTATCACCACTCACCACTCGCTAGATACATCATTTACAGTGCAAATGAAAGACATGCCAAGAATATTCCTTCCTGGCACTCCCAAATGTACACAGGGCTTTTTCTTCAGGGGAATAAAATTCCCCCTTCTTCAGTGTCAGATCTCATATGGAGCAGCTGTTTTGGCATAAACACTCAGCCTCCTGAGTGACACAGCAGGAGAGCAGTTGGAGACTCCAGGTAGGGAAGAGGAAGGAGGGAACATCAACAATGGTCAGGTAGGATCATAGTGTCACAGGACAGAAAACATGTATGAGACCATCAAAAGCAGCCTCTTGTGAGGGCAACAGCCACTTGCAGAATGGACTCCAGAAGGTCTTCTTTGAGGTCCATCTGCCTCTGTAGCCCTCTTCTCCACAATGTCAGAGGAACAGCTGCATGAACAGAGGCCACGTTTCTAGGAAATCTGTACAGACACGAAGTCAATTCAATGAACACTGTCATCTGTCCTTCTTCAACACAAGTATTGAGCAAGCTCAGACTCCCTTTTGGTTGTCTTGTGCTGGTACAGATTGTTGCCAGACATAACCTCTCCTAGCTCCAGGTGCCGTGGGGGAAAGTGTTGCCCTGCCCAGATATCCCTCATTGCTCATCAGATGATGGCTGCTGCCCCCACATCTCTGCTGGTACGCAGGTGGGTATGAAACCTGGGGCAAAACTAATACTCCAGTGACCTCTGTGAAGGCAACCTTCCTGCTTTTCCCAGGAGCATGAACTTTTCCCCTCAAGCTGTTCTTCCCAGGAGCAGTGAGAAATAGCTGAGCAGCAGCAGAGCCTCCAGTGAGCAACTGTCTGCTGAGGGAACATGACCCTAGACATGCATGGACAGGTGTGATCCAGCAGGGAACTGAGCAGGGCTGACTTCTCCCCTCTTCCTCTCCTTCCACCTTGCTCTGCTTGACTCTTCCACTGAGTGACATGGTCCCTGTGCAGTGTCCAGCATCCCTCTCTGATGCCACCACAGTCTGCACAGCAACCTAGCACTGCTCAAGTCTCATCCTGCAGTTCTAAGCAGGAGAGAAAAGAGGCTTATTCTGTATGCACCTGTGTTCCTCTCTGGGCTTCATGCACCTATGTTTAAGCCACGTGTATTATACTCAGTCCTACTATAATTTAAAATACTAATGAAAGTACTCAAAGATGCTAGGGGCACCTGTGTCCTTTGTGAGTTTTGCACAGTCATCATCCCTGGTCCACAAGCACTCAGTCCTGAAAAACTTTTAGGGACAAGCCAAAGCTGCATCAAGAAGTCAATATTACTCAAGAAATTGTTGATTTCTGAGATTATCCTGTGAATTTCCAGTTGCTCTTGCCTGAAGCAGGAGTGCCACCAGATGGGATGCCCCAGCCCCGCTGGCTTGACTGCCAGCACCTGAGGAGAGACCAGGGATCCCAACTGCAGTGGTAAGTGAAAGGAACCAATACGAAAAGGAGGTAAACATGCAGAAATATTTGTTATGCACATCACCATTTGAAATGCTAAGCTGGATTTCAACCCCTAATTAATATTTTTCCTGGGTCTTCAGTTTGAAATTGTCCTCATAGTGATGCCTTGATGGGCTACCTAAAAACATAGGCTAGATAAAATTAAGAGAATAAAAGCAGTTATATTTATTGAAGGGCCTTCAAGGTACATTAGGGCAGTCAAAGCCCCAGGAGCTACACCCAAATTGGACAAGGGGGTCACGGGGTTTTCATACTTTTTAAGTTTGGTCCATTTGCATATTGGGGGTTAGTCCTCCAATTGCAACTTCAGGTGATGAAGTCATTCACCCCAAGTTTGCTCCCCCCAACTCACTATTGTTTATATTTCTTGGGGCCTGAGACAGTAAGGCGTCCTTGAGTTTCAGGCCTAGAGAGGAATTGTTTTGACTGACCAAAATGAGGGAACAGTAGCTAACAGGCTATATGGAGTTTAGAATGATACACTAAAGAATTACAGGAGATGAAAAACATAAAACCTAAAATCCTAAGGCATCAATAGAGACTCACAGAATCATTAAGGTTGGGAAAGACCTCCAAGATCATCATGTACAACCTTTGACTAAAGACCACCATGCCCACTAACCATAGCACTAAGTGCCACGTCCAGTCATTTCTTGAACACTTCCAAGGATGGCGACTCCAGCACCTCCCTGAGCAGTCTGTTCCAATGCTTAACCACCCTTACCATGACAAAATTCTCCTTGATGTCCCACCAGAACCTTCCCTGGCACAGTCTGAGGCTGTTTCCTCTTGCACTGTTGCTTGTTGCCTGGGAGAAGAGGCCGACACTCACCTGGCTCCAACCTCCTTTCAGGTACTTGAAGAGAGCAATATGGTCACCTGTGAGCCTCCTTTTCCCCAGGCTAAATACGCCCAACTCCCTCAGCCATTCCTCACAGGACATGTGCTCCAGACCCTTCACCAGCTCTATTGCCCTTCTCTGGACATGCTCCAGCACCTCAATATCCTTCCTGAATTGAGGGACCCAGAACTGGACACAGCACTTGAGGTGTGGCCTCACCAGTGCCCAGTACAGGGGGGACAATTACTGCCCTGGTCCTGCTGACCACACCATTTCTGATACAGGCCAGGATGCCACTTGTCTTCTTGGCCACCTGGGCACACACTGGCTCATGTTCAGCCTGTTGTCAATCAGTATCCCCAGGTCCCTTTCTGCCTGGGCACTGTCCAGCCACTCTTCCCCAAAAAAGAAAGGAGAAGCGTTCTTAAAACATACCCAAGATCAGAAATAGCTACCTTTCAGGTACTCAACCTGCTTCTCAGATCTCATTATATTAAGTAAGAATCCCAAGAAAGTATAGCAAAGTGTTCAGACGACTGGTTTATCTGATAACCTGCACAAAGGGAAAGACTGTCTTCTGCCCTCATTTGAGAAGGAAAAGCCCACTCCATGTAGTGAGAAAGACTCCACTCCACTTCACAGACTTGTTCTTATGTTACTTGTGTTGCAGGACAGCATATATTGCTGCTGAAGTAATTGTTTCTGACAGGTAGACTGCAAACTATGCCTGTGAAAATATGGTATCGTATTTCTGTTCAGCACTGCCTCTAACATCTATTGTGGCAAAGACAGTGATCAGCAATCAGGTGAGCAGAGGCATCCCTTTCCCTGCTAAAACTGCCAAACAGATCAGGTACCAGCACAAACTACACAAAAAATGCTTCTTCCTGTCTTCACTCACATCATGATGTACAGCTTCAGCATCTTATGAAGCCAGAGATCAGGCACTCCTCTGCCTCCACCTTAGCTCCATCACTAGGACTGCTCAGAGATTCTTACAGATTTGCTGAAAATCTTCAGTGTCAGAAGGGTGATGGGGAAGGGAAAGTGGCAAACTGCAGCTTCACAAATGATAAAGAGCACTTTGCACTGGATGGACATAATTTCAGTAGAATAGAAGTATGAAAACTAGAGTCTTACCTCCTTTGAAGCAGAAGAAGACACCTTGTGAAGTTCTCTTGGTCTTCCTTGTGCTCGAGTTTCCATGGCTTTACGTATCCATAGTACCTGTCTAACAGTCAGCCACATACAGACTCATGGCAATGCTCAGAACCAATTCTGAACAACAAATGGGGAGCAGGGCACTGAAGAAGTCTGGGTGCCAACCTGTGGGAGATTGACTTGCTGTTCTGGCATTTCTGTAGCTGCAAACCCTGTAAAAATACATCAGAGGGGGAAAGGCAGAAGCAATAGATCAAAACCTAGTACGAAACAGTTGCTGGTGGTCCCTGTGGTCCCTGATGACATGAGGTTGAAAATGACTTTTTAGTGTGGGGTTTATTTTCTTAATGCTTTGAGGACTACAGCTGAAAGCCACTACATTTAATGTTAACATTGAGGCTAGAGAATCCATATTGTAGTGATTAGCAGCAGGAACTTCAGAGATGGTAGCGTGCAAGCCATAGGGAACATGTAGATTGAGTGCAAGGAGACTGTAAGAATCACAGGTCAACTCTAAGTAATGGAATTTGGGTTTTTAAAATGCATTTCCTCTCTGGTTAGTTTCTGAAATACAAACAAAATCTCACAGGATTTAGGCTCTCTCCTTCCTTAGGTTTTGGCTCATGAAAGTCTTTTGCCCTCCTTGACTGGTCTAAATTGGATTATATACAATATATAATCCAAAGTGGGAAGCAATGTCAACCACATTGATGCCTTGGTTTTGCTTGTTTAAAAATTGCATTTCCATTCTCAGGGTTCAGTTTACAGTCCTCTCTCATGCAAGTTCCCCCTTGTCTCCAGGGAACCATGTCCAGCTGAGGAAGACACTCAAGAAATCTTGTGGGACTGGGCCCCTGGTTGCTTAGGTTTCTTGTGGAAAGAGGAAAAATTCCTAAATATTTAGCAGACATTTTTTCTCTTGTAAAAGAAAACTAGACCAAAAGAAACATATGAGTCAAAGTAAATTTCAGTGCTAGTATTTTGCCAAACCCTAAGGAATCTGTGCAGAGAAAAGAGAAACAGACTAAAGACAGACAGAGGACTGAACTCAGATAGCCTCACTTGGTCTGTTAGTTCATTGAAATAAAATTGTTGTTATTGAAAATTTGTATAAGGAAAGCAACAGTGGTAAGAAGAATATGCCTATAAATTTTCCCAGGAAGAGATTCAGATTTTGAAAATATGGCTATTTCTGATTTCATAATAACAGAAAGAACACATAATAAAAACTCAGTTGAGACATTTTTGGGGTAGTAATCCTTGCTGTAGCTGCCTTTATTCCAACAGGATATTTTTTCCTGGAATTTTGAGGCCTCATGCAAGAAAGGACAGTGTATATTTGCCTCTAAATTGGAGAGATACAGGTTTGATGGATGTCCTCTCCTAGAGAGTTACATTCAATGGCTCGATGTCCAGATGGAGCTCAGTTACAAGTGGTGTCACTCGAGGATTCATACTGGGACCAACACTATAATATGTTAATCAGTGACATAGGCAGTGGGATTGAGCTTGCCCACATCACGCTTGCAGATGACAGGAGGCTGAGTGGTGCAGCTGATATACTTGAGGGAAGGGATGCCAACCAGAGGGACCTGGCCAGCCTTGAGAAATGGGTCCATATAAACCTCATGAAGTTCAGCAAGGCCAAGTGCAAGGTCCTGCACCTGGGCTGGAACAAACCACAATGTATCCTGGATTGCATCACAAAAAGTGAGGCCAGCAAGTCAAGGGGTGATTCTGCCCCTCCATTCTGCTCTGGTGAGGGCCCACCTGGAGCACTGCCTCCACCTCTGGGGTCCTCAGCACATGGACCATAAAAATGACCAGAGGGATGAAACATGTCTCCTGTGAAGAAAGAGTGAGAGAGCTGGAGTTGTTCAGCCTGGAGAGGGCAAGGCTCCAGGGAGACCATATTGCAGCCTTTCAGTACTTGAAGGGGACAAACTTTTTAGCAGGTTCTGTGGGAATGGACAAGGGACAATTGTTTTAAACTGAAAGAGGCTAGATTTAGATTGGATATATTATGAAGACTTTTTTTGTGATGGGGGGTCGTGAGACACTGGAAATGGTTGCTCAGAGAAATTGTGAATGTCCCATCTTTGAAAGAATTCAAGGTCAAGCTAGATGGAGCTTTGAACAAGCCGATTTAGTTAATGATGTTCCTGCCCACCATTCTATGATTCTGTGTATGGGTAACTGTATTTCAGTGGGATGATGAGCCAAAATTGCTCACCTACTACACAGCCCCAGAGATGCCTGAAGTTCATACATGCCCTACTTGGAATAAACCAGGATTTCTAGGTACCAAAACATCCATTCCTATGAGTGTCCGGGACTGCTCCCATTTGCCAAGTCCAAGAAATTCTTAGGTAAATACTACCCCCAGGTATCTGGGATGGTTCAAATCTCTTTGCCATCTCCGAATGCTAGTTGACTGGGACAAACTGCTCAGAAGAGAGGACTCCCACCTCACGAAGTGGATAAGGAGCAGCAACTATGTGAAACACAAGTCTCATGAGCAGGAAACCTACTCAGGCTGTGGAGAGCCACAGTGAACAAGATCAAGGCATGTGTAAGAGTTTTGGGAGCTGGAGAGGGACATGCATGCCTGAGCTTCAGAACTGGGTCCTCAGATCCAATGGGAACACAATGGAGTGAGAAGTGTGACTCTGCCAGTGCTATACTTGCTTAGAGAATTTTCTGTAAAATATGGGGAAAAGCCATGTTATAAATCATGCAAAGGACTGTTTATGTGAAACAAAACACCCGTTGCATGCCTTGGTATTGGCATGGCATGGCCCACCTCCCCAGGCATTGGCAGGAGAAAGGGATCCCTGCCAGCTCCAAAACTGAGGTTATAACACCTTCCCGTGGGAGACTCAGGATGGCAGCTGACTCCTTACAGCCACATGAACGGGGCCAGATCTGTAACACACATCTACCCTTCACTTTTCATCCTGGCCAACGCCTGGCAGCTATTTGCTGAGAGAGTCAATTTTAAAGCTGTTCCCTAAGCAGTGATCCTGGATCATGCTTTGCAGCAGCCAGCTGTACACAGAGCCTAGAGGTGTAATAGGGGCTGCATTTCATGCTGTGAGTCAAAGGTACAAACCGTCTTGTCATAGAAAGAAGTCAGCAGCAGTATTAGTTGATCCTACACAAATTGATAGGATCTTTAAACATCTGATCCTCTGATCCATCAACACTGCCAGTTAAAGTAGTTGACTTAACAGACTGATCATTAGACTTAATATTAACAGTGCTGTAGGCTTTTTTGTTTTGACAAAATATATGCTTGAAAATCACTGTGCCTTAATTGAAGATGTTAGTGTGTAAGTGATCTGGTGGACAACTAACCCTGTCCCACCACACCTGATCTCTACAGGCATAATCTTAAGCAGTTTTAACCTTCTCTTTTAAAGGCATTGACTACCATTATAAACTGCCTAAACCATATTGTGTTTACCCCATTATCATCTGTAGGGATTCTGTTTTAACATATTACCAGCACAGGTTGTGTATGCTCATGTGAAAATATTCCCTGCATACATTGATGGAAGATTAGTCACTCTCATGGACAATTGTTTTATAAACCCAAGTGCCAAGTGTTGGCCTTTGATTTTTCCAACAAATTCAGAAAATTACAAATCTTTGTCAAATTATGGTTTTACTAAACTGAGGTGGTTTAGTCAAGATGCTTTCATGGATTCACCCACAAGCCACTTCCCATTGCTGGAGCTGTGGTTGTGGTCAGTGGACACTGAAGTCCCATTGCTATCAATCGAGTTGAAGTTGAAGGCAGGTGTGTGCTCAGAGAAAGTGGGAGAAGAGAGAACTGGCTGAACACAACTCTGTTGCTCTCAGGAATTCTCTATCTCAAGTGGGGCACAAAGCAACCAAAAAGAACCATGCTTTCCTCTTTATTGAAAGGAAGTCAGATGGACAATCTGCTTCAGGATAATGTACACAAGTAACTCAAGAAGTGACTTTGTAGAACTAGCCATAGCAGGAATTTGATGGGAACTACCATGTACAGCAAAGCTTTACAAATGGCTTTTGGTGAACAGATATGGAGTTGTGCACTCTCACCCCAGCTCCTGAAAATGCAATACTCTGTGCAGAAATACTGGAAGCCCTCATGACTTCACAGGAGGTGGTATTCTTCACAAATGCCTAAGCTCTGAAATCAGGGGTGGTAGAAGAATCTCAGTCTTTGCTTAGAGGAAAAACATAGCATCAATACAGCAGAAAAAGAGCTTTAAAAGTGATTCACCGCAGCCCGCACACTAGAAAACCAAGAAAAATAGACTTTTTTTTTTTAAATCAGACCAGTTTCATAGCTATTTGAGTTATATGTCTTAGCAAGGTTCCAACACTGTCTACCCATGAGTATGTGGTTCCTGAGTTTGGCTTTACATTTCCAGTTGAGGACAAACCCTGTGGCCATCAGCATGACCGGGCTGATACCAAAGACATGGGGACACAGATCCCTGGTTACTGGAGGAGGTGAGTCAGCGGGAGCTGCTCCAGCCACCTGTGCAAAGGCTCCTCGGGATTAGGAGGTGCATCAAGCCCAGCCTCATGTAGAAACACAAATATGAGAGTGTAGCAGGTTTGGTTTGTAACCGGGCGGAAACACCAATTTAGTGTAGTGGTTTGGTCCAAAGTACTCATTACTATTTACCTTCTGTGAGATAAGAATTAGGAGAAATGCAAAGCAGGCACCAAACTTGAAAGAATATAAAGAAGTTTATTAACAGACCTAAAAGAGGAAAAAAAAATCATACTGCACCTTCAGAACTCTTCTCCTCCCCCCCCCCCCACCTTTCTCCCTTCTCCCACTGACAATGTAAAAAGACAACCCTTCAGATGTTCAGTCTGTTTTTCACTTCCATAATAACCTTGTTCAGTCCATTTAGGAAGAGGAGTCTCTCTTGCCCATGCTATGAAAACATTATCACAACGAGACAGCCACCTGGGTTGGTTCTCTGCTCGCATGTGAGTCGCTTCCCATGACTTGCAGCTTTTCCCACAACTGCTTTTGAGGGTCCACTCTTGAAGCTTTTTGGGGTACAACTTTAAGGTTGAGCCATTCAGAAACAAAAGTTCTCTTCACCCATCTCTGGGAGCATTTCATCTCTAAGAACAGAGGCCCTTCTCCTTCCCTGGGAGCAAAGGGTCTTCCTCATCTTCATCTTTAAGACTATCTCTGGGAGCATCTCTAGGAACTGAGGTTTTCTCCTTTTCCATTTGGAGCAAAAGTCCTCATCTGGTCCATCTCTCCCTGTCCAAACTTCTCATGAAATTACAGCTGCGTCAGCATCTGCCTATCTCAGCGCAGGTGCTTTTGCTCACAAGTATAAGTTGGACACTCCACCCCCCATGCCTTCATGAAATTACAACGGGTACTCTGATACATCATAGCTTCACAACAGACTTTCAGCTTTAAGCATCTCCTCTTTCTCTTCCCTCAGGTTTTCAGCTCTTCACAGCAATAAAAGGATTAATCTCATCTAGGCCTTGCAGCTGGAATTTTGCTTATCACTGTTGGTCACATGATCTCTGCCGGACAGCGGTGCAGCTTCAGTGGAATCTTGGCCGCACTGGAAGGGGGGGAGCTGA
This sequence comes from Corvus moneduloides, assembly GCF_009650955.1. Classification (NCBI taxonomy): domain Eukaryota; kingdom Metazoa; phylum Chordata; class Aves; order Passeriformes; family Corvidae; genus Corvus; species Corvus moneduloides. The sequence goes on from NC_045476.1 coordinate 142,319,276, forward strand.
GCTGCTCCGGCTGCCCGCAGCAGGGCTGCGGGGGGAGTTCCGTGGGTGGAACAGGGCCCATCGGCTCCAGGATGGCCGTGGCCTGGCCCGGCCTGGCCCAAGCAGGGCCTGGCCGGGCCCGCTGGCCCCCACACGGGGACTGCAGACACCTGTCCCAGCGCCAGAAACGAGAGAGAGCTGGAGGGGGGGAGTTGTCTATTCTTAAGTGTGGATCACAGAGGTGGTCACAATTTTAAGTGGCTTAAAGAATTGTCCATATTCAAACTGGCCAGCTGATAGGTTATGTCAGGTCAGGTCACAGAGGAAGCTGTAAGCACCCCTTTGCAAGAACATCACTTCTGGGACTATGCTTGCTAACCCATGACAGGGAGATTGGTTCTCATCTCTTACTCGTGAATCATTCCTGGATTTCAACATTCCCTAAGACCTCTGAGGCATGTGCTAGATCTTTTAGGACTCTCTACCAGGTAGGAGTTTTGGTACATGGCTCCTGTGAACAAGAAGGTTGTGGTGATAGTTAAAATAGACTTATTATCAGGCCAGATGTGTATGTAAGGATGAGGGGAATGGGAAGGAACCTGAACTACTGTTTGAACTTCATGCACCATAGTGGAAAAAGAATATACAAAGGCTATCTATCCCCCTTCAAGGACATTTTAACAACTCCCTAGTGTGAGCACAGCTACCAGCTCTTTGATAGTTTACTGAAAACTTACTTCAAATGTCCTTTCTAAATTTGTCCATTTTGTTAATGTTTACTGTTACCGCAGTGCTCTCCATGACTTACATGTGTCATCTTATGTTCTGCTGTCTTTTCAAGGTTTTTGTGATCCTTCTCTACTTTTAATACAGCAGTGACATACTATATGCAAATGACGGTGCCATGTGTTCTGTGTATCTTTACTGTATACAACTCAGCCAACAGCTGTTTCTAAACCACAGTGTACAATGTATATTCAATTCATGCAAAAGAACCCTGCAAGCATTCTTTGTTTTTCAGAAATTGTTAGTGTTTGAATTGTGTAATCACTGTTTTGGAAAGACCTCCTAGCTACTAAATATCTGGTATTACTGTGGGCAAGTAGGATATGCCTAGATTACCTTCTTAGAATAGATGGCTAAGAGTGATAGCGTTAAAATAGAGTGGGATCAGTGGCACTGTAGACCAAGTATAAACATGATCAACTATTAGTGTAAGTAACCCATACTTGCATCTCACTTCCGAAGCAATTACTGATTTTTTTTTACCTGTAGTTATTCAAGACACAAGGAGACAAAAAAAGGCAGAGAGATCCTCCTTGGAAAGCTAAAGAAAGGAGTGTAGCCAACATGAACAGAAAAAAACCTGCTGAATCAAGCAGAGGCATTGCCTGCTTCAAAGAAATAAATGTGAAAGTTACTGAAGGTCCCTGTTGAGGAGAACTTGTGACCACTTTGGGTTTGTGGATGCTATGAGCTTGAAGAAGCTGACTCTGCATGAGCACTGAAGCACACCACCAGTCCTTGGTCCCAGATTTCTGTTGGGTGCTATAATTCTGGCAGAGGAGACTCCACACCTCTGCTTTGTTCCATGTGGGTGTGTGTATGTCCCACATAGAGCAGGATATGCCTGTCTGAGAACAGACTTTTTTGTCTGGGTTGCTGACTCTGAACTGCCCTACACCCCACAAGTTATCCCTTAGCTAACACCAGGATGATTCAGTATTTTAGGACCCCTGAAAGTTAATAGAGAGAGGCATCCCTGAACAAAGTGTCCTGAATCATCCTGCAAAAGACCTTTTGATTTTATGTGTGACTTAGCCAGCAACTTCAGTGTTTAGGTTAGTAACAGGCACAGATTTGTTGTCAGGAAGAAGAGGCATCTTGGTCCTCCCTTGAGCCTCTTCATCACCCACCACAGGCAGGAGCACCACCACTGGGTCTGCGCCAGGCACAGGTAAATGAGTCTGCTGTGGCTTGCTGCTAGAGCAGAGGCAAGGCCCCAGATGGTGGTGGTGATTGGAGGAGGAGGACCTGCATCCACCCTGTAATGCAGAACTTGCATGTGAGCAGGCAAGACTTCAGCCTCTCCACCTGTGTCATGGCTGCACAGCACAAGAAAGGATTCCTTAGAAAAATGTATATGCAGCAATGTACACAAGGTTACATGTATGAACACAGGGCAGATCATCAGTTTGGAAGCAACTTCAATTCTAGTGTTTCCTACCTTTCATATTGACTTTCCAGTTTTGATATTGTTCTTTTAAACCATTTTACCTGCAGTTCAGATACAGCAAAGACAGAGGTTTTATCTGGATGGATGTGCAGTTCCAGAAAAAATACAAATTTCAGAAAAGTCAAATTTAACAGAGGAAACATGAGGAATTAATTTGATGGAAGAATCAGTCTCAGGGCAGCATGGACTCCAGTTTAGCTGATTAACAGCCATTTTGCCTTGGGTTGCTTTAACCTGGTAATTTAATCTATAAGAGTTGGCTATCCTATAAACATTTGTTTATCATTGTCTTTGAAAATGCATTTCTTCACTTCTAATTGGATTCAGTTTTATTGCTGTAAGTAAAAAACCTCAACACTTAGCAGCAGTCAAACAGAATTCATTTTCCAGTAACTCAGAACACTCTTTTTGAAGGTGAACTTGCTTTGCCAAATCTTTGAACTTTGCTATATGTACTAATCCCCGCTGCCAATGAAGTGATATGATTACAGACACACAGCTTTGGCAAATTTTCACTAAGATTCTGTCTTGATCAGAGATGTCTAAAGCTTGCCAGAAGAATGCAGAAACATGTAGACTACTAATGGATTGAGCTCCTAATAGGTGGACTAGGAATTATTTGAGAATGCATATTTCCAAAGTAAGAAAAAGGATTCTTTTCATTTAGTCTTAAATAGAAGAAGTCAATCCTGACATTGCACACTGATCTAGCTGGATTATCATATCTCTTCCTAAAGCTGGTTCTTCAGCATTCTCTCATTCCCAACAATGTCAGGCTGCTCCCAGCAGCCATTTACAACAGTGACTGTGTCAGGAAGAACTGCTTCCTAAATTCCCTTGTCACCTATGTGAAAATGCCCATGTGTCCTTTTGATGTAAGATCTTAGATACTGGCTGTGAAAACATATTGTTCAAGGGTTTGACTGGTTTTGAGACAGAATTTGCTACTTAACCAAAATTCACCTTAATAAAATCTGGTTGGCTGGTTGCCTTGGAGCTGCTCTGGGGCCAAGTCCACCTAGGACAGGGGGACTGTCATAGGACTGAGGACCCATGTGAGAAACAAGCTGCCTTCCTAGCCCTGAGCAGATCTGCCAGCTGAGCCTTCTGTGTCTCTGACACTCAGGTCCAAGGGGCCTATTGTGTCCTGGTAAACTCCTGCCTGTGCCAGGCCATAATAGATGACACCTGAGTTTGTGGGATACCAGGCTGAAAACAGGCTGCACTCTGGCCTGCCTCTGTATCCATATCGCTAAATGACACCGAGGACAATTTTCAGGAGGTAGGGTGCTCAGGCTCCTCCATGCTGCTATGACCTGCTGAGATACTTACACATGTGGTTACTTCTTTCATTTCAGATCACACTTTAATACCAATGTCAATGAAAAAGAAAAAATCCAGCTGTTAACTGGTAAATTTCATTAATCTGCATAGGGTGAAAGGGACTACATTTTGTTATTACTGTGCAGATGCCATGTGTGAAAGGAAGAAAACTGCTAGACTTTGTGCACAAGGCAAGTGTTTAATTTTATTGGCCTTGTATTTCTACTGGTGTCTCCTGTCCAGGACAAATATTCCTCTTTTCAGGCTGGCTTATTCACCTCCTCTCTTAATTCCCTGAGGAAGAAGAGCAAAGCTTTCTGCCATGAGGTTTGCACCTCTCCTTGGCAGTCAAACCAGAGTAGAAGAAGATGTTTCTTCTGCCAATCTCCCCTCCTGCCTGGCAGGAAAATGAAGATGGATCCTGCCACCTGAGAGCCCTTGCAAGTGTGAGCACCACCCTCGAGCAGCAAGTCACCCTCAATGGTCAGCACATGCTCCAGATGCATGAGGCACAGCTTGAGTCATGGGCCTCAAGCCAAGGATTATTGCTCCAAAATGGTCATATGTCAGCAGTGTTGCAGAAACCCAAGCTTCTGACCTGCTTACCTTGGAGCTGATAGTCCTGATGTGCTGGATTATGGGAATTACTCCTTACAGCAGCTGGAGCCTGGCAGAAATGAAAACTCAGCAGGAATTGCAGGTGCCTGTGCAGATCTGGGCCAGCTCACAGCAGCCCTGCAGAGCCAGCAGCTGCAGCAAGGGCTGGCTCTAGGAGGAATTGTCACAAATGCAACATATTTTGGGGTCTCTCTCTCCAGATTCTAAGAGAATAAAGGAAAGACAGGTGACCCAGTCTGGACAGAGGAAAATACTACTTTTACTGTGTTGGCTGGTTGTTTATTTCCAGCTTATTTCCAGTTTTGTATTTTCTCCAGTGCCACAATTTAAAAAGCTTAGAGAGTTCTTGGGTCAAGTATGAGAAGTTAGGGCTCATTCAGTCTTAGGTGGCCATCTCCAGGAGCACAGTTCTGGGCTAGCCATCCTTCTCGTTTGCTGGATATCTGAAGTCAGAGTGATGTGTCAACTAAAGGTTTTGGGGATGCAATTCATCTCTTTGAGTTCTGCCTTAAGTCCCTTCCATGTATCTGCACACTTTTAAGGAGAGATTGCTGAAAAGTGAACGGGCTTAGCTGTAAAATCCAACCTAGACAGTTTCTAGTTGGTGAGCTCCATGTCAGCAGTTCTCCTGGCACAGGCATCAGTCCATCATGTTTCCTCCCAAGGAAGCATTGGGATATGCTGCACAGGCCATGGAGACTTTGCAGGGAATGCAAGAAGCTGTTTCCTAAGTCTGCTTGAACTGAGGGACTGAGCAAGGGTAGTCTGACAGAGTCCAGAAGTGTGGCCTGGCCAGCGGTCTCACTGCTCCATTCTGCCCATGAACCTCATTTCATTTCTGCATCCTGAGACGGGGGAGAATCCAGGTCTTAGATTGATACAGGGGTGGGAGAAAGCCAGGATCTAGCTGGTCCACCAGTTTAAATATGACCTAATCTTGGAGAATAGATGTCAGACGGGATACATAGAGTTTCAAGGATAAGCATTACTGCTTCAGAGAAGCTTTACATTTAAACCAATAAGGTGTTTGATTAGGTAGTGCTAATGGTTGACAGCTCATACATGCCCACACCCTGTTTGTCACTGTTTGCCTCTGGGAGCACAAATGTGCAGGAGAGGCATGACCCAGAGCCGAGTCAGCTCTCCAGTCCACTAGGACACTGAGGGGTTTCCACCTGCCTGCTTCAGCAGTCCTCAAGCAACTCTTGGCACATGAGCTTTTCCCCAAGCTCAGGTTTACCAATAAGACCTCCTTTGCTGAGCACTTCGTCAGTCATAGGGCAAAGAAAAAGCAGCACCAGAAGAGGAAATTGAATTTTTATCTTGCTGCTCTTCACTTTCTCCTGTTGGGTGGTTTTTGGAGACTTCTTACGTCTTTAAGGAAATAAGACTGAATAAAAAAACTAGATTCCACTCTTGCCAGCTAAATTTTCTCTCAGAATTGTTCATTCAAAAGCCATCTAAGTTACTCTCAAGCCAGGAGTTTTCCCAGACATACTTTAGAGCTAAAAGGACAGAGAACAGTTCTCCCATTGCAAGCCTTATTTAGTCATTTACCTCTGAATTTTTGAACTGTTTTCCTTTCTTTTTCTATAGCATTAGTAAGTAATATTTCACAGCACTCACTACGATGAAAGCAGACTGGCAATAGTTTGACACAGGACCAAAACCCATTTTTAACCATTTGAGAGTGTTTTAACCATCTGACACTCAGCTGTTCAAAATGTGCAGCAGAATCCAGCATTGTGAAGCAATGAACTCTGAAGTTTTGGGTCATACTAGGAAAATTTATAAAAGCAGATTATTTTAATACCAAGTCTTCATATCAGACTGGGAGGGAAGAGAGGACTGGAAGATGAAAGAAGCAAAGAGCATGATCTAACCTAGATTAGCTTACCTCTGTTCATCCTGTTTCCTAAAACATCATCTGAAATGTTGGAGGTAGCGGAACACTTCCATTCTTCAAACATTTCTTCTTCCCTTCTCCAGTGTGACTGACTCTGATCAGGTGAGAGCAGGTCCAGTAGGGCTAGGAGCATCAGAGGCTGACTTCAGCAGGGTCTCTGGGATATTTCTGGGCTACCTGATCTTTATAACGGGGCAAGAGAGCAGGTCAGAGCATGCACTCCCACAACACCCATTGCAGCCCATCCTCCATGCTAGACTTGTATTTGGCTGTAGGGCTGGTAAACCCCAACCTCTTTAATCTAATAATGAGGTAGGAGCATCAAGTCTGAACAGTAACACAATGCAAACTGGTTCCCAGCAGACATTTCCAAACTAATTTTTCAATCAGCTGAGCCTCCAGAAACGCTATGTTTGTCTTTCTCTACATCCAGTCATTTAAAATAATATAATAGGAGACACTTTTGGATTACAGCTCCTTTTGGAAGTGAATCAAACCTCTTTGCTATTTCAAAATAAATGCTGAGTTGTTTCAAAGACATTAATAATATTATGTTCAGTGGAGATGAACTACACTTTTCAGGATGCCTAGTTTGTACTGACAACAGTTCAAATATATTTATGTTGTCCCATCGAAAACTCAGTAGTTTCAACTTTCAAGAGGATGTTTTTTAAACATCTTGGGTAAATGGAGAATTTGACTTTCTGCCCGGGACACCCTGAGAGCTGCTCCATACAAAAAAAGGAGAGAAAAAAAGCAACTAATAGGATAATAAATCCCAACGTTTTCTCTAAACAAGAGCTGGTTTAGTTAAACTAGCATTCACTTCATTTATAACAGCACCCTACATTTCTTTAGGCTATTGTATTTAATAAAAATCTCTGGACTCATCCATCATTATGCACACTTTACTGATTTCACTTTAAACATTGCTGACTAAAACTTCCATTTATCAAGCCTGTTTTGCCTAGCAGTTGTGGGCTAATTTATTTTCACTTTGAAAGATTTGGTATCTTTGCAATGAGCCCTGGTGAAACCACTGTGTCCACCCTCCACACAATAACACAAGCTGCCGTCTCTCAGGAGCCACCAAAGGTGAAGGAGGAAGCCTCGGAGGGGACTGAGTTGGAGGTGTAATGAAGCTTTGTGCCCATGGTGCAGCACAGGTAACAGTGGCAGGCTATGGTTCCCAGGGGATACAGGAATGCACAGGGAGAGTTGGGGAAGTCTCAAATCTGGCACTGAAGGGTTGTAATGAACAAAACGAAGCACAAAAATATAAGCCAGACTTAGCTAGCCAGGCCAGCAAATAGTAAGGAAATGTTTTTCTGAGCAGAGACATATTTGGGGCTCCTTCTAGCCTGAAAGATGCAGTTTGTCCCATACAAATATCTGGGGTCTTTCTCCACTTTTGCCTCTACAATGTGGTTTCTACAGCACCAGACAACATAAACTTCAGTGAGAAAACATGTGAAAGGAAGAAAGCTCAGAAAGCTTCCTCCGTGTTTGTTCTGTCAAAAGCAGGATATGGGCCAGAACGACATCCCTGCCTTTGGCAGCTGAGTGAGCAGAGCCCTGTGCTGCCTTCTCCCTACACCCTGAGGAGAAAGCAAATGATGACCAAAACCTCAGATATACTGGGGTGGATGTTGTAACCGCTGGACTCTGCCTAGCAGGCTGCTGCTCCCTGAGAGCTCAGTGAGGGTTTCCTAGGGCCATGCGATTGATCGCATCCCGGAGTCTATTTCAGGCAGCCCCTCCATCTGGCTCCGGCAGCCAGCAGCGTCACAATGCAGTGGTGGTAAAGAATGTAGAGAAGGGTCTCTCATGAGGGTTTGAGATGGCTTTAATCACATCTTGTCTCTGTGATGTTCAGAGGTAGAGAGACAGCGTGGTCTGGATGTGGGATGGTTTTGTCAGGGGCCCAGGGGCGGTCCCTGGGTGGGGTTGGGGTACAGGAGCAAACAGGGAGAAACCGAGGGAGTGGCCAGGGCTAGGGCAGGGAACAGGGGGAACATGTGAAATAGGAAAAGCAGTGGATTAACAGATCCCCGCAGGTGGATGTAGGAGCAGGAATGGGAAGTAGGCTGTACTACTGTGACAGACAGGGATTAGTTTGCTTTTCCCTTGTATACTGAAGAGGCTGCAATGTACATCTTCAGCCCTTACCGATATAACCAGCAGCATCTGCTGTGTAGCCTTTGCAAGTTGGCTACTGCTGGCTGAAAAACTTCAGTAATTTCATTTGACTCAACACTGTAAAGAAAGGCTGCATTTTGTATAAAGCCAGTATTGACTGGTTTATAACTCTGCATTACCCCAAAATTATTACTTCTCACAGGTTTTTCTCATATACATTTGAATTAGGTTTACCAAATCATTTAAAACATCTTCTGAAAAACACAGGATGGTTACATGTGAGAAGAAACTAGTTCAGCATAAATCAGGCAGTGCAGCTCTGCTCTTCCTTTGGGTTCGTGCATGTGGTGGGTAGAAGGGGGATTTTCTAGAAATACTTTGTTAAAACCAGTCATTCTTAGCAACACCAGTAGCCACTTGCCAGATTTCAAATGAAACACATTGCTCCAGAAGCTTGTTTTTCTTTTATTTTCTTTCATAAATTTCCAAGCCGACACTGCAGACACACTGAAATTCAAAAGGTAGTTATAAACATCGTACAATTCCTAGGAAAAAACTGGCCAGTCTTGTAGACCTAGTGTTTTCTTCTGGCTGTTGGAGTGGGGATTCCCCTGCACTTCGGAGTGTGCCCAGCCGCTGCCCTGGAGTGAGATAAGGAGATTGCATAACCTCCCAGCAAGATCCCCTTGGAAAAGGCAGCACTTCGCAGTGAGGATGAGAGAAAACAAGAGCCATGATCTTCTGGAAGACCCTATGTAGATTCTTTGTAACCCATTGGCTTCTACCCTCTCACACCCACCCTTGTATCCCTGTAAGAGGTCCCTTATAGACCGGAGAGCTCGTCCCTAGCCTACCCTTCGCGGGGTGTGAGACTAATAAAGCTGCCTCATGCGGAGCTGCCGTCTCTCTCCTCCTGGTCTGGCCTGGGGTTGCCTCGCAGAACAAGAGCTGAAATCACTCACGCTGAATCACTAGAGAGCTGACAGCCTGCTGAGACAGGCACCCCTCTGTGGAGGCAGCCTGGTGGCTGAGGGAATGCCGTAGACCTCTGGGGGACTGTCCCTTGTGGGATGCTCTCTGGTCGGTCACAGCTTCCTGGGTCTGAGCCACAGACCCCAACCCGGCCGCAATACTGCACTACCCCTTGGTCTGAAAGTGCCCCCCACCAAGGCCTTGAACTTGTCACTAAACCTTGCTATTCACTCATCTGTACAGCAGCAGCACCAGCAAAGTCCTCAGGGCTGTCCTGCAGATCAGTGGTGTAAGGTTTGGAAAACACACCAGAGATGGAAGGTACTCTGCACTGGCCAGGTGCCGCTGGGTACTCTTCTTCACCATCGTCAGTTCAATAGAGCCAGGACAGCAGACAACCTGGACTCAAATACCATCTGTTATTTCAGAGTTCTAATTTTTCCTGTGCTTGGTGGAGGTCTGAGGACAGAGACATCTTTTCTGATGCAGCATAAGAGAGGTGAAGAAGAGAATCATACAATCACAGAATGGTTTGGGTTGAAAGAGGCCTTTAAGATGATCCAGTCCCACCCCCTGGCAGTGAGCAGTGACATCTTCAACCAGATTAGGATGCTCCATCCAAACTGACCTTGAAGTTTCCACTTCAGCTGGGCTGTCAGTCATGTCACCACAAGAGGGGCAATGTGGAGAAAGGTTGGTCTCCTTGCTCCAGTGACTTAGGGTTTTAGGTATTTTTCCATGGCTCATGGCTGCTTTCTGATGCATGGAGGGAACAGGTAAACAGACAGGCCAACAAATGTCTGCCTACAGAGGATGTTGCTCAAGGCAGTTATTTTTCCCACCTAGTGTTTTTGCTGGGAAGTCTTCTCTGTGGAAGAAAGAAGGCACACAGCAATTGCTGGATTTGAACAACGCAGCAGTTTGTTATGCAGGTTGTTATGCAGCCTCTGGTTAGTAGATTCTTATAGACACATGCATAGGATTGCGATCAGCAAGTATGGGAAAAAACCCAACAACTCTATTCCAAGGAAAAGAATCTTTTCCCCTTCTCAAGAGCTGTGTTACGCACAGAAATATGAAGCCCTCTGTTTCTAGCACAGGAGTAAATCCTGTATTAAGCAGTTTGGGTTATGCCAAGAATCTGTATCAGTGTGTAGTATTTAATTTTTTTTTTCAAATTCCACAAATTTTGGAGCAATGAGTTTTAAAGGTTAAAGAAGCATATAATTAAAAAGCAAAGATTTAGCTGGGTTGGCTTTCAATACAATGTGGTAGTACACAACTATTTGTTTAATTTTTGGCAGATTTCCTGGACAACCCCTTTCTGTTTTGTTCAGTGGCAAAAAAGGTAAAAAGGGGTACGCGACCTTTTTTTCTCCTCATCATTTACATCTCTATTAGGTCACATTTAATTCTCTTTCTTTTTTTTTTCTTTTTCTTTTCTTTTCTTTTCTTTTCTTTTCTTTTCTTTTCTTTTCTTTTCTTTTCTTTTCTTTTCTTTTCTTTTCTTTTCTTTTCTTTTCTTTTCTTTTCTTTTCTCTTTTCCTTTCTTTTCTTTTCAATCAAATAGCCACAAACCTTTAAAATCTCTCTATTTCTTCTGTTTCCATTATTCTTTTCAACTACATCAGCCATCTGGCAGAAGAAGGGGTGACCAGAAATTAATGTGAAATCCAACACTCTTGATTCAGTTATGCTTTAATACTTCATCATTTTTCCATTACCTTCCTTCCATGTCCTAACGTTTTGTTTGGACTCTCACCCCTCTGCTACCTGCAAAACAGAGGTATTCATTGAGCTGTCCACAATGGCTGCCAGGATTTTATTAAGGTTTTTTTGTGAGGTTTTTAGGAGCTTGTTGTGGGCCTGAAAAGTTTAAGTTATTTGCCTCCAGCATGTGTTGTTCTGCCTCTGTAGGCCTTGAGTTTCATTTCCCACTGAATTGACAAATGACTGAGCATTGCAGCTTCTCCCCAAATATCATCCAACCTACACATAACAGCTGTGAGCTGCCAAGTTTACCCTTTCACATTTCCTCTTTTTCCAAGGCATTGATGAGTCCGATGAACTGTATGAGCCCAGTTTGGCAAAGTAGCTAAACATGTGCTTGTTTGTTCTGTTCAGAGGGATGCTTGAACGTATGTCTGACTCTGGGCCAATCCATGCATTGGAACTTCAGCACATGCTTAATTTAATTACATGCTTAATTGTTCTGCTGAACAGAAATGGGATGGGTGTCAATAGCAAGAACCCTTTTTGTTGTCCATCTTCCCAGTATGTTAAAACCCCAGCTCTTATCTTTGTTTCATTGCTTCATATGCACTTCCATAGAGGCATCTGTGTTTTAATAGTAAAACTGCTAAATTTCCATAACAACAGCTTTTACAGGAAGTTTTCAACAGGAGATATCCTCTAATCTTTTCTTGGTTTCTAACCTTTTACTTCTAACCTTCATTTTGACACTAAATCCAAAGTATTCAGGGAGTTTAGCACATGTGAAGCCACAAGCAACAAACCCAAACAACTGAGAATGGAAAAGTTTGTTAATCAAACCACTTGTATTTTAAATGTTGTCTAAAGAGTGTGTTTCATCCCAGTTTCTAATGAATGATTTTATAATGCTTTTAAGCTCCAAAAAAAGAGCACTTTTTTAGGAGAACTTCTGTGCACGCCAAGATGTCCCCAGATTTGACACAGCTGATTTGACTTCAGCTGACACCTCACAGTGCTTTCTATGGTAAAGTACCCAAGGAGATAGGAAAATCACCTTTTTGAGAAGGATTTTTCTGTATGGCTTTAGATTTTATAAAGCCGCACAACAGCCTAACTCCAATTTCTGTTTAATCCTTTGCCAACCAATGTACTTATTACTAAGAAACTCATTCATTTTTATTACCTTTTCCCATCATTTCTATAACATTGTAGAGCTGTTATTTCTGAAAAGATGTCAGCATAAAGAAAATGCTGTTGAGCTCCTTCTCTCAAGAATGTCTGACTGTGGTTCCTATGCACACAAACACCAGTCATGCTGGTAACATCAGGGTCCTGCCTGAGGTCGACAGCTCATGTAAGTCTTCTCTGCTGGGTCAGTGTTGTCTGGTTTTCACCCTGTGATAGCATGACAGCAATGAAAGAAAATGTTTGTATGCTTTTAGCTAAATCCAAAAGGCAGTGCTTATATGGGCCTTTTGGTCAAGCCTGGAGGGACTCTAGCTGGAACTGTTTATTGTGTGTGACTTGGGTAGTTACAGATTCATGACTGCAAAACAGAAGTGGTGGTATTTTGTATAGGGGAATTCCTCCTGAAAGCCAAAGGGTTGTATCAAGAGGAGCTGCTCAGAAAAGAGAGATTTCTGCATCTGGCAATATTGGATTTCATGTCTGTAAAGCAAAAACGAAATTATGCACATAACAAACATAAACACATTGTAAAATGCATTCAGACCAGATTCCAAACACATTGAACACTGCATGATTTAATGATGGATAAACTCAGAAAAATACCCCTTTGGGGGGAACTACAGACTCCAAAATGACAGCTGCTATCATTCCAAAACAAGTAATTGTTTATAAATGAGTATTTTTCATGATAAATTATTGAATTACATGAAAATCAGATGACTGCCTGCTGCCAAATTTGTTTTCAGTTTCACAAGACAGAATGGAATGTGCTGCAGACGGTGAGTGAAATTAAAAGCTGCTGGTCTTTTCCCACTAAGGGCTGATATTTTCCCTTAGACATTTCCAGTATCTCATAAACCTGCTAAATAGTGGTCCCGGGGAATGGGTATCTAGCTAGATATACAAAATATTTTAGATATATAGGATTTCAGGGAATCTCTGCCTAATCTGAGCCAGTTGCACTGTAAGTTACTATTTCATATTCATTTTGTGTTGATTTCTCATTCAAACCCACAGAGCCCCAGCATGAGAACCTCTAATTCTGGCAGGGACTCTCAAGGTTTTGGGGTTTTTGAAGTTCTCCTTTCTATTCTCTCGTTTGCATTTGAAACATTTGAAAATACACTTTTTTTATATGTTTTTGTCTAGTTTCAGTCATGTTCTTGCCTTCCCCCCACATTTTGAACAGGGTGACAATAACCTGAAGTTATACCTGTAGTGGCTGTTTCAGCTGAATCACATCTAAGATTATCTAAGTCCTTGAAGTGAAGCTTCCAGCACAAACAGTGCTGAGTGTTCTGAGAGAGAGATGGTCAAGACCACAGAGTCCAGCTGATCCTTAACAGCATTTTCGTTCTGCCAAGTCCTTCCCTCAGTCAGCTGCTCCATTCACAGGGATGAGTTAACATTGGTGGCACGAGCTCTCTGCTGGGAACAAAATGCCACACGTAATCTATCTTGTCCCAGAGAGCCACTGGGGCAGTTCAGCGAAGTCCTGTAATTGCAGCCTTGGCATCAGATCTGAATTTTAAAAGACAGCACATCTGTATCACATTTCTTTACACTGCTTCACATAGCTTCCTGACTGCTGTAGAACTGGATTTTCATTGCATCCTGTTGTCAGGTAAACATTCTGAAAACATGCCATAAGCACATCGTTTCTCCCCCAGTAGAGAAACATAACTGGTACCCGTCCCAGTGTGGGCAACAGCAGGGGCAAGGCTTTAACAACAAGAAAGTGTGCAATCATAATTTCCCTGTTAAAACCTTTCAGCTGCTCTCAGGCTGTGGCTCGGAGACCACCTAAACTGTAAATTGTACATTTGCAGTCAAAAAAATCCTTGATTGACTTTTTTGCCTCTTACTTTTCTAGCAGTTTTTAGCCCATTGGTACACTGGTCACAAGCTCCTTACTTTAACTACGCATTGTGTAAAGAAAAGGATGGATGGATTTGAATCTGAAAGCAGATGTCTATGGTTACACATGTATGTGCATGATTTTATATACATGCACATATATACACATAGGCTCTCACAATTTGTGTATCATATATTTAAAGGCTGACCTATTTATCTGTGTCATTTGACAGAAAAATAACTGCCAAATTTAATCAAATTAAGACAGTTTTAAGAATAAAAGCTTCTTTGTTGTTTCCCCTATCTGAACTTTGCCTTCATATCCTTCTGCACACTAAACACTGGATTCACTTCCCTCTACTCTATTTGAAAATGGTTTAAATCATTGTGGTGGTGCTGCAGACAGCATGATGAGGAGTGGAAAACCAGGTTGGGTAGTAATGGATAATAGATGGAATGTCCACAAGCTCATTATGAGGAGACCAAAAATCCTCATCTTAACATAAGACTAGCTGTCACAGAAGCAAAACTCAAATGTATTGGAAGCTTTCAAACGTACACGAGGGTGCATACAGACTTCCTCTGTTTCTAAAGACTAAAAGCTGAGGTCTTTTAGCAATTTCTCTGCCCCTCCTTTCCCTACTTTTTCTCCTACTTTTCTCCATTCTTTTCTACATTAAATTGCATTGAAGTTCACTTTCTAGAGCATGCTCATGCCATAAGTGAATTCTGATGTCATTGCATGATACAAATCTCTTCACAATTCAAGCATTCACCACTTAAATAGTTTTTGCTTGGCAAAAGCTTGTATGTGATGACCCCGACTGTCAGTTGCTTCTGGATATGGCATTCAGCTTCTTTTGATGTTTTTTCTCAGAGCCATTTGAACAGATCACCTTGTGATGAGCTTCAGATTTAGGCAAACCCACTGACTTTCACCAGTAACAGCAGCGGGCCCCAAGCAAAGAGATTCCTGCCAGACTGTGCAGTACAGGGCTGGATAAAGAGGGCTTAGTTTCTCCACTGGGAAGGGAAGTGAAGGACAGAAGTGGATTGAGGCTTTTACTCTTTCTGATCCAGAGATAAGACCCTCACAAAGCCTAGTCAAGGTTATCCACCTTGCATTATAAAGAAAAAAATAGCATCTTCAGATCCATAAATAATTGGTCCCAAGGATAGCGTTGAAGCAAGTGATGACTAGCAGAAACTGCTGCTATTAAACTGCAATGGACCAAGGGCTTTAGAAGTTGTACATTTGGCATTCAGATGCTCTCACCTTTTCATGACTATGCATGGTTCAGTCAAACCATGTCGTGGAATGTTAAGTTGTGCTGCATCAATAGTAATGGACCAGGAATTATGACATGTTTTATGTTATCATTCATTTAAAACAGATAGTTTAGATTTCAGCCACAAGCAAAAGTTTATATATAATATATTTATTACAAACAACAGTGAACACTTAAGAGCTATTATTTTAAATCTAAATGACATTGTGTTTAGTATCCATTTCCTCTGGCTCTGCAATGTGCAGCCTGTGGTGTCTATCATCTTTCCCTGGAGCTCTCCTGGATACAAAGTGACAACTTCTCACAAGTTACCAGAAACAGGAGAAAATGTGGAGCTCTGCTCCAATGAGCTGTTTCACATTACAAGAATTTACAATGAGCGTATGACAGAAGAAAAGCAGTGGAGCTTGAGAGGGGAATATCACACAGTAAATCGCTTGCTATTATCCATGTTGACAATATGGGGCGGGGAGGACAGTATTTAAACAAAAAGCACAGAAGGAAACACATTGAATTGGTGAGTGGGCTCCTTGTGTACCAAAACTAAATGGTGCTTCTGAAAGTCTTGCCAATGTCCATTTTATAGACAATATTGGGTCTGGACATACAGCATGTGCAGGGAGCAATAGATGGCTGTGCAGAAAGAAGGGACTGTGGGTCCTCCTCTGCCCCCCCCCCCCAGCATCCATGGCCAATCTCTGGGTCAGCCCATTCAGCTGCTGCTTCTCCAGCCTTTCCCATGGCTGAGCACACACAAGTGCAGAGGGTACCAAACCATCCTGTCCCCATGTGCGGGCAGGGAACTCTGTTTGCAGCCCTGGCACAGCCACACTTAGCTGGGGCCACCATCAGCTGCCATCAGCAAAGGTGTGAAACGGCACATCCTGCCCTGTCCTGTCCTCTCCTCTCACTGCTATCTGCCTTTCCCATAACAGAGGGCCTGAATAAAAGCTTCCAGCTTATCTGCTCTTTTTCCCTCCTTGCCATATGCAGACAGTCTGCCCTCCACAGCCAAAACAAGGGCCATAGGTGCTAACTGGAGAGGAATGGGTTACCTAGCTCCACCTTACAAATGCCTGACCAGTGAAACCAAAACCTGCCATTCTGAATTATTTTTGGTTTAATGACTTCTTTGAATGAAGGCAGTAGTGGGCTGTCCCCACCAGTGTGATCGAGCTGTTGTGCTGAGCAAGTCTGAGCAGTCCTTGCCCCCTCGGTGCTCTCAACATGAAGTGTAGATGAACTGCTATACAATAGGTCTCAGGACGCTGCTTCAAGTGGAAATAAAGCAAGCAATTTAGAGAGTTTTCAGGTGCTTCACATTTTCATTTTCGTCTTTCTACACAAATAAAAAGGCTTAAACTATTATTCAGTCTCCACTCAAAGTATAATTTTGACATTTGGAAATCTGATTTTGTGATCAGAAACACATGTAGAATAGAATTTAGAAGTCAGCAAAGACTCCAAGCATGATTTTATTGGGAGCTTGGGTATGCCCTTCAGAGTAATTGGGATGTGGAATGTGGAAGTAGTTTTTACAGGAAAATAGGGATAAGGCCTCCTGTAGCCAGCCTCAGGCAATGGAGCGAGTAAAATATCAAGAAGAATTCACATTCAACTTGATAATAAGGTTTCCTAGCATGTTAATTAAATGAAGTCTCACATCCCCAGCCCTGTTGTTTTAAACATTTTAAGGCATTAACATTGCACAATAGAAACATAATTTCCCCTCTCTCCAGATGTCTATACTAATTTGATTTTCCTAGTTGTTAGCTTTAAACTTTCTATGAACATGAAAACGTATCCTTTCAGCAGTGCTGTTGTATTTTTCCCCTTCATTCTTCCTTACTCATTTTGGGTACTAATTGGCAACAGTGTTTTTTAAAAATAAATTCTTCAAGTGGGACAGCTTTGCTGTTTATCCTATACTGAGGCACTGTTTTCCACAGCTTGACTTTGAAAGAAAACAGTGGGAAAGCAACATCCATTTGGTCCTGAGGATCTGAGCCTTCACAGATAACATGGAGGAGATTTAGGGAGAGAGGTAAAGCCAGAGGAAACCTCATAAATCATATCCCATCTTTCTGCTCTTTAAAGTATTGGCTTAATTGGGAATAAGTTGCTAAAATCTCTTTGGGAATGTAAGTGTATGCACCTCCTTTGAGCTCTGTGCAGTGACCCAGGGGTGGATTCAGAGACAGTGACTGACCAAAGCAATTGGGTGTATGGGGTGCAGGTATGTGTATGTGCTGGCAAAATGCTCTCTGTACAAATGGGAGAACTGGAGCTGTGCTGTAGTTGTGTATATACTGAGAGAAAGCTCTGCAGCTGTTGAGGAAAGCACCAAGATCCCCTGCACTCAGTCATTTTACTCAGGCATTTCTCCAGGACACAGACATGGACAATGATCCTGAAGATCATTGTCACAGGTTCAGGGCTCATTTCAAAGCCAGAAGCTGAAAAATCCTGCTATCAACTTATTGCCAGGAAAACTTTTACACATTGGAGACAAAGAAAAACCCCTCACTAGC
Organism: Corvus moneduloides; assembly: GCF_009650955.1. Taxonomy (NCBI): domain Eukaryota; kingdom Metazoa; phylum Chordata; class Aves; order Passeriformes; family Corvidae; genus Corvus; species Corvus moneduloides. The sequence goes on from NC_045476.1 coordinate 142,337,027, forward strand.
AAAACCCACATCTTTTTCAGTTAAAAATTAAATTTAAAAATACAATTTAAAGACTATACACATAGGCAGTCTTCTTTCTTGATTGGTCCAGAGTGCCTTGTTTCTCTTGCAGGAACCATGCTGGTGGCAGACAGGCCAGCAACCCCAGACTGGGCTTGGTTGGGATAGAGTTAATTTTCTTCATAATATCTTATGTGGGACTATGTTTGGGATTTGTGATGGAAACAGTGTTGATAATACAGGTATGCATTAGTTATTGCTGAACAGTGCTTGCACAGCATCAGTAGGTTTCTTTTGTCTCACACTGCCCTGCCAGAGAGTAGATTGGGGGTCCACATGAAGCTGGGAGGGCACATAGCTGGGACAGCTGACCCCAGCTGACCAAAGGAACATCCCAGTACATCCCAGAACATATTATTTCATGTTTAGTACTAATTCTGGGATGGTGGAAGTTGGCAGGAGCTGCTGTTGCTCAGGGGCTGGCTGGGCATTGGTCTGTTGGTGGTGAGAAATTGCTTTCATCTGCATTACTTGTTTTTCATGGGTTGTGTGTTTTTTCCTCTCTCTTTGTTAGTTTTTTCCTTCCTTTTTTTTTTTTTTTTAATTATTAAGCTGTTCATATCTCAATTGCTTTTCTCACTTTTATCCTTCTTCCCCTCATCCCACTGTGGGGCAGTGAGCAAGCAGCTATGTGGTGCTTAGCTGCTTACCAAATTTAAACCACAACCATCCTCAAATTTAAACCATAATAATAAAAGAAACCAGAAGCTTGACTTTTGCCCATGCTGTTTAGTTCTCTGCATTCTCCCTGGTGCAATTTTGGCCTATACTACGTGGTTTTAGTGAGAAAGCATTTTCCTGTACGGATGTGAGCCGTCCTCAGAAGCAAAACCAGGCTCCCAAACCATACTATTTGTTTCTGTAGTTTTAGCTACAGATTCAGGCCCAGATTCGTTCCCAACCCAGAACAGTGGGATCCCAAAAACTTCGTTGTCACCTCCAGCCCGTGAATTCTTCTGGAGCTCACTGTTCCCTTCACTCTCCAAGGAGCTGAGGAAAAGCAACACTTGCTATTAAGGGTCCCTCTCGCCTCCTAATTCTTTCTGCACTTTGTACAGACAACCTGACCAAAGTTTCCTTTTGAGTGTTGCATATGGCCTCACATGAACCAAACTCTACACTGAACTGTCTGTCTGTCCATAGCCCTTAATGGCTCTTGCGCAGGCTCAGGACCTGAAGTGCCCAAGGTCTGGCACTGATTTGCTGTGGGACAAAAGTATTTTATCCATATCTCTCTTCCAAATTTTGAATCCTAATTACAAGAGGAGCCCTGATTGTTTCATTTCTGAACCATCCCATAATGGACGAAATACACCAGAATTTTCATGGAGGAATTCCTATGAGCTTTTCAGGCATGTTTCACATAAGATGTATACATATTTTACTTCCAAATGTTAATATGGAAAGGCAGTTACATGGGAGACCCTGTTCTTCCCTGAAGTAAGGGCTAAAATCCTCTGTAATATATAAGGATTCAGGTTTGATTCATACTTTATTTGGAAAGGCTGTGAAAGCAAGGCAGTGAAGTGATTTGTCTCATTATAGAATCAGGTCAGTAGCAAAACCTCGACCCACTCCCGTGGGTTTCAAAATTTTTCAGTCACCTCCTCAAATGGGCTTAGAATTTAATGGCCGGTCTGAAATCATATGGGATCACATGAATAATTTTTTTCCTGCCTGGGAAAACGCTTCAAAGAGAGCTCAGCAGCAAGAGATCACACTTGCGGCATTCAAAAACGTACTGAGTTCAGATGTGAAGTATGGAAAATCAGATTTCTGAGAGACTTGTTTGTAAAATAAATTATTATGGAAAAATACAGTTAATGATAGTGCTGTCATTAGAGGGGTTAGAGAATTTTTAACACAGTATACAGTACAGTACTATTACAGACATAACCTTATTAGCATTTTTAAACCCATGAATCTGGCTGGTCTCGGTGTAATGAAGGAAATTCCTTCCACTTTGGTGGTAACTGTTTCATTAAATGGATTAGGAAAGCCAAAGGCCATCGACAGTTGGAACTGGTGAGGGATATAGGGCAACAAGAAGGGATTCTGCAGCTCAGAAGGGCCTCGACAGCAAAGGAAAACTAGGCGCAGTGCTGAATGGTGTAGGGGAGCTGCTGACACCGAACATGGAGAAAGCTGGAGTGCTCAATGGTTTCTTCCCATTAGTCTTTACAGGTAAGAACACTCTTCAGGCATCCCATGTTCCCAAGACCAGCCAAAAAGCCTGGAGCAAGGAAGACTTACCCTCACTAAATGTCAATCAAGTTAAGGAACGCTTTAAGAAACTGAACATAGACAGATCTGTGTGACCTGATGGATGCATCTGTGACTGCTGGGAGAGCTGGCTGATGTCCTTGTGAGGCCATTCTTGAATATGCTTGAAAGGCCATGGTGTACAGGGGAGGTTCCTGCAGAATGCAAGAGACCAAATATCATTCTGTATTGGAGAAAGGCAAGAAGGAGGATCCGGAGAACCCCAGGTCAGGCATCCGCACCTCAGTTACTGAGATGATGGAGCAACTAATCCTGGAAACCATTTCCAAACACAGAGAGGACAAGAAGGTGGTTTGGAGTCATCAACATAGATTTACAAACGGTAAATCCTGCCTGACTGAACCAACAGTGTTTTATGACAAAATGACTGGCTTGGTGAATGAGAGGAGAGCAACAGTTGTTGCCAACACTGTCTCCTGTAACATCCCTATAGACAAATGGAGTAAGTATGAGTTAGATAGATGGTGGTGACTGAAAACTGGCTGAACTGTGGAGCTCAAAGGGCTGTGGTTAGCAGCATAAAGTCCACTTGGAGGCAGTCACTAGTGGGGTACCCCAGGATGGATCTAGGTCCTACATTGTTAATTAGTTTCATTAATGACCTGGGTGATAAGGCAGAGTGCACACAATTTTTGAAAGATACAAAACTGGGAGGAGAGCTTGGTAAACCAGAGGGTTGTGCTGACATTCATGGGGTAGGGACAGGAAGGAGAATTGAGCCAACAGCAATCTCATAGAGTTCAAGAAGGTGTAAATTCCTGGGGAGGAATAACTCCTATGCACCAGAGCGTACTGGAAGTTGACCCACTGGAAAGCAGCTTTGCAAAAAAGGCCTTGAGAGTCTGGATGGACACAAACTTGACCACAAGCCAGCAATGCATTCTTGTGACAATAAAAAAAAAAGAGCCAGCCGTCTCCTGCATGGCATTAGGAAGAATGTTGCCAGCAGGTTGAAGAGGTTGATTCTTCCGCTCTGCCCAGCACTGGTGAAACACAGCTAGATGCTGTGCTCACATCTTCACATCTGGACTCCCCAGTACAAGAGAGACATGGACATATGGGAGCAAGTTTGCAAAGGTGTTTAAGGAACTGCTCATTTTTCATATGAGTAGCTGAGAGAGCTGGGACTGTTCACCCTGGGGAAGAGAAAGTTTGGTGGTAATCTCACAAAACTGATGGGACACAACAGAACTTTTCTATATCGCTTAAGTTTGCTGATCTGGTAACACATTGCATCATTTGAACAAACCTACCCTATGTCATGGGCAGGCTTTCTCTACTGAAGAGATACTTGTTTCTGACAAGGAGTCCTTTGATCACAGGGGACACCATGTGCATCTTGTCTGTAAGTGCTTCTTGATATGTATATTGAGACACTAAGCCTAAGAATACAGCACAGAACATGATAATGCAGAATATAGATAAAAACCTGTTAATTATCATTTGTAGTTTTGGTTTCCTCCTTTTAGAAGAATGAAAAAATCACACTTCAGCAGCCATATCCAACTGTATTATTCCTCATGACAGCATAAAATAGAGAGATGGTTTCACAAACTAGATTAAGAGTCATATTTTATATTGCTGCATAGAATTGCTAAAATTGTATAGAAATCTGTGTTGTGGATCAAAAGTTATTGTAACCCTTGGAGTAAAAACTCCAAGCTATTTTTTTCTTACACTGCCTGTTTAAGCTACTGGGCAAGTTGTTGCATGAATAAATATATTTCCTTCCTCTGAAAATGTAATATTAAGTGCTGTGTTATTGTTATAAAATACAAGTTGGTCAGACAGACAGATTATTATTCTGACAACAGTGTGTACAAGAGTATCATTGTACATTGAATTTCAGTGTGTAATATGGTATAATGGTAATATGGCAATATGTAATGGGCACAAACTGAAATACAGGAAATTCCATTTAAACATAAGACAGGCATTTACTTGCTGTGAGGGTGTCTGAACACTGGCACAGCTTGTCCAAAGTGTTTATGAAGTCTGTCCTCGGAGATATTCAAAACAAAAGGGGACACAGCCCTGAGCAACCTGCTATAGCTGACCCTGCATTGAGCACAAATTTGGACTGGATAACCTCCAGAGGTTCCTTTCAACCTCAGCAATTTTGTGATTCTCTGAAATGCTGTGATTAGATTATGCAATGTCTGAAAGGAGAGGCTGCTTGCAAACCTTTGTCCTCCAGCCAGCCAGAGCCAGTGGTGAACCAAGACTCAGGCTGGAGAGAAAGGCTTCAAGACTCTGGAAATGAGGAACCTCAAAGAGTTTCTGAACTGCTGTGTCTGGAAATGCCAAGACGAGACCCAGGCACCTACACTGCCTTGGCTTCAGCAGTAAGGGTCATAGGACACAGTGCAAAGGTGAACCATGGCTTGGCCCAGTGAGTGATTACCTGGAGAAATGAAAGAACCACATCACTAGGGACATGTAGCAGAGTGCAGGGGTACCTACAGAGTCCAGTGGCATCCCATTGCTGCAAATGTCCCTTCTGGGTGGCCACAATCATCTGTGTGCCATTCAGCATGGCACTATTAGGCTTGGGGTGAGAAAAGAACATCAGAGTGAGAACAGTTCGGCTTCCATTCCTAGAAGTTTCCAACTGCCTCAGACTGTATAAAGCCCTGAGCAATCTGGCCTGACCTCGGAGTTTACCCTTCTTTGAGCAAAACATTATTCTAGAGACCTTCTGAGATCACTTCCAGCCTGAGTTACCTTGAGTCCTACAAACAGGTTACACTCACCTTTCCCTGAGGTGCTGGATGAATTGCAGAGCTACCTAGTTCTGCCCAGCAGAGCCCCTAGCTGATCCTCTGAAAAGTTAGCAGTGTGTTTAGCCATGACACTGGCACTCACCTCTCAGGTTTTGCTGTGGGCTTTGGGGCATGCTGGCAGTGGCAGAGACAGTTACCCTGTGGGAAGCCAGGCTGAAGGTCCAAGCCCTAAGTAGTTCTTGCTTTTTGGGGACACTGTTCATACCAAACTGCTAATGACTCGCTGGATTTGTATGGCCCACCAAAGCATGGGTGTGCATGTGAACCCCCCCACCCTAGGTCTGAGAACGGTGCTGCTCAGCAGGGTCTGACCCAAAGAATGTTTCACCGTGGTGGTTGTTTCCTGCTGGCTTGTCAGGGCATGTGAAGTGAGTCCTGCTGACCTGCTATTACTCACAAAGGCCTTTCTCTGATTATTTTTTGTCTGGGAAAGTTACTTCTATTGTCTCAGCTTATTTATTTATATCTGCCAAACGAGCATTTCACTTTCAGTTCTTTTCAGAAGTCAGAAAGGAAGTGTCTTGGTTTTTCCCACCAAAAATCTTGGGCTGCATTCCATGGTGGATGACAGAAGACAGCTCTCTAAAGATTCAATCAATTTTAAAATAGTTAAATTAATGTTATTACGTGAATCTTTCTCATCCCACTGCCTGCTCTGTTCTTTTACACAAGCAGATAGTGTTGTGTGTTCAGAACAAGCCTCAGAAAAAGGTTTTATTAATATTATCACCATCCTTCTTCCTAGGACCCTACCAGGACCCAGAGTTTATGTATTTTTTCCTCATTCAAAGTTCTTCCTTAAACCCTCAAGGCTTTTGTGTGAACAAAATCAAGTTTTAAAGATTCTGAAGTAAGTAGTTTCATTTACACATGGTTGTGTCTGTCTGTAATAGGATCTTTTAAAATTGGTTTGAGATACCGGACAAAATGTTCCTCGCTAATAGCTGGTCTTACAGAGCAGAGGTTTCTTTTGAAGTATCAAGCATGGATACATGATCCTATTTAATGGCAGCACTTTAAATTGCAGGCTGGTTAATTCTATGTGAATTCTTCTCATCTGTTTCATATTTCTTGTACACATTACTGTAAAACAAGCTGTACCCATTTCTGTCAGTGAAACCACTGTCCTAACCTACCATTTTTCTTAGAATCTGATAATAATGGTTGACTTTACCTCAAGAGAAAAACCTACAGGCAAACATGTCACACATAGCACAGTTTGACTAAGAACAGATACATGCCACTGGTCATAAAGGGTAAACACTTAAGACATTTAACCCAGCTGAGCAGTACTAAATGGAAGGCAGTGGTCATCTGGCTTTTGAATCACCTAATTGACATGTCAGAATATAAGCATTTTATTGACAGAAGGTGATTGCAGAGAAAAGTAATTTTTCATTTAAATAGCCAGATACTTCCCTTCCTCCTTCCCTTTGTATTTGTAGCGGAGGGGAACATTTTGTTAAGAAAGCAAAACCACCAAAACCAGACCCTTTGTTACTTTATTTTTGCCTACACAGCTACCTTCTGATAATGATTTTCCTGACTGCAATCATCTACAGAGGATTCCAGCATGAAATAGTTTCCAAATTATGTTTGCTCTCAATTTTTGTAACTTTGGATGCCTTTTGAACTATGTTAGGATTCAACTATCCCTGAGAAACCACTCAAATCTCATGCAATGCAGTGGTAATTCTTGTGCAGTGAAATCACCCAGTCTTACTTCAGTGTAATTCCACTGAAGTTGCCCTTCCAGGTTCTCTTTGGTACCAGCTGGTGATATGTGATGGGGAGAAGAGGGTTTCAAAGTAATCCTGTGATTCTTATCCTGGTCCCCAAAACAGTTTCAAGAGTATTCCAGTACAGGGCTGTGAGTTTTTTGTTTGGGCTGCGTGCACCACAATTTCCTTCTTTAGTTCTCCTCAGCCATAGCAATACCCTCCTGTTGGTGTAGAAGTAAGAGGATAAAAACAGTTGAGGGCTGCTCTCAGCCCTGACAGGGTATCCTGCAAGGACTGACTGCCAGTGCTAGGCACATGTACCAACACAGGCAACTGTACCCATGCCAAAAAGCCACTTGACTTGATCTTGAGCCATATTACCATGAGGGCAGGTAAGGATAACTGCAAAGGGGCAAAAGCTGTCACCACGGCTTTGTAGTGCTTGTCTCAAGACCCAGATTCACACCACACCATCCCAGGCACCTAGCCCTATATCTGCTTAAAGGAGAAACACAACCTACCAGTGACCATTAGGGTTGTCTTTGTCTTGTCAGGGCCTGCTGTGGTCTGCCCTGTCACTGCCTCCCCCATCACCAGGGCCTAGGGCTGCACTGTATTTTGCCAGATCATCAGGCTTGCCAGATGCAGTCCCTGTTGCTTGCCCCACCACCACAGGCTTCCCTGCAGACACACATTCCACACAGGAGACCTCCACCTGTGCTGGTGACAAGTATCCTTTGCAGGGGAGCTAGATCCAGGGTAAGCCAAACAATTTGTTTTGTCTCAGAAGCCTTCAGTGACTCTGCCCAGGGAGAGCACAAAGAGCAGCAGTTACCATGGAAGAGGGCTGAAGGTGGGGACAAGGAATGAGGGTGATCACAGAGAGGAACATCTCACCTTTGTCCTGGGGAAGGTAGCTGGAGATGCTGGGGCAGGGCAGCCTTCTACAGCCCAGGGAGCTAATGCTGTCTGGCTACAGTCCTCTGCACAGCCCTTCTTCCCCACAGCAGCATAGCTCCAGCTGTTTATAAGCCCTGTTTTTATGAGGTTGAAGGCACAGAGACGTAAGTTAATACAGTCTGTGAGAGAACTACGCAGTGCTGTCAGCCTGGAGTCTCACTCTCTGTGGAGATAAAGCACTGCTTCCCCATACCCTGAGAGGAATTTTGCAGATATTGACCTGCCTAGGTTCTTTTCTGAGCGGTACTGCTAAGAGCCTCTGTTGATAAGGACAGGCAAACTATTTTACCCCTTATACTTAGTTATGATGGCCCAACACAATACCTCTACTTTTGGAAGAAGCAATGAAGATCATCTAAAATGCTTTGCCTTCCCATACAGCAAACCCTTTATTTGTGTGCTGTCCAGATTGTGTTTGTGGCATTCATAAGATTTCTTGCCCTTGAAGCTGCTAAGAGACGAAATCAACTTTTTTTTAAATTTTGCTATTTACACACAAAGAAAAGAAAATAACTGGAGCCTACTTGTGTTTATAAAGCCCTAACACATCATTAAACTCAACAGGAAAATATTTGTCTAGATGAAATGTGAAGTTTTTACATGTCTGCTATTGGACCTCTTATCCCACACACTGTTTTGAAGATGAAGAGGAGTTGTTAGAACTATCACCATTCTCCCTGCTCCTTGCAAGGCCTGTTTTATAACATGATGACTCAAAAAGGCCCTTAAATATGTGCTCAGTGGGAATCAACTGAGACAGTAGCCATGCTGGCTTCAGCACAGCAACCTATTTTTAGCATGAGAGTATTGAGCATGAGATTTATTTTCAGAAGAAACATCCAATAATAGAGATGGCTGTTGTTTTTCTATTCCTGTCAAATTCATCTAGCAAAAGCAGAAATGTGATGAATATCTGAGTCAATTTCTATTTTAAGAGCCACTTAAGGAGGTTTTTCAGCTAGACAAAGTAAGAGGTTCAAGACGGTGACAAAAGGGTATAGAGAAATCACTGCCAAGGTAAAACGTTACAATATTAATTAGAGGAAAAGCCCTTTAAAATACCATCCTACTACTCATTACTAATACTCATTGTTATGAATACAACACAGTTCTGCTGAGTCATTTACTCAGAAAATATCTAGATGATCACCCTGCCCTGGAGAGCTTCAACTCTACATGCTCTCAGGGTTTCCTCTGGAAGTAATATGTTTTCAGAACTGGATGGGGAGTTAGGCCATTCATCCTCTTTCCACCCAACCATAATTCTTCTCCAAAATATGTTATATCCACTCATAAGGAGAAACTTAAACGACAGGTATGTTGGACTGTCACCATAGTTATGTGTGTCATGGAACAGGATCTCTCCTCAGGGCACTTCCTATGCAAATAGACATGTGAACAAGCCCAGGGGGCTATAATGAGAACTCTCAGAACAAAGATAAGTTGATTATGTGTTCCAGATTTGAAACCCCCCAATGACATCACGCCCCCACTTCCCAAGATCATTTGGCGTAACATCTGTGTGTAATGCTAGTGCGGTCTTGATAGTTACTGGAGCAAAATCTCAAGTAACATCTGTGGCCTCATTAAGAAGCAGGCCTGTTTGCCTTCCTTTAAAAACTACTTTTGGCTTGTGTCACCCGCTGATTTGTGACTTGTGTCTGTATTTGCTCTGTTCCCAGTGATTTCAGTAAATTGAAAAGTGTTCAACATCCCTGAGCCCTGTAGATTACTGTCCCGTCTCTGATTTCTTCTCACCTGAGCAAAACTAGAAAGAAATGCTTACTGACCCAAATCCAAAAGTATGTGATTTCTACAGTTGTTCTAAAATATCCCTGCTTGCATTTCAGTCCCGTATGTAGCAGGGGAAAAGCACCTGGGCAGTGTTTTCCTGGAACTAATTATGCCAAATTCACAGCAGCATCTGGGGATCCAATTCCCATTGATTTCCTGGGATGTCTAAAGCTCTTTGTGAATGTAGGTCTCTCAATCTAAGGATGAAAATATATTCTTATCTTACTAGTCCTGGGAGAGATGTCCAGCAGGAACCATAAGTTTTGCTTGCTTATGAACTGGCAAGCATCAAGGCATCTCATTTGGTTTTGCTCATTACTTTCAAATAAACCATAATTTTCTCTAAAAGCTATCTCCATTCCAAAAGTTCTTATGTCCAAGCACCCAAATGGCTCATCCTTACCTGGCCTACTATAAAATATTTCCATGGCATTTCTGGAGACAGAGGTAGATAATTATGAGCCATGTCATGGACTGTCCTCTCTCTTTCCACCTTTGCCTTCCCTACCACAGGCAACACTCATCTCCAGCTCTCTCCTTGATGTTATGTCCTACACACCAGACAAATACAGAATATGAAAGCCCAAGCTTGTTATTAATTTTACAGAATCTTCCCTCCCCCTCCCTTCTCTTTTTCTATCTGAGGACTGTTGGAGCTCCTCCATGCTTGGGGATCTGGGATAGAAATAAATAAATGTTGGTTTGGGGCCTCCAGGGTGCCCAGGAGCAGCCCCCTGAGTCTTACCAGAACAAAAGACAACTTAAATATCTGTGCCTGTGCAGGCATCTGAAATGCCAGAGTTAGACTTGGTGACTTCTCAAATCATTAATTCCGTGTCCAGCTAGGAAGAAGTTTGTATCTGATACTATATGGCATAGCAGATAGTGTGTTAGCACATGCCATACAGACACATGTTTGGGCACAGACTCCTTATCTGAAGCATAATCATGTAGGGAGAGGAAAATATCTTTTATTAGAAGAATTAAGTAATCTTAGTAAGTAAGCATGTTTTCACCTACCTTCTTGTTTAGGCCCTTCTATTACCCATTGACCACTTTCTCGCAGTTTATTTTAATCTCTCAGAGTATTTAAAAGTACACCTCACACACACCACTGTACAGGGTCATAGGCAGCCAAACTCCCTGGAAGGCAGATGAGGATGTTATGCTCCTCAAAAATGAGATACAGGACCCAGGTGAGAGATGAAGCAGCAGTGGAGATGAGTCCTCCGTATACCTCTGGTGTCAACCAGAAGGAAACCGTGGCAGTGCCTGGGAAAGGGAGACAGTCAAGCAAACAGTCAAGGAAACACCCTCCGTCTCTTTCTTCCTTTCCACTTTCCCCCAAGGAAATCTGAGCCTGTAACACGGGCTTGGCATGAAACCTGGGCCTGATTTTCAGGCTGTTAATGCATAACACAGCCTTGATAACTCACTGAAATCAAACAAAATTATATATGATGCAAGCAGGGAAAAACTTTTAGAAACGACACACTGTGTTGTACATCCATATACACAGCTCACTGTTCAGAGCTCCCAAAGAGAAGCAGCCTTGAAAAGAAAGGCAGGTCTGCAAAACACTGCATGCATGACATAAAGAAAAATGGGTACTCTCTTAAACAGATAGTCCACCTCCACTATAGTGTGTCACATGAAATCTGTGGACCAAGTGGCAGGCATGGTAGAACTATATCGGTAAATTTAGTCTTGTTGGTGAAAAAAATCCACTAAAGATAGAACACAGTGTCAGAGGTAAAATAAAATTATTTGGAAATAAGCTGTTTCAAATCCCATTGTGAGGAACACAAGAAATATTGCATTATTACTGCTCCACCCCAGGTAATTGCAATGAGAATTGGCAGGATATCAACAGCAGATTTGTCCCTTCTCTTATAGCTCAGTATTAGTTAGAGTATTAGTAACTCTCTCAGTATTAGAGAGTTAGAATAACATTTTTGGAGGGGCTGCTGAGTTGTTAAATGTGGAAGGAGAAGAGTTGTTCTGGCATGGAGCTTGCTCTGGGACCCTCCCCAGGTTGCACAGCAGTGGGCATTTGCATGACAGGCCCTTGGCAGCTGCAGCCAAGGCCTCTAAGAATGGATCCATTTGAGGTTTGGTTTAACAAAAAATGACCAAAACATTAATTTGACTTTCAACATGCCTGCCCTAAGTCTGTCACATCAGGCTTTATAATCAGCCTTGTTAGCTGGATGGGAGAAGCACAGGCTGGGGAGGGCAGCAGGACTGGACAAGAAGCCAAATTAAGCAAAACCAGAAGGAGCTTTGTAATTTCTGCCTAAAGTCCCATTAGGCAATTTTTTCCCACTTTTTGTGAAGCTAGTGCAAAATTCTCACTCTCTGTAATGAGTTATGAACTCTACCAGCTTGGTGAGTGTGCTGGCAAGAGAGATGCAACCAGCCAGTTTTTCATTTTTGAGTAACTACTAATTCCTAAAAATGTCCACATGAAGCATGTAGTAGGCACGTAGAAAGGAGTTCTTTCCAGGCCCGTGGAAATGTTTATACTCCCTCTTCTGCCTAAAATAAAAATTATGGGGCAAGTTCCTGGCTTGTGAAGCTCAGTGTGACTCCTTTGAATTTCTTGGCATTTTTCCACCTTCCGCCAGCTGAGAACCTGGACATCCTTAGCTTTCCAGCAAAGTCGACAGAGAAATAAAGAGAAAGAGCATCATTCCCAGCTATCAACTGCAAACATTGTGCACTGTCCTCACTAAAAGGCAAGCTGCCTCAAAAAGATGAAGAACAGGCTATTACTTACAGCCTCAGCCTGCAAACAGCAGCCTGTGACCACAAGAGCCCATAAAGGAAAACTCCATTCTGAAATCTGGGCCTGATAATGCAATTAATAAAGAAATAAATCTGCAGTATATGGTCAGTCAAATTAGAGTTTTAACAAAAGAGAGATCAGAATTAAAAAATTCTTTTGACATTTCCAGTAAATGCATGTTTGTTTATAAGCATGGATCTGGCTGTGTAGCATTTAGAAGAATAAATATCCAGCCTTTACAGTGATTAGACCCCTAAGAGTTTAGACCTATACATTTCCAGTGAATAACAGAGTTCCTATTAAATAATATATTTCTTCACCTCTGGAAGAGATGAAAACTAAAATTCTATGGCTGTACAGATACAGAGATATAGACGAACATGCATGGGTGTGTTTCTCACACATCATCTTCCTAAGAGATTTCATATATTGTATACAGTTGCACACTAACTATACATAAAAGGAGCATAATGCTGCAAAGCCAGTAATTTAAAAGTTAAGAAATGCTGGAGTCAAGGACACCACTGTAGAAAAAAGGAAATTTTTAAAAATTGCCCAGTATGAAAAAAAAAAATCAGTATTTCAGATATTCATCTCAGTTTGGAACAAAAATATGAAACAAACAAAACAAAACAACAACAACAACAAAGAAGAAGAAAAACACCCACAAAAAAATTCTGTCACTGGGCTTCTCTGCAGGCTGAGAATTGTGGCTTTTCATCAACTTTTGCCAAAGATTTCATTTGCCAGTAGGACAGCATGCAAAGAGAAAGCCAAAGGTCTACACAAACAGATGCTCTAGTGTGTAGGAGACATTTTACCATCATTATCCATCCTGTCTCCTCAGCCTGGGTCTGCTCCAGCCCCTGCTTCACAGCCATGCACAGAATTAATTCTGTCCAGCTGCTCTTTCCCACTCTCCAAAACCTTTACATTCCTCATTTCGTGTCTTGCACCTTAGCTGGGAGGCACTGGGAACACCAGAGAGGTGCTCTCTGCTTTCCAAGCTGTGCCTGGGGCACCAGGACTTGAGGAAGAAATCTCGGGAAAAGCCCTGCTTAGTCTCTCCCGGCTTGAGCTGGGTTATGCTCAGGGCCGGCAGAATATTTGGGATAAGAACAACCAGACTTTAGGCAAAACCTACACAGATGTGGCAGATTGAATTTTCTCACATCTTCATCAAATTTGATCACCTTTTCATGGGAACAGGAAAAGGCATATTCTGAGCACTTAAGTGATTTTAAGACACAAGGGCCAAATGCAACAGTGCTAGAATTCACCAGGAGAGTTTCTTTCTTACTCTCTTATTGATAGAAATGTCCAGACTACTTAATTTGATTATTTACCCAGATAATTCAACATGGCATGAGAATTTCAGCCCAAACATTTAGCTTCAGTTATGTGTGAAGAAGATGAACTTATATGGGAAACTTCTAAGTGGAAATTGCACTTACCAACTCTTCCTAGGAAAGTCTGAAAAAAGTCCCCCACTACTGCCTGATGGAAAGAGAACAAGGAACATCTTAAGAGAATTTGTGATGAACTGTATAATAAGTAGAAAGAACAATAACAATACGTGATAATACCTGACAATAATTACAATGCCCCAAGATCTAGACTCTTCATGAAGCAGACACCTGGCCATGCTTGTGTGAGTGCTCTTGGGTGACTCCTTGTGCTGCATCCATCAGTCTTCAGCCAAGACCTAGGGCACTGGCTCCTCCTTCCCATCCAGGGGCTCAGCAGTCATCCACATCCAGCAGCATCACTCCCACACTCCGCATGCCCCACACAGTCCCTACCTCTCCACACCACCCACCAAACCCATGTCCGCTCTCTTGACAGCAAGAGATTTGCTGCAAGTTAGAAGGCAACATAGCTGAGAATGAAAAAGATTTTCTTGTCTCACAGCATCTCAATGCAGTGGAGAGACTGGTCTCCTCTCACTGAAACTGCAAATATTATGGAACACCTAGGGAATGCTGTGGGTGTAAAGAGATTAAACCTTGCCCTTTGGGCATGACCAAGCTAGGTATGGTGCACCTTAGCAAAAAAGAAAACAGAAGAAGTATTTGAATTTTTCAGTCCAGGGGAACTTAATCACAGTGCTCCCTGACTTTGTGTCTTGGGTGTTCTAGCAACCCCAAGGAAGGGGGCATTTTTGCCTGTGAAAATAACCCTGGGAAGCATCATCAAGGTCTTTAGGAAGGAGTTTGTTTTGGACATTCAGCTGATGGACTTTACTGTCCCACTGAAGTCAGTGGGACAGTATCTGAATTACTGCAACAAGGAGAGGACATCTTGCCCCAAGGGCTGTAGACTAACGGTGGTGATGGGATCGGCATCCAAGTTACGTAATATAAAAAAGAGGATCGAGAGAAGAAGGGTCATTACGCTTCCCAGGTATAACAAGCAAACTCGTCCTCTGGCAGCAGTGGGGTGAGAGCAGTGTGGCAGGAAAACAGCAGGGACCAGTCATCTCAGGGACCGGTCATCTGAGAGGAGCCACCTCAGTGGAGATCCCCGCCTGGACAGTGCAACTGCAAAGGGCAAGAAGGGCTGGATCAGAAACAACAGCTGAAAAGTGCAGGATTTAACTACTGGTTTCTGCAGGAGGGGGGAAGAGGATGACTGTGGTTACAGCTTGATAGTCTTGTAACAGCCTGCTGCTTTCTCAAATAACACGGAGTGTGCTCCGTCAAGCAGGAGCCACCAAGCACCTGCTTCCCCTGCGCCCGAATCGGGAGGCTTGGCCAAACATAAACACGCAGGTGAAGAGGTTGAGATGATGAAAGACAATAGACCATTACCAAGGACTTAATGGTGTTGTAAAGGAGATAAATGTCTTTGAAGTAACACCCTTAAAACATGTGACCTTCGGGCTGACCTTTCCTTTCAGGTTATGGTATGCAGATTGTTTTATACTGGCCAGTGCAAACAAAGCAAGCAGAGCTAGCATCTCAGCCCATGTGATGGGAAAGTACTTGGACATCATGTCCATCTAGACAGCCTGTTGTTTACTTTAGCTTGCCAAAAGTAAAACTCTGCCACAATTAATGCCTTTCAAGACACATGGCTTACACTCAAAATAAAGCAAGTGTATTATTTTCACTAGAATTTCATTAATAAGACCAAATCCTGGAGACAGAGAGCCAAACTCAAATCATCCCTCCAGTCATCACAGGCTTTCTCTATTGTAGAAAAGGACTGTTATGATTGTCTGTCACTTGAGCAGGACAGTCTGGAGGACTGAGGTGAACCTGAAGGGGTCACCACTGGAAAGAGCAGAGATGCTGGAAACACAGTGTGTGAGGCTCTGATTGAGACTGTGAGAAAATAACCAGAACTTACCCATTCCTCCTTTTCCAGCTGGGAGTATGCCAGCATGAATTAGCATTTTTTTCTGTGTATAATCACAGCAGTTTTATGCTATTGAGATTGCAAGCTCTTCTAGTCACCAGCAGCTTTTCTGCTCTGTGTTTGCATGGTGCTTGGTGTAACAATGCTTCAAGCCACAGCTGGTGCCAAACACATAATAAATAAGAGTAAGAAGAAAGCTGCAAATGTTATTTGAAAGGTTGCATGCACACAGTCTTTGCTCCTCTATACACTTTGAGAAAAACCAGAAAACTGCGGTTTTTCTGAATCCAGATGCAGGGAGATATTTCAGGTCTGCAGAGGTGAAGATGGGCACTGCTGAGCGAGGAAAGGAGAACAAATACTGGCAAGAGAGGTCCCTCACCCCTTTCAGCACCCTTGTAAAACACCTGAGTAAACTTAAAAGAACAAGGTCTGAAGGTCCAAGCCAGCCTAGAGCTGTCTGCTAGGGCAGATGGGACACTGAATGTGAAAGGAATTGCTGGAGCTTAGAGAAACTGGGCTGATCTGTGCTTCCCGATGCACAGCTGGAAGGGCAGCACTGGGAACGGTGCCAGAGCAGGGGGAGGAAAGGGGGCAATGGTGGGCTGGGCACATGGTGGTGCACCTTCAGCAGCCATGGAACAGACACCCACGGGACTTCTTGTAAGCCTCAGAATTGTCGTGGAGGACAATGGGGCTCGCAGACCTGGGCAGCAAGGTCTCATCTGTTGCTATGCCTCTTCCCCTAGCTGTTGTCAGATGTCTCACATGCAGCTCCTGGCTACTCTGACCCCACTCCTGGAGCTATGTGAGGAGGCACGAACTCCTGCACCTATTTGCAGCCACATGAATTCAAAACTCGAGAACGCGCCCTGTGAGTAAGTGCTGCCCGAGCCAGGGAGCTTCCTGAAATAATTCTCTGCATTGCTGTCCCACCTCCTTCGCTGGGGCTGGGGACATGTTGCAGCCCGCTTCGTCCAGCTGGCCTGGGGTCATGCAGGGCCCTGGGGCAGGGCAGCCCCGTGGGGGAGACTGTGGGTGTCTCTGTGGTTTTGCCTGCTTTTATTTGACCCTGATATTTGGGTGACCCAATAGGCTACAGAAGAGCCTCAGTACCAGGGCAGTTCTGGTTATCCCTGTTAGAAAAGTGCCTGTGTTTTCAGTTGTGTGAAGCAAAGGGAAGGTGATGGGTAGGGCCAACACCTGGGTCCAGCCTTAAAATCTTTTGGAGGGAGTAGAAAAGCAAGTCTAATTCCAAATGGAATTTGGTGTTAATTTGACCCCTGGTCTAAGTAGAGGAAATCTACCAGCTTTCTAGGAAACAAATAAAGGTGCTATATGGATTTGTATGTCCCAAGGACTTGATCCATAATTATTATATGCTTGGCGTGGTTTTTTTTCTAAGTTAGATTTTGTTTTCTCAAGGCTTGTCATTTAAATGTCTCTCAGCTGTGAATGGTCAGAGGCTAGGAGAGGACTTGGAAGATGGCACTATGTCTGTTTACCCATATTTGCTGTACTCTAAACTGTGGCTTTGGGGTATTGAGTTAGATGGATCCTTGCCTTAATGAACTTGGCTGCTCTTGAGTGCTTATAAAATACATCCTATGTTTGCATGTCATGGATTTCAAAGGGGTTTGGGTGGGATTTTGGTTTGGTTTGTGCTTTAATTAGCTGCAAACTTCAGTATGCAGCAAAGCCAGTGGTATTTGCACATAATGCAAAATCCACCCTCAGACAGAGCTTGCTGCTGCTTTTAACCTTCCCTGTTGCCAGATAACCTGCTCTTTTTGTGCCATAGCTGGAATCAGAGGCATGGTGAGGGTGGGGGTGGGTGGGGGGCAGACAGACATCCTTCAAGGAGGGCACCTGGGCTGGGTGATTTGCTCCTCCAGAACCAAAACAGAACTTGACACTGGCATGTTTTTGACTCTGTGCCACAAACATTTGCACTCCACAGAGCTTTCTTAATTTGGCTAGATGGTATTTATCCACTCCTTGGGAGAGATGGCTGAGACTCCAGGCAGTTTGATTTATGCCAGTTGTTCAATTTGTGACAAATGCTGTCAACAGTTGTTCATTTTAATTACTGTTCTTGGGCCCACATGTCTCAAAGATGAGCTCAGCACCACATAAATATAATAAATACAGATAATATTAGCAACTCAGCTTCCTTTCTAGGGGAGGAGTGTGGAGCAACCTACAGCCCTTTCTTCCCAGCATGTCTCACCCCTGCCTGGCATGTCACTGGAAGCAGCAGTAGAAAGAGGAGGTGGGTTACCTTTCCTTCCTGTTTGCTGGTGGGCTGCTCATGCCCGTTGCTCCCACACTAAAATTGCACCTTGATTTGTTCATCATATAGGTACACATCACTTTGCCAAGACCACACCAGAACAAGCCCTCTGGCCTCCACAGCAGAGCTGTTCCTGATCCTCCAGGCTTTTGACACAAATGGGAGAAACAGTGGAGACAGTAGATCTCTCTGCCCACCTCTGTTCTCTCCAATATTGCTAGAGACCATTGTACCAAAAGGGAAACTATAGTCCTCAAAATATTTTAGCAGAACCACTTTCTCAGGGCCTTTGTTCCCTCACTGAATATACAACGCAGTGTACAGAGAGGTTTTTCACAAGAGGTTCAGTGCCTTCCGCATCCCAGCTCCAAGAAGTGTCCTTAAGGTGATTGTTAGTCCCAGGTCATGCATCCCCCTGTCACCTCTGCTGGACACCCCATCACTCCCATAGGCTGTTCAACACTTTTTGGAAAAGGTCATGGGGATAGGGACTTTGGTAAAACTCAGGAGGGATGAATACAACCCTATATCCTACCCCAGCTGTGGAAAGGCTTGTTCTCCTTTGCTTCCTCCAGGGTAGTGGATGTTGTTCACTAAAACTTGTTTAAAAATATATCCAAAGCCACAGCTGGGATTCCAGTGCCTGTACATAATTAATAAGCAATATGGGCAATTTAATGTCTTTATTCTAACTTTCAGCTCAGAGTAGGAATACTTTCAGGAGCATTAAGCCATGTAGGCAACATTAGAACCTAAGCAAATTATGAGCCAAGTTGTTTACCTTGTGAAACCTCTCACATGTTAATTTTGTTCCTTGGCACTTCCTTAATTTTTTACCGCTGACTCACACTAAAGAATTTTCCAGCATAATTGCAGAAAGCACTTCAGACAGCTCCTGCCTTTGGCTCTTGCCTCCTGTCTCCACTTGCACAAGGAGGCAAATACTGTCCTCTGCCTGGCAAGGGTGGGGTTTTACATGCTTGGCCTCCAGCGAGGTCAGGGTCAGTGCCAGGATAGTGAAGTCCATGATCATCTGAAGAAATATGGGTGCACTGGGAGCCCAAGCCCATACTGACTCTGGGTGCTTTTTGGCAGGATTGATGATGTTTCCCATCGTGGGTGTTTAGAGCTGTGGCTGGGCTCAGGGAGGACATGCTTCTGCCCATGGGTGACAGCCACCCCACACCCCTTCCCTGAGCCCTCCAACCTCACGTGCCATTGGCACGCACATTCAGAGGATGAAACCTGGAATGTGACACCCTGGGGTCTGGGGCCAGCTGGAGGTGGGAGGACAGAGCCGGGAGCGCGTTACGACGCTTGTAATCACACTGGACACATACGGTTATATTTAAGTGCTGGATGTCTGCTGGCTGAGGAGGCCGAGGCAAGACTGGACTTGATTAGACATAATGACAAAAATGGACCAACTGTTGCTGAGAAAGCCTCTGCAGCAAAGTATTAGCTCTTTGTTATTGAGATATTACTGTCTGAGGCTTCACTGCTTTCAACTCCCCATCGTTATCTTTACAGACTTCCACTGCACTTTAAATAGGTTCCCAAGTTCAGCTCTTTGCCCTCGGCCATAAATTTAACACACTAAATATTTTCATCTGCTGTAGAGCACACCACACTGTGGAACTTGTTACTTCATGGCAAATAAATACAGCTTGAAAACAGGACACACTTTTGAATTTTTTTTTTTTTTTAAAGTATAACCCTTCTCACCCTAAAAATGTTAAAAATCAACATTTTTGTTTTCCAGTGTCTGAGTTAATGTATATCTTTTATATCTTTTATTATACAATCGGTACTGACTGTACTTCTCTGTATCTAAACATAATGGATAAAAAAATAACACGTTTAAATCAATATTTAAATATATATTCAATTTATTTATTTGCCACTAAAAGATACAAAAAATATATTTATTTTTCAGGCTTCATTTAATATAATGGTTTTGTATATGATTACATTTATCTGCCTGTGTTCATACCCAACAAATACATCAATGTATTTTCTGTTGTGATTAAATGCACTTTTATATTATCTCTAGTATGCTGGAGTTATTTCTATTTGTTCAAGAAAAGTAGATTTCTATGCAAAATTTTATACAGAACTAAATAACCCTAAGTTATACAAATCATTAAAATAGATAATTCAGTTCTTTGATCAAATTAGGGTAGCTTTTACTTAAGTAAGAGTGACCCTGAGAGTCTTGCCTTTACTGGTAACTGCAGTAGCTTTTAATCTTTGTGCATTAGCTAAAAACCTGCTGAGGACTCTGTACCTCTCCAGCTGAGCTTCTTTAGATTTATGGAGGCAGAGGTAGAACAGGCAAGAAGCAACATGCCTGTACCTAATGGCTAGGGGACTTCACTGAGGGATTTTACATGAAACAGTAGCTGGATAAAAACCAGTGATAGACATAGAATTGCAGAATAATTTAGCTTTGAAGATACCTCTGGAGGTCATCTATTCCATCCCCCGCTCAGAGCAGGGTAAACTTCAAAGTGAAATAGAAGCTCAAGTTAGATCAGGTAGTACAGGGTCATAACCAGCTGAGGTATGAGTATCTCCATGGACAGGGTTGCTCATGGGTGTAGACACCAGAGCAGCCCTGCCCAGATAACCACCCTACAGAAGTCATGCTTTTTGCTGTTTCCTACCAGCCCTGTGATTCCTGGCTGTGCAACGCTGCAGTTTCTACACAGACCTACAGGCCAGAGGGAGATGAGGGTACTTGCCTGAAATGTGGGAATGTGGTTTAAAATCCCCTCAGGCAGAGGAAGCCTCAAACCCTTCCTTGAATGGTGGTCCATCTGCTGTGGCCAGAAATGCCGCCGACCACAGGCTTTCTTGTATTATTGATTCAAGTCCTGTGTCTGTTGCTAAAAGTATTCGGATGCTGCTTCATCCCCTTCCAGCAGCTGTACTCACTCAGGGGAGAGCCCTAATCCCAGCCCCATCCCTGTCCCTGTGTGGGGGCCCTTGCAGGCCAGTGCTGCTTCTCCCCATTGGCAGCTTTGCTGCTGGATCTCTGCAGCTAAGGGGCCTTGTCTAGTGCAAGCCAGGCAAAAGGCACCCACTCAGAGGTGGCTGCTCCCCTCCCTCTACTTCTGAGTCAAAAAGGTGTCCCCCTGGTTTTAATCACTGAGGAACAGAGCTCAGCCAGCAGTGGGGTGCTTTGGGAAAAAAGGGTTTTTATCTTCCATGTTTCGGGATGGACTCCCTTGCTCCCTCCCTTCTCCCACTCGAGAGAGTGCTACTGTTCAAGCAGCAGAGAGAGCAGGCTCCTGCTGTGGCCCTTGGGCAGTTCAGGGGGGAGACCAGTGGTGTGGGCATCTTACAAACCTCCTATTACCACCTGCTAGAGCAGGTCCTACTCTGGGGTAGAGACCAGACAGCAGGGTTCATCCCTGCTCCAAATGCTGAGCACAGACAGATCCTCAGCCCAGTGGACACATGCAGCAGCAGGACTTTAATCAGAGGAGATAAAGCCAAGGTGACTTTAGTCCTCTCAGCCATACTCCTGATACATCTTGCAATGGCAGTCTTAAAATGCCCATTTATACCTTTCACTTGTTACTCAGGATCTCACACCTTTTGTATGAATACTGTTTAGAAACTGCTTACGCATTTTAAAAAGGAATTAGAGAACAGTCGAGAAAAAACAGGTTCACTAAGAAATTGATAGAATGGGCAGAAAGCAAAATAATTATAATGCATAAGTTTGAACATAGAATCACAGAATCAGAGAATCATAGTAGGAAAAGACCTTTAAAGATCACCTAGTCCAATTGTTAACCAACACCATGTTCATCATTAAACCGTATCTCAAGTGCCATATCCACATGATTTTTGAACCCTTCTGGGGATGGTGACTACATCACTTCCATGGGCAGTCTGTTCCAATGCTTTAAAACCCTTTCCTAATATCCAGTCTAAACCTCCTCTAGTGCAACTGGCAGCATTCCCTCTAATCCTGTCACTTGTTACCTGAGAGAAGAGGCCAACCCCCACGTCATTGCAGCCTTCTTTCAGGTAGTTGTAGAGAGTGATAAGGTCTCCCCTGAGCCTCCTCTTTTTCCAGGCTAAACTACCCCATCTCCCTCAGCTGGTCCTCACAGGACTTGTGCTCTAGACCCTTCACCAGCTCTGGTACCCTTCTCTGGACACGCTGCAGCACTTCAACGTCTTTTTAGAAGTGAGTGGCCCAGAACCGGACACAGCACTCGAGGTGAGGCCTCGCCAGTGCTGAATACAGAGGGACAATCACTGCCCTGGTCCTGATGGCCATGCTATTGCTGATCCAAGGCAGGATGCCATTGGCCTTCTTCTTGGGCACACTATTGACTCATGTTCAGCTCCTGCTCACCAGTACCCCCAGGTCTTTTTCTGCTGGGCAGCTTTCCAGACACTCCTACCCAGGACTGTAGCACTGCCTGGTGTTGTTGTGACACAAGTGCAGGGCTTGTCACTTCATTTTGTGGAACCTCATACAATGTGGCCCATTGATCCAAACTTCTGCAGAGCCTTCCACCCTCCAGCAGATCAACATTCCCTCTGACTTCGTGTTGTCTGTGAACTTGCGGAAGGTCCACTTGATCCTTTCATCCAGGTCATCAATGAAAGTATTAAACAGGTCTGGCCCCAGTACTGAGTCCTGGGGTACACCACCTGTGGCCGCAGAACCACAGAATGTGTCAGGTTGGAAGGGACCACAATGGGTCATCTGGTCCAGCCTCCCTGCTCAAGCAGGGTCATCCCAGAGCACATGGCACAGGGTTGTGTCCAGATGGTTCTTGAATATCTCCAGTGAGGGAGACTCCACCACCTCTCTGGGCAGCCTGTTCTGGTGCACCTGCACAAGTAAAGAAGTTTTTCCTCATGTTCAGGTGGAGCTTCAGTTTCTGCCCATTGCCTCTTGTCCTATTGTTGGCACCACTGAGAAGAGCCTGGCTCCATCCTCTTGACACCCTCCCTTCAGAGACTGATAGACATTGATGAGGTCCCCTCTCATCTGTCTCTTCTTGAGACTGAACAGGCCCAATTCTCTGCCTTTCCTTGTAAAAGAAGACTCCAGTCCCCCCATCACCTCTGTAGCCTTCCACTGGACCTGCTCTAGTAGCTCCATGTCTCTCTTGTACTTGGGATCCCAGAACTTGACACAGCACACCAGTTGAGGGTCTCACCTGGCCCATCACATAATCTTGTGCCTTACCCAGATCCTTGGTGCTGGCAGTGGTGTTTTCTGGACTGACCTTCCCTTTAAAGACCCCCACAGCAGCCAAGGTTGGAGCACCAACACAAATCTTTCTTCCCCCCACATTTTTCCCACATTTTCCATAAGGAGTAGTGGGACCACAACTGTCCCCATAATGACTTTTATATACCCAGTTAAATATGGATATTCCAACCTTCTTTAGCTACAGTCTACACCCCCTACCTCAGTCTGTGCCCCTACTGCTGCAAGATGCTGAAATCAGGTCTTAGCTTGGCCAACTCGACATCTTCCCCTGCTGTTCATTTGTCCAGTGGCATGTAACAACTGCTCAAGCAGAGAGCTCTGCAAAGCCACATCTGGGGCTGAGTCCATGTCCTCCTCCTGTGCAGCTACCTAATTTGGTTAGGAGCACCACAATGATGGTGGTAGTGCAGACCAAGACTTCAGGCAAAGAGAGACAAAGTAGGTGGTTCCCACATCTGCCCCTAAGTTCAGCAAGCATGACTGAGTGTGCAGTGTGCTCCCTCTGGGGAAAGGGTCCCACAGAGATAATGTTATACATTATCTCTGTGTTTTACAGGATGTTTTACAGGGATTAGGTCCTATTATAAAGGTATACAGCATACTATATTTTATAATTTGATATGTTATTTCTATATAAATATGCATTTTATTAAATATACCTGTATGCATATAAAGTATTACCATTAAATAGCTAATATTATGTAGAGATATAATATTGCATATATCATTCTGGTGGTGACAGGAACTGAGACAGGTGTTTCTGAACCTGGGCCACATTCTGCTTATTGTGCTTCAGTGCAGCAGAGCTGCTCTGGCCATGATCCTGCTGTTGGGAGTTGATCTACAGGGTTCACTCAAAAGAGAAAGCAGAGCCTTTCCAGAAAGAAGCACTCTTCTGGAGCACAGAGCAGTGCCCTTCAGTTCTGTGGGATTGTAGCCTAAAGGATGGGAATTTAGTGCCTGGCTGCAGGGTAATTTTGCTGTGGGATATTTCAGAAGGCACTTTTGTTGATCAGAGAGCAAGATATGTTCCTTGACTCCTTGGGCATGATGGAAGTCCTGGCTTTTTTTTTTTACATCCTCTTGGGTGGAGATTGGATTCCCCACAGGGAAGAAATTGGTGATTCAGAATGAGGGGTTTTCTGTATATATCTTGTTTTATTTATGCTTTATCTTCAAACGGTGAAGGGTGAAATGGCATGGAGGTGGTCCCCATTTGGGAGTTGGGGCCAACAAGACAGTGATCGGCCTAGGAGTGCTCAGTCCCAAAGTCTGCATTGGACCAGGAGGGAGGAAGGCAGAGAGCAAACCACCCCAGAGCCCTCATCCTACAGAGAAACCTCTCAAAGTCCCTTCAAAGCACAGACGATGGTCACGCGCGTACACAAATAGTGTGCACAATAGCACCATCTGGTGACTTTGGCCATCAGATTGTATTTCCATGGCACCATATTACCCAGGGGACAATTTCTTCTCCAGTGCCTGGGCTCCTGCTCTCCATGTTCCTTTCATAAAATCAATGGTTTCAGTTCTTCTGCAGAATAAAAAACAATAGACATGGCAGAGTCTTTCAAAACCACTCCTGCCAAACTCCCATATTGCTGCTGGTGTGAGCCTGAATTTTAACACTCTTATGCTTCAGTAAAATTTGGTTTACATCCCTTTTTTTAATGTGTTTGTTAGGTATTTGGCATATATAGCACTACCTATCAGATGCTAGGAGAACTCTCACAGGCCAGTTATGAAACGAAGCGTTTTTCTGGCTTTCTTGATGGTTTGTTTCCTATGCCTTGGAAGCAATGTGTCACTCACTGCACTAACACACATTTCTTCAGGTCAACAACCACACCCCGACCATGCTCCACTGCTTCTTCCACTGCCACTAACATAATATTCCAAAGAAAATCCCCCACTCAAGAATAAGCTTCATGGGAAGCCAACCATGTTTTCACCCTTATTGAGTGGCACATATAAAAGCCTTGAATAAGCAGCAGGAAGACAGAAACACAGCCCAGGATTATCACGAAGCATAAAAGCCCAAAGAATGTCCTGTTTTTTCTGCCTCACCTTTTCTTTTTCCTTGTTGCATGAGAAAACAAGCAGTGATAGGAAGTTCTTTTTCACACTCCAGAGAGGATTCTGAGGGTCTTAGCTGGTTTGAGGCAGCACTGAAGTAAAACATAAACATGTGAGCCCAGAAAACCTCCCTTGCTCCATTCATCCAAAGCAGAAGGAATTCTGTTTATGGATTCCTCTTCTCAACCAGCTGAGAGTGATGCTTGCTCATGGCTCTCTCCATGACACGTGCCTCTCCTTGCCTGCCTGCCTGTGCCTGCACATCACACTACAGTCATGCTGGTGACAAAGATGTCCCATGTACCCTTCCACTGTGCTCTGCAAACACCTCCTGACTTTTTGTCCTGAGACATCCAGCATGTGGAGTCCCTATTAAGATCCACTTTTCCCTGAGCAGTTCAAGGGCACGTCAGCTCCAGACTTTACACAGCCTCATGAGCTTTGGCCAGCTCTCTTTGTTCTGTGCTGTAGCAGCAAATTCATGGACACCTGCACTGCAATGTATTCACTCTGTACTGCAAACTCATCTTACAAGGATGTCTAATATTACAAAGTCATCATTACTATTAAATATATTTTTGACTACTTGTTAGGTTATTCTGAAACAATCTGTTTTGATAGGACAATGGGTAATGGTTTTAAACTAAAAGAAGGTTGATTTAGATTAGATCTAAGGAAGAAGTTTTTTACAATGCGGGTGTTTAAACACTGTTATATGTTGCCCAGAGAGGTGGTAGATGACCCACCCCTGGAAACATTCAAGGTCAGATTGGATGGGGCTCTGAGCAACCTGATCTAGTTGAAGATGTCCCGGCCCATTGCAGATGGGTTGGACTAGAGGATCTTAAAGGTCCCTTCCATCCCAAACAATTCTGTGATTATCAGACACAACTGAAATGGCACTCACATTTCCTTTGTAGACAAACAAAGCATATTTTGAGGTCTGTCTTACCTGCTGTTTTGATTATGCCCTTGCTTAGAGTTTGATACCCAGAGGAGAAATATTTGCAAGGAATCATCCAGAAATTAATACCAAGATGCAGAGTTTCCCATCTAATTACATATGATGGATGTGGTCAAAGAGCTGGGACATTCTTCATGACCAGTTTGTTGTCCCTGTGGTTTTGGAATGCCCTGATCCCCTGAAGGCCTAACTCTCTGCAAATCCAGTGTGGATCAGTGCCACCAATTCAGGGATACTCTGGCTTCTTGCAGAGAGAAATCCTGAGATGGAAATCTGTGGCTTCTTCCCCCAGCTGTCATTTTGTCCTGTGCTGAAGCACCCCTGAACAAGGAGGCTGCATCTGTTCTAGCAAAACAAACACAGCTGAGGCAGAGCTACAGCACTGGCACATGGTGGTGCAGCCGTTGTCAGCACAGGGCTGGCTGGGCCCCTCATCCTGCCCCAGGCCTGGCAGCTTTTCCCTCCTCTGCCTGTGCTGTGAACAAGGGTAGCATGTGAAAATGGTATTTTTAAATTATGGTGATTTTCATTTTGTGGACTTTAATTTTGATGCACTAAGATCTTCTCTGGAGTTCTTATGGTGAGTCCCCAAATACCTCCTAGTTGTGTATTTTATTAAATAATTTGTCATTGCAAGTACCTCTGTAAGTTAAGATACGAGATGAAGTGTGCATCCTTTCTGGGTAGAGTAGAAGAAAGCCTCTACTGCAGAAAACAATCCCGTGGGTGTCTGTTTTTCTCAACTTCTTTTCTTGTATAATATTTTAAAATTAGATCAGCAATTTTTTTAACCCCATTCTTCTCCCTACATAGGCATCATGTCCCATGCACCTTACCAGCACCCTTTCCTGTGCTGAGGGCTGCTGAAAGGGCCAATAAGGAAAACCTGGCTGTGAAAGATTACCTCAAGCATAATTTGTTTCCCCATATTTTCTGAGTGTGTGCTTTGTTTCAAAACTTGAGGAAAAGACAGCTTTTCACTCTGGGAAAAAAGCCTGAGAAGGTGCTCTTGGTGATGGTTGTCAACAGATGGATCAAAGATAAGATCTCCCCCCTCCAAACCTTGCTGGCTCAGCTGCCTGCAAGGGCTCATACCCCAGCATTTTCAGAGAGAAAAGAGAAGTAACATCAGCCCCGCTTGCTGAAACAGCTTCACTTGGCAAGGAGTTGCAAAAGATCATTTGGACCACAGGGAGAGAGCAAGCAAGAGTGCTCTCAGCCCAAATCATCTGCCTAGAGAGGGACTTTGAGGGTCTCGTTTTTTACTCTAACATCTATTGGTATAGCTCCTGAAATGACTAACATACAAGAATTAACTGGTCATCAGAGCATGACTGTGGCCCTCCCCTGGCCAAACTCCCACAGAGCACAGCAGGTGCAGACAGTACTGGCTCAAGCCCCTAGGCCACACTGCTGGAACAACATCCAGCCTAGGAAAAATACCAAGCTCTTGTAGGCTGCCAAATGGAGGTGAGGTGCTCTTCAACAGGGAGGTGCAGAGTTTTAGGTGCCTTAGGGCTTGGCAGATGCCAGAAAGAAGAGTCATGGTTTTGGACTTTGGTCAAGAGGTCCTTACACAGCATTAACGACTCTCTGATCTCCTCAGGACCAGGATCTTAAGTCCCAGGCAGTGGCTTAGTGATGCAGCATGGCTCTCCTGGCATAACCAGCACCACACTGGCCACAGGTGTGTGAGAAGCTCTGTGGAGCCACAGCAGCACTACTGTCCTCTCCCAAGCCTCTGCCTGACCCTGGTTTCTCAAGCCAAGCCCAGTCCCTTAGCCCCAGGGTATTACTTCCATGTACTGTTGGCAGAAGGCTGCACAGCAGTGACACCTCTGAAGGAAGCCCTAAGCAAGACCTTCAGCCTCATCCCTTACCTGTTCCCATGCCTGGGGGACCTCTGTAAGCAGACTGCCCATCCTGCTTTTACTGCCTGAATCCACTGTGGTGGCTGGGGAGGAATGTTTCACCTCCTTCAGCCTGTGCTGAAGCTCAGGTCCAAGAGCCTCACTAGAAGCAGAGGTCAGCGACCATAAGGGTGCCTCTGGTAGCAATGTATGGACTCCTTACCCTAGATGGCAAATTTCACTTCATGGTGTCATTGCCAGAGTGTGGGTGCTAGGGAAATTAAGACACAAAGTGCGCCTTCTGGGGCCACCCCAATGCTAGCACTGAGTTGGGAACATACTGGCATAAGGATGATAATTCATGACATAGTTCCAGCTAGACCTAAACATTCTATTAAATCTTTGGGTCAATATGACACTTTAAGGGTGTTTGTTTCTCTGCAGAAAAGTGAGTCTGAAAAATAAATGGAGTTTAAATATGTATTGTCTGCCGTATTTTGGTCTGTCAGTTTTGATAGGGCATTTCAGCAGTGACCGGGGACAACAGAATGGTGACACCAGGCTAGAGCCCATCCCTGTGCCCACAAAAACTCACTTTGTCCAGTTCCTAGTACGCAGCACACCAGACTGCATCTCCAGCCTTCTTTCTACCTAATGCCCTCTTTCCATCATAGCCAGCCCCTGACTCTCTGTCCTCAGGCATCAGAGACTCAATTGCTGAATATGAGTCAACAGAACCCCTGTCCCAAGACCTCTCACCATCTTGGCACCCTTTGTTTGTTACCTGCTTCACCTCCTGGTCCTTAAACACAGGGCTTGCAGAGCTGCTGTGGTCCTTACTCA
Organism: Corvus moneduloides; assembly: GCF_009650955.1. Taxonomy (NCBI): domain Eukaryota; kingdom Metazoa; phylum Chordata; class Aves; order Passeriformes; family Corvidae; genus Corvus; species Corvus moneduloides. The sequence continues at coordinate 142,366,050 of NC_045476.1, forward strand.
AAAGAAGTAGTCCTTTACTAAAGCATAATTGGTAGCATGGCTGTTTCAGAGGAAAAGGTGCAGAAGATACTATATTTGGCTGTGTGCTCTCTAATGTGTTTTGTGAGTCTGAGAGAAGGAATATCTAAAAGGGACCGCAGAAACCAGGCATAAGAAGTGAAAGAATATTCCAGGATATAAGCAGAACAATTCTGAGTCATGCTAGAAGAAAATGCTAGAGGTGGGTACCAAGGAGAGGATTTTTGGTGCTAGAAATATGGTCCCTGTTGCAAAATCACTGATGAACATGTACAGTTGATTCAATGTGAGACACACAACATTCCTTTGACCCCTTTCAAGGATTTTGAAAGACAAGAATTTTCTCCCCCTCTCCCTGTGTGCACCAAGAGTATGGCTCAACTCTCAAATCCTATCTTGTCTTTACAATTGGCTCTTAAACAAACAGATAAACACAAGCTTGTTTCACGATGGGAAGCGGCTTTCTTGTATCCAGGACTGATGTGGGTAAAGTCCTCCAATCTAATTGCACCTTCTCCTTACCATGGAGGTCTTACAGGATTGCTGTTCCCAGCACAACCAGTCCAGACAGAGCCCAACAGAACCTAATAGAAAGAGCTGCTGCCAGGACATTCTTGGTGGGGTCCTCAGCTTACTTGAGTGTAAATGCCTGGCTCCTCAGGAACCAAAGCAGGCAGATAGATAGTCCTTAAAGGTGAGCAACAAGGCCCATTTTTCCTTGGGACTTGGGGAGTGAGGACATGCTGCAGGTATTGGGGTGATGGCCCACAGCAGGTGGGCTTTGAGGGCAGTCTGACCTCTGTGTGGCCTGGACCAGAGCAAGGAATTGCCTCCTGCTCTTCAGGGTTTATTCTGGGGGGGGGCAGCTGATGGGTCTGCTCCTGCTGGTACTTTGTGGCTGCATTTTTTTGCATATTCCAAGCATCCTGCAAAGCCTTGCTCTCTTTTCTGTTGTTTGGTTTTTTTCTATTTTGTTTTGGTTTGTTTTGCTTTGGGGACGTGGGGTTTCAGGGGTTTTTTTCCTTTCCCTTCCCTTCCCTTCCCTTCCCTTCCCTTCCCTTCCCTTCCCTTCCCTTCCCATTCCTTCCCTCCCTTCTCTCCCCTTCTCCCTCCCCTTCTCTCCCCTTCTCTCTCCCCTTCTCTCCCCTTCTCTCTCCCCTTCTCTCTCCCCTTCTCTCTCCCCTTCTCTCCCCTTCTCTCTCCCCTTCTCTCTCCCCTTCTCTCTCCCCTTCTCTCCCCTTCTCTCTCCCCTTCTCTCTCCCCTTCTCTCCCCTTCTCTCTCCCCTTCTCTCTCCCCTTCTCTCTCACCTTCTCTCTCCCATTCCATTTTTTCCTCTTTTTGTGTACCTATGTACAGAAACAGATTTGTCTTTCAAAACAAGCTGAAAATTGAATCAGGGAAATTATGAAAAGTAGAAAGTCCAAAAAAAATTGGGTCACTAATGAAGACCTGGTTGAGGGAGAAACCATGAACGAGTAAAGGATTTTGTGCCTGAGTTACATCTGAGTGTCATGCCTGAGTTACTTCTGTCTCAGGGATGAGGGAAGTGTGGTTTCCCCAGTGAGAAGGTAGCAGCAGGGTGGCTGGGGATGATTCCAGCAGCTGGGGTTGCAGCAGGAGCAGAGCCAGCTCTTCTGACACTGGGTGTCCCAAGGGCCCAGCAGCACCTCAGGGAGAGTGGTGAGTGTGAGAGGTGCCTTTCTCAGGAGCAGAAATACCAGACACCCTCCACCTCCGAAGCAGGACAAAGGGGCAGAGGAGAAAGGCTTGTCCATGAGAAGATAGAAACAGGTCAGTTTTCCTCATGTTTCTGCTCCTGCAGGATTATTTAATGAAAAATACTGGGCTACACCAAGCACTCAACTTTTCTGTAACTATAACAATAGAAAAAGCAAATTCTTGTGATTTGCTTGTAAACCAAAGTGAGTTCTTTTACAGTGCACCTTTTTGACAAGTCAGGAAAATGTAGCTTTTATCTAATGAACACCCTCTTCCCCCCTCACCCCATACATAGTTTCTGAATCCCAGACAACTCACAGCTATCAGTACAAAGATGAAGGTAAAATAGTCATTACTTGCATGGCTAGGGGGCATCTGATGTAAAGTGCATTCCCTGGGTTTTGGGTTATGGTTTGTAAAGAAGTGCAGAACACTTTCATCTCCCCTTTCAGCCCATCTGTGGCTTCAGTTGACAGGACAAAATGTGGCACAACAGAGCCAGACAATAAACTATTGTACAGTGGAACAGGAAGCAACAGGTAATGTTTAGAGGAATTAAATTATTTTTGGATCTGATACTGATAATCAGTTTAGGCGAGGGGTATCCAGTGCAAATTTATACAACGTTTTTAAAGGACTGGAGCACTCAAGAAGCAGATAAGTTAAAGTGCAGTATAAATGAACCATTCATAAACTCTGAGACTTCCTTGCCTTCATACAAGGCACATGAGAACAGACCTTGTTGCCTGTCATCCCGGACTTTTTTTAATTAACAGTTGTGAGTCATTCTTGGGCAGTATGTCTGGTACTGGTGAGACAGCTTTGTGCCTTTTGCAGAGGAGCAGAGAACATATTAATATGACATTCCTGGAAATACAAAAAAATACTGAATATCATTCCATCTTCAAAAATCTGTATTTCATCCAAATGATAATGTGAAACCTTCACATGACATTCATCTATTAAAAACTGAAGCACTGGAAGTCAGTCTAATGTGCAGCTATTTAAAATAGCTGCTAGAGCAATGCTTATTTAATTAATCTAAGCTTTGTGACATCCTAGATGTCTGTGGAGGGGTTCCCATCCAAAGCCATGCCACGCCACTTTTTCAGAGTAGCCACGGTAGATGGACCAGAGGTCCCATCACCTGTTCTAGGCAAAAAATGCTGGGATAACAGCAGTGTGGGTCAGTGCAGTTCTCTGCTCTCATGGTGTGTGTTTACTTAGAAAATGCCTGGGTCTGCAGCCCTCACTTCAGGTCTGCTTGGCAGGACCCCTGCCCTGCGAGGCTGTGCCGGGCACTGTCACCGGCCAGGTAGCCAAAGGGGAAGCAGCACTGACGCTTCCTTTACAAGAGGGCAGGGGATAAGAAAGAAAGCAGGCTCCTCTGGTTATCTGATAAAAGCAATAAAGGGCTTTCTACAGCTGTCAGGATGACCCAAGGAGATCTACCAGGCAGCATCAACTCGACCCTGCTTTCTGTCCCAAAGCCAAACAGCTGACATGTCAAAACCTTGCCATCAGTTCCTGCCTCAGCCCAGATCTCTGTGGAGGCCGATCCTGCAAGGTGCTGAGCACCTCTGAGCAGAAGCCTGGGAACCCTTTTGTCCTGACAGCAAAATACATGAGAAAGTATTATTTGTGGTCAATGGGTCCCAAAATGGACTGTTGTTCTCACTGCCCCTGTTTTCACTGCCATTCTGCAGTGTTTGCACTTCATACAGGTATATTTTCTATGGGGTGTGTCCATCTGAGGTGCCCTGTCACCTGCTCAAGGCAAAGCATTAACCTGGAACTACATAAACACTTAAGCTGAGTGGGAAGCAGCTCCAGCATCTATTCCATCTAGCTCCAAACAGCTATTGCAAATAAGGGGAATATTTGTTTGTGTGTGCTGTTCTCATCTGGCCTGGCCCTAAGATATCATCAGTACACGTACGTGGAGGAAGTTTGTCGGAACTGAGCTTGTGCTGTTGGGGACCCTGAGAAATGAGGGGAAATCAAGGACAGATGTGAAAAACCAGTGGGTTTTTTTTTAAAGAATGCAGAAAAAAAATCAGATCTTTTCTGAGGATCTGTTGTACCATGTCTGGAGACATCCAAGGGTAAAACAAGATGTTTAAATTCTACTTCAAGTGAAAATCTTGAATCAAACTTTAACATGGAGCCACTACCAACATCTTCATTTTATAACATGTAAGCACACATGTCACCACAGAGCTATTAATTTCCATGCACAGAAACTTTTGAAGGCACAGCACCAGCTGCTCAAATATGTCTATAATTATTCACGCATTAACACCTACTGAATTAGCAGCATTAGCACCTACTGAATCATCTTGCATGCGTTTAAATAAATTGAGGCTGGGACTCAGTAGCACTGGCCTGGGAGGCTGTAGTTGTTGGAGTTATGGATGCGGTGCTGCTTGACCTGCAGAGCAGGTGAAAGGTGTTGCGAATGCCTTTTTAGAAGAGCCTGCCCTCTTAATTGGCAGCAGTGCAACCCGTCAGGCAATGGTGGTTGGCACTGAAATATATTTCCTCTGATTCTTTGTTTTTGTTTCAGTTGAGGAAGATTCTTATAACCCTTTTTTTTTTTTAATTCCTGCACTCTTCTTACTAGGCCCCATTAGGAACTTATATTTTCTCCGTCTGTCTCAGAGCTTATTTTATGTGGAAATATTTCAAAACTCACGCAGCTCTTGTTCAGCCCCATACAATTGAAAGAAGTTCAAAGTTGGGCAGGGCACCAAGTGAGCAGACATTAATAACATTACTTGCAACCATTCAAAACCTGTCATTTGTTAAGTCTGTCCCTCTCATTCCAACAGGCATAAATCATGTGTATAAATGAGCTCCTACCCACAAAGGAGAGCTGATTTTAACATCTAAGCCTGCGCTGTCGCCATCAGGATTTTTTCTTTCCACTATTTTATTTTTGAGTCCAAGACCAGAAGGGAGGTGACTCAGTGCAAATACACCTCAGGCACAGTTTGGGAAAAGAAGTTAAGCAAATTCTGCCTGAAAACTTCAGCTCTTCCCACGCAGATCCCACATACACATCCAGCATAGCAGAAGCATCCCACGGTCAGCATGTGTATCAATCAGGTGGGGAGAGGGGCTGCCCAAGGGGAGGGCAGTGGGTGTCCCTGCTGCCAATGATGGGGATCCAGAGGACCATCCTCCCACACAACCTATCTCGCTCTTGCCAGCTGCTCTTCAAGCACTGAAAAGTCGGTGTCCAGTGGTGTCCTTCTGCAAAAGACTTGTCAAATCTGAAGAGAAATTAAATCTTGACACCACCACACCAAATTGTCATGGGGTTGAGATCTGGTGGCTATAGAACATCCCACTCATCAGGCAGGCCCTCATTCCTTCTCTCACCCTTCTCCTGCAGGCACCAACACGCTCCCTCCTATGAGACAGCCTCTCAGGCACTGGGGACTGACCTCACAAATTGAAACACAAGAAATTTCATTTAAAATATAAGAAAATAAGAGAAAAACATTTTTCTGTGGAGGGTGGTCAAGCACTGGTACAGGCTGACCAGAGAGGTGGCGAAGTCTCCATCCTTGGAGATATTCAAAGTCTGACAGGACACAGGCCTTATCAACCTGCTGCAGCTGATGCTGTTGGAGCAGGGGTTGGACCAGATGATCTCCAGAAGTGCCTGCCAGCTTCAAGATATTTTGCCATACTGTGACTCTGTGACTTTGCCTCCCAGCTACCCTCATACATTGTATTTCTGCTGTGTTGCCTCCCAACTCAAAGACATCTTTAGGTCCAAACCATCTTGCTGTGGCCAGAAAATGTCCTCCACTCTACTGTGAGGCAACAGGCCTTGAGAGCACATTCGCCCTGGGCAGGAGTGCCTGCTGTCCTATGGGTCATAGGAAGAGAAGAGGCATCCCTCCCTTTTTATGCATTTCTGTATATTCCTTGCTCATGCCTGGTGCCCACAACTAGAGCCTGGAGAGCAGGCTCCGGAAGGACGTGGTGCCCAGGGCTGTGCACAGCTACAGCCCTGCAGCACTGTCATCTTCCCACACACGCAGCATCTCAGCAGCACATATGGCTGTCGATGACCGTGGCAAGTGCTGTCCTAACCACAGGCTTCCTGCCGTGAGAAATCATAGTGACTGGGAAATTGCAGCTTTCTGGGACAAGCCATTACAAAGAAGCTCTTTAGAACCTACTTGAGGTTTTTTATGCCAAAGTAGGCCTGAATCATTCTGGCTGGCATTTTTTGTTCATACTCTCACCCATGAACCTGGGGATTTTAATTTTATTTAATCTGCAAAAACATCTAAGGATGATTTTTGCTTCAACAAGAGTTGTGGAATCTCACTCCCTAGAGGGGACTCCCTTTTTTATGTCTCTGGAGCTAGGCAAGCTGATTCCTCAGAGCTCTAGGCTATGAGCAAACTAAGAAAGTGCTAAACCCAATCATATTTGTCACAGTAAAATCCAGGAACTGTATGACCAGTGTGACCTCCAGCATCCTTCTCAGAGTCATAATGCATCCCCTGGAATGCTCACATCAGTCTGTTTCTGCTGAGAAGTTTCAAACCAATTAGAAGTTTCATTCAGTCACAAGTTGCTTGGGCTCATCCCTTCTAGTGAATATCATGTGGCATACAGCAATCAGGCTATCAAGGACCTCAGAAAAGCCTTTGCTGATTTAAAATGCTGCACCTGGGTGGCTTCCCAAGATGGGGAAATGCTTTGTAGATGTTGTCTTCAACAATTTTCAATCTAAGGCTTGTCCCTTTGCCTTTTTGGGAAACTTCCAGGACATTGCTCTCATTTTTTGCAAAGCCTTCAGCTCATATTTTGTACCCTCTTTTAATTCCTTCTCTGACATCTCCAGCTGCTGCAAGTCTTAATTCCAACTGCAAAGTCTGTGGGTCTTGTTTTAGACTTTGTCTGTGATTTTTTTCTTTCCCTAATTCCAGACAAGTAATTTTGATATCTCCACCATTTGGTTCTTCTCAATTCAATGGCACCAGCAGGCTCACAACCCTTTTTGCCACGATTTCTTTTCTGGCCTGGCTCCTGGTTGAGCTTCCCAACCCAGGCAGCACCGGAAGTTCTCCAGCTCATTTCAATTAAGAAAAGTAGATGGCAGAATCAGGGATTTCACTGGCATGATCCCACTCAGTTACAAAAATAAAAAAGAGAAAACATGTCTACCAATCACATTTGGACTCAAAAATAGCAAGATACAATTTCTTTGCTATTTCTATCCCCCATTCCCAGGCAAGTACTCTACTGCAGGATCACATTACAAACGCTTCCCTCTGGCTGTGTTTAGCTGAACGCTGCCATTTTTGCCTACTTTTCTGCTGACCTGGCTTCATTTTTCATGTCATGGTTCTACAACAAGTAACAGTCAGTCGCTGGCTACCTGCCCCCAGTGAAACCTCTCTGCCCACACAGCTTCCCTCCCACCAGCCCTGCGTGCTGTCCACTGTTTCATCAATGGATTTTTTTGTTTTGCTTGTCACATACTTGCAATGAGCTTCCCCATCTCTTAGAAGTAATGTATAGGATGATTTGTGTTGGTTTGTGTTGTGAATAAGCCTAGGAAATGTCCCTGGGCGAGCAGCACCTTTGCCATCAAACAGCTGTGCCCAACACGCCCCCTTTCCTACCTCATCAGTAGAGGGAGAACTGCAGGATTCTCTCAACCAAAGGTAGCAGCAGTCTCACCACCTTTTCTCAGCCATCCTGACAGTTTCTACTTCTACTCCCTTTCTGAAGTTCTTGGGTCCTTAAAATGAAAACAATCTGTGGCCACAAGTAACTGATACAAGGGATGAAGATATAGAGGATGAATTCCATGTGAGGATGAATTTATCAATCATTGTTTGTGGTGTCCACGCCAACTTTCAAAGGTATCTTGTGTGCCAGTCTTTGTGGTCACAGGCTGTGTTTGGACAGTCTGGGTCCAGCCAGTTCTGGGGTGTGGATACAAAAATGCTGCTAGCGAGGATTTTCTTGCTATTTTCTAAGTCCGTGAGAGACTTTTCTCTCTCACAGAAGAGGTAGCAGTTATGTAAGCAACCAAACACCTGCAGCCTTGAAAAGTCTTGTTTATGGTACAGTAGAAAAATATTTTGACAATGGATGTTTTAGGATTTTAGCCAATCACCCCAAGGGGTGGCTGATCCTTTGTCCAATTAGACTATGAAGAAAAAAGTCTATAAAAGAGTTTGTAAAATAATTAAATAAATCAATCTTGCTGCACAATTCCTGTTTGCTGGATCTTCTCTCCTCCTCCCTATGGCTGCAGGACGTGGTGATCTACCTTAGGGCATATTTTTTTTTAATACTGGGGCATGGCCAGGGGGAGTGCAATAGGGAAGAAACTTCTCAAAGGCAGAGTTTCAGATGACAGGATGACATGAGCACCTTCCATGACAATCCACTTCTGCTGGGCCACCCTGCGCCCACCACCCACGAGGACCACCTAAAGCTGCTTCTCCTCATGACCTCGAGCAGAATTTGGGCTTGCTTGGCTCTACTTGGGCAGCAGTAACAGCTCCCAGCTCTTCACTCCAGCTATGTGCATGCAATCCTGGAGTCCAAATTCAGGCACTGTCACCCTAATCCTGCTATTGCCTCCCACCAAGGTGGGACCCCAAATCCATGTCCTACACTTGTGCCCCTCACTACCTGTAAAATGCAGGAGCACATCTCATGCCATCCTTACCACTCACCTCCTGACTACTTACTACACTTTTTGATTTAGCTTCTGAACTCAACCCTTATAGATATGGATATATATATATATACCTGCAAAGGTCAAGGCTGCAGCACCAGCTCTGGACCCTGACAAGGCACCAGCTTTCCCTGGAGATAAAGGGCACCTGCCCAACAGCATCTGTAGGAGCCTGTGTCAGAGCTAGCAACATCCATTACCCCTGGCTTTAGACATGCTGCTTAGACGTGCTTGGGATCAGTTAGGGACCAGTTTGTGACACTCTACTTTCCAGCAAGCCAATTTTTAAGTTTTTCAAAGATTAATATATTCCCAGAGCCGGATGCGCATAGCTGTTACAATATCTGCATTTTTGCTTTACTCTATACCCTGTTCCTACTATCCCAAAAGATTAAAAGTCAATTGCTACTGTCCTGGGAAACCAGAAGCTGACTGCAGACCAGTTAAAACTTAGTTGGTTTTTTTTCTGAGCCATTATCAACAAAGCATTGAGTTTTGCATGTTTGCAAGGGCACCAGAAAAAAGTATCAGATGCATACATAGCTTAAACACTCCCCTTCCACCCTCACAGGCACACACAAACACACCAGGAGGAACACTTAAAAGCTCTCTAGAAGTATTTATTTTAAATGTAGAAGCTATAGCTCAGCTCCACACTGACTTGCATGACATTTGCCTGTGCTGATTCTTTGCAGGGGTTTGTGAAGTGTTGCCTGTAGCAGCCAAACAGGCTGATAAACCCCTGACAGATCCTGCAGGGTTGGAAGGACTCAGCACAGTGATTCTCACAGCCAGCCAGCACCACCACTCTATTGACATTGGCAGAGCTGCACGGGTCCGTCAGAGTGAAACTGGTGACATCATGCAGCCTTCATCCTTCCACAGTGACCCACATCAAAGGCAATTGAATCGCTGCCCAGAGGAATGGACATTCTGTAATATACAATGAATCATGTTTTGAAGTCCCAGGAGGTCATACACAGCTCCTGGCAAATCCAGTGAAGGAAGATGATGTGGATGACAACCCCTTACAGCAGATCCCAGAGAGATTGTAACTGATGATGAACTAGCCCCCTCAAAGGCTTAGCCCTGCATACTGTAATGCATGGACATGGACTTATCAGTAGCTCTGCAGGGACACTGATACACAGATCATGGTTATCCCAAGTGTTAACACAGCCTGAGAAAGAAAACCTTATTGTAAGTGTTCTTGGTCAGAATTATTAGGACGGTTACATCAGTTGAATGTCCATGTTGTCGGATTTAGCTGAGCACAGCTTCGTACCCCAGAGATGTTCTAGGCTGCCTTTCCAGTCCTATGAATGCAGATCTGCTGGGCAAAAAGCATGTTCCTTTAGCCATGCCTTCCACCAGCAGCCAGGTCCCTTTTCTCTTCCTTCAGCAGTACTTCTGCACCAGAAAGGGCATAATGAAGGAGCATTACTTGCTTAGTTAGCCCTACCCCTGCACTTGAAGAACTGTAATGTCTAATTGTATCTAAAAGCTAACTTGAAGCAATGCACTGACATTTAAATAGTGCTCTTTGTTGACCACTGTTACACATATCAATTTTTATTTACATTGTTACACATGGATGCACACTCATATAGGCCTATAAAAACAATGTGTTCTTTATGCTCTGATATAAAAAAAAAAAAAGGTAAATTAAAATGTTTGTGAGACTCCCTTGCATGCCTAGGTCTGCAAAATATAATTTAAAAATTTCAAAGCCCAAAATATGCAGGGGGATGTAGTATCCCTAAAGTTGAGTCTTATTACTTACTGTTAGCTAGGCTTATTCAGAAAACCAGGACTCTCTTTCATGTGAAACATGGAAGTCAACATATTTTATTTCTCTGTAGAATGCAATCAAAAACCAACATTCTCCGTGGATGTTACCATGAAAAAAACAGACTCAGAAGATATCTGGTTGTCCACAGGTGATCTAGATTCTCCAGTTTAACTGAGAGGGTTGAATCTCAGTCTCTGATATTCCAGGTTCTTTCCAAGGAAAGGTAAAATTCCTTCTGGATGTGAGAAACTTACTCAGCAGCTTCATTTAGGTACTGCTGCGTTTTAGCAAAATGTTCCACAGTTATATCTTTGGATGAACCTGTGGTTCTGTGAAGCATTTCCCACTAAAAACCTTACTCATCTGGATAACAAATGTTTTATTCCAGTTAGTTCTACAGATGAACTCACTGGAATCACACCTTGTCTGTCCACGGGTACCAGCTCCTGCTCTGCTTTAGCACATCTCTGGGAGGAAAGATCATAAACACAGAAGAGGCACAGTGGGAGTTTCTGGATATCTGAAATCAACTGAACATGTGTGGGAAACCCTTAGGGTACAAGTGGATCTGCCTGCTGGTGCAGCTACTCCTCTCAAGTCCAACCAATGCAAGGCCAATGCTTGTTGGTCATGCACAGCCACGATGTGCCTCTGACCCCCACCAGCTCTGGATTCTCAGCACCGGACAACATATGCAGGTACTTCAATATACTGAACACAGTAAAGAGTAGGATGCTTGTGAACAGCTGCCTGGGAGACAGAGGTGAGTGAAGACCTTTGCCTTTTTTTATGAGCATATTGCAGCTGCTAGCAGGTCTCTGTTCACAGTTGACAAAACAACACAGGGAAACAAAGGAGGGGAGGAGGTCTGTGTCTGCATCTGCAAGGGATTGGGAATCCAGAGATTATTCACCACAGCTGCAAGCTTCACCATGGGCAACTTCAGCAGGAAGAATTTTCCTACTTGCCAAAAAGATCACCTCAGAGCATTTAGTTGTCCCAAGCTGTACTGAGCAAAGTAGAAATGTCATTATTTCTTTGATCAACAGTTCAAAGTGGTACCCAAAATGCTGAGGTTGTTTGCAGACTCATTTTTAGCTGAATCTAAAAAAGGTAAGTCAGAGCTTGTTCAGAACTGATAGCTACCATGTGATGATCCACTCTCCTAACCAGGTTCCAAACAGAAAGGTGAGGATTTTCTCTAAAAGCCTGGCAAGTCACAGATTTCCTGAATCAAGTGAGAGAGCTGCTATTTGCATAAACCTCTTTCAAAGTCCTTGTATGAGAGAAGAGTTTTTTTCTGGTCTGAATACAAACAAATCAGAGCATGGAACAGCTCAGCAGACACACTCAAACTCCTCTGACCATCTCAAGGGCAAAGCTGATGGTTTGAGAGGAGCTAGGGACAGATTTCCCACTGACATCACTTTCTCGGCTATGACAGGAAACCACGATGTCTTTATTGTTCAGGTGTTTAATGCAGTCAGAGCAGTCAGTAATAAAAATAGTGACTCTGTGTACGTAACACGGACCAAAATCCAGTGATATGTAATTCTGTGCAGTCCTCAGGCTCCTTCCATATGCTGCTGTCAGTTGCGTCCTCTGCTGTGCAATTCTAAAGTGTCTTTTTCCTATGAAATATAATTGCCTGTGTCTTTTCCTGAAGATGGTGAGAAGATCTCTCCCATGTGCTGCAGGATTCACTCTGTAAGGACCTCCACAGAAAGTGATCATTGGAAAACAAGTATCTGGGATTATGCTACTCCAGGAGCTCCAAATCCCACCTACCTGCTGCCTCCACTGAAATACCTTCTCAGAGCTCATGTTTTCTACTACTACTGCTAGTGGGAATCCTCCCACCCTTTCTTCTTTCCTGTGTGATTTAGCTATCTTTTTTTAGAAAAGCAGGTTTGCAGGAAGTTGCACTTCTGAGGGCATGCTTGAACTCCTGCTTAGACCTAGACACAGTCCTAAGGCCTATAAACAGTACTACCCACACTGCAAGTTTGGGTCTGCTGCACAGCACATCTGTCACTAAGCCCTGGGGCCATGCCCTAGGCAACGATCAGCACTGTGCCAGGAAGCCTTCTGCAGTTCTGGAAAACAATTCCCTTTTGGAGATACACTGGATAGGATTTATGTTCAGGTTTTGACAAAGTAAGTTGGATATAATTGCCTCAGCATTGGTCTTTTAGGCTATTTGAGATGCCCCAGCCAGCATCACCTGGCCCCAAGCAGCTGGAGAGTAGAATTTCCCATAAACCCTCTCCCCACCAACTACCAGAGGATGTCTTGGTGTGTCAGGTTCTCTCAAGTATCACTAGATATCTATGGCTGGGAAACTGCACTGGGCTGGTTGGTGCCTTCACTGGGAAACTCCCAAGGAGAGATTAGAACACGAGTCGAAACACTTTAATAAAGACTCGTGGTTTATGGCTGAGCTACTTATTTTCTAAAATGGTTTGGAAATGATTTTGTTGTCTGACATAATTTGTAAACAGCAGTGCATCAGCTTACATATGTGAACGTGTAAATTTTGTTCTCTGTCTGTATGTCTGTCAGTGAGTCTGTGTGTACCAGTTCCAGCACAGGTAACACTCAACAAGCACCTAAAGCAGGTGGAGGTAATGTAGGTCTGGCTTGGCTCTAGGTCTAGATCTTAATTCCTTCAAAGTCAGGAGGTGACTCAAAGAGAGATGTGAGGTTTTGCAGCAGACAGAGCCTTGTAAACCTCAGCTTCACTTGCCCCCTCCTTCTGTCTCCCACTGTGGAATGACAGACGAAGGCAAAGCTGATTGCCAAATAGGCACAACCATGCCCAAGGGGAAAATTCCTCCTAGTCTCTGCAGGGGAGTTCATGTCTACTCTGGTGCAAAAGGCCTACTTACCTCAATCTTTGCTTGTCCAGATCCAAGTGCAATTAATTGGCATAAAATTATCCAGCCATTTTTCAAATCCTGACCCATTGTTTGAATCAGTGACCTCCTGCAGTACCAAATTCCACAGGTTGACTGCATACTGTGTGAAGTAATATTTCTATCCATTTACTAGCCATTAATTTCTGACCTTTGGGAAATCTGAAATATGTATGGTCATGTGAAGGATCTTGAGCCATTCATAGTCGTTGTTGTGCAAAACACATTTGTTCATTTAACTAAGTCCCGAGTTCATTTCGCCCCAACTTAACCACCAGGCAAGACAAATTAGCCCAGAAAGCAAGAGAAATAGCAAGAAGCAAGCTGCCAGCTGTTCGATGAGCAAACGAGGAGCTGCAGAGATTCCCAGAGCCAAATTGCTATCTTATTTATGCTAGCATAAATCTAAAGTAACCGCACTGAATTACCCTTGATTTATCCTTCTGTAAAAGAGATCAGAATCTGACACTCACTTTGGAAATTTCCTTCCTCCAATTTCCATTCTTCCTAGAAACATAATGAGACACCATTGTGTCACAGTTTTGTCAAATATTTCTTTACAGGAAAGTATTAAATAACCAACAGTTCTGAGGAAAAACAAAATCCCTTGCAAAACTTTCAATAATCAAAAGAAATCTCTCAGTTTTACAAATCCAGAGGTTGCAACACCAAGAGAACTAGACAGAATTAACTTTTGAGTGTCCTTTGTCTCTTTGGTCCCTACAGCTATCTACTCCTGTAAAGTTCAGTTTTGGGTATCAGTCAATCCTAGCTGTGGAACTGAGTTTGATCAGTGGGAAACACAAGGAGAGAGCAGGAATGGAGACGTTGCAGATGAAAGGGAAAGAGATGCAAGCAGGTCTGAATGTGCTCTATAAATTCAAGTGCCCTCTTTTTCTTTGCTTTATTTTCTCTTCTCATTGTCCCTTACAATTTTATCTCAAGGTTGCTGCAAGAGAGAAGCAAAACACAAATATTGCAAAAGAAATACAGAACAGGCTAAGCGATATAATAACATGTTATTACAAACCAGCCTGTCCTGAAAAGAAAATTACTACTTCCCTCATTTCTAGTAAAGTCCTCAGCATATTTTTTCTCACACATACGATTTTATTGCCGGGGTGTTTTATGCGAGATGTGCTCGATTTGCAGAAGTAGTTCTGAAAAGTTGCTTAAATTATTACCTTACAAAACAGTCTAGGATATTTAATTGAAATGGCATCACTCTGTTTTAAAACATTGTAGTGTTAAATAAACTTGACCTGTAGCACCAAAGCACTCATTTTTCTCCAGCTACGTCATACCCTTGAAATGCTTATGTATGTGTACAACACCCTGACTTCTCCAGCTGAAAAACAAATGCAAGCCCCCATCAAAAAACCGTGACACCTCTTGTCACTGAGACTAATGGAGGAAGAGGCTCTAAGAAAGAAGTGGCCTCATCTTAATTACCAATGGAGATTGAATGAAACAGGTATTTTAAGTACACAATTGTGCTCTGAGTCCAGATCCCATGTCTGCAGTCACACAGCTCTGCCTACAGCCCCAGCTGGCAGCCAGCTCTGCCTGCCCGTGTTCTGGGGCACAGAGGGAGGGAGTGGGGCAGGGGGATCTCACCAGGAATGTGAGGTCAGGGCCATGGGCAGCAAGGGGACAATGCTCCTAGCAAGACGTGGGGAAACCCAGGAGAACTCACCATTGCACAGCCAGAGTGGGGATGGTCTCCAGCTAACCCTGACCCTCACAGGGGCTGTGGACGTCTCCAGCTGCCTGCCAGGAGCCATGTTATAACTTTTGCAAAGCTCAGGAGAGCACAGCCCCGCATCCCTTCCCCCTCTCTAGACTCTGATATCTGTCCATCCTTCAGCACTGATTTTTTTGGGTCGGAATTAAAGCAGAGAAAGGCACAGCTCAGTGCAGTTACCCAAATTGCATAATTGTTCTGTATGTGTGAGGACCAATAAAACTAATAGCTGCTGGCATCAAGCCAAGAATCCATTAATGACAAACTGGTATCTCTCCAGGAATGTAAAATGTTTTACTAAATAAACATTAAAACCAGGAAACTTTCAACTTCTGTCAGTAGGTAAAACTTCATTGTGAGTCTATCGGAAGGAGGGTTAGCCAGGAGGTAGGCAAGGAAACTTTGTTACCCTGATAAAAAACTATTTAGTACCAGGAGGAGCTGGTGTGATGTGTTTTACAGTGGTTTACAAAGCATGATGAATGAAGATTGATGCTTTCATGGGATCAACACGCTGACTGGATGGAAAGGAAAGAAGGCAGTGGTATGTGCAGGCAGAAGGTCCATCACGCAGGATGATATGCAGAAATCAGCTCACTGAATTTTGTACCTTTTCCTGTGTGGCATCACTGTGCTGTTATTTATGGTTTTCCAGTGAAAGAGACCTGAATATTGGAGATACAGACATTTACGTTTTCACAATTCACAGGAGGCCAGGGAAGCGGTCACAGCACCAGCCTGACAGAGTTCAAGAAGCATTTGGACAATGTACACAACCACATGGTGCAACTCTTGGGGTGTCCTGTGCAGGGCCAGGAGTTGGACTTGATGATCCTGATGGGTGCCTTCCAACTCCACATATTCTATAATTCTATGATAGCTGAGACAGAAGGAATTCATCTCTTGGAATTCATGAGGAAAAGAGAAAGCACTGTTATATGGCTACTTCCAGGTCATGCCATTGAAAGGATTAAGGTGTACAGAAGATGGGATGCAGGACAGATATTAATAAGGCTAAGGGGCAACTTAAATAGTGGGCAGCTAAAGACAAAAACACACGATAGGAAATTTTGGAGGTTTTCAGTGGTAAGACTCTTGTAAAAAATCCTGTGGTTCTTCTAAACTCATGCAGAGTCAAAGTCTAAACAAGTTAAAATGTATATGCTGCCAGAGAGAATTGCATAGAGATAAGAGAGCCAAAAATATGTTGTGAGGGTCAGTGTAAGCTATTATCACCCTTCTTGGAAAGAGGGTGGGATATCCCACAGGATCTGATATCTGTGATGACAATACTGGGTGTCACCTCAGTGGTGCACCCAGCTCCAGGAGTCCCACCTGGTGTTCCATATTCTGCGCAGTTTTGTCTGCAGGGAGCCCATGGAGCTTCTCTTGCACTGCAGCCCAGAAGTCAACCTGTCTGTTTGGTAACTGGTGCCCCAAATACACACAAACTCCATCCAGGTCTTCCCAAAGGAAGGGATCTCTTTGGTGAGTTCAGAGCCCCAGACTTTTAGCTTCTTAGCCCACATCTGAAACTGTTCCTGCAGCCTTGAAAAATCTTCTTATGTCTATGGTTCCTATCCTCTGTAGAAGAAAATCAGTCTGAGACTGAAGCAGGTGGATGTGGTCTCAGTAGCAGGCTGTGTATGAAAGGCACCCATGGCACACTTCCATCCATCTTCCAAGGCCAGCATAAATCTGTCTGAGTAGAGTACTCAAGATAGAAGAAGGCAGAAGGAGCAAGTCTGCCATCCCCAAAGGCAGCTTGCTTCTGTCACGGCGAGGGCAGGAGCTGCAGCTTGAACAGAAATTGGGGGGGAGGGGGGGGGTATCTGCAAGGGGTAGGAGCGAAAAGACTCAGAGGAAGAGTAGAGCATAGCCTAGACCAAGTCCTGTGGCTATTGAAATCCTGAGCTCAGGGTGCAGGTGATTTTGGTGTGCTTTGGGCTAGAGGCAGGGGTTAGCTGAATGCTGCCATTCTGTGCTTGAAATTTTACTCCCCCATTTGGTCTCTGTTGGTTTTTACACAGGATGCTCATCTGCACAGACATGTACCAATTGGCTTGGCTACAGCTACATCTATGAGGAAGAAAATGGTTTAGAGCCAGATCCTCAGCTGGAGTAAATCAAGCAGATGTGGAATCAGGCCAATTGAGACCATGCATGAGATCTCCCAGTTTCTCCTCTCAGACTGTTATATGAAACTAAACATAAGATACAGTAGCTCCCTATCTTTGCCTTGGTTTTGCACACTGACATTTTGTCCAACTTCATGTGCCAGGGTAAACACAAGGAAGGTGATCACATGAAAATAGTATCCAAATTGTCAATGACTCGCCAGCTGAGACAACTGTAAGGAAATATGGGGAGAGTTGTCACCACTCACTGTTTTAGGAAAGCAGAAGCATAATCCATGAGATCCTGCATAGATTCAGACCCGAAAGATCTTTATAACTCTACACCCCAGTGTACAGGATCTAAGAGCCAGTTCTGCAGGTATAAGAGGGTCTGGGCAGCCCTGCCCAGGAGCCACATCTCTTGAAGCTCAGTAGTGAAGAGATGCTGCTGCCCCACAGAGTACTGCCCATAGGAGACCACCTGACGCTGGAATGAGAAAGCAAGGACCCAGCAGTTCCCCCTTTCTGGGGCTTCTGCAGGATGCCACCAGGTCAGTCTCCATGTCCCGTTGAGCCGCCTGAAGGCTGCTGTCACTTGTTTGGTAGTATTTGCAGAGCTTGGGGGGCTCTGCGAGGTGTTGGTAGGAGGTACATTGCCGCTGCCTTTTCCATTAGCAGCACACCAGTGTGAAAGGGACCATTATACAGCTCATTTCAGAAATACAAAAGGATCCTTCAGCACCACGGGCACCCTCCACTGGTCAGGCAAGCCAACCAGAAAGGTGCTTTACATAAGCAGACAAAAGCTTCAAGTAGCCTTTGCAGCATTGTGGGTCTTGTGCCTGGAAAACCAAGAGGAGCCATGAGTGCTCCAGCACACCATGCCCTGGGACAGACCATGGGCACTCCCATCATCTGCAGTGCCCAGAAGGGCACCCCACACCCCAGCCCAT
Organism: Corvus moneduloides; assembly: GCF_009650955.1. Classification (NCBI taxonomy): domain Eukaryota; kingdom Metazoa; phylum Chordata; class Aves; order Passeriformes; family Corvidae; genus Corvus; species Corvus moneduloides. The sequence goes on from NC_045476.1 coordinate 142,384,033, forward strand.
TCCTCTGAGATTGGTTAAATTGGCTTTTACACCATTTTGAGAGCTCAGGTGTGCTGCATGAAAAGCAGCAGCTCTATATAAGGCTTAAAGTTAGCATCAGGCCCCCTGGCTCAGATTCCCTTGGAAGCATCTTTCAGTGAGGAAAAGGTTGTAGATAAAAATGATACTGGGGTTTTTTTCCCTCCAACAGCTTGCAAATAGTAGGGAAGTATGCATTGGCCTGGACTTCCTGGCTCCATAGAGATCATTCCTCTGTACAGCCCCTCTGATAAACTGATGAACAATGATTGTGGCATCCAAAGGTGGCTGGTGACTTGCTGGTCTGCAGCACTCAGGGGAGCGGCTCTTTGGTTTTCACATCTGGGCCAAACTCTAACAATTGTGTGACCTTTCAAAATCAGGGGAACTTTCCATGAAATACATAGGCAGCCAACTATTTAGGTCTGCAGAGTTACTGCAGTGGGACATTACTTACTTATCACAAACACAAAACTCAGGAGAGACAGTGTGGTCCAAAATTTGGATAGCATGTCAACCTTCACATTAATGCACTTTCTCTGTTATTAAACAGAAACATTGTATTTCTCCAGGAGCTTAGTCAGAGCCCGGGTTAATAGGAATAGATATCCAGCTTCATCATCCCAAGGTGTTGATCAGGGTTTTCCTACAGCATCTATGTGCCCTAATTCCAGACAATCCTCTCCCTATAAAAGCAGCTCTACTCCCTGTCACAACAATGCTGAGCACTATTCCTCCATAAAGGCCATGGAAATCAAAGCTTGTGTTTCCTTCCTGAGTCAATAACAACAAGTGCACTACACTTACTTCCCCACCAGTGCAGGTGGCATGACCCTCTTACCACCACCCACAGTGGGCCACAGCAAGGCCTGCCACTAACTGCTGTGTGGTAGCCTTTGGACAGCTTCCAGCAGCCCTTTTATTCCCAGGGTCACTTCACTGCCACACGAGGCATACACCACACTTTCCAGTTGGGATTGCTCTTCCTCAACAGTTGCCTTCCTCACTTTTGAGCAGGTGCTGTTTGCAGAACTCCAGCCTGCTTTGTTGCTCTGGCACACAAACCATCATCTTCTCATGGAGCATCTGCCACCTCGGAGAAGTGGCATGCTCATTTTCTTCAGCTTCTCCCCATCCTGAATGGGCAGCAGAGATATCCTCTGTAAAGTCCAGGAACTGGGAAGGGCAGGAAATGGAGATGGCAATGAGCTCTTTTAACTCCCTCTTCTGAAGCAAGACCCTCTCACAGTGACTAGACACATTGGAGAGCCATGACTACCTCCATCAGCTACCCCAGGGTCCCCATGAATGCCTCAGGGGTACACATGAGCCAAAACCCAGAGCAGTGTTCACTACACTTAGTAACAGCTGCTGTGGCTTTTTTGCTCACTTGGCATTTACGAGCAGCTCCATTGCTCACACACCTCTGAGCATCATCACTGTTTTGAGTTTTGGTTTGATACAAATATCCAGAGCTGGAGCTGGGCTGTTGAGCTGTTGCTACTCATGTAAGCGACATGACTTCCTGTTCCCTTCCAGCACAAATAAGAGGAATAAGAACTCTACAATTTGTTTTCTACATCGCCTTTTTTATACTTTTTTTTTAATTTTACATTTCTATATTGTTAATGAAATTAACATTTTAAAATACAATGGGGTTTTTTTGCCCATGGAACCAAAACTTTGCCATGGTTGTGCACAAAGGGGACAGGAATATGCATGCAATATGTCGAAAATTGCAATGTGTAAAGAAAATGTGCTGCAAATTCCACACCCTCCATGCAGGACAACATCTGTCTTTTTTTTCTGTTTTCAGTCCTTACTGCAACTTGAAAAACCTGTTAGAAATAGTCAGTATAATTACAGTATTTTCTTCATCAAGATACATCACAGGCTGCCTGCAAAAGGGAAATGCTGAGCTGCTCCAGTCTCCACGATGGGAGCTACCCATGCCTGCCCTCACGTCATATACATATTTCTCTGCTTCCCACAGCCTTCTAGGAGGAATCTCTTTGAATCTGTGGAAACAAGGGATGGGTTGCACCGTGCCAGTTGTGTCACTTTAGGTGAATTAGGAGCCACCAGCATGCTGGGGAAAAGCCAGTGCAGCTGAGCATAGTGTCTGGGTTTATTGCTCAGCCATGCCAGGGAGCTGTGCTCAGTAGAGGAAGGCACAGTCCCTACTCCTGGTGTCACTGTCACTTCCCAGGGATCCCCATGGCACACCAGGAACCAGCACATTCACCTGCACCTGGTTCCTGCAGCGCTGAACCTGCCAGGTCTCTGAGCATCCCAGCTGCCCCAGCCACTCCTGCTGTGGAGGGGAACAGTCACTGATTTTACAAAAAACCCAAAAAACCAGAATGCTGAGGTGAGAAGGGTTGCTAAGGAACTAAGCCTGTAATGAAATGAAAATGTTCTCTTTGTTAACTCTTTGGCATTTTGTCTTTTCATAGTCTGCTTGGGACATGGTATTGAAAAAATGGAGAAGGCAGAGATGAAAAAACACAGAAAGTGATATTTTGCCTCCTTCCTTGTAGAATCTTCTTCAATATCAACAGTGAAATTACTTTCAGTGATATTTTTTCCACATAAAAATCTTTTTTATTCTTCTTAGGAATATGTCTGTTCCACTGAGGGGGAAGAGCTTTGCATCATAAAAATTGGAGCCACTTTTATGTAAAAATAAGAAAGCAAAAAAACCACTGGGGAAAGCAATTTTTTTTGCATACCAGTCAGCCTCCCCTTTTCCTATCAGCATTTTGCCAGACCAGTCTTTGGGAGGTGGTGTGGTGTGAATTGAACTAGCAGAATTGCAAGGGTACAGTGCACCTGAAGAAAAAGAAAATTTTGTTGCTGTGACAGTGATGATATACTTCAAATGTGGGAGTAGGAAGGAGTGACTAACACTGAAAAAGCCACAAGTGGAAGAGGGAGAGGAAGGAGGAAATAGTAGATGCCCTCATCTCCAAGGGGCCAGAGAAAGGACAACATTCAGAGTGGTTATTAGCTGCACAAGCTTTTGAAAGTAAAACTAAGTGCAAGAGGAGTAGAACCTGCAAAAGAAAAAGCAGAGGGAAGGGTGTGAGAGGGGAGCATTGTTAGCCTGATCACAGGAGAGAAATGGTTATTTACTCACCGTGCTTGGCTGGGATGGAGCAGAGCAATGTCGGAGCCGGGATGGGTGCAAGGGAGCAGAGCGGGTGATCAGCAGGCAAGGAACAGCAGCACTGAAAAGGATGGATCACTCCAGGGCAATGGTTTATACTTGTTTCATTATTTAAAGTAGGCTGAGGCAGGTAATTACTCATGAGTCTGACCACGAGGTATTTAACAGTTGAACCACAGAAGAAGCTGTATGCACAGCCTACCTCTGCCTGGCAGAAGGCATAAGTTGATGATTAATACAGCATAAGTCACACCTCACTTCTCCCATTGGCCATTGGCCAAAATGAGCCCATTTTCCTTGAGGAATAGGTCTGTCGTGTACAGCTCAGCTCCTGCCTGTTAGGGATGCTGTGAAATTATGCCTGCACCTTGCCAGACCATAGATCCAGGCAGAGCTGCAGCTTCTCTTCCAAAGACACCCATCGCTCCCATCCAGCTGCTCACTGCAGCACCACAGCGAGACTGAGTGAGACATGGGCTGTAGGTGGGTGCTGCACCCAAGGGGACCTCCAGGTTCAGGGGATCCCTGGAGACATGGGATGCAGCCCCGGAGTCAGGGGCTGATGCCTGGAAGAAGTGCTGCACCCTGAGGCAGCATGGGCTGTGTTTTCTGTGGGGACAGGAATGGGCAGAAGGCATGGTCATCCAGCCCAAAAGCAGTACAGCCTGTTTGCATGTGTTGGCTTGCCCGTGTGTACTTGTGGGTGTAGAGCTCAGCAACAGCTTTTTTTTTTTTCAGTTGCACTATGCTCGTTGTGATAACAGGAGGCTTAATTTTGAACAGCACTATGAAACCAGTGAAATAGATGTAAGTATTAGCTGATACTCAATACCAGGAATGACCTGTCTTTTATGTCTTCTCACTGTTCTGGAAGAAGCCTACCAGAATGCAGGACACATGTTTTCCAACTCAATAGCAGGTATCCAGCTGGAGAAATGTGTTTCCCTGAATTATAGCCATATGCTATATATCCCACTTCAGCATATCATATAATGTTCCATCTGCACAGAATTTGACACTGCATAAAACAATCTGCTTTGAATTTGAATGCATATACTTCCTCACACAAAACAAAACCCTCTAGCCAGTCTATGAGTCTAAATGCCTCGGAGCTTCTGTTGAAGCTCGTGCCACAAGCAGAAAAGACCAGAACCAAAGCTGTAGGGAGAAGAAGGCATTATCTCTGGGCCGTTTCATCTGAAACAAATTCTGCCTTTGAATTTGTCCTGGTGGTTGCTGATAGTGAACAGAGCAGAACCCAGAGCAAGAAGTATTTGCAAACCCACTAGGACTACCAAGCTGTACAAAGCATAAAGCCCAGGATTATACTGTCCTGGCTTTCTCTAAACTGCTCTAAACCTCTCACATCTGTAACAGTGTGGTACTTAAGGGGCAGCTAGAGAGTAGATGCTTCAGCAATTTCTAATACAATAATTCTCAATAATTACAGAAAAATTCAGAAAAAAATATCATGCATGTTGAAGACAGCTCCTCCTTGCACAGACCAACTGCTATCACAAGTCAGTGAGGCAACATGGAATGGGTTTTGTTGTTTTTCAAGCAAATGTGAATGCTTTCCAGTTGTTTGCCGCATTTCTAATGGCCCCAGGTCAATCCCTTCTTCCTTGCCCTCTTAGGTGTTCATCTTAATATAAAGAGCACTCTTCTTCCTGAGATAAAATGTGAAGTCAGAAATACTTGACAAGTCCTTAAATGATGAACATTCCTTTATTTCCTCTATCTCTCTCAAAATCTTTCAGCCATACCTACAGTAGATGCTCAATGTTTCATGGTTCTACTGCCTGTTTTGTCAGTCATGAATTTGTTTGCATTGTCTCCCAGCAAAACAGCCTTTGGCAGAGGTACATCCCAGGTTAAATAGGTTTTTAGACTCTAGTCTATAAGAACAAAAGAAAGACCAACTGCATGAAAGAGAAGAGTCAGTACAACTTCAGTGCTGCTAATGACAATATTCTGCTTGTAGAGTATTGACAAAAAGGGACAGGAGTATGTTTTACAGAATTCCAACTCTAGATAACAATAGTAATTTATGTCCCTCTAAAACAACAAAGCAAACAAACATTTGGGAGCTTGTGTCACACTGGATGTTCATCTTCACTAATCAAAGATGTATGTGAATGGGTTGATTGGCAGGTATGCTGTACTCAGTTCACAGCTGTGCCAAGGGCCTGCAGACACTTATCCAAGAACTGATTCCCCTCATGTCTGCAGGGTTTCTGGTTCAAGATGGACCAGACTTTCCATTGCTTTTATTTGTCTGATCACAGTAATATCCAAAACTCCTCTCTAGAGCTCCACATCTGAACCAATATGAAATAAATGACAAACAGAACAGCAATGTTAGATTAAAACTCTTGAGGACACAAAACCTAGTTTCTGAAAAATATTTCAGAGTCAGCTGTAGGACACAGCTGTCTGCAGAACATCTGCTGGAAAGTGCAGATAACTGGTTTAAGGCTGATTGAGGTTTGGAAGTTTTTGACCAGAATTGGCATCAACAGAAAATTGTGCCTGGTGAATTCACAGAAGCACATTTTTGTCATGCTATGACCCATTGTCTGGTTTATGATGGCAACAAGAAACTCTCATCCAGTGCCGGACTCCATCAGAGTGGAAGTGAACAAAGGGACTCTCTCATTCTGAAGCATTCATCTGGCTGCATTAAACAGAATGCCTTATATAAAGTTATGACAGACATTTATTCCACTCTGCTCAGTACTAATGACATCCCAGAAGGAGTACTGCCCAGTTTAGGTGCCAGAATAGGCATCACAATAAATCCCCTTTTTCCCATTTCAAGAGCAAAACTCAGATCTGTATGTCTCCAGGGAGATAATTGCAGATGAGTGTGCAACAGGTTTTATTTCTCCTCAGTCTCAGGCAGTTTATGATGAAAAGATCTTAGGCACTGTGGCCCTGCAGAGTTCTCCATGCAACAGCATCTTGGGAGCTCCACTCCCTCCTCTCCTGATGGCAAGGGACTGAGCAAGGCCCACCCTGGAAGACATATCTGAAAATATTTTTTCAGAACACAGAAAGAGCAAGCTGGCCCTGAGTAAGTCTTACATACATATCTGTTGTGCCCAGATATCCTGATGTCCCAGGTCATGTTAGTCTGTGGTCAGCAGACTACCAATGATCCAGAAGATGTCAGAAAATGATCTGTTAGATCATGATGCCTAAAACTGGGCACAGCATTTTACCTGAGCTCTCGTCAGTCTAGATATCAGAATATTTCTGACGCCTAATATCCTGGTTGTTATACTCTGGAACATCCTAGGCAACTGAATTGTTCATTCATTACCTTGTATTCAGAATTCATTTCACTATACAGTCCAGATTCTCTTTTGTAGAAGCACTATTAGCTAGGGGTTTTTTATATTTTGCTTGATGTTATCCTTTCTTAAGTGTAACATTTTGCATAAAGTGCTTAAATGTATATTGTTGCTATTACATTTCACTTTATTTATATGAAACTGCCCCTTTAATGTAGCAAAATCATTTTGGAAAGTTATGTGCTTGAGTTGCATGCCACTCTTACCAAGAAGAACACGAGACTAAGTAGATGTGATTTGTTCTGGATAAATTCACACTGGATATTTTTATCACATTATCATTTTGCAGTAGCTATTTTATGAAGCACTTGAATTTTTTGCAGTAATTCTCAAAGCATTGGAGGTATCTGAGACAAGGTGTCTGGTCTGTAATTCTTGGTACCTTTTAAATTTTCTCTGTGTTCTTAAATACACTTATTAATATTTCAGAAATTCCTGTGGTTAGTTCCCCAATTATACCAGAGTAAACTTCTCCAGGACTTTCTGCTATCATTATATGCCCTTTATTCAAAGGTTCCTTCACTTCTCTTCCATGAGCTGCATTTCGATTCCCTTGCTAGTTCTAAGTGTGTTCAGCCTCTCATATCAAGTGTCCCCTCCTTGCAAAGGTGATGTTTCACTCTTCAGCCCACTCCTTCATTTGTCCTTTGTTCAACATCCCCATTAATTGATAACCCTTTTCCTTTTTTCCTAATTTCTTTTTCTGATCCCTTTTGCACTCTTTATACTTCAGCCTTCTCTTTTACTTATCCTAGTAGTGTCTTTGCTCACTTTTTGTATGATGGGTTCTTGTCCATAGATAACCATGCAGCTTCTGACTCAGACCCCCTGTATTTCTCCAATGCTGCCCTCCTTGCCAGCAGGATAGGTTCCTATGAGATGTTTAACTAAGGATTTCTTCCAAACTGCCTGTTTTCTTAAGAGTCTCCTTTTGGCTCCTCCTTTCAGAACTATCCTTATCAATTGCCCAAAGTGAGGAAATCTGCCATACAGGAGTTATTTGGTCTTGCTCTCCTCCTCCAGAGACACATGAGCTCAAATTGCCTTCTAGCAAGTTTCTCTTTATTAATCATATCTATCATAGCTTATCTGGCCACATCTCCCATAACTGCCTTCACTCTTTGAAACAAAGAGTTGTCCAAACACATTCCAAAAACTTGAGGAACTTTTTGTGCTGTGCTATACTCTTGGGTTTTGTTTTGTTGGTTTTTTAATTTTCTTACAGCAGATAACCTGGTTAGATAAAGTCCTTGATTACCACTACCTCATATCCTCAGGACACTCCCAGTAGTTGCTCAAAAATGTGACATCAACCTCCTCCTCATTCAGTAATCTTTAGTAGAGTTTTACTGTTCCTCTGTTTCATCTCCAACCACTCTGTCTTTCCCCCTCTCTGGGCTTCTATACATTCCCAATATACCAGAAAATACTCTTCCCTTTTTTACTGCCTCTACTTCCTACACAGATTATACTCTCTCTGCTAATACTGAAGTGCCACAATTTATTTCACTGAGCCTGTGTGATGCTGATTAAACTGTAGCCTTTGTTGTGTCCCAAGACTTCTTGTTCTTCCTGTTTATTCTCCATACTCTTACCATTAGAGTGAAAACATCTCAGATGTTTGGCAGGTTGCCCTTACATTATCCTTTTCGTTCTTCTATGGCTCTCCTGAAATTTCCCACTTCCATCACAGCAATGAGTTGTCAACCAGACCTCTACTTTTCTTACTCACCTGAGGTCTCTCCTGCCCACTCACTTGAACCCTGCTGTCTTAGGAGCATTTTCACTCATTTTTCTCTAGTAACAAAATTCTCACATTCTGGAAAGCAGTGTTTTTTTCACTGATTTAACAATGCTCCATAGGATGGAGATTCTCCTTAGGGTCTTCCTTAAAAATGGTGCAGAAAGTTGTTAGTAGGAAAGCAGTCTTATTGGATAAAGGTCCACAGTCCAACTTCAGATTTCTCAGTTCCAGAGAGGGGGTTGACAGCATTCATAGTCTAAACAAATGCTAGTTTTATCAATGCTAGCACATTCGCAAATACTAAGTCCTGTACTCTGCATCGGGCTGATGTTGTGCAAACTCAGGTCTGCGTAAAACCTTGGGAAAACACTTTCTAATTCCCAACAGCATAATACACTAAATAGTGATGTATATTAACTAAGACAGTGGTACTTTGCAAGGCTGCAGTCATCAAGGAATAGGCAGATGATGAGTGTAGCAGGGACAATATGTTGATTCTCCTCCCTCACAGTTATGAACAGCTGGAACATCCTCAGTTTACAATGGGTCTGACACTGCAAAGAAACAAGAACAAATATTTGGAAATCTAATCACATAATATAGCTGAATGCTGACAAGAAGACCCTGCTCTAGGGGAGTATACTCCTTTACAGCACATGGCTGCTATGTGAGAGAACAAATTACACATTATTGATATCTGCTGTCCTGCTGCCCAGCCTCTGAATGATTGACAAGGCTGAAGTTCACTCGACTTCCTCAAGGCTTCAGATGCGCTTCCGAAGCAAAGATAAGAGGCTATGAAGGAAGATGTTTCATACAATGTGATCAGCTCAAATGAAATTTGAGGTTAAACACTGAATTGTTAAAAATAAACATGCTTATTTTATAAATGCAGTAAACAGACCAACTTCTCATCTACATGGAGATAACAAGGAGGAAGACAGGATCTGCTCTTCATGGGAATTTCCAGCTATTTTCCCCACAAAAAAAAAAATTAAAAAATACACCCCGCCCACAAATAAATGTAAGAGGTACTCTGTGGTCCAAAAAGGAGCTTACTTATAAAGTAAGGGCTTAAGTCCCATGCTGGATTTTTCATTCATGTACTCAGAATTTGTTCCAAAGCATATCTATACTTCAAAGATGAGTCAGTGGTTTTCTTGTGCTTGAGCAGCACAGCCAGTGTGATGGATGAATTGTGTAATGTCTGCTGATAAGTATCACACCATCAGCCAGACCAACTTCAGCTGTCTTCTGTCCCTTGTTGTCTATTCCCACTATTTCATAGATTCTGCTCCCTCTTCTGGCCAGCAACATAATAAAAGAAATAATTTCCCCTTTTTAAATGTGATTTTGAGCATGGGGAGTTGAGAAATGGAAAAGAAACTTCATATTACTTTGGCAGGACAAAGAGATCCGAGCTGTGCATCCACTGCATTTCCATATTTGGATTTCTCTGTAACAAAGGCTTGCAGTATTTGTAGTAAAAAAGCTGAAAAAATAATTACAGGTATTTTTTGCTACATTTTCAATTTACTGGTTATCTCTTGGGGGAGGGTAGGAGAGAGGAAGAGAAGTACAAGGAAAGAAGACCATTGATCAGCTTTGCAGTTCCTATTCACTTCTCCCTCTCAGCACCATATTGCTCCTTTTCAGGTTTGTGCAAAAGAATACTGCAGACCTTAAAAAGGAAGTGAGAAGAGATCCCATCTTCAGGAATAGCAGGCTTGCCAAAATGGGCTCAGATAATATTATATTAGCTATAGCATGCAGAGCACACGCTCAAAAAGGCCAGTGTTTTCTTTCAGTAAGCAAAATCCAAAAGGCGTGCCTCCAAAGCAGATCCTGCAGTTTCTAACTATATTTGCTTTTTTTCAGGTTCTCTCACTTCTATTGGAGATTACCAACCATAGACATCTGGGACAAACCTTTTCTGGCCATTAAAGACATCACCAAAAAGTCAGCTAACATAGAAGGTACAAACTGCACTACACTGTACATCCAGGACAGAAAAACATTGCCTCTTTAATGACTTCCTTTGATGGAAGTTTTCTGAGGCCTCCCACAGTTGAACTTTGTGTGATGAAGCTCCCCAAAGCCATGTCTGTGGCGGAGCAGAAAGGACAACTCAGTGACAGCACAGCTTGCCACCAAGTGTGTGATGAATGGGCTTGCAACAGAAGCGATATTGGTTTTTACATGGAAAGGAAATTGCATTGAAAATCTCAGTGTATGGTTTAAGCCAAAGCATTGTCTGTACACACAATAATTCATTTGCTCAAAAGACAGCAAAATATAGGGATGATTCATTCAGCCTTCTCTAGCTGAGAATTTTGTAAAATTTCGGATTTTTACATCATGTTCATTTCCAGTTGACAATGTCTTATGTATCTCATTTACCTTTCCTCAAAGAGTATATTGCACCTTGTTGGCCATCATTTGCCCATTCTTTACCTCATAAAGAGAGTAGAGGCTTGATCCATAGCAGAAGATTGAACTGGTGTGGTCAGAACAGCAACCAAAGTCCACACCAGTCAGAACTGCACATGATGAATCTGGCTTTAAAACCGAAGCCCTTTTTAAACCTATAATTTCCAAATCTACTATTAATAATGAACTTGAAACACTATTAAGTACTGAAAGCAATATTCCTCTGGCAGTTGTACCAACTGTAAGGCTGAAGTCTTCTACTGGTCTCCTAGCTGCTGCTATTCAAACACTCGGGCCCGATTCTGCACTCCTTTGTTCAAGCACCAGTCCAGGGAAGTGAAAACTGGTCAGAGAAAAATGTGTGGGATCAGATCTTGTGATATGGCAAAAAAAATCCACTTTCCATGAAAGGAACCTTGTTTTCAAACACATTCCACAAGGTGAGCAGCTCTTTCAGCCCTTCTGCATATAAGATGAGGCTTTTATTTTTTTCCCTGAGAGTGGGGCTCAAAGCCCCCAAGCTGCCTGTACCACCTCTGCACACACCACTGAGAGAGGATCCTTCTCTTATTGAAACAGCTACTCATTGAATAGTTCTTCATTATCTAAGAGATAGCCAGGAAATATTTAATAAATATATTACCCATTGCATCAAAATAAATATCATTTATAAAACATTCATTGTCTTTTGCTTATCATCATCATCATACAGTGTATATTAATGTCCCAAGTACAGATGAGATTTACAAACGCTTGCCTGAATTTTTCCCCTTAATGCATTCTCCCACTTACAATAATCATTGCATAAAATGCATAAAAACATAATGCAGCTTTATGCCACTAGCATATACCAAAGATGAAACTAGAGATCTTGTGAGAGTACAAAAAGTCTTCAGACAGGAGGAATGGCTTTAGGTACGCCTTCAAGTGGCACTTGATCCTACTCAACTCTGCAGCATTTAAGAATTAGAGCCAATATTTACTTGAGAATTCAGAATTACTTAAACAAATAATAGAACATATAAAAGCAAGCTGACTTTTTGGAAAAAAGAATGTTTAATAATACAATAATAGTTGTAGTATCGTCCAGTAAAGGTGTATTGTAAAAATGTTCTGAATATTAATTTACCTCAGATAACTTTAGAGTTGTAAATACTTGCATTATATTGAGGTAGACAGTAAAAAAAAAATCTTTTCTCCATTATTAGCGCAGACTTTAAATCTTGTAATAATATCTTAAGGAAATGATAATGTTAAGTAAGGATGAAATATTTGATTAATGCTTAATTCTGTACAACTCAAATATAAACTTTTAAAAATATTAGAAATTATAACATTTCGAGTGCATATCATGTTTTGTACATTAAAAAAGAAATGCATGTTGTTCATCTCCATTTTGCACTTTTCAGTCTGTTTAAATAAACAAATATTTACAACTTTTATATGAACAACAGTGCATCCAAAGCAAAATGTGCATTTTAAATTAATGCTCCTGGTCGAGTCTTTTTATTAGCATTTTATATTATTATTCTCTTCTCTTTTTTACTTTTTTTTCCACAAGTTTGTAGCTCTGCAAAACCAGATAAGCCAACAATTCTAGAAATCGGTGGGGAAAAGCCTGAAACTACGAACATAATAATTACATTAAGAAAGGGCTAGGCATAGCTTCGAAGTGCACTTTCCTCAGGTGAGGCCACAGCTGAGACCAAAGGTGGGAAAGAAACAGAACTCTTACAGAAAACGCCTTTTCCAGCACAACATTTGCGTATAATACTGCTGCAAGTTGCGAGGGCTGCCGAGACAGAGCTACCCAGAGACCTGGCAATGGCATCCTTGCACTCTTCGTGAGACCCGAAGGAGTTTCCTTTCCAATCCACCCCGGTTGTGCTTTCTGCAACACTTCGCTCTTCACAGTTTTTCTTTGCTGTCTTAAAATAAAACCTAGCTGGTAATTACAATCTTAAGCAATTCTTGATTTTTTTTTTCTCCTTTTCTCTTTCTTTTTTTTTCCCTTGGGGTGGGGGGGAGGGGGGGGGCTGTAGGCTATTTCTGGCTGGTAAGCTTGCAGGAATGTGAAAGAGAGAGGGCAGAAATGAAACAGCCCTCTTCAGAGCAACTTCAGAGAGAGGGATCAGTCTGCCCCCTCTCCCTCCCCCGACTCTTTTTGTACTTGGTAAATTGCCTTCACCTTTGGAGGGAGGAGGATAGATCGCCAGATAAACCTCGGGGGAGGAAAGGGGAGCGGGGAAGGGACCGGGCGGGGGCCTCGCCGCCTGCCCGGCCCGCTCGCCCTTCCCTGCCGGCAGCCGCGGGCCGCCGCTGCCGCAGCCCCCGCAGGCCCCGCCACCACCGCGGGCAGCCGCCGCGGAACCCCGGCGCGGGCCGCCGCCCGCCCCTCCGCCGGTCCCCTCGGCCCCAGCCGCGCTCGGCCGGGCGCGGGACGGGGCCCCGCTCGCCGCTGCCGCCGCACCTCCGCCAGACGCAGACCCGGCTGCCGCCGAGGGGCGTCCCGCCCGCTACCTGCAGCCGCAGGACTCCACCACCATGTCCTCGTACTGCTTGTACACCACGTTGTTGCCCGCGTCGATGTAGAGGATGCTGATGGGGGTCAGTTTGGTGGGGACGCAGCAGCTGGGCGGCGTGGAGCCGGGGTCCATGGAGTTCATGAGGGTCTGGATGATGGCGTGGTTTGTAGGCTCCAGGTGGGAGCGCAGCGGGAAGTCGCAGACCCCCTCGCAGTGGTGGGCCTCGTATTCCAGCGGGGCGATGATCCAGTCGTCCCAGCCCAGCTCCTTGAAGTTGACGTGCAGCGGCTTCTTGCTGCAGCGCAGCCGGGACTTCTTGCCGTGCCGCTTGCCGTGCCGGCTGGCGAAGGCGGTGCGGCGCTGGCGCCGGGCCGGCGGGCGGCGGGCAGCGGGCGGCGGCGGCGGGGGTGCGCCCAGCTCGGCGCGCAGCTCCCCGAGGAAGCTCCGCCGCCGGGCGCGGGTGAAGACCACCAGCAGCGCCCGCTCCTGCGGCGGCCGCGGCCGGCGCGCGAAGCCCAGGCCCCGCAGGTCGAGCCAGCGCCGCGGCCCGCGGTCCGCCGAGGCCCGCAGCTCCAGGCACAAGCGCTTCCAGGGACGCTGCTCCCGCAGGCCCTGCCGCACGTCGAACACCTCCCAGCCGGCGGACGAGGCCGCTCGCGGGTCCAGGGCGCGGGAGTCCAGCGGGCGCGGCGAGAGGCAGGCGGAGAGCTGCACGTGCAGCGGGGCGGCGGGCGGCGGGCGGCCGCGGGGGGCCCGGCGGAACAGCCGCAGCTCGGCCCCCACGAGCTCCTCCGTCTCCGAGAGGGTCGACACATCAAACACATACTGCTGCCGCCTCAAGGGAGCGGGCGAGAGATCGTCTGCGAGATAAAAATAATTACAGTCAGTTGCGCTCGGGGGGATCTGCCGAGAGGTCTCTGAGGCGCGGAAGGGAGGGAGCACCGCCGGCTTGCCCGGCCGGGGCCGCTCCTGCCCACCTCACCCCCCACCCCCAGCCTGACCGGGACCGGGGGAGGGTAGGGAGAGAAGAAAGAAGGAGAAGGGAAGAATATGGAAAGGAAAGGAAGTATGGAAAGACCCTCACCAGATAGGAGACAGGTCTCCAGCGCTAGAGGCAGACCCTACTCCATCCACATCCTCTGCCTATCAGCCCCATATACACGTATCTGTTCTTCTCTGAGAAAAACCTGGACTTCTTTTTTGACACATCGATGTACAAAGTGCAGAGTAGAAAGCAAACCAGATTCCCCTGAGCTGCTTTCCAATAAAATGTTTACAACCCCTCAAATACAAAAATTCCCAAAGCCCCTGTGTGTCCCCAGAAGCTAGTAAAGCTTGTGTAGATTTCTATTGTAAAAGTGCCACTGGAGCCTCTGTTTAGCAGCCCCTCACCGCTTTTCCAAAATCAGCCCGCCCCGGGGGTAGAAACAGAGACTAAAGAAATATACACCCGCCTGTTATTTATCGATATCAAAGGTCATTGCGGTTCCTAATCAGTATGTTTCACAACCTCGGCTCTACCTGACAGGTCTCGGGGAACCTCCTGCGGGGCAGGAGAGACAAGGGGATGATTTATGCAAACCAAAACCTTCAGACGGACCACGGCGATGTAAAAATCAATGCGGATTAACGTGCAGTTAATCAGTGCGGATTAACACATTCGACAGTTGCCTTGAATCGCTGCGTGTTCCCCTAGACGTTAGCAGGGAGATGGAGCGTGGAGTGCAGCAGGGATAGCGGGAATTGCTGGGGAAAAGACCTGCCCCGCAGCCAGGCCACAGGATCCTGCGGCGGAGCCTGGCTGCCTGCCGAGCGCGTCCCCCCCCCGCCCCGCAGGGAGCCGCCGTGGGAGGCTCCGTCGCCCGCCCGGACCGCGCCGCGCACCCACGCGGCATCCCAGGCTGCGGAGCTGGGCGCTCGCCGGGCCCCGCACACCTGCCCTGCGCCCGGGGCCAGGCGGCCGGAGCATGGCCGCGGTCCCTCCCCCGCCCGGCGTGGCACGAGGAGTCAGCAGGGAGAGGGAATTCCAGAGCCGGATCTTCCCCGCCTCCCCGGGGCTGCTCGCCGGCGGGAGCGATGCGGAATGGGTCAGGCCCTTCAGGCATCCCGGAGAATTTGAACCCAGGCCTTTCGCATCCCCGCCTCCGCCTCCCACTTCAGGCTTGTCTGTTTGCTCTCGATGGGGCTGCTCTTTCCCCAGCGAGGGGCAAGAGCCAGCCCGGTCGTGCACCCCGCTCGGGGAGGGCGGGAGGAGACTGAAAAAACACGCGCAGAGCCCGAAGAATATCGTCACAGCCCAGGTGACGACAACAGATGCTCTATGGAGCTGCTGAAAATAAAAGTGAAACCCACCGGGACCTGCCTAGAGGTGCCTAGAGTTTCATCAGCACTGCAAGTACAGACCAGGATTCGGTCCATGAGTCTCTTGTGGGTTTTGGGGAGGCGTGGGGGTAATTCTCCCCTTCACAGGCGCGGGCCGTCGGGGCCAGGGGCTGAGGTGCACTTGGTTGCGGGAGGAGGGTCCAATAGCTCAGGAGATCTCTGGTATCATTGCCCCCTCCTTCAAGAGGATCCTGGAAACTTCAGACGGAAGAGGATGCCCATCCCTCCGGTAAGAAAGCGCAGGTCCTCCTCCTCCTTCTCCCCTTTCTCGTCGTCTTTGGGGTTTTTTTCTGCGTCCCACAACTGTCAGATACCCGGGCATGCGACAGGGCGCAGGCAGATCTCCTGGCCCTGCCGAGATGCCTCACACCTTCGTTCAAGGGCTCCAGCGACTGTCGAGGAAACTAGATCAGCGCCTTCCCCTGCCCCTATCCCCAGCTTCGGGGTGTGGGCAGAGCCGGGCCTGGGCACAGATTCGCTTTTAATAGTTCTCGTTGCTTAGGGGATGGAGAGGCGGGTGTCATACTTGGTTTCGAAGAGAGATGCTCTCTGTCTTTGATACTCCCAGTCGCCATGGCGTGGGGATGAGGAGAGTGCTGTCTCCAGGCCGCTGTCCCTCCGGAGAAGACACCCCACACACAAGCTCCTCCTTGTCCTATTCTTGGCCAGCACCACGGTCCTGGGGTCCCCCACATCTCTGCCGGGGTGCAGGAGCAAGGCAGCACTGCCCAGCAGACCTAGCTTTCAGGGAAAGGGTAGCCCTCTCCCGCGGGATGGCGGGGACACGAAGCGCCTCTCCCCTTCCCGAGGAACCATCACGCCGGTGGCCTGCCGCGGCACAGGAAATCCCATTCAGGGGTAACATCCAGGCACGCAGGTATGACGGGAGGGAAGCGGGGGGAGGCTGAATTCCCCTCATGTCCTGGCTGCTGAAAATGGGCTTTAAAGGGTTTGCAGACCCTGTCACACGGCGGTGCGGGAGGCAACCAGCTCCGGCACTGTGGGTGCCAAAAGGCTTGCTCAGGGATGCTCCCCAAGCAGCAACTTTTGAGACTCCAGTTTGAGGGTTTGGGGCGTTGCATGGCTGGTCCGGGTTGCTCGGTGGCATGGCACGCTGGGGACACGGCCGATTTGCAGACAAATATGTCCCCGGTCAAGCGAATCTCTGAGACGGGTTTCAACAGCACCGAAACTCTGTGCTGGAAAAGTCCCACTGGCTCAGGCGGCTGCCGGCTCCCGTGCCTCTCTCGGGAGGGCAGGGAAAGGGGCAGGGCTGCCGGTTGTTTCAAATGAGCAGCTTTGAATCCGATCAGATAAACGCTATTTATTCACTCTTGTAACCTAATAATTCCAGATGAATACATAATCCTAAACCAGTACTGGCTCGCTCCCAGCGCAGTCGAGAGGGTGGGAAAAGCAGCAGAGGGCGGGGAGGGAAAGCGGGACCTCCGGAACCTCCACAAAACGGGGAGAGACGGGTCTAGGTTGGGGACCCTTTGTTCCAGCGAAGCTGCTGCCTTGCCGACACACAAAGAGCGGCAGCAGAGACGGCGTGGAGACACCCTGGCCGTCCCTCTCTCTCCCTGTGAGCAGTACATAAGGAGAGGGGCTTGTCCTCTTCAGTTTTTCTTTAAACCCCAGGAGCGACTGGGGTGCAACCCGGGATTTCTAACAGCCAGCTCGAGATCTGCCTTTTTCTCAGGCCAGTTGAAGGTATCCTTACAGATATTCCCGTTACCGAAATACTTGGTGAGAACAGCAAAGTCATCCCTGCTGGACCGGGGAAAGCCACACTGCAGAAAATGCACCGGGGAGGTGTGTTTTTATTTGTAACGTTAATGTAGATGAATGTTAGTTCCGCAGTAAGTATTAGTTCTATTTCGACTCCGCGTAGTTTATTCTTTTTTTCGGGAAAAAATAAAATATTAGGAGCGGGAAGGAGGGACAGAAGGCAGGAGTAGGTCTACCTAAAATTTAAGGATGTGTCAGTGGCGGGGGGAGAGAGCAGCCCCACTCCGCTCTGCCCCTCCCGAGACGCTCGGGCAGCGGCGTGCCCGGTGCTCCGGCAGGCGGGAGGGCAGGGCCGGGCCGGGGGGGCTGCGCCGGGCCCCAGCCCGCCTTCCCCCACGCTTTTCTCCGCGGTGCGGTGGCTGCGGTTTCAGCATCTCCGAAGCCAAATGAATGACTGGGTTGGGACGTTTCCCTCAATTCCCTGTGTGAAGCCTCTCCCGCTTACCGGGTCGCTTTCTCGCCGCAGTCTGGGCTTTGAGGAGAGACGGGGGTTAACGAAGGCTACACAAAGTTTCGCTTTTCATGGCAGATCAGGTACTGGGCTCCCAGCCAATTCATCAGGGCTCAGATCTTAACTTTACATCACTGCAAATTATACCCAAACCACATTCAAGAAGAATTTTCCCATTCCCAAATTCTCTTTCAAGCCATATTTAAACTTGCAAACCAAAAGCACATTTTTAGTTTAAAGACACTTTGCAGACACTCGCACAACAATAATCTGGAAATTAAAACATATATTGTCCCTAATTGCGAAGGTCTGCCCACACGTTGTCTGCAGAGTAGCAAGGCTGACAGGTATTTCTTTAGGAGCATTACCCAAGCTGGAAACAAGGGGCTGACTCTCCATGTGTGGTATTTTTCCGGGTTTCAATTCCACATCTCCCAGCGCCGGCCTCGCCGCGGTTTTTTATTACACCGAGTGACTAGATTTAAATGTATCGTTCACTTCGCTATCGAGTAACCGAGAAAGACCACACCTTCCTCGGACGAATCCCCAATCCTGCCAAAAACGCTAACTAGCTGTTGGAGGGCTGCTTCCTCCGTTTTGTTTTTTTTTTTTTTTCCTCCTCGGAGCGAGGAGGCACCTGGCTGTGATGTACCTTTGATCACCGCTGTACCGTACCTGCTCCGGGAAGGCTGCCTGCCCTTGCCCCACTCTCCGCCACCTCCCCGCTTCCCACGAGCAACTCTCGGCCCTCGGGCTCAGAGGGACCACTGCAACACCGACGGGACATCCCGCAAGGCTCCGGGCCCTCGGCTGTCGGCATCGCCCCGGGAGATGCGCCGAGGCGCAGAGGAGCTTCCTTGGGGAATTTCTACCTGCTGTAACAGACCTTAACCCAGTATCTTTCCCTTTCCCCATTTGCGGCGGTTACGCTACCCGAAATACTTTGACGGAGGAGAAATAATTCCTCCGAAATTATTCGTGTTGAGAAAATCGGCCTGAATATTCCCAGTTCTTGGAGCTAAGAAATGAAGCGAGGGGACGCTTTGGAGGATATTTCTGAGCGATATACGTGGAAGCGCTAAGATACAGCAACAGAGCATACAGATCTGGCCTATAACTAGCAAAGACTGAAACGTCCTCTTTCGCTCATAAATCAGACTTCAGGCACGGGAGGACTCCTAACCTCAGTTTCAGCCTGCCCCGAGATTGCAAGGAAAAGAGAGTTTTCTCCGATCGACCGTTTTGGGGTTTTTTTCCACTATGAAGGGAGGAAGTAAATGAGGAGGGCGAGGCGCGCCCGCAACCGTGCCCAGCGCCGAGTGGCCCCGGCCTGCGCCGGATTTTCTCCCCGCGGGCCACTCGGCTGCCGGTTGAGGCCAGCCCAGCTGCGGCACAGCATCTCCCCGCGGGCGGCGGAAACTCCACAGCTCCGAGGTGGAGAGCTCGGTCATCCGTCTCCCCCGCGTCCCCCCCTCAAAAAAATCAAATGCAGCCTCTTAGCAAGCCCCTCGGGAGGGTTTCTGGATTAAAAAATTATAATAATAATAATAATAACGAAAAAAATCAGGACCATGTCCGAAATGAGCCACCGGAATGGTTTGATAGGTGTTAATTACTCGTCCCGTTAGCAGAGCGGCTCCGCGGCCGCGCACCGCCCAGCCGAGCTGCCTAATCCACGGAGCTCCCGGCGCCGCTTCCCCGGACCGCCCTCCCGTCCCGCGGCGCTGCGTGCGCAAGCCCCCGCGCCTTCTCAAGGGACAACAAACAAACGAAAGATAAATTTAAAAATACTCCCCCCGCCGACAGCCCCCATTTTCACTGGGAAAAGGAGAGAGGTGCAGCCCCAGCCGCCGAGGGGACGCTGCGCTCCACGCCGCCGGCGCCCCGCTCTGCCTGCGCCCCGGCCCTGCGCTCCGCTCCCTCCCGCAGCTCCCGCGGCGCGGGGGGTAAAACAGCAACCCCCGAAACACCTCCCGGCACAGGCAGCGCGGAGCCGCCGCGCACGCCCCGCCCGCCCCCGCGCCACCGGCTCCGCGGGCGCGGAGGCCCCGCCGGGCCGGGCCGGGCCGGGCCGCTCGCTCCTTTCCCGGGTGCACGGCGGGGATGTGGAGCGGCAGCTCGCTGCCGCGCTCCGGCCGTCTGGTCTGCATTAGTGTTTTTATAAGGGGCTCAAACAAATCGAATACAAGGTCACCAAATAATTAACAGTTGTGAATTCCCTCCTTTCCCATTAAAATACTTCCCTGTTTATATTTCATTTTCCTTCTGCCAACGACAACACTGCCTGGGCAAAGGCGCTGCACAGATTACACTACATTGCAGCTTTCGGTCCACCCAGAAACCCGCTGTTTTGCATAAATATGTTGTACTAGATGAACTTCAAGTGGGATTTATACTCTTTTCGTTTGCCACATGCACGGCCGGGCCATTTTCAATTTCTGCACACGGGATCCCCCTTTCGTCCTAGCCCTCTATTCACCAGCCTCACGACCCTCATGGCAAGACCAAAATAACGATATTCGGATTCCTGCCCATGCGAATCAGCTGCCTCCCAATTGGAACGCGAAACTGCACAAAGAAAACGGGGAGGGAAAAAGGAGAAGATCTCGACCTATTTCGATTTCCCCGTCCCTTAGGCGCGGACTGCCGCATTTCGTATGCGGGAGCCCTGCCGTGGTCCCGGTGCTGCGCGCAGCTCTGCAGACACAAAAGCGAGAGGCGAGGGACACTGGCAGCAGCCGGCCCTCGTGGCAATCCCTTCCCACGGGAGATCCTTCCGAAAATCGCGCTCCCTTGCACCCCGGCTATTTCTTTTTTGTTTTCGATTTGCTCCCAGTCGTGCCGCGTAGCTTTGGAATTGCTTGTTTACAGCTCCCTTCTCCAGCTCCCTCCCGCTCCCTCCTTTTTTTTTTTTTTTTTTTTTTTTTTTCCTGCCTGGTGGAGTCCTTGCAGCTCCTAATTGTCCTGCCTTACTGTGGAGTTCCAATGCTGGGGGTCCTGAGGCCAGTGAGAGCACCATCTGCGTTTTAATGAGTTACTTCACGTGCCAACAGTAATTTTCCTACATTCAGCTAGGTCCTGTCTGATCTTGCGACCGTAACAAGGGGGAGCGAGTGGGGGGCGGGAGGGGGTGGAGAGGGGGGAAGCGCAAACTCTTTCCCCCCTTTCTCCTCTCTTTTTCTACCGATGGGGGGAAAATTATGTATGTATTAAGCGGTAGCGTGGCTTCACTCCCCCTCGAGCTACCCTGAAAACGATCTTATTAGCTTCAAGCGGGAAGGGAAGAAACGAGTCAAAGGGGAGCGGCTGTCGGTGTCTGCACCGAAATGCTCTGCCCGCAGCCTCTGAGGGCGGTGGGACCGGCGGGCTTGGGACTGCTGCGGCCGGGAGCTGCTGCCGGTCAGAGCCGAGCGCCGAGCGGCCCCGCCGGCCGCTCTCATGGACACGCAGGCACCGCAGCCCGCCTCGTACGGGAAGAGTATTTCTCGGCGGGATTAAAAGTTGCTTCCCGCTCCTCTGCTGGCTGCTGTCCCCCCGAAATGCTGCCATGCAGGATGGCGTGCGGCAGGTGGGACGGCCACCGTCATGCCCCCCCGGAGCTGCCTCTTAGGCGAAGAGCAGCCCATCTAATTGGGTCAATTTGGGCGGCTATACTGTCTGCAAATGAATTGACAGAAAATCTGTCCCCCCTTCCCCGCTTTCTCTGAGCAAAGACTGTTCATCATCAGCACAACTCCAGCTCGCCAATTAACTGGGCTAGGAGCCCACGGGGAGGTGGGCAGTAAAATAGCTACCACTTCAGAGGAACGGAAGCTCTCTTGAAGTTTTTTGGTGATGTGCCATTGGCTGGTCCACTTCATTATGGGAGACTAGACAATATTTGATATGTTATGACATGAACACTCAATTAGATCACTGAGTTGAAATACTCCAATCAGTGGCTTGATGCTAAGCAACCCTCAGAAGGTCCAGCAGAAGGTCACAGCCTGTGACACATCAAATCAAAATCAATGGGGAAAAGTGAGGCTTTTCCTTAATCAAACCAGGACTTCTGTTAGCAAATCACTTCCCCCGAGGTAGAATCTCACATGCAGTGAGATGAGCTAAATTTGTTAAATTAACTGTCTTTCTTCTGGTTATCAAGAATAAGATGATATCGAACGCGGCTCCATTTCCTGCGGCTCGCAGAGTTAGTGCCCCGTTTCCTCTCCGTCAAGGGGGAGCGGTCCAGCTCCTTTCTGACGGCTGAGTTTTCGAAACCGTATTTCTAGAAAGCGAGTCCTCTTCCCCCCACCCCCGCAACGAAGAAAACAACCCCCATAAGGTGAAGGCGGAGAGCAAAACCCCGTGTCCCCTTTCCCCTCGAAAACCTCTGCGCGCTTCCGACCGCGAGGGGCACATACTGTGGGCGCTTCCACGCATCCTTCCACGTGGGAAGGGGCGCGACGGGCACCGAGGCGGGAGGCGAAGAGCCCCCCTGAGCTCCCTCGGCGGAAAAGAATCCCCCAAGCCAGGGGTAGCGATGGGGCAAGGGGTTGAGCCTTGGGTGCCGTGGGCGGGGAGAGGCTTCCGGCGCGGGGAGGCGGTGAAGGGGGTCAGTTTGGGTTCGGTTCGGTTCGGTTTGGGGCGACCGGCTCCTGTACCTCCAGGGAGCCGTGTGATTTCCCCGGCGCTCTGTTTTGCCCTAAAACGGCTGGGACACGGCGGGAGGGCGGCGAGCTGCCCCGGGTCCCGGCACCGGCAGGTACACCAGTGCCCGAGGAGACGCGGACGGAGGGGAGGGTCTTCAGATGTGGGAGAGGGGGAGGAACGAAAGCACAACCTTCATTAAGAACCTGTTAATTAGTCTGTTCTTAATGGTTTACAACCAGGGTAACGAAAAAAGGGGAGGAATAAAAGGGGCGGGGGGGGGGGCGTTTTTATGGAAGGGAAATTTGACTCTGGATCGACGAGAAACGTGCACCCGTGGCCCCGGGTACGAGCGATACAACGAGAGAAAAGCAAAGGAGGGCCCCGGCCAGGGCTGCAGGTCACGGAGGGGTCCCGGGAGCCCCCCGGCACCGACGCTGCCCGGGAAGATCTGCGGCCCGGGGTAGAGGGCCCCGCTGCCAACCCCGGGGCCCGGGGGTGCGTGAGGACCAACCCCACACAGGGCTCAAAGGACGCGGCTCCGGAGCAGCCGTCAAGTCCGGCAGCCCCTCGCTGAGTCCCGGTACCGGGAGGTACCTGGGCTGCACGCTGCCCCCGCAAGCGGAGCCGGAGGGTCCCAGTCCCAGCGCGCTCGGACGGGGCGGGGGCTCTTCCAGGTAAGCCCGATAACGGGACCCGAGGCGAGAGCAGCCTCAGGCAGCAGATGATTGCCCTCGGTCAGTTTAAACTTTTTGCCGTGCAGCCGTGTCGTAAGAGCCGCCCTTTCTCCGGCGGGCGGAAAGAAACCAGAAGAGCGATATTTTTTTTTTTTTTTCCAAGGTTGAATTTATACCCAAATTCCGCCTTGCAAAGCTGGGGCGTGTTTTCCACCACCTCATGACGATTCGGGGAGGAACACTCGTGTTTCTCGCACGCAGCACTTAGGGCTGCCGCGGCTCGGGTTCAACGCCGCGGGGCCGTTTGCTTTAAAATAAAACAACGCGACTCCCAATTTACCGACACATCTGCACTTTCCTGCAATACCGGGGCGGGGAACAGCACCGGTGACCACTGCAGCGCGCTCCCCACCTCCCCAGCACCAGGCTCCGCGGGACGGCAGCCTCGTACCATGGAGAGCCGCGGGAAGCGGCACCCGCAGCCCCGGGGGGACCGTGAGGAGCGAGGGGGGGCAGAACTTACCTCGTCCCCTGTCTACAAAACTAGTGATGGTGTTGGCGGATTTGGACGACTGAAAAAAGCTGGCGTTGATGCCCAGTTTCTCCGCGATAGAGTAAGTCCTGAACAGAGACAGCATGTACTCGTGGGGTTCCGCCCGTGGGAGCGCCCTGCCGACGGCGTGTCCCCCTTGCCGCGGGCGGTTCTCCCGTGGAGACCGCGGCACTCTGCGGCTGCGACCACCTTTGGAAGAGGCGGCGAGCTCCGAGGAGGCAGGGAGGGAAGCCGGGAGGCAGCAAGGTAAATCCCAGAGGAGGCTGGCGAGCAAGGCGGCGGAGAGCAGGGCCCGGCGTGCCTTCATAGCGAGAGGCGGCGGCGGTGAGGAGGAAGAGGAGGGCGGCCCGACGTGCGGCTCCGGCGGCCCACGGAGCGGCGCGGGGACTGCGCGGCGGCGTGGCGCGGAGCGGCGACTGCACCCGGGCGGGCTCAGCCCGCAGCCGCCCGCCCCGCCCCGTGGGTACCGCCCCGCCGCGCACCGCCCTGTGGGGGCACCCAGCCCGCCCCGCGGGGCGGTCCGCGGCGGGGCGGGACACCCCGCGGTCGGGTGCTTGGGGGTCCTTCTGCTCCCTCCTCGCTGTGTGCTTCACGCGGGAGGTGGACACGAGGGCCGGAGAGAGATGCCGCGCGTCTTGCTGCCACCTCTCGGGTACCGCTTCTCATCAACCCACCGGAGCTGTCATGTGTTCAGGTGCCTCACAGGTTCTCCAGTGCTGAGTGGGGGCAGACTCATGCGAAGCTAATGATTTTGCTTGAGGCTCTCTGTATTCCCGTGGCCATGTGCCTGGAAGCTTGGCACAAAGCAGGGGTCTTAAAAGAAGGAGAATGTGGCGGACAGTGAGGGTCTCACCTTGGGATGTGCCAGGGCCCATCTAGCTGGCAGCCTTCAGGCAGGCCCTGCCACCCATCAGAGAAGGAAGGGAAAGCATAGAAAGAGCCAGAGACCATTCTCCTTTGTCTTAAAATCTGCAAATCTGCTACCAAGAGGGCACCAGCCCAAGTGGAGCACAGTACCAGGCTGGGGCCTGGCAAAAGGCAGCGCCGGGCACTACTGAGCAGGCAGCACTGTCAAGATAATCAGGGTAGCCTGGGGCAGGCAGGAAAGATTCCTCAAAGCAGGGCACACATTTGCCTTGTGCTGGTCATGCAAAAGACAGCAGTGGAGCAAAAGTACCAGGATTCAGAAACTCACCCACCCCTTTTCATTCGGCTTTTCAGAGGTGCATCCTCCAGCGTAAAACTGCTGTCAGTTCTCCAATGGTTTCATCCAACCACCTGTCTAGGGTTCAAAGCCATGGACAAAGTGTGATAACATGTTTGCATTACTCTACCTGTCCTGATCACTCCTTGTTTCTCCTTCACCTTCTCATCCTCCTGCCCGAACCATGGCTCTGCTGCTGCAGGCAGCTACAAGCCACCCTCCTCCACTTCCCCGTGTGGCTTTTCTCTGCCCTGTGCTGAGCTTTCCTCCTTTCCTGTCCTGGTCTCCCACTGTCCACTTCTTTTTACCTCTCCTGTCTGTCCCAGCTCTGCCACTGGTGGATTTTCCTCTCATTCCAGTAAGAGATCATGTGTGTTTAGCTGTGAAAGCTTGATCCATAGTAAATAAAGGGAATCTGGCATTCATCCCACATTGAATCTGAGATCTCCGACCATGCTCCTCCATCAGCTGCCATTTTTCATGCAGTCACACACTGGACTTGTCTTTTTCTTCCCTGTTCCCATTTTCTGCCAAGAGAGAGCAACTCATACCTGGGCTTTTGGCACCACTCCCAGTGCAGCACAGGATCAGTGAGATGAGGCAAACCCTGACAGGGAATATAGAGCAGGTTTCTAGCCTGGCACATCCCAGTTTGCCTGTAGTCCCACTGTGCTCCCCATCTCCTATGGAGAGATGCTAGGGACAGTGAGGAACATGAGGGGAATATTCAGAGCGAGTGACGGGCTCATGTTCCAAGTGAACCCGGCTGCATCTCTGCTAGCAAACGAGAGAATTCCAAGACAGGAGCTCACACTATCCTGTAGCCCTCCATACATGGCTTAGAGAGCTCCCTGGTGTGGTTTTGGCCCATGCCAACTAGCACTTTCCCAGCCTGTTACAAGTATGGCTTGTGCCAGGGGCTGTCCATTGGATGTGACCATGTGGATGTGCGACACATCGTACAGCTGGGATTAGAGAATGGGGCCCATCATTGTCTTGGCTTCTTTTTAGCAGGATAGATGTACTGCGAGATGCTGGCAGATGAGCTGTGAAGAGACAGGGCTACAAAAAAGTATCAGTGACAGTGCAGAAATGAGGCAAGTGTTCTGCAAAACCAATTCCCACTTCATTCCATCCCGTTTCTTCACCCCCTTTTATTTATTGTGCTTTCACTCCTCCTGCCTATCCTCTGGATTCACAGACACCCTCCTGACCACTATCCTTCCTTTTCATCGCTGCTTTCTGCACTGGGACCTTCCCCCCTCCTCCTGTCCCTTTGGCTTCACTTTTCTGATGCCTTACTTTTGTTACTTCTGCTCCCCTTTGCCACTCCCATCCTTTCTGCTCTGTACTTAGCATTTTGGCTACTTTTTTCTTGCCATGATCCAGTTCCTTCCGGAGCCTTATCATCACTTTTTTGTTTCCTTCTGCCCCTTTTGTGTCCTATTCACTTATTCCATGCTCCTGCTGGCTATCTCCAATCAGCTGCCCAGCTCCAGTTTCTCCTCCGTCAACTTCTGCCCAACCCTAGCCCCCCAGGCCCTTTCTTTTCTCTCCTGCTGTATTTCATTGTCCTATTTTTCTTTTCTGATATTGTTCCCACTTCCCACATCCCCTCCTTGTGGTCCCAAATGCTGCTGCTGCACGGCTGCCCTTTTCCACTCTCACTCCACTGGTTTCCAGGGTCCCCTCTGGTGCTCCCAGAGTGTCTGTTCCCTTCCTGCCTTTGTCTCTCAGTCTGTCTCTCCTCTTCCCTCTTTGTTCTCGGCTTTTTCCTCCCTCGGCCTCCTCCTCTCCCAAGGGGAGGTGGTTTCATACTAATGCAAAGCTGCAAGGTCTCGAGAGCAACTTCCATCAGCCTGATTTAATTTCTAGCTGCTGCTTTTGCATATTATAACACATTCTCTAAAATTGACTTGGATGGCTGCTTTGCACTGTCACTTCTTTATCAGGGGCCTGAATTGAAGCCCTCTGCAGCTAACAGGGGCCTTTCCTCTGGCTCTTGTGACCTTTCAGGCAGTGTGGAGGCTGAGGCCCTGCTAAGGCAGATGCCCCCATGGTAGCGCCCCAAGACAGTGTTGCTTAGCAGGTGAGAGTGTACACAGGTAGTAGTAACAGCCATAAATCAGCAGTGTTCTGTTCTGGCCCGTTTCTCTAACCCTTAGGTTGCTCAGGGTGTCCCCTTGCCATTTTGGAAGACAATGCCGTTGTTCAATACAGGTAATTGTCAAGACAGTCACTTAAGGGAATGACAGAGTAGGGAACTGTGGGGATATAGCAGTTGTGACTCCCCATGGAGCTACACAGTCAGGCCACTGCGAGGGACTTGAATATATTGAACCATCTTAAGAAGTTTTGGGTTTGATTGTCACTGAGAAAACTGTGTGGCACTGGACCTGGGAACTGCAGGCAGGAGTGGACACGCATGAGAATGAATCAGCGCCTGTGAGACACTTGGGATCCCCGCTTCAGTGCATGGCAAAGACTGTAATAATGGCAGCAACAATAAAAAGAGTAAAATAATAGCAACCACCAGAAAAGAAGAATAGCATTTTTAAAAATTATTTCCTTTTCGGTTTTCTCAACAATAAAAGCTGGCCAGATTTCAGATTATAATTGCATTATACATATTTTGTAACAGTATTTTAATTTCAAATATGTTTCTCTGAACTAAAGCAATTTGGAGACTGCAAAAATGCAGTTTTAAACCCAGTTTCATTAATTTCCTAGCACTAGTGCACATATTTTCACAACTTTCACACTTTTTCTTTCAGAGAATTCGCTATTCTGGGGAAAAGAAAAATGGCAAATTTGAAAGTCGGGAAGCAGTCCAAATCAGATGTGATTTTTTTCATCTGGAAGTTTAATGGAAATTTCTCTTGCTATAACCATAACACAAGCAGCAACGTTGAGGAAGAATGTCAGAGGTTAAAATTCATCCCTGCAAAGTGGTCAAGCCAAGACATAAGCATCACTCATTTTACCTCTGTTTTGTGGCCATTTGTAAGAGTTAACTGTGGTGCATAAGGGGTATGAGTACAGAGTTCATTGGTTTGTAGACATTCCTTCTTGTATTTTTCCTTTTTTTTTTGTGTCTAGGTTGATGCTTGTTTTAACATGAACGATCTGTTGTAGGATTTTTATTTCTGTGAATCAAAATCATTCTTTATTAGGATGACTAGAAAATGTATGCCCTCAAACTATGGGCTTTCCTCTGCTTTAGCACAATAGGCTCCAAAAAGGCCGTGGTTACACCACACAATCGGGGGCAGGGATTCCTACCGGCACGGCAGTTAGCACATTTTCCAAAATGCCCGTGTAGTCCATATGTGCTGGTTTTCAGCAAAACACCAGCCTCCACCAGCCTGAGCTTTGAAAATGGGAATTGTCTTTCAAAGGCCCTGATTCTGAGGCATTAAATTCTCATCCTTTTAGCCTTAGCATTTTTAGTACCTCTAATCTTTTCTGCAGTGCTCCTGAAAAGGTTTTCAGTGCTTCATACTGGCAGGAATATTTATTTTTCAGTAGGTTTATTTTGACCCAGGAGTTGTTTCCCTTTCCCCAGATGGATCTTCCCTTATGGGTCATGGGCCAGCTCCTCTCCCTGCCTCCCTCCCGGCCGGGCTGCCCTGCTCTTTGCTGAGAGCATCTTCTGAGATGGAGCACAAAGCTCCTTCTCTGCTACTGGCATTCTAGACCATCATATATATTTATATATATATATATATCACAGAAAACCATCACTTTTTTCTAAACATATTTATTTCAGCATGCCCCATTTCCAAACTGTCAACATAAACCTCAAAAGTCTTAGTAGATCAAGATTTTTAACTGACAAAACTATGGCATGTGAACTAACAGGAGACAAAGGAGCATACCCAAATAAATAGGGTTGCTTTAGGAGAGTCTGAAGTACCTCCCGCATTGTGATCCTCCAAAGAAAGTTCTGTTTCACTTTCCAAGCATCCCGCAAGGGATCTACACCTCTCCCAGCGCCCCGCAGCCTGCAGAGCTCTTCCAGATGAGTCCCCCATGTTCCGGCTCAGTGGAGGCTTGTGCGGCCCCACAGTGTGGGGACAGGCTTTCCCATCTCTCTTCCTTTCGCTCCTGCTTTTGGCTGTTAGTCTTTTCACAACAAAAGTCGGTAGAAGGAGCAGGGCTCACCCTATGCAACACTGTTGCTTTTTACAGTGTTTTATTTTGCCACAAACCAGTGGCAACTTTGCTTCTCTGCAAGCTCTCGGCATTTTTGTCACTGTCTTAGATTAGAACCACATTGTCTGTCACTCACAGTTAAAAACTTAATATATGGATGTGAAGAGTGAAGCCACTCCAGCATTCTTGGTGCATCAAAACACATCCTGACATCAGGAAAACAAATTGCAGCGTATAGATCAGGAGAAAGGGAAGAACTTTGCAACAGTGATTCTGCTTTCATTTGCTCTGGTGTAGAAAATTAAAATGGTGTAGGAAATTGTTTTTCCTGTTCAGGATAGATTTGATTTTGCAAAATTACTGCTAACTTTGTAAACATTAAAATAGACGCAATAAAGATGTGAAATTTCACACAGGGGATCTACAATGTTTGTATAATTATAAGCATATGGTTACTTTACACGAAGTCTCTCTTATACTTTATTTACTAGTGCTTGGGGAAAACAGAGGTTCTCAAATTCAGTGTTTATTTACATGTATAGGGAATGTCACAGTCTCCATTAACCTGTCATAATTTGTATTTCTGCCTTGGAACTCCAGCTATATAAAGCGAACTCCCACTCACACCATCATTTCTAATTTGTTCAGCTACTCTGCTAAATCAGACAATTTCTGGTGTTTCTAAAGAATGTATATCCTGCTGCTGGTGGCAGGATGAGAACTGCTTACCACCTCAGTGCATGCTTATTCAGCTCTTGGGGGGGTAAAAGTGAAAGCTGTTGCTTCGATGCAGTTTTCTTTGTTCTGAGGAATTTTGTGTGACTTTAATTTGTTGTTTTCTTTTTAGTCTGACTTTCCACAAGGCTATGAACCAGCCCTGGAGGATAGTCAGCATTTTTTCTTTGATATACACAATTCCTAATTTTATAGGACACAAAAGGAACTCAGATCCAGCAGGATTCAGCCCTCAGTTTGTGGGCTGAATTACATTATTTTTTGTCTTTAATACTGAGTGGCCATATGTCTAGGGCTGTTCTTTGCCTCAGGAAGTGCAGGAGCTCATATATGCACAGTAACTTCACATCTTAGAAAAGAGGTGAAATGATTTGCAGATTTTTTTTTTCACTTTTCCCTTCTATGTAAGAATACTTACAGTTTTGATAAACTAGATTTAACTGTGCATTTGGGGTTTTTTTTGGGGTGAATAACTCAGGTCAGGCTTCCAGGTTTGGCTTCACTCAGGCTGCTACTATTAAATGATGTGTTTGCTGTTATGAATGATCATAACCACACATTCTGACTGCAGAGGGACAGGGACACACACCAAATTTCTTTCAAAAGAAGGTGAAGGAGTCTGTACAAAGTGTTGTGTCATTGCAGTCTGGCCTAATAGCACAAAGAAATTTATTTGCATCCTTTTATTTTACAATTCCTTTCTCACTCATCTCTTTTTCCTTCACTTCCTTCTTGTCACTTCAGAACTGCATGGCCCCTTGGAGCTTGGCAGCTGGGTTTTCTCACAGACCCTGAGATAACTTCAAGATATCTTGGTTACTGTTCAGTTAACAGTTCTGGGATGCAAATGAGCACTTATCTGACACCTCGAAGATGTGGGTACCAATCTCATCCCCCCTCACACTACCTCAGGAGTGTCACTGCATCTCTCCTTAATGTTGTTTCTGCCTCATTCCTTGTTTCAAACTCTTCAGGACAAGATCTGCATCCCACCATGCCACTGCTATTTAATTTTTTCTTGATAGGGAAAATTTAATTTTTCCTTATGTTAGCTCAAAGCAATCCACCAGTACTAGCTCTGCCGAGCCTGCTGGGTGTTGCTTACTGTGTTCCCAGACCAGGACCTGGAGCCATTTGGCTTGGAGAAACCCTTTAGGAGCAATGCAGGAGAGTCACTGCATATGGGTCCAAACCGGGGGGGGGCCAATGAAATAGCCTCTGGCAAACAGAACAAAGTCATGGGAAGTATAAAATTAATTTTAACCCTTGGCAATGCTTTGATACTGGAAGGAGATGGGTTGCAGCAGTCTTCAGGCTGGGGACATTCCCTCATCCAGGGAAGTTGTGCCTGAGGATGGTGGCAGGGGTGGGAGAGGCACAGGCTGAACTCTGATGGTGAAGCTGTCACAGTAATTCCACTCTTTTCCCCTTCCTTTTTGTTTGGTTTACTGAGGAGGGAGCGAAATATATAGAGGGGAGGAGGAGGGGATCAAGGAAAGACAGCAAAAAGCAAGCTGATAGTGGTTTTATATCAAAAGGTTAGCTGTCAGATGGATCTTCCCTACTAAATGAAGGGACTTGATGTGAGTTCTACTCCATCTCAGAAAACATCCCCACATGCTGCAAGTGTTCCTTTCCCTTTACATTTCTTTTTACGCTTTTTAAAATCTCTGCAGTTTTGAAAAGCCACTTTTCCTATCCCTGTCACAAGAGAGGCAGGCACAGCAAATGGAAGCTGATGACTTGCCCTGGAGAAACCCTTGAAGTATTTCTCCAAGGGGCAGTGCTACAACACAGTCCCATGCCTGCCAGCTGCCACCGGGAGGCTCCATGCTCCTATCCCAGCCAGCCACAGTGTCCGTCCTTTATAGGTCCCAAATTAACTCAGCTATTTTGCTCAGTAAAAGATGATTAAACAAGCGGTAAGTTGTTATCATTAGAGGCTTCCTATTAAACTATGACTATAAATACTGGTATAGGAAGGATAAAGCTTCCTCAAGCTAAGCATGTCAGAAGATAATATTGCCTTTAACATTGTCCACAAGATGCATTGGTTGACCAAAGTGTTTATCAGTGCTATCTTTTAGGAAACCGACCCGTTTATTTTCAGTTCCTCTGACTGCTTTATATTTAATGCGTAATGTGGTTACCTATTATATAAAACTGCATCATTAAATAGATTGCCCAAACCATTTTCAACACCACAAAGGCAAAAGACACAAAAGAATGCAAAGGCTCAAAAAGAAGAATGCACCAGCTAGAGCACAGCAAAACCCTCTTGCCTGTAGCATATTTTGTTTCCTTTGCAACTTAATCATAATTCTGAATTCTCTTATTTAAAATGCTTGTTCTGGGATTAATTAAATCAGCTTGATTTAATTAATTAAGGTCTGATCCTTGAGCTGCTAATGTGTACATTTATTCTTTCTTAATGTATGGTGGGTTTTTCTATATACAAGAGCAGTGGTAGCAAGCCAGAGCAATGCCATGCTGTACCAAACAAGGAGCTCTAAAGCAGAAGTGTTGGAGTATTCTTCCTCCTCACTGATGCCAATGCTGCCCTGGCACGGGGAATCACTTCCACACCTCCTATACATGCATGGCTGCTGGTGTGGGCAGACACCAGTGAGTCAGGAGAGAGCTGGGAGTGATGGCAGAATAAGAATATTAGTGCATTTACAAGTAAAAAATCTGGGCATGGCCTTTATCCTCGGTATTTTATCTGTGCCAATCAAGCAGCAAAAAAGTCCTTTATAAAAGCCAAGCTGAAACTCTGCAAACAGTGTAGATAACAACCCTCATGCTCGCTGTGGATCAAACAGAGTAAATGTACAGTAGTTTGGGAGGTGCTGCCTCTGAATTTCTGCAGTTTGGAGAGATTTGCTCATTTTGAGCGTGAGCCCAAAGCCATCTGCAGGCAAGAGGAGTCTTGGCTGGGGCAGAGAGCTGCCCTTTTTATTGCAGGGCTGGTCTATGGTGATCAGAATAATCCTGCTGCCATTCAGCCTGCATCACCTTTGCATCAGTGCTGCTCTCACTGACAGTAATGGGAATTATGGTTGCAGTTTAACTTTCTCATGTGCCAAGGCATCCCACAGGTAACGACCTGGGTGTATGTACACGCATTAGTTCTTAAAGCTGCACACATTTCTCCTCTTTATAAAAGAAGACCAGGCACTCTATAACTGCTAAGAACAGGCTGTCTGAAAGGTGTTTTATTAACTGAAGTTGGGGAAGAAAATGAAACTGAAAAGAATACGACTGCATATTAAACTACATGAAGTGGTCATGACAACTGGGGATCTCAGTATCATAAAATTTTAACAGCTGGATGCAATCAGTGGGGATTTTCTATTTTTCTTTTTTGTTAAGCTTAAGAAACAAAAAGAGGAAGAAGAAAAAAAAAATAAAAGCTTCATTTTACTCAAGCAAGCTTTTTATCCAGCTCAGCTTTCTTTGCTTAATATCAGAAGTTGTCTTTACTTCTCTATAAATCTCAGCAATGCCTGTGCTTAGTTGACATCGTCCTTTTCCCGGGGCAGGGATTCCACAACTGGAGGTGTTCAATATCCCCAACAGCAGCACAACGAGGAATGGAAACCAGAGAAACGCATGTTACAGGGAGACTTCCCCCGTGTGTATGCAATTTTCAGAACTTACCAAATAATTAATCAAAATCAAATTTTGCCTCACTCAAGACTCAACTGTACCTGAAATCCCACAGTAGTTCTTCAGCAAAAGAACTAAGTTCCACGCTAAGTCAGCAGAAACATTTTAATGTTTGTCTGGGCATCTTCCATTTCATCGCATGTAATCTCAGCCCAGGTTTTCACTTATTTCTTTCTTTAGCACTACTTGCTTCCTGCTAATGTCAGCACTTGCCCTGAGGTAGCTGAAGAAACTTTAACTTAGCTTTATCAGACCTATAGAAAAAGAGGGCATTACCAAAAATAATGTAATGGACTTCGTACCCTCGCAAAAAGTGTATGAAAAGCAAGTTCAGAATTGTATATAATTTACTGGAATAGTATTCCTTGATAGCTCCTGTGAGGACTGGCTTATTTGTCCAGGGAGTAATGGGATATTATTCACCATAACTGAGTTTGATGGCTCTCTGTCTGACTTGTATGGTTTTGCTCAGGCAGCCTTATAAACAAGAATGTTTCCTCAGTTCATTGTTATTTCTGTGTCTGTTAAAATGCAAACTGACTCCAAACTTCTGACTTCACCTTTCAATGCTAACATGTGCATTTTTGTTTACTAAAATAACTTCATTTTTCATTTACTGATGGCTATGAAGCCTACAACAGCATCCACACATCTGAAGAAAATCTGCTTCTCTTGTTGCATTTTCAGCCTCCCCAAATCCCACTTGTCTCCAGAGTCACAGGTTTTCCAGAGCAGAGGTTGCATTCTGAATAAACTCCTAAGCCGTTGTTTTGAGGACGGTGGATGGGCTTTGCCTCTCCTGAGGGACTCAGCACCGGACATTCGTAACGAGGGTCAGAGCAAGGCAGGATGGAGCACTGAGGCCGCAAAAAGAGCAGATGTCACCGAGGGAGTTTTCACCTTCAGTCTCCCAACTCCTTCAATGGATTGCCCTAAATCATGTTTTCCATGTTCTCCCACAAAATAATTTGGAAACACCTGTTGAAGGGCCAAAATAAACACTAGCAGATGGTGTTTGGAAAATGTCACGGGCTGCCCTTTGATGAGCGGCCTGGGAAGGGAGCCAAGCACATCACCTGGCAGTGCCCGTATCAGTGAGCTGTGGAGAAAACTGGTGGGCAGTGAAATGCTGGCTGGGCTTGGTGACTGCAGAGACCTGGGATGGGAACCTGGTCTCTAGTTTTAGGGGAATGTGTCTGGACTGTGAAGGACTTCTGAGTGGTGGGCTTGCTTCAATCCCAAATGTCTCTGAACTGAAGTAAGCCCTCACCAAACGAAGCTGCTGCATGTGCTTTGAGCAGAGATGTAAACTCAGAGCCACCAGCACAGGTTAAATGATCACAGGGAAGAGACAAGAAATGCGCTTGTCTATGGAGAGCCAGTGAATAGTACAACCAAACCAGCAGGACTGAGCTACATCGTGTATTTCAGAGGCTTGTACGAGGCAATGTATGGGGATAAGGCTTTTTTTTCCAAGAGAAATTGCTACTCAGGGGGTCCTTGGGAGGATCACCGACTCATTCCATGCATCACTCCAAAGGAACTACCACCACCCAAGGGAAAACCCGGGCAGTCTGTGAATGAACATCCTCGGAGGGAGATGTTTGAGTGAAAATAGGGATCGTACTGGCACCTGACGGGTGTCACCACTGGGTGACACGAAATGCGCTCTGTGGTACTGGTATTTGGGCTCCGAGCAGACTTTTCCCCTTTTCCCCCTTAAGGCCAAGATCTGAGGTGTGCACGGCCTTGGCGGGGGGCACACGGCGTAAGGACTCTGCTTCAGTTTCCTGACCTCCTCCTCGCACCTCCAGCTTGCGGACGGCCCGGAGGGCCCGGCGTGCTCTGATCTCCGGCCAGAGGAGAGCAGGGGTGGCCCCTTCCCCGCAGTTACCGGGACAGAGTCCCCGCTCCGGTGCCGCCCCCGTCCCCGCTCCCGTCCCCGCTCTGGTGCTGCTGCGGTGCCGCCCCCGTCCCTCTCCGGTCCCGCTCCGGTGCCGCCCCCGTCCCCGCTCCGGCTCCGCTCCGGTCCCGCTCCGGCCCCGCTCCGGTGCCGCCCCCGTCCCGCTCCGGTGCCGCCCCCGTTCCACTCCGGTGCCGCCCCCGTCCCCGCTTCGGCTCCGCTCCGGTCCCGCTCCGGCTCCTCTCCGGTCCCGCTCCGGTCCCACTCCGGTGCCGCCCCCGTCCCCGCTCCGGCCCCGCTCCGGTGCCGCCCCCGTCCCGCTCCGGCCCCGCTCCGGCCCCGCTCCGGCCCCGCTCCGGCCCCGCTCCCGGGGCAGCCTCGCTCCCCCGCCTCTCCCAGGCCATGCCCAGGGCGACAGCGCCACCTGGCGGCCGGAGCGAGCCGCGCTGCCGGCCCCGGGAGCCCCTCCCCCCACCCCTCAGGTGCGTTCTCTCAGCTGGGACTCCAGCGGGGACTCCAGTGGGGACTCCAGCGGGGACTCCAGCTGGGACTCCAGCGGGGACTCCAGTGGGGACTCCAGCGGGGACTCCAGCTGGGACTCCAGCGGGGACTCCAGCGGGGACTCCAGCTGGGACTCCAGCGGGGACTCCAGCGGAGACTCCAGCTGGGACTCCAGTGGGGACTCCAGTGGGGACTCCAGCGGGGACTCCAGTGGGGACACAGGCGCACTCACCGCTGTGAGTGTCCCCGAGCGCCGCTGTGACAGTCACACGGGCATTTTCGAGAACGGTTTCCTTAATTTTGTTTCCATTCCCTGGGGCGGGGCTGCCCCTGGGGCTGTCCTGCTGGAGTGCCTCCACTTCTCAAAAATTTCTGACCTCGTTTTTGTATTCAATTGTTCCACATGCTCATCCCAGTCCCCAAAGCAGAAGCCCACAGACTGATTTTCCCATATGATGCTTGCCTTGCATGCTGTGAGGATCCAGCAGGAATGACAGCACAGGCATGAAGCAGCTACAGAGAGCGTCCGAGGTGAGGAAACAAGAAGGTACAAGCTGAAACAGTGGGCGTCCAGCCTAAATCACACAGCACAGCAGAATTATGAGATAAGGGCTTTTCTCACAATAATGAAGAGGAGAAATGCAAAGATATGAAAAACTGAAAGTTATTTTCCTACACTTACCATAAGTCCGGAAAGAGTGAAAAGTTTGTAAAGAAGCAGCTCATTATGTCCCGCTCTGTGGGTGTTGGCAACCTAATGGGTGCAGCAGCTACCCAAGGGACTCCTGCTGCCTTTGCTGCAGGTGCTCCTGCAGAGAATACTTTTCCAATGATTCGTGGTTTTTTCCATGTCCTCACAGGACAGTTTTATAAACTCTGTATGAGCTCTGCTGAGGCTACAGGCTCACAAAGGTACCCCGCAAAATGATAAAGCCAGAATGAGCTTCAGAGGGTTCTGTAACTCACACAGACCTGAAACTCATGGGCAGATATTGTCATGAGGCTGTGCTGGAACCAAACCCTGCCCCATGTGTCACTCACCAGTGTCAGAAACACCACTTGTGTTTCCAGATTACTTTTTGCTGCAGGTGTAAAGTGCTAGACCACAACAGTGGCAGATGGAGACGTCTTATGTTCAGTTTTGTCACCTCTGCTAGATAGCAATGACTTCCGTCAAACCACCAAGAGGCTGGCAACTCAAAGAGGCACAGTAATGTCTAACACAGCCTGTCTGTCTGCAGGAACGAGGCTTAGCATCCAAATGGTCTGTGAGATTATACGTATGGTTCTGCAGCTCTGCCTGCATGCCCAGGACTCAGGTGCAGAATGAGGTTCTTCCACGCACCCGAGCCCTGCAAGTCCTTCTTCTCCACTTTTTGGAAAGTTTTCTTCTTGCTGTAGAATGAACTTATAAGGATTTTTCTTTTCTAACATTCACATACATTCTGTTCTTTCAACTTACTGATGAATATAGCAGCCTGCTTTCTGTTTTCACAATGTGTTTTGCCCATGAACTTTATTTTCTCATCAGATGTTGAGAGCTGCAGAGGCACTTGGAAAGTTCTTGGCTCACATGCGCTGCCCCAGACCACACCTTCTCCTTGAGGAATTCCCAGGCTTTCAACTCAAGACTGTGATCTCTGTAAACCCTTGTCTGTGATGTCTGAATATTTGTAATACTTCTCATTGTTCAGGATTTAGCTCCATCCAAGTGCATGGGGTGACTTGCCATTCACCAGCAGATATGTTCCAGGCTTCCTCCAGCAAATTTTTCTCACCTCTCCAAGCTCTCCTATGTAGACCAGAAGGCTGCCAAGGAGGGCAAGGAGAAGAAAATCGTGATCCTCTCAGAAGTCAGCAGAAAACTTTTCACCTGCTTTTGCAGAGACCATGGTGTGCCTTCCCTGCTGACCCTGCCAGTGCTTGGGAAGTGTCCCAGCTCAGCCCTCAGTTAGGCTGTCCCTGTTGTGAGCTGCAGCG
The DNA here is from genome assembly GCF_009650955.1 of Corvus moneduloides. NCBI lineage: Eukaryota > Metazoa > Chordata > Aves > Passeriformes > Corvidae > Corvus > Corvus moneduloides. The sequence continues at coordinate 142,421,905 of NC_045476.1, forward strand.
CCGTCAGGTGGATGCTGCCGTGGCCAGGCAGAGGGTGTGAACCTCGCTCAGTGCCCATGTCCTGCGGGGTCAGCCACTGGCCATCTCTGCTGGATCCACAGAACTGCACGGCTGCAGATCCAGAAGGGGTTTGTGGGTGGAAGCAGAAAGACCACTCTTAAACTCACTCTCTCTGGGCGTGAGAAAGATGGAGTCTTCAAATTGTACCTGGACTGCTTGGTGCTTTGTAAGATTTGTTGCAAGAAAAGGGAGAGCCTGGGACTTCCAGTGAAAGAAAAAAGTCCACAGTTATAAATAAGATTAAAGACTAATGGAGCTGTAAGAACAATAATTGCAGAACTACATGCTGGTAAATTTTTATCGCACAGTAATACATATGGCACCAGCAAAAGAGAGTCACTGTTTTCTTTGCTTAAGCATATGAACTACCACACATTATAAAAGAAACCATTCCTATTCTCTTATGCTGTTTGGAATATGTTTGAAAAGCACATTCAAGTGTGGGGAATGTCCAAAAAAGTTGCATCTGTCTGGTTTATGACTGACAGAAAAGGCCAAGCAATTATCTGAACTCCCGATGGGACAATTTTGTTCAGATGTATTTTGGGGTCAGGAGGCAAGGATTTCATCAGAGAGAGTTCTTCAGCTTATGAAACATACAATGTGTCCAAAACAAGGTCTGAAGTTGATTAGACATAAGTATTCAAAAGGAAATGATTTACATGACAGATCTGGATGTATCGTCCTCTCAGTAAGATCTGACCCAGCAAGGCTGGGATAACTTACTTATGAAATAGGGCTTGTGAACCCCGTTAGGCTTTTTTTTTTTTTTTTTTTTCCCCCATTGTAATGCTTTGCAGGGAATTAGTATATAAATCTTCAGGAACCAGGTGGAAATGTAGGAACAGTTCCTCAGCTGGTGTAAATGAGCATAACTCCACCAGCTGGTAGAGTGCTGGAAAACCAGGGCCATGGTTTCTAGATGGGCTGACAGGTTTTGCTGCATTCTGATGCTGTTGGGCAGGGGCTTTGAAAGAGGCAACACAGGTTACGAGGCAGTTATGAGGCTGTGCATGTGTGTGGCATGTGCTGCATCTATTCCTCCAGTGCAGCAGATGCCACACACATGCACAGCTCTGTCATGGCCACTGCATCCAAGAGGTCTGCTCAGGAGAAAAAAAATGGTTCCCTTGTCACACGGGGCTTTTCCACCATGAGTATTTTGCAAATGTTTCATCCTTGGTGTGTTTAAACGTTGTTTATTTCTATGCATTCTGCATTTTTGTCTTCCAGTTCTGGCATCCACATAGAGTTTACTGTGAAAGATTGAGAATGAATATTTTAAAATTCGAACAGGTTCACTTTTTAAAGCTTTATTCTTGCAGGTGAGACCTCTTTCTCACATCTTCTTAGAGGGCTTTGCAAAGGTCTCTCATGCTTTTAGCAAGACACGCTTGATGTCTCTGGAAGATTTATTATGAGTCACAACTTAATCAAGGAACCGAGAAAGATTCATTTTTCATGCAACTTGTACAACATCATCACCTGAGAGGCTCAGCACTAGTAAATCTTGCTGGCATACCGTGGAGGGTGATCCCAAATTTTCAGACTCCCCAAATGCAGACTGAAGGGATACACTGCTTTATGTCTCCTTCCAAGCTGAAAAGAAATATGTTTGAGAAATAAGCCCTTTAGATGGTAATATAATTTGGGGCAGATGTGCCCGACAGCTATGACATCATCCTAAAGCAGGTCTTTTCTCCTTCTCCACTCCTCCCCCCCCCCCCCCAGCTTTACAGGAAAGATATGGAACATAAAGGGATTTATCAGGTGTCTTATCATAAATGTGCTTTATATCCTGAAGTGCATCTGTGAGCTGGTTCTCATAGGTAAAACCAGCTGTTAGCTTTGAATAAGGAAAAATAAACAGAAAAAGAAAAGATTGTGCACAGGAAAGAATTTCCAGCAATCATGTATGTTGTGGGAAAGAAGAATAAAACCAAATATACATCTGGTTGGTCTCTAAGCAAGTGATTTCTTTCACTGTCAGGACTGTAGGTGAATTTGCTTTCATCTGACAGTGAATTCAGCTCTGCATTCAGCAGCAAGCTGTGCTGTTCACTGGGCACCTGGAAAGGCCATCTTTGGCTGAGAGATGAGGCTCTGTCTGTTTAATCACCAGCACCTCTGCCGAGGCAGCCAATGCAGGTGGACTGGAATGCTGCCTGTCACAGCAGTTTTGACTCTCTGAACTCCCTTCCTCAAAACCTCTAGCCACCACCAAATCAATTTAACATTGATTAACAATTTCTATTTTGCCTGAGGGACTCATGGATGTCAGAAGTTAGGTGCCAGTGGCCTGGGAAGTACCCAATTAATCTAAGTACCTCTTCGAAGAATACAGCCCTGGAGACTAAATCACAACCTAGGATCAGGTGGATTTTTGAGCCTAAAGTCCCAATTTAGTTGTGCTTTAGGTTACCTAGATCTTGCTCCTGTTTCATACCAGAAGAATTATGCTAGAAGGAAGAAACACGGAGCTTCGAGATGTGGCAGGCATAAAGGAATCTTGTACCTGCCTTTGTAGGTGTAGCATGGAAAGATTTTGTCTCCATTTTCTGTAGGTGTACTGGGAAGCATAGAAATCCCTTAGTCTTTTCTCAGATTTTTTTTTATGTTATGGTTTTGGGGTTTTTTATGTGGAGGTCCTTAGGTTTTCGGAGAGCAGTAATGTCCAGCCTTGTGACAAAAATGCAGAACCTCCGGGTATAGTGCAGCTTGTAAAGGGAAACATATAAGATACCTCATCACTTCAGCCAGTGCTTGTGCCTCACCATGCTGAATGTGCACCCAGTTCCTGACAGAAAAATCCCTGTGCTTCCTCCACACAAATCCTGCATGTTTTCTTGGGTAAGGGGGGAAAGTGCCTACTGTGAGGAGAAAGGCTGCTGGGACAAGGAGTATTGCTCATCACTGCACGGTGCTTGCTGGGAGAACAAGATGTTCCGTGCTGGTGCTAGTAAACCAGGGGAAGATTTTCATGACCATAAAAGCATAAATATCTGCCTAAATGAAAAAAGAAGGAAAAATGCTGAGTGAAAAAAAAAAAGTTAACTTCAGTACTTGCTCTTTTTGCTCTTTAAATATCTGCAGCCAGCAATGCTCACAGGGAGTGCCAGGAATATGAAAAGGTTGAGGAAGGGCGAGCGCTAGCAGTTTCAGCCTTTTCACACTTGCTGCTGCTGAATCATTCAAAACTCCATAAAACTACACATAGCCCTGTTTAGGGCTGTGTGAGCCATTGCCAAGATAGTGACATCTTTGGGCCAGCATAAATTTCCAGTGGAGAACTGCATTGACCATTCCGACAGAACCAGGGCAGGCAGGATTTATCCAAACATAACAGAAATTGTGTATCTGGAGGGGAAAAAAAAGAGAGATCAGGATAAAATTAATTTTTACTGCAACCATTTATGTCTTGGCTTCGTGAAAACTGTTTCAAGTCATTGCCTTTCTTTAGGAGGGTCAGGAGGCCAAGTCCAATGATAAATACAAAACTCTGAGATCATTATTCCCTTCTTGGACTTTAACTGACAAAAAACTCCATTCTGTTTGGCTGGGCTGCAGTCCAAAGACCAGTGACCACCCTGCTGCAGCAAAATGCTGAGTTAGGGTATTCTTGAAAACCTAAAACATCATTTATGCTTTTCCTGATAGGAAACAGATAAAAGTCCAGTGTGTCTCGAATTGTCCATACCCTTGCCATCCTCTTCCTCTAGGCTTGATAGACCCCTATTGCAGTTGGAGGGTGTAGCAGCCAGGGCTCTTGGTGCCAGCAGAGGTTTTAGTGCTGGGACTTCGCTCCTTGAAGGCAGGGGAAGACTGGCTGCTGGCCAGGCAGTACGTGGGCAAGGCTGCCCTAAGCCCCACTTGGGCTGTGCTTGGGCTTCTGGCTGAGCAGTGACTAGGACACCCATCTTGGTGCTTTTTGAAAGTGTCCACCAAAACCTGGGTTGAGAGGCTCTTCTTCTTCACTGGTATTAGCAACATCAACAGGATCTTGGTTAAAGTAACATTTGCCTTGTTTTAATCTCAGGCATAAGTTCAGTGTATTTTCTGAACTGTCTTCAACACTGATTTCCTGTTGTCCTGTATGTTCAAGCTGGCATATTTTAATGTTAAACTCCACCTCACTTCTAAGTGAGGATGAACATTTCAGGACAAAAAGAAACTCAAACCCCTTAAACCTATCCACTTCTACTGCAGTAGGTGAAACTTACTTTCCACAAGAATTCCCAAGCAAATTATGGCAAACTTCCTCAACTTCTCTGCAGCTGCACTGGCAGGGGGCCAGCAGGCTAAAGGCAGTATCAAATTGAATGTAAAGGTGTAATATACATAGCCCAGAGCTACCAGCAGAAAAGGCTCTGCCCTGAATCCTGCGGCTGCAGAAGCCGCTGTGGCACCCAATACACACCCAACCCCACGCAACCAAAATGTGTACTAAAAACTATTTCTCTCTTCCCTAGCAATAGAGTTCTGTCGCTCCTGGACCATCCTCCTCAAGCTTGAGCCTGAAAAGCACAGACAAACTCCTCCTGTGCTCTCCCAGGAGGGTATTTCTTTTCCCCTTGATGGATCCTCCACTGAAGGAGGGTTCCCCATGCATGTGAGGGCTGCATGGAAATGCTAACCCTTTCTTGAATCAAGGAGAATGTTTCTTGCCTTGAATAGGTAACAATCCCTTGGCCTTTCCGGGGCTGTGGGTGCTGCTGCTCTCACAGCTGGCTACCAGAGATGATGGGTTTTGATTTGGAGCACCCATGTGCAGATACAGGATGAGAGGGAAGGAGCCCCAGTACAGGCTGCTCCCTGCAGAGGATGCTGCCTTGTTCTCCTCCCTCCCTTCTAAGCCATTTCTTTGGGTGCTTGGTGCATTACAGACTCATGATCACTGCAGACCCCAGCACTGAGCAGCAGAAAAAGACAGTGTATTTAATGTTTATTACAGCTTTAAAATGGCGATTGCCCAACTGAGTGGGGCGTTTGACTGTGTCCCCCATGACTTCCTCATACAGACAGCTAAGGTGAGATGAAATCATTAGTTAGTGGGTGCACAAGTGGTTGGAAAACAAGCCAAACTTACCATGGTTTGTCATCAAACTGAAAATTCATTTTTAATAGGGTCACCCGGGGTCTGTTCGGGGTCTGTTTCAGTTTGATATTTTCATTAGTAACTCGGATAATGGAATAAAGTATGCTTATAAAATCAGCCCATCACACTAAGCCAGGAGGATTGTGAGCATATTGGGGCCCAGGATTAAAACTCAAAATAGCTTTGAAAAATTGGAGAGGTTTTCCAGAATCAACAAATGGAACGAAAGAGAGATGCATGCAAAGTGCTAGGAGGTCAAAAGGACTCGTATTAAAACAAGAAGTGACCAACCAGGCAGCCGAAGAGACCTGGAGGTAAACACACCCCGGCTGACCACAGTGACACCCACAGGGTACACGTGGGGATATGAAAGCTGAGGGCTGGGTGGTAACTTCATGGCATTGGGAACTTCTCTCCTCAAGTGTTGCATCCAGCAGCTGGACATCACCTTTTAGGAAGGACATAAATGAAATAAGAAAGCCCTGAGAGACTGTCAAGGGTATTACAAGGTTTGTAAAATCTGACCTGTGAGGAGAGATTGAAAGATCTTGGAGTTGTTTAGTCTAGTGAAGAGAAGATAGATAGGTCCAAAGGGAACAGGATAACAGCCTTCAAATTTTTTGTGTAAAGAGGATGAAAATCTGTTATCTTTATATCCACTGAGAGTGGACATGAGGAGTGATGGAGTTAACAGGATGCAATGGAGATTTAGATTAGATAGTAGGACAAACTACCCAGCTATAATGAAGTATAAGGTCAGGAGCAGGCTGCCTTTGTGAACTGAGGGAGTGCAGTCATTAGAGGTTTTTAAGAACAGATCAGATGAATGGCTGTTGCAGACAGTCAGTTACAGTTCTTCTCACTTCAGCACCAGGAAATAAGCCACCGGGCCCTACCTTGCTGGTACTGCTTTACCTTTCCCTGCAGTAATTTGCTGGAGTTCTGCAGGAGCCAAAGGATCTGTGCCAATAGCTCCTTTTCTGCTGCTCAGGAAGCAGAACAGCTCCATCAGGAGGAAAACTCAGCCACCTACCTGGGGCATGTGTAAGTTCCATGGCTGGCTCCTACACAGGCATTAGCCACAGCTGCATGCCTTTGCTTATGGAGCAAGTCACTGCAGAGCTCCAATTCAAGCAGTCCTTGGGCTTCCTCACTCAGTTGGATCTTCCCTTAGCACATGTCCTAAAGCGCTCAAAGGCAGTGATGAAATGCTTCTCTCAAGTCTCATTCCTGATGGTTTAGCAGATTTGGTCCTTGGAGGCAGCTCTCACAGGCACCACTCTAACACCACAGGACTGAGTTATAAACTGAGTCAACCTCCATGACAGTTCCTAATTAAAGGGGAAAAAGTAAAACATCCAAGCTGCAAATGGCAAAGGCAACCTTACTGCTTTGTACATTAAAACAACTGCACACCGATAACTCATTGTCTTCTGACTTCCCTTCACTTTTTTTCAGTGTGATACAGCCTGCGATAAAACATGCTTTAAAAATCAGATGGTTAAACAAGATGTGCAACCTGCTTATTATTATAGGTTCTACCCCAAGCTGTGAATCAGTGCCTCTTCACTGTGACAGTCTGAGATTATTTGAGCATACAGGTTTGTGTTCTAGGAAACAGTAAAAACTGTTTACTCAATGATAAATAGTTGCTTCTTCTTTAGAAGCACTTGTTATCACCTCCTCATACTGAATATTTTTAGTACTAGCAAAGTATCTTCTTTTCAGCTCCCTTGAGACATCTGTTCTCCATATGGTGGACTTGCCTGTGCTTACACAGCCGGTTTCTGGGAAGGAGTCTCCTGGTATGACAAATTGGAATTATTTCCAGGTCTTCAAACACTTTACTAGTTCCTGACTCGTGTAATTGAGCCTAACAAGTTCTGCAATATTGTACATGTTTTAATCCCTCTTGCCTACCTAATTTTTTGTCATATTACTCCTACTGACAGCAAGCTGCCCTTAAAACATCAACACCAGGTTGTCAGCAGCAAAGAGCCACTTAGTAGCTGGTGCTGGTGCTGAGCCCTGCTATGGTACATCACCCCACCATGCTGCGCTGCTTCTCTGCTCCGTGAAGTAAATCTGCTGGAAGCATCATGGTTACCCCATCCTGGCCATGACCATGGGGCTGCCAGCATGGGAGCACAGCCTCTTTGTGCATCTGTGCTACTTCCTTAGCACTGTGACTCGTGCAAGAAAAATGGGGCCACCCCAACGCTGTAGGCCACACTATTTGTTTCCTGTGGTTTCTGAACCACAGAAAACTCCTACAATCACACAGAAAGGAGAAAGCATTTTTTTCCCTCTGGTTTGACAGCAAATGCCAGAGGATGGATCAAGAGCTAAAAGATAATCACTCATGTTTGTGTGTTATGCATATATCTATAGTTATCCTCTTTTTCCCCATTGTAGCCTGCGATATATTGGTATTTTCTGACCTTACACTACAAAACACATATATTCAAATACACTTCCTCACGCCTTATTACAGAAACTGCCAGTTTGAATTTTTCTAGAAGCTGTTACAGCACAAAGAGACACAAAGCTCTGTCAAGTGGTTCATTCCACACGACAACGTGATATTGCAAGTAACAGTGGAGGGAAACCACACAGGTGATACTTTAAGAGCAAGACTTTAATGGAGGACCAGTGGAAGGCACTGAATATTGATACTTCTGACTCACAGTGTTTGTGTATTTTAATAACACTCAAAGCACCCGTTTTCCTTCTGTGCTTAGAGAATCAGGGAGGTGCCACACCAGCCGATGGGAAGGAAGCTGTGTGTGGGGGGGAGGAGCAGCTGCACTGTGGGGAGCACTCCACACCAGCAGGCCCTCATGCTGCTGGATGTAGGTTATACTGAATGAGCTGTGATTTCGTCCTGAAAATCGAATGCTTTAAACCATTCACACAGCATTTTTTCCAAGATCCATAGCTAAAACTCCAAGGATACAATATGTGGTCATGAGAAATGCATCTGGCCATACAATTTTTTCTATTGTAAATATAAAATCCTTCTTAATTAGAAAGAAGTCAATTGTTTTGGCAGCAGAGTGTCACATACAAAGTACCTGGAGAATAGAGAAGTACTCCAGACCCTACTGAGAATAATGGGGGCAAAGTAAAAGCAGAGTAACTCAGATGAAAACTAAAAGCTGAGGAAAAAACCCCAATGTTTTTCTTAAATTCTTGGTTAGTGAGAAACCAACCTACCTCTCTTTTTGTACTTTAAATAAGATACATAGAACAAATATTTTGTTCCTTACAAATTAATATGTGGACTTGCTGTTATGAGATAGCTTAGAAATCTGTGTTTTATGGAGTTGCAAAAAACCTTGGCTTATGAAGCAGCAGATAGGGCACATTCAGCAAGCATGTTATTGCTTAGCTTCCACATATGAGACAATTTCTGCAGCTAAACAATATTAAATGTTGCAGTAAATCACTTCATCATTAAGGACCTAAAGGGCAAAGATGTGTCAAAGTGCATATGCTGCTTTGTCTCAACTTTTCCTGCATCCAAGGTTACAGCAGGACAGTTCAGTGGCATATTCCCAAACATTGAGCCACTGCCAACATTTTCTTAATGGGATTAAATTTTGCCTTGTTACTGTAGAAAGACACATTTTAAGTATGCTTGGCCATTTATTTGATGTATGATTCTCTTTGCCTGAATTATTAGCCAGGAATTGTGAATAGTAAAGTCTTTATTTCATTACTTGCTGTAGTTCTCCTAAAACTTACTCAATTAGCGATAGAGATATTAATAGAATGGAGAAGAAAGATGGATCATTTAGAAATTTTTCCCTTCTGTTAGTATCTCTATCAATAATTGAATAAATACTGGGAGAAGTACAGCATATTGATTTATGTACAACTAAAACAATTGAATTGATAAACAACTGTCCAGAGGGACTGTCCTGAGATGGCGCCCTGCCTTGCAGAATCGGAAGGAAGGGAATACATATGGCAGCAATACTAACCCCCAGCTAAAACAATGCACAGGCTGGTCAGGGACAGGACTCAGAGCCTGGGATGAAGATGGGCATGGAATGTCTGCCAAATTGGGCCTCTGGTACCTTTATGCTGCAGGAAATAGAACAGCAGGGATCATCCCTATAAACAAAGACATCCTTGGGTCATGACATACATGGCAGCCACAGCCACAGCATGACGAAATATTTCTGGTTGCCGCAAATTCTAAATTAAGGTGTAACTAAAAGGCAGTTTTCTCTCCCTTGAAGCTGGCCAAGCAAACCTCTACAGTGGCCCAGGTTTACCAGGCTCTTCCTCCCAGCTCAGCAGCAGTGCAGCCTCCTAGCCAGTGCAGCATCTGACTTCCCCTGCCCCGGACCTGGCAGCGGGGACTTCCACCAGGCTCAGCAAATCATGCAAGTGCTGCCTGTTGCAGAGGTGGGGAGGAAATTAGAACGTTGTAATTAGATGTGTTATATGCAGGTGTCATCTCCAGGCAGGTGACACCCATGCAGGACCCCAGCCAGCAGCGCTGGAGACCTCTGCATTCCCGCAAGTGGGTGGCTCACCAGACAGCAGCCATGTGTTACAGTCTTACAGAGGCCACAGTCAGTGTCCACTCAGACACAAACTCTTACTGTGGAGCTGTTAACATCATAAAATATGTTCTACAATAATTTCTGAGAACTCCACACTCACTATGAACACGTCACAACTGAGACTCTACTCCTGCAATTGTCCTTTGCTTGCTAAAACATTGATTTATTAAAGACTTGATCCTGATCTTATTTCACAGCTATATAATTCCACTGTTGTGATGTTATTCCAAAAGACTTTAAAATACAATGCATAAATGAGGAAAAATTAGGAGGATTGCCAAATGATACATGGGCAGAACATCCCTGGATTTGATCTTGATGCTGAAGACCACAAGCCTGATTCTCCCTTCTTGAAGACTGGTAGAAACCAGGGCATACTTATGTTGCAATTGCAAGGGTAAATATGGGAGGTTAATTAAGATAATATCACAGATCAATGTTGTCTTTCACTTGTTTATATTCTAAAAACCTTTCCATTTCTGTGTATAATCACCACGGATGAGCGCTGGTGACTAACTGTGCTTTATAATGAAGCACAGTTGTCCAGCTCCTTCCTACAAAGGAACAAGTCAACACTACCAGGGTCTGCACTGCTAACAAGGACTGCTCCACTTCCACTGCAAAAGGCATGATTGGTAGAATTGAAACAAATTTATGGCAAAAATTAAAACATTTATATTTTAACATCTCCAGACTTTATTAGGTGTTCTTTATACAGTCATCTGGTGTGTTTAAAGAGTGAGCAATCATATAAAAGGAAATATGGTCATAACTGATTGAAGTAATAAAACCCTGAAACTAAATAACATCTCATAACTCATTACACAGCATATATTAGATTTCATTACATCAGTACATGACTTAGTAGTAAATTCTCCTGTTGGTCATAAACCTCTAAAGTGTTGTCATCCTGAAAAATGAAATTAAAAAAGGGAAGAAGACAATGCCAGGACATTCTGGTGGTGCTTGTACTGTTACAGCACAGTCCCCCCTTGTGTCAGGGTGAGCTGGCCTTGATGGGTGATGCTGGAGATGGGTGATGTGTTTTTCCCCACTGTTATCATTGTGTCCAGGACAAAGCCACCCCTCCACCTGGGGCACTGGCATCGCCAGGGGTTCGTTTTTGTGTAGCTGACCTGCTGCTGAGCTTGTCACCCTTGTGTGCTGATGAAGCCACCTGCACCTCCGGCACTGCGCAGCCCTTGCAAGGGGTGTGGCTGAGCACACCCTCCCTGCACACACCCCTGTCTGCCCCGGGGTCAGCAGCCCCTCTGAGCAGGTGCTGATGGAGCAGACACGTGCTGGTCACAGAGGCCGGAGCCGTGGGCTGGGAGCCTGTGCTCCCTCTGCCGTGGCACTGGGCAGCGTTGGCTGCTGGCATTGTTTGCTGCTCACCAGCCCAGGCAGGGCATGTGGGGGTGGTTGCTGCCCACCCAACCTCCTCACCCTCGCCATGTTTTCACTTGTCCTTGTTCACAGCCTGATGTACTGCTGCAAGCTGGAAAATGTGGCTCTGTCACATGCCCTGGACTGCAGGGAGCTGGATGGACACCCCAGCTACTCACCACTTGGAGAGAGATGGCATGGCTGGAGGCCAGGGGAACTGTGTTCTGTGACTCTCAGAAGGGACCTCGGAAAGGCAGTTCACCATGGAAACACCAGCACGGGGGATTTCCAAAATCGCCTCTCTTTCTGAGACCAAAGCATCTCCCAGCTGATTCCCAAAGGCTATTCATGATGCTGATGCCTTCCCGTGTCCTTCAAAGGTCAGAGCAGAGGGTCACCAGTGAGCTGAGCTTGCTCCATGAGCCCAGTGACCTGCTGGTGTGTTTAAGGGAGGTAGCAGTCACCTGCAATGAGAGGAGCCAGGGCTTATTCCTGGAATAAGCTCATCATGCCCACAGCTTCTTTGTGCTACAAACAACAAATGCTTCAGGGAAATGGCACAAAAATGAACCTTTGAGCTGGGGACAGGCTCTGGCAAGTGTTTGAGCCACCCAGCTACAGCGTCAAGGACCTGCTCCCCATCTTCTTGCAGGTCCCAGAGTCTTGAACTCTTGTTGTGCTGCAGCAGAGCACCAACGCCTCATCTGGGGCTCCATCCTCCAGCTGCACAGGCCAGGTCTGAGCAGGGAACCGGCCCTGTGGCTGGGAAAGCTGTTTTCCCCCAGGGCCAGCAAGGTGGCAGTTTTTACCCAGGTTCCCTCCTTCCATTTAAGCGTCAGGGCTGCCGTCTGCTGCCTCAGGATCAGATGGGCTTCTGCTGGTGAGGTGGGCAGCAGGTCCCTCATTCCAGGCTAGGAGATTCTGCTGAAATGATTTCTGAGCAGATTTGCTAGGATCAGTCCACAGCAAACCCCTTGCTGCAGGGCTCATCTCTATGCAGCATGCCACAGCTCAGGCCTAAGACAGGCTCTGAGACATGTCCATGATACTGGTCTGGCAAAGACAGGCATAAGGAGAGACTGTTGTGGCTCTGGGTGTCAGCTGCGAACAGTGGATCTTCCTCTCTACAATTCCCCAAAAAGCTTTTATGTTGTTTCCTCTGAGAACCAACCTCCCCTCCTCCATCTGACAGTTTATAATTACCCAGAGCAACTGATCGGCAACTAAACCATTTGCAACATCTGGGAGATCTTAAGGCAGATCCCAGTCCAAGCTGCACTGATGTAATTGTTTTGCTGGGTGAAGGATGATAACTCTCCCCACTTATGATTATACTCCTTCAAAATAATCCAATCGTTTTTTTTGAGGCTCACTTATGTCAACACATGCTTTATTGTGTCTTATGTGTTTTTAAAGTGCTGGGTGGAAGCAGCTGGAGGAGAAGTCCCCTTTCAAAGCATATGTCCTCATGTTCTTTTTGAAGTAGCTTGTTGAATAAGGCTTTAATGGCTGTTTTGAACATGCCCAGACACACCACTGGGTTTGATATACTTATGAAAAGCTAAGGATGGAAATTCATGAAAGAGATCCCCCAGAGTTCCAGAGGTGAAGGTGACTACATCCCTCCATTCCATGAAAAAGAGCAAGAGTCTGTGACCAGATAAGAACAAAGCTGTGTGAAGCCAGGCACTCTGCTATCCAAGCTCTGTACCAAGAACCAGCTCTGGGGAATGGCTGCAAACCTGAAAGTCGTCCAGCAGAAGATGCTGCTTCCAGTGGTAGTCCTGAAGATCTGGGCAACAGAAGGGGTGATAACAATGCTCTTGGAGGTAAACATGAACTACTTCATGCAAACATTAAAATACAGCTCTAACTGTCTGATCTGTCATAATTGCATCACCAGTCTTATACTGGGAATAGCAGCCTGTAAGAAAGACAGCTGTAATTCTGAACAGAAATATGCTCTGTTACTTTTGAAACTTTTTCCTGAGAAGTTTTTTTGCTGTTGTTGCTTTTTAAAAATATATAAATAAAGCATGTCTAGTTGCTGTCAGCACGGCCCCATGTCCTGATTTTGCCCTGCCCTAGGAGCCTAAGCACTCCTAGACAGGGATGACTGCTTTGATAGAGCTCCGAAATTATGATCTCACCCCTCCTCTGGTACCTTGGCTTTTGCAGAGCGCAGAGCAGAGCTGAGCCAAGCCTCACCTGGCAGCAGGATGCATCTTGCTTTTTATCAGAGCCACCTCTACACTGCCATGACAGTCTGGTGAGCTCCAGCAGGCAGGCTGAGTGCAGAGCACTGCTGGGGGCCCACTTGCACATTGATGGAATTTTAGTCCATCTTCTTCAGGATGAGAGACTGCAGCTGAGAAACATGGAGAACTTGGAGAAGTTTTAGTTAATTGAAGTAAACCAAACAGATCAAGCTGCTTTTATGACTATTTCATAATAGTATCTTTTTAAACTAATACTCCACTGGGGAACACAACTTGCAGACAGAAAACCCTCTGAAGTGCCTTGAAGAGATCTGAGCTTTGGGCTCTGAACTTTGCTGCTTATAAACAATCATTTCAGTCTGCTAGGCCGCAGTGGGAGTATGAGGCTTCATAAAAGGGCTTAGGTGTTGTAATACTGAGTGCAGCAGCGCTTAACTCCGTGTCTCACTATCCAGCCTACCCTTCCAATCCAGAAGATTTAGACACAAAGAACCAGATCCATGCAGGCCAGTGGGGAACTGCTTCAGGAAGGGTTGAGAAGAGCACAGCCCAGCTGTGCTGAGTTGCCTCCTTCTGATCAGGTTTCAGGCTCCAGATCCTTTCCCAGAACAGGAACCAAAACAGCACACTCTCATAAAACAGCAACAGCAATTCCAGCACTTGCTTAGGCTTTGGAAGAGAAAGATCCAGTGCTCCTCTTTTGCTGCAGAGATGTGAGCACCCAAAACTCAAACCTACCCTGTAGCTGCAGGGGCATCTTCTTGAAGATGTTCTGGTTTTTGTGAAAGAAACAGATGAGGTTGGGCCACAGGAGATGGACACTTTGGCCATGTCCAGGCACCCTGGAGGCAGGACAAGGACAGCTTGGATTCCACTCACAATAAGGTTCAATGGACGATCTTTAAATATTCTTTAGGGAAAACTTAAGCCTCAATGAGTGCCATGAACTTGGCATTCCCAAAGTTAGGACACACAGGTGTCACCCTGTGCAGTGGCCTGAAAAGCACCCTTGCCTTTGTCAAACCACCTCATACCTCTCTCCACATACTCATACTCAGTGGTCCCATTTCCCAAAATGCATTAAACCATACCTTTGCACATAAATGCATCAACTCCACCTCATCCTCACCATGCACCCCCAAAGCAAGTAAAGGGGATTGAGGTAAATTTATTTTCCTTATACTTCCTTCAGATCCCTGCACATGGTTTCCTAATCTTGGGTCTACCTCAACCCCTCATCCACTCCGCATTCCTCACTCAAGCCCTTGACGTATCTCCCTGATCCAGTGCCACAGCTCAGGTACTACAGGAGAGAGCAGGGCAGAAGCTGGTGGGCAGTAATTGCCCAAGCAGGCAAGTGCCTCTAGGCAGGTGGAGTCAGGCTTTGCCCTTACTTTGAAGCAGCTCATAAACCAGCCTAGAAAACAGCTCTGACCAACCAATTCGAGTCCTAGTGTCTCCTGGTACAGTTTATCAATCTTTCATAGCAGAAGAGAGTCAGCCAAAAGGACTAATAGCCCCACTTCCACCTCAGAAAATATGAAAAAATATGTAAATATTCACAGAGAAGGGAACTGTGAATCCACACCTTTTGTGAAGAAAAAGGCATTGAACTGACAGGCTGCCAGCACAAGCTAGCATTAAATCACCAGTGAGCTCCTTCTCCAGACGTGTGTTAACACCCACCTTGCCAGGAAGGGAGAGGTGCAGATGCTTTCTGGCCCCTTGGGACACCAGACTTGCCTGTCACTGCATCCCAGCAACACCAGCAGAGGCTCTGGGTGAGTCAGGAACTACTTGACACTGCAGGAAGCTTACAGCTCCACATGGCCTGCAGTGGAGTTTGAGGAAACAGTTTTGGGATCAGGCCCCATTCAAGGGTACTTAGATGATAACACAAACCGTTTCAATGAAGATTGTGGGCTACAATTTTTCAAGATGTTAGCCCTTTGGGCCGTGCACCAGCTAAGAGAGGCTATGACAAAGGAAGTCACCCTGGTGTCACTCTGGAGGGGTTGCCTCTGTCTGTTCTGCTGCCCAGGAACAGCCCTTGCCCTGGCCACAGTTTCAGTCCATGAAAACTGACCTCAAACACTGTGGAGAAATCCTGAAGGTCATCTTTGACCTTTGCTATCTAGAGAGAAAATGCCTCAAGTCAGAATGTGTTTACCATATTAATGCTAAAACACTTCCATTAAAATGACAAGCATGATGTTTCATCAAAATTCTTATGGGATTTTTATCTGCTGTAGCTCTCGTTCGGATGGAAGTTGGATGTAAAACAAGCATATGCTTCTTGTTACAGTGCTGAAAAAATTCCATTGTTTTGGGGTTGACCAATTCAAAATTTAAAGAAATCAGTCTGACATAACAAGCATGATCTTCAGCAATCAAAACGTATTCTTATATTTCACTATGTATTTAATAAAAGAACTTCAAGTGAAGCACAAAAGCGATGAATAATTTAAGCTAAAACTGTCATCAAACTGCAGGATTAGCAATGTCAGCTCTGACTCTTAATTTTACACACACCATCTGGATGTAGTGAACTAAAACTATAGAAACACCTCAGTAATTTATGGAATCCCGATAAAATTTATATCAAAAAAACGTTAACCAAGATGAAGGCTTCAAAATCAGGAATAAGGAAATGCAAGATTTGCTGTTGCATTGTACATGATGATATGACCTTAAATTGCAGGTTCACATTTTACCCAACAGGCACCCTTCTCATTCAGGAATTCTTTTCAAACCTCTTCAGTGCATGACTCAACCTTGCTTTCTGAAAGTTATTAGGTACAGGCCACAAATATGTAATCTTCTATGTAAGTATGTTTGCACTTACCACCAGAGAAATAAGGATTGTGAGAATCCCTGTGAAATTTGCTCCTGGTACCACCACCTGTAGTAACCATTGTGTGTATGGATAAACACCAATACTTGCACCTAATATTTTCAGAACCAATGAACTGAACCCAAACATAGATGTGATCACTCTGCACTTCTGCAGATGTAGCTCCAGACACCTAGATATTAAACACTTAGCAAAATTCTTAGAGAGCTTCTGTGAATCAAGTGTCTTCCTTACTATTACAGAAGAACCTTGTGACAGCAGAAGAAAGAAATTCCAGTTCTCCAAAGCAGAATGCTCTTTCCTTCCTCATCAGACTTTTTTTCTTTTCACCTCTAGCTATTTGACCCCCTTTACTGTTACCAAGCTTTTCCTTAAAATGAGGCAACTTCGCAGATAGCAAGCTAATGGCTGCACAGGCTGGAATCATTCAGAGGGGCACCCAGCCTGCACAAAGAATATGATCCAGTTTTAGATACTCCAGAACATTTCAAATACACACCCATCTCTGCCAAAAAACGGCAAATAACAACTTCCTTATTAATAGCCTTCTAAGATACAACTAGACAAGAATCAGTGAATTTTTAAAAATACTTCAACAGAAGACTACTGCACATCATGGAAATTTAAAGTTAAAAATTATCAATCCAAGTCAGAAGCATCTGAAAACTCATCTAAATCAAGCCTCAGCAAGCAGGCAAGCTCTTAACATGGCTTCCTTTCTCCTCTTCCCCTTGAACTGCCATAAAGATCACTCAGAAAGACTTTTCTATTAACTTCTACTACTCACCTCTGCCTCTTTGAATATGTTACATCCGAGAGTAAGAGGGTCAGTGATTTCAGATGCTTTAGGCCAATTGGGGCATGGCTGCTTTGCACTTCACTCAAAGGTCAGCCTATTTTTAAGTGCCGAATGCCAACAAAGCCCTTTTGTCTACACCAAGTAATTTTTGAGAGACTGTTTTTCTTTATTCAAACCTGTGCTCAAGTAAGCAGACACAGTCTTTCCACAGAATTCTAGCTTTTGTAGAAATTTGACCAGCTATGCTTTTCAAGTACTATTTTCACTATATAATTAAGTCTTCTAATATAATTCTATCGGATAATGAAATACTTCTAATTTCATTAGAAAACTCTATTCTAATAATTCCATAAAGAGAAGTGTGAAACTTCATGCCCTATTTGTCTCTTGGAAGAAAAAAGTAAAGTTCCCAAAAATACATCAAATTATGTATGATTCAATCATTAGATTTTTATTACAGGAAAAAAAAAAAGAAACCTCAAATTCTTAATACAATCTCCACAGAGACTTTAAAGGAATATTGGCAGTGCAGATATTTTTGCAGAATTTTGTTTTGCCACATCAGGCTGTCAAGTTTTGAGGTATTTCACCCAAGGATCACTGCATCCATCCTACAGATGTAAGGGACTTTGGCAAGCAGGTGAAGGTAGTAACAGAGTGATGAGCAAAGCTAAAAGCTTCTAATCCAGTATTTTATTTATCTGGTCATACCAACTCAAAACTGCAGATGCAGTTTGCTCCTTTTTCTTTTGGTAAACCGAGTATTGCATTTGGCAGACAAGCATGCATAACAAAAGGAAAAAAGCAAACCTTGAGGCCATCATGCAAGATTGTGTACTTTGTACAGAAGGTTATATGACAGGCTTTGAATTTCATGTCTAACATCAATATCTGTCTCAAATTAACACTACCATTAAACTACGGAAGACTAAACTCCAGGTCTTCAGCCAGTAAGGGCCAGTATTTTCTGGATACCGATCACTAATAACTTGAGCATGCTTTAGGTGATGAAGAAAAATACATGAGAAGTCAACTGTGTTAAGTGCTATGTTGTTTAAAGCACATCAGAGTATCACTTTTACTCTTTTCAAGAATAAAAAGTCTCAAAAAGCTGAAGTGAGACAGTCATTACAGTTTACAGGAAAAGAGTTTTTAAGGCTTAACAATGTATATGGTATAAAAAGTTAATGAAACATTTCCTATTTTATGATTAAGGAATCATCTTTATTTTCCATTTTTACAATACATATCTGCTTGGGTGCACAGAACATTACATTCTGCTGTCTCACAATACCATTGTAACATCAAACACTGGTTCAGTATTGTTGTCCACAGTGACAAGTGACGAATGAATACCAAATCCTTTTTAGTTTATGAGAGCAACTAGCACCAACAGCCTTGAACGTTTCTTACCTAACTCTTCTACTGCAGAAAACAGCTGTATGATGAAAAGAGTAAGAATCAAAAGCTGGAATGAAGACTGCATACCACTAATGTGTAATGTATATGCTCACAGGAGAGATCCGAACATTAGCTTGTTAACATTTAGAAAGAACTCTTCCAAGATTTTTATAGTTTGACATGTTTATTTTAGTTGGATGATCAGACTCAATGAACAAGCTGAAACAGTATTCCTCAGCCTCACAATTGCCTCCCTATGGACTTATACAACCAAATGTTTAAAAATATCAGAAATACACGGATATTTGCATGAAGTAGTTCAATAGTTACTTCTTGTTCCATGCTTCCCTTTCATGTCTTTCACGGATTACTTCTTTTAGGTATGGTTCAAGATAATGGTGATCCTGAAAAAGAAGAGAATATACTTAAACTTAAAGCAAGGTCCAGAAACATCTCAAGTCATTCCTACAGACTATTTGTTTCTCATTCCTCCCCAGGTTTGACTAAACACCAACCTATCAAGAAAAAAAAAAAGGAAATCCAGCCTTACTTACCCTGAAAAGGTGAACTTTTTATCTGCCAAGTCTGCAGTGACAAGTTCTCTACTGCAGTAACCACTAATTCCTAATGCCTCATTAACATTAACAGGCAAAGCAATGCTTCCAGCTATACCTTTAAAACAGTGTTCTTTTGGCAGAAAACCAAATGTGCAAGATCCACTTTAATTAGTTCAAAGTCCAACTACAGTAATGTACAATAGCCACTTTGAATAGTTCAAAGCCCAACAATAATACTCCAGCTTCTAACCAGCACTGTAAACTTGTATTTGATAGAACACCCTGACCATGTTTAACACAAACCAAACTGCTGCTTGAGGAAATAGGCAACCAGTTATTCAATGCAGCAGTTACCTAAATATGACCCATGAGACCACAAGAAACAGCCTCTGCTTATTCAGAGATGCATTAATACCTTTATACTCTCCTATAGTCAAAAGTTTAACAAAAAAATTCCTCTCTGCCTGATAGTCTGGAGAAAGCTGAGGTGGACAGTGATGCAAAGTCTGTGAATCAATCACAACCAAAAAATAAAACGTAGTTACATCTGATAAGGAAAGTGTAGTTTATTTTTTAAATTACAAGATGACACTTATTTTAATGCAAGATTTCCCTTCAAATTATTCTTCCCTGGCACCTTCATGAATAAAAACTTTGGCTCAAGATTTTCTATAAGATCAAGAAATTAATCAGAAAAGCAGGAGACCTTTTGTAAGAATCCCAAAGCTATTTACACTGTATTTCTTTATCTGATAGAAGAAATATTTTGCCTAAATGCAAATATGCTGTGATTCTGAGCTGCAGCTTAAGCTTCTGTCATCTTGAGAAAAATTCAGTAATTTGTACTGAAAAACAGATTTTTAAACTGCAATCGGCAGTGTTTTCCAGAGGTATTCCATGAGATACTGACTCATTTACTCACTATGAAGGACATGTAAGCATGTATCTCCTCAGGGATGAAAAGCCCAATCGCCAACCACAGCAGTGCCATTTAAGACCTGCACCTTGGAAACACTCCGTGCACGTACCTCTTCATACTTCACCCACTGGTCTTTTGGAAGGATCTGATGTTTCAAGCTTAAGTCTAGCGCTCGCTTTATGCGAAATACTCTTTCATTGTAAAGATGTTCTGGAAGTCTCTTCAATGCTTCTTTTACATCATCATCTTCATTCAATGTATCATCTCGCATTAACCCTGTACCAAGAAGAATTTACAGTATCACTGAATAAATGTTCTTCCCTAAGATTTAGCATTGACTCAAGTACCATGGGCAAAATACTTCCAATGAAAAATTATGAAGAAAAACAAAACCAATCCACGATAGCCACTAATTGCTCACAGAAAACATGCAATCCTAAATGCTGACTTTCACATACTCTATTTACTTTTTTTAGTCCTTTTGTTAAAGAGGAATAAGGAAAATGGGTACTTAAATCAATGTGTTTCGTGAGACTATACGTATACAGAACAAAACCTTCTCTGGATCTAAGGGGTGAACTTATGTGCATCTAATTTTATATCTCTATTTACGATGACTGTCCATGTTAAGGGTTTTTGAATCCATTAGAATCAGTCAGCCACAGATGAGACTCTTTCAGTACTGAAGAATTATTCTCTAAACTCCCCTGTTCATGATAACCAAATCTCTGCTGACCATATGAAGCTATGGAAACCTGGAGCTCTGTGTTGGTGTGTGAGTTGCAAATCAGAAGTTAAATCAGGGAGAAGCACCCAGTCTTCTCAAAACCAAGAACACTTCCACACCTTCTGTGGAACAAAGGATTCTTGAAACTCAACCAACTTTTCTGTAAGGTTCAGTATTAACAAACAGGACAAAATACTACTTCTGTAGCATTCCAAGATGATGCAGATTACTACAACATACCTACTGACTTGTGGTTAAAGGTTTTCACCTCATGTGACCGATTTGGCAGTACTGTCTCAATAAAACAAAAATTTCTTTTGAGTCATGTGTTCTGAAATTCAGCTTTGTAATTTATTTCAAAGGCACAGGGAGCACTGCTGCTAGTTTAATCACTGTATTAAATTTGGTGCTTCTCTAATTTTTTTACTTGCATTTCCAGAAAAGCAGCAGAAGTAAGAATTTCAGCAGACAGGCATTATCAAAGAGGAATTAATCACTCCATCTTTGGAGGAAGGATCTAAGGTTCCTCATCTACAGTTTTCTTGTAATTTTTTCTAACGCCCCCAGGGCAGGAATGTTAACTTCCTTTAAAAGATTTGCTTGTATTGTGGTGAGCAATAAATTGCAGCATCTGAATATTCAGATTCTTGTCATCCATTCAATCTAGATGGTTGAAACAAACTTGGTGACAGCTCTGAATAAACTGAAGAAAATACTGTTAAGGCAGCCTCTTCTCCTTAAGGAAGCCCTGTTTTGACACCTATTCCACCACTGTGCAGGCCAGAGCCATGCCAGCTGAAGTTATGGTGACACAAAGGGCAAAACTAACTTTAATCTTATTTGCCCTTTGGATACTTTACATAAGGACTGCAGATAGGCTGACTACTATCAGTGGGAACCCCCCCAGCTTCTTTGGGTTAGAAGACACTGGCCAGTGAAAGCGACTTGGTGGGGAAATGCAAATAATCGAGCTTTCAGGACTGCTTTGTGAAAGTTTTTTCAACTACCCCAGCTTGACCGTAGCTGTTGTAAGTCAGTTCGCTGGAACATGAACAAACACCGAAATAACAGAAAAGGTTTAAATCACAATAACTGAAGCTCTTGCCAACTTTCTTCCCTACAGAAGTTGTAACTAATTTTGATCAAAAACACGCCAACCTGCACAAACATATGGCAGTTATAAACCATAACTAGTTTGAGAACTGTTACATGTACAGCTTTTAAAACTCAATTAAACACTTACCAAGTTTGTTGAACCCAGCTGCATTGTAATACCACTTGCGAAGCCTGTCTAGCATGCGACCACCTCCTGCAACTGAATGCGACCATCATCAGTTGCACAGCAAGGTAAAATTCAACATTTACATGTTACTATGGCAGTATGCAAACATTTGCTGGCCTCTTTCACATGTATTAATGTAACACTGCATCAAGTTTGAATTTGATCATATATGACTTGGCCTCTACTTCTCAGTCTCCCGTAAGTGACACTAAATAGGTCGAAGGACACTCATTACATGCAAGAATTTGACCCATTTCACTAAATTTGAATATTGGGCTGCTTTAAGACTTAGAAAAATGCTACCAATTCCTCGTCAAAGATAGCAACAAAACTTTTAGGCTCCGTAACACTTACATGAGCCAAACCCATACTGTCTACATAAAACCATCAGGCTTTTCAAATAATTTATCTAACCTCCCTGACTTTCGCTATGGGTTAATGCGACTTCAAGGCCACTGGTTATTATACTGCTAACCTTCTGCTCTCCTCTCCAGATACTTGAATGCTATTCCTTTTCCAAGGAGCTGCCAAAGTCAACCACGAAACCAACACTGAAACCTCAAAAAAAAAACCCCAACCAAACAAAAAATAAAACCTCCACACCACATATACATGTTAATCTTTCCTTAAATGTGGTTTGGGATGGCAGAGGTGCTTTTACACATAATCGAGTACCTCAACAAGGGGTCTAGAAGCCCACGAACGGCACAACACCCTCCAAAAGCCCCAGTGCTCCGTGTGATACCAGTACGTCATTAGAGCACTACCTCAGCAGGCCAGTTAGTTACTCCTTCGTCCTTTAGGGCCAGACAAGGAATAACCTTAGACCAACTGTGCGCGGAGTCGGTGTCCGCGCAGGACAGCGATCCCCGAGGCCCCTCATGAGCAGGCCACGGGTTC